>NC_140492.1:105672878-106312878 GCF_964271855.1 Acomys minous | reverse complement strand
TTCTTTCCAATTCAATTCTTAGCTAGGCCTTCCAACACAGGCCTGAAGCCTCAAGTACTTGCCGGCTGATGGAAAACAATAGAAAACAATAGAAAGTTCAAATCCCGCCTGGGCTGTGGAGTGGGGCCAGCTTATACAACATGGTAAGACCTTGTCTCAAAATTAAGAGTCTTTTGAAGGAGCTAGGGACGTAGCTCAGCAGTAGAGTACTTACTTCCTGTATGTGGGCCCTCGGTCTCAATCCCCAGAGTGGGAAAAGTGAAAATAAAAAGTTGTCACTCTTGTCTACCAAAAACCTAGTCTTCCGAAGGATATGCCAGAGGACGCTAAATAAGGAAGCCGTGTTTAGGGTCCTTCAAAGAAAGATCACTGGCTTGTCTCTGGAGATCAGAAGGGTGCGAAGCAGGGGTTAAGAGAGCTAGTCACATGAGCTGTGAGCACTGGCCTAGGGGGAGGAGGGGCCAGCATCCTACAAAGGAGAAAAGAAAATCAAACACTGAGTGCGTGCCAGGACCGGCTTGAATTTCAGCAACACAAAGTGAGCATTTGACATTTTACCCTCGCTCTATCCTGGGGTGCTTTTCCAGTGTAGTACAACATTAGTTTTTTTTTTTTCTTTTTTTCTCTTGACTGACCACGTACCAGATTCCAACAGCCAGAGCAGGCAGGTGGCAGAAACCCAGAGAATGAGCTGGACAGAGTTCATGAACTGGAGGCTATTGTCTGAGGCTAGTCTACACCCCCTGCCTTCCTGCCCTGGTGCAGAATCAGAGGAAAGCAACCTAGGATCAGGCCAGGCATCGGGACAAAGGATGAGAGCACCTTTGGTATGACCCCCCAAAGGGCAGGAGTCACAGGGACTCCTCTCTTTCTCTCTACCTTGGGAAGATTTGGGGTGTGAATGAGTAGTCTAGACAGCTGTGATATTAGGGTAGACATTTTGTTAACATTTATGTCATCCAACGATTTGCTGTTTTGAGTGGTGGCTGATGAAGAGAATCTTGACACATTTCTTTTTTTTTTTTTTTTTTTTCCCCCTGAGACATGGTTTCTCTGCGTAGCCTTGACTGTCCTGGACTTGCTGTGTAGACCAGGCTGGCCTTGAATTCACAGCGATCTGCCTGTTTTTGCCTCCCGAGTGCTGGAATTAAAGGCATGCACCACCACACCTGGCTAGATTTCATTTTTATAATAGAGAAATAAATGTGGATAGGGTGAACCCCTAAAGAGAACAACAGCACATTATACACTAGGTTCCCTCTCTCTCTCTCTCTCTCTCTCTCTCTCTCTCTCTCTCTCTCACACACATACACACACACACACACACACACACACACACACACACACACACACACACCCCTACCTGTTTAAGCAAGCAATACTTAGCTATACTGAATAACAATGATGATGGAAATAAAAAAAGCTTCATCCCCTCATTGAACCACTCTCTCAATGGACCTTATAAAATGCAAACCACTTAGGGGTAGCCGGTGACTTCATGATGACGTTATTATGGCCCTCTGAATAAATGCTGCGTTTTCCAGCCCTACTGCTAGTAGTAGCACATGGGACAGTTTACATATGGTCAATAGGTTGGCCTTCTGAGGCAGGCAGCTCGAGGTGATGAGAAGCTCACTCAAAAGCTGCTTGGATGCTACAGCTTGACTACCCAACTCCTCCCCTCAGCCGCACTGTTCTCTGAAGGCTGAAACCCTAAGAACTAGTAAGAAGGACAGAAAAAGAATTGAATTCTTTTCAAGTCAGTCTTTTCCCTCTGCTGTCGTTGGCATCCAGAATCTCAAAGGCCCGTACATTATGGGCTTAATCTACAGCTTGGTGCCACTGGCAGGTGGTGGAAATGCCAAGACATAGGGCCTAGTGCCTAGTGGAAGGTCTTCTGATCTTTGGAGAGCATACCTTGGAAGGAAATCTTTGGGGCTGCAGCCCTTTCTCTTCTGCTTTCTCTTTTATTCTGGTCATAAAGTGAGTCTATTCTGCTGTGTGCCACCACCACCATGGGCTGCCTTGTCCCAAGCCCAGAGACAGGGTGTCAAATGACCGTGCTCTGAAACCTTGACAATCACGGGCCAAGACAAATCATTTTCCTCTATGATTTGATTATTTCAAGCATCTGTTGCAACAGCAGAAACCAAACACACCCATTGAAGGCAAGCCTTCAGTGTGGTTTGCAAACCAAAGTGGTGGACTCCTGGCTGAGTCGTTTTTTTTTCCTTTGCCAAACAATATTGATGGGACTCTCGATTGCTCAGAAGTCAGGGACTTCAATATGAACTTCAGCTCTACATTATGAGCTCCCCAAAAAGCCTACAAGATCAAAGAATTACTCTGCGCAGCAAGACGTTAAACATGATTGAAAATCACTGATTGTGGGCAGTAGTGGGGCAGGAGTGTGGTACAGAATAGACAGCGAAGCGGTTCTTTTTACAGAAGAAGCCCGTTGAAGGAAGGAACTGCCTTTTGGTGTTTGGCAGTTAGTAACCCATATTTTTAAGGCATTTAAAAGTCTGGATGGAGAAATAAGGAGTTCTTATTCCCATATAATTCTAAAATAGAGTTGACAGGGCTCGTCCGGAATATTAGAGGGCAGCGAAGTTCAAAGAAAGCATGGATGTGCTATTTTCAGATCAGACTGAGACCTCTGAACTGTCTGTGTCATTCTCTTATGCGGCTGGCTGTGTGGCACACCAGCAAATGAGGTGGCCGTGTTTGCCAGCAGCGTGAGCTGGGAAGCGCAACTCTTTGAAGGAAATAGCTCTTGATGATATCATGGCCTGTGGGGATGACCAGGTGCAGCTGGGTGGAAACCCTTGGCCCCACGTTCCCTGTAGCAGGTCCAAGTCCTCGGTGTCCTCACTCATCAACCCGAGTTTCCGTTGCTCATGCCATTAGGACTCTGATTCAGGCCTCTGACCAGCTGAAAGGAAATGATGTGGTGACCGTATCCGAAGTCTAGTTAAATGCTGGACACAGAAAAGGAAATCTCTTTAGAGCATACCATCATCATTACAACAGCTATGTGAGATTTTAAAAGCATGCTCAGTATTCCAAGTATTTTCCCTTCTGTGTCTTTAGAGATTGGATCTCTGAGTGACATTTTTGTTTATTCAACAATTAATCAAAGGAGATTTGGGCCCTGCAAGCTTGGGAGCAACAGACTAGGTAGCACTGACTCGTCATGTTTTGGTCTGAAGAGAAAAACTTCAACCGTACGGGGAAAGCTGACGTCTGTAATATGTTCTGATCAGCTGGCCTAACTTTACAGGGCTAATAAAAGGGGAGAATTTTCCCGTGCTCCGGTCTTTTATGAATTATAAATAACCATTCACTTTGGAAGATAGCACATCATAAAAATGTTTTCCACAAATATGCACAGATCCATTTTAAGACCCAAGGAAAAAAGATGTTCAGAAGTCTCAGATGTACTCAGTTTTGATTTCATGGGGGAAACATGCTCTTTTACCATATGGATGCTTTTAAGGGGGCCTTCAGCTGGGGCTCAGTAAGAACACCCCAGTGGCTAAATAAGGGATTTCTTTCCTTCTAACATTATTTCTCTGTTATTAAAGGTGGAAAAACCTTCCACAAATAGCATCCTATTAGAGTGCTTTAGGGGGTACCCTGGGAGCCAAGGTTATGTGTCTGCTCCAGAAATATTGTCTGTAATTATCATTCCTCGGTGGCTCTGAGGATGCAGTCTTGAGGTTTTTATTAATTTCTCGATTCTGCAAAGTCTGGAGTGAGCGTCTGCTCTTGGCATTCAATACTCTGCAGTCGGAGTTTCATGTTGTTGTTTTTAAGGTCACAGGTCCATTCTTCTATCCTCCCTCCTTTCATAGTAACCATTTCTGGCTTCTTTTGTCCATGAGGATAAAAAGACTAGGCTTGAAAGGAAAAGAAGTCAGATAGAAGAGTCTCCCAATCCCAGCCTTTGTCTTCTCTATAATCTGCTAATAATATAGCACTAGGAAATGGAGCATTCAGACCTAAGAAGTGACTGGAGAGGGTCTGCAGGTCACAAAAGCACATTGATTTCCCTGCCAAGCACTTTATTGTGAAGGTTTTCAAATATGCACCAACCTGAAAGAATTTTACAATGAATGACGATATGACTAGCACCTTCGTGTAGATGTTACTGCTAAAACTTTACTGTTCTTGGGACCAGAGAGACAGTTCCGTGGCTAAGAGCATCAGCTCTTCTTCCAGAAGATCCGGGTTCAATTCCCCGCTTCCGTATGTTGTTTCACAGTGGCCTGTAACTCCAGTTCTAGGGCGATCTGACGTCCTCTTCTGGCCTCTGGGGACACAAGGCACATAGATAGAATCAGCCTTAGGACACCCATACACATTTTTTTAAAAGTACTATTCTTACATGCACGCGCGCGCGCGCACACACACACACACACACACACACACACACACACACACACACAGAGAGAGAGAGAGAGAGACAGACAGACAGACAGACAGACACAGAGAGCGACAGAGAGAGAGAGAGAGATCACTTTTTTAAAAAAAACTTGATTATTATGTATACAGTGCTCTGCCTGCATGTACACCTGCAGGCCAGAAGAGGGCATCAGGCCACATTCTAGATGGTTGTGAGCCACCACGTGGTTTTGGGGAATTGAACTCAGGACCTCTGGAAGAGCAATCAGTGAGCTTAACCCCTGAGCCATCCCTGCAGCCCTGAGAGATCGCCTTTATTAGTTCACCTTATGTTCCTGTTTCCTTACAAGGACGCTGTGGACTGGAGACACAGCTCAGTGGTATGGTACTCGTCTAGTACACATGAATGAGGCCCTGAGTTTGGATCCCAACTATATTTTTAAAATGTAGAGCTCTAAGTATGTATAAGGCCTCGTGTTCAATCCCCAGCACTGGGAAGAAAAAAAAATACGTAAATATCGTCCCACCTCAATTTCTAGCACAAACATGAGCTCAACGTTTATGCTTTTCTTTTGATGTAAAATGTTGTATTGTTGCAATGTGAGAGTTACACATTTTGAATTTTGGAAAATATGTACCTGTGTGTCAAACCCTCATAAAGATACAGAACATTGCCAGGCAGTGGTGGCGCACGCCTATGATCCCAGCACAGTGGAGGCAGAGGCGGGTGGATCTCTGTGAGTTCCAGGCCAGCCTGGTCTATACAGTGAGTTCCAGGACTGACAAGGCTACACAGAGAAACCCTGCCTCATAAAAAAAAAAACCAAAAAAAGAAACAACAAAACAAACAAACAACAACAACAACAAAGAGACAGAACATTTTCATTCCCCGCCCTGCCCCCCATCCCCACCGTGCAAGAGCTCCCACATGACACTCACTGCTCCATGTTGTGTGATTTGTTCACACTACCGTGTGTAAGAGCAGGTCACTCATTTGCACTGATGTACTGCTCCACTGCTGGACGGTACTCCAACCAGTCCAGCTGTCTCCTCTTGACAGGTGCCTAAGATTTCTACAGCTTTGTCGACTAGGGCTAAGGCTGACGTATTCTATGCCAATCTTTTGGTACACAGAGGGGATACCTACTGTGTTGTTTCTAGATCACAGCTGACGTATGCTTCATTTTGAAAGAAACTAAATTTTTCCCCAAAGTGAATTTACCTTTTTATATTCCCTGTAATGATATACAAAAGTTCCAAGTGCTTTTAAAACTAAATATTTAGTTGTGTTTTTTTAAACTAGTACCATTGGGGTTTTTATTTTAAGCCAGCCTGGTAGCACATACACTGGTGTTTCATTGTGTTTTTGTGTTTTTCTGATGACCAAGGATATTGAGCATGTTGTCTTTATGTGCCATTCATATAGCTTCTTCTTAAAATCGTATTTAACTGCTATTTTCCTTTTTAACATGTTATGTATTTTATGAAAATCTGAGTGTGTGTGTGTGTGTGTGTGTGTGTGTGTGTGTGTGTGTGTGTGGTATGTTTGCACACTTTGGTTATAAAGGGTGGAAGTCAAAGAAGAATAAAAAGAACAACTCTTTTTCTCTTTTTCTTTCCTCCTCCTCCTTAACCTTCTCCTCTTCCTCTTCTTCCTCTTCCTCCTGTTTTTCTGATACAGCGTTTCTCTGTGTAGACCTGGCTCTACTGAAACTCACTCTCAAGACCAAGCTGGCCTCGAACTCACAGAGAGCTGTCTGCCTCTGCCTCCTGGGATTAAAGGCATGCGCCACCATGCCTGGCTGGTTCTCTCTTTTTCCCACGTGGGTTGAATTTGGTTTTCTGGGTTTGCTGACTTTTACCTGATGAGTCATCTGGCCATTTTCATAGATCTCCTTGGTGGGACATCTGTTTAAATCTTTTGTCTATTCACGATTTTCCCCCCTTTATTAGTAAGCCAGACGGATTTTTGTTTCTTTGTTTTGAAACTGCTTCTCACTCCAGTCTGGCCTTGAACCTGCAGTTTTCTTCCAGCCTCTGCCTCCTAAATGCTAGGATTACATATTCGTGCCATCATGCCTGACACTAAAAGCTCTTTACTGACCCTGGACATCAGTCTTCTATCCAGTTTGTCCTATAATTCTTCCATTTCCTCTTTGCTGAGAGGTTTCAGTATATATTTTAATAGGAAATCTGATATATCTAATTTTTATGTGGTGGCTGTTGTTGTCATTAACCCAATCAGAGCACTTGAATTTTATTAAATGGTATCTCTGCAATCTGTTTGTAGGCTCAAAGAAATCCAAAGGTGTACTAGGTCCACTGTAATAAGTGGTTTTGCCTAAAGAAACATCCATTTTTTTGGAAATGCGTGATCTGTAAACCTCGCAGGAGTATCTTGAAGAATGAAGCCGACTCTAGATCGCCCCTTTGCTCCGTTTTCTGACTTCTAAGCCTTCTGTCTGATGGCTAGGAAGGGTCACCACTGACAGGCCATGTTGTCATAAACTCAAAGCCAGTTTTATGCTTAGGGACTTACTAAAAGAGAATCAATAAGAGATGTGGGTGTCGGTATGATGGTATGGGTGATGCAGGTGACGGTCTGGGGCTGACCGTGGGGACAGGCTGCTGTGAGGGAAGCAGGGCTTAGAACGATGGAGGCTGGCTGCCGGGACGTAGCGATTCTTTTGGCTTGGTCTTAGATTGCGTACCAGCACCTTTCCCAAGATTTTACTGCTCTCCTTGTCCATGAAGTTGATTCCTTTCTGCTTTGTTTGTACTGGAGGGACACTCAATACAGACATGATATTTTGAAAGCTAAATCACATCTCTTTACCCAGTGTCCTTACTGCTTGACCTACTTTCTTTTCAGTGCTCTGTGGAGGGTGCAAGCTGACTGTGGACTTTTCACCACACACACACACACACACAGAAACACACACACACACACACACACACACTTGCTGGGGCTGCTTTCTCGATAATTCTATCTTCTTTTAGCCACTTCCCTATGCTTCTTCAGCTACGGGTTAACCTGGGCCACTGACCCCTGCCTTTCTGTACTTTTTTTTCTTTTCCAGACAGGGTTTCTCTGTATAGACTTAGCTGTCCTGGACTTGCTTTGTAGACCAAGCTGGCCTTGAATTCATAGAAATCCTCCTGTCTCTGCCTCCTGAGTGCTGGGATTACAGTTGTACCACCATGCCCGGCCTCTTTCTATACTTTTTAACTCTAAAAAGTCTCCTTGATTATTAGAAGCTGGTAGTTCAGGAAAGGAAAGGGTTGAAACTTATATGGATACACTTTACTCTTTGGTTGTGGGCTGAAATTTGCAATCAAGTTTTTGTTTTTCATTGGCTTAGTAGACTTTTATAGCTCAATGGATGATTTCTTTGTTTTTATTAATTAATTAATTTATTCACTTTACATCCTAATCATAGGCCCCCTCCGTCTTCTCCTCTCAGTCCCATCTTCCCTCCTTCCTCCTTCAGCTCCCCTCCCCTACTCCCCAGAAAAAGGGAGCCTTCCTTCCCATCCACTCCAGCTCATCAAATCCCATCAGGACTAAGTGTGCCCTTTTCCCCTGAGACTTGGCAAGGCAGCTCCGCCAGGGGAAAGTGATCAAAAAGCAGGCAACAGAGTCCATGTCGGAGACAGCCCTGCTCCTCTTACTAGAGGACCCACATGAAGCCTGAGCTGCCCATTGGCTGCATCTGTGTAGGGGGCCTAGGTCCAGTCCATGCATGGTTCTTGGTTGGTGCTTCAGTCTCCACAAGCCCCCGTGGGCCCTGGTTAGTTGGTTCTGTTGGTTTTCTTGTGGGGATCCTACACCTCCAGGTCCTTAACTCCCTGCCCCCTCATTTCCCCACAAGACCATTGTTTGGCTGTGAGTCTCAGCATCTGTTTTAAACCACTACTGGGTGGAGCGTCTCAGGAGACAGCTATGCTACACCGTCTGTAAGCATAGCAGAGTATCGTTTACAGTGTCAGGGGTGGGCTCTCTCCTATGGGGTCTCATTGGAAATTATCTTGAGCTAGGAAATGTGGAAAAAGGTTTACCTGTCTCCAATGGGGATGAGAGGTGA
The DNA here is from genome assembly GCF_964271855.1 of Acomys minous. NCBI lineage: Eukaryota > Metazoa > Chordata > Mammalia > Rodentia > Muridae > Acomys > Acomys minous. The sequence continues at coordinate 106,304,386 of NC_140492.1, read as the reverse complement.
GAGGTACATTTTCCAGATTTGGCCCTGAAGGTAAATGGTAGGACCAGGATGATTCTTTGTTAGAAATCTCCCAGGGGAACCTACATTCTTAACGCCAGCACTTGGAAGGTGGAGGCAGGAGAATCGGAAGTTCAGAGTCATCCTTGGCTACACATGGGCCAACCTGGGCTCCGTGAGAGCCTGTCTCCGAAACAACCAAGCCAAAGTACAATAAAAGCCGGGTGTGGTGGCGCACACCTTTAATCCCAGCACTTGGGAGGCAGAGGCAGGAAGATGGCTGTGAGTTCGAGACCAGCCTGGTCTACAAAGCAAGTCCAGGGTAGTCAAGGCAACGCAGAGAAACCCTGTCTTGAAAAACAAACAAACAAAAATCAAAAACCAAAGTAGAATAAAACAAAAATAAATATCAAACGAGAAGCCATGACTTCTGAAATAAAGGTCTCGGTCCTAAGTAATTAACAGACAAACATGGCGGGAATAATGACAGAAGAAGGATGATCACATGGCCACAGATCACATGGTGCCTGCTGTTCAAGAAGGATGCTGCTCCCTGAGTCACAGCCTGTATTAGTTACCTTTCTATTTGCTGAGATCAAACACCAAGATGGAGGCAACCAAAGGCGAGTTTACTTGGGCTCCTAGTTCTAGACTGATGAGAGTCCATTGCTATCATAGAGGGGAAGTATGGGGACCAGGCAGACACGGTGACAGTGACGGTGATGGTTATGGGAATAGCTGAGAGCTCATATCTCACACCGCAAGGATCAAGCAGAGAGAGAAAGCTGGGAACGGGCAAGTGGCCTTTGAAACCTCAAAGCCCCCAAATGTCAAACATCCTCCAGCAAGGCCACACCCCCTAATCCTACCCAAACAGTGCCCCCAACTGGGGACCCAGTATTCCAATGTCTGAGACCACGGAAAGACATCTAGCATTCAAAACCACCACGTGACCAATGGCACAAAAGCGGCATTTAACATGACACCCAACCAAAGAACAACTAAATGGGGGCTGGAGAGATGGCTCAGAGGTTCTGAGTTCAATTCCCAGAAACTACATGGTGGTTACAACCATCTATAATGAGGGTGGTGCCCTCTTCTGGTGTGCAGGCACACATGTGGGCAGAATACTGTATACATGATAAAAAAAGAAAGAGAGAGAGAAAGAAGGAAGGAAGGAAGGAAGAAAGAAAAAGAAGAAGAAGAAGAAGAAGAAGAAGAAGAAGAAGAAGAAGAAGAAGAAGAAGAAGAAGAAGAAGAAGAAGAAGAAGAACTAAACATCCAGTCTCCATTACGGCACTGGAGGATCCAGGTAACATCCAATCAAGATATGTGCGGGCTGCAACACAGGCATCAAGTGGGCATCGCAGCTTTCCGGTCTGTTTACCTCTTCAGGCAGTTCGGGTGCTGACGCCCTGCCCGCCCCCCCAAACTCATGTTCTGCCTGTGGACACTCTTTCTATAGCAGAAGGGGAGGGCGGAACTGTCTAGCCCCGGAACCTTCTAATTCCTTCCCCGACTTCTTGAGCTCTTCCTAAATGTATCTTAAGCAGGGCTACAGAACTCTGAGAAATCCTTTCTGCCTGAGGCTGGGCCGAGGTTCTGTGAGCCTGACTGTGTGGGGTCTGCTGGGAGGAACGGAGCCTGGGCTGGCGAGGTCGCGGCTAATACTGTGGGAAACGACAGAAAACACACTGGTGCACGCCTGCTTGCTGCTTCCCTCACTTCCTCGTTCCAAGCTGCTGTGATGGCTCCGGCTCCCACATTCTAAGGCACAGGTGACAGCCAAGTGAGAGGCTTGGCACGGAAAACTTAAACTTTTCTGAATAAAAACGGGCAATTAAAAAAAAAATGCTCCTGCTTGGGGGACCCTATTGATAATTGAATGAGAAATCTGTGAGAAGCTTGGCGTACCTTAGCTCTGGTTCTGACGGGGCTCCTGAGCGCAGTGGGACAAGTTACCAGAGCTAAGCTGGGTGAAGGAAGGCTCAGCCTTGGCGGCGGTCAAGGGCTCTCTCTCTCCCTCCCTCCCTCCCTCCCTCCCTCCCTCCCTCCCTCTCTCCCTCTCTCTCTCTCTCTCTCTCTCATACATTTTATTAATGTATTCATATTACATCTAAATTGTTATCCCATCCCTTGTAATCTCCCATTCCTCCCTCCCTCTCGCTTTCCTCCTATTCCCCTCCCCTATGACTGTGACTGAGGGGGATTACCTCCCCCTGTATATGCTCATAGGGTATCAAGTCTCTTCTTGGTAGCCTGCTGTCCTTCCTCTGAGTGCCACCAGGCCTCCCTGAAGAGAAGAGGAAGGGCTTTCTTAAGGATCCTTCTTAGTTCTACCCTGTCTATCTGAATCGTCCACTACTGAAAATCAGGCCAGGTCCACATTTTCCTTCAAGCTGATTATTTGTCTTTCATTAATTTCATAATTACTATGAAGTTTTCAACACACTGTCAGAGGCACAATGGCTCCCTTGGTGGTGACCCTTGTCACTGTTCTCAAAGGGATTCCTAAAACTTGTGTGATTTTTTTTCCCCCAGCTTGGCTTTGTAGTACAAGGTCTGTGGAGGCTTAGTTGACAATACAAGTGTGCCTCTCTCGTTTCCTGTTTTTAAGCGCTGTGCGTAATTTATTTGAAAGGGTGGAATATTTTAAATGACAACTCAGCAGTTTTACAAAGGAAGGCTGTAAAACACAATGAGCAAGGAGTTTTACTTCCTCCTTAGGAGAGCTACTCCCCTCTTTTGAAATCTCTATAGCCTCCAATCAGTGGAATTGACTTTAACTCATACTGAAACATTGTGACCAGCTCCCAGGCCACGGCTGGAGCTATGGCGAGTAGTGTGGTATTACCGCACACTGAATTTCCAGCCACCTTATTAGTACACGGAAGGCGTCCGCCTGGGCTGATATTGTTCTATCTTGTAAAGCTCCCCGCCCCCCCCCCGCCCCCCACCCCCCACCCCGGCACTGCGTTCGGATTGGCTAAGGTATACAGTGGCTTGGCCAATCAACGGAAACCTTTCTCCTGCAACCCTAGCAACACCTGACAATGGTCATTGACAAATGTTAAGAGGAAACCCCTGACAAAGCTAAACAGCCCTTGAAAATGGGTCCTGCCAAGGGCAAACAAGGTTAGCACTACCTACAGGGCGCTTTGTGTGGCCGGACAAGTTAGTGGTTTGTGTCAGATCTACTCCCACGTTAACCAAACCTCCACAGCCACCAGGTTGTTTTCAGTGGTTGGAGAGAGAGTTCTTGTAAGATTCTGATGCACTGGCCATGTTCTGTCCACATGCTAATTTATTTTTAAGGGCAAAGCAAGAGGTTCATTTTCTGAGGTCGGTAGGACACCCGGATGTAATGCCCAATGGCACCTTTCTCAGCCTTCTAGCTACAGAACTATTGCTTCCCAGCTTTACCCTGAAGCCCGATGGTGTGCAGTTGACAGCAGGCAAATTGGGGCTATAGACCTCACTGGCTCACCAGCTCAGTGAGGCTTGCGGATTGAGAGATCTGAAGGCAGACCCAGCAGAAGCTGGGAGGAGTGCTGAAATGCCACCAAGAAAGGGAACCTGCCAGAAACAGGCACAGACAGACAGACAGACAGTTCACAGGCAAACTCATGTTCCTTCAACAGACACAACAGCTGTGCCTATATGACACCTCCCAAAAGCCCCCTTAAACGGTCACTCCAGTCCGTCTAGCCACCTTGAAAGGATATGCAAACCCTGCTTGACAAATTCATCGTTGACCCACCAGTTACTGATGAAGCTAAACCATCCAACACATAGTCTAACTTATTTTTTTTTTAATGATTACCAGTGGTACACATTAGCATCCCAACACAGACAGACCTGAGAATACAAATGCAAACATGTTGCCCACAGAGATCTAAAGTGCACACACAGCCACTTATAGAGACAAACCGAGACAAGAACAGAGCTGGAGAGAGAGAGAGAGAGAGAGAGAGAGAGAGAGAGAGAGAGAGAGAGAGAGAGAGAGAGAGAGAGTGTGTGTGTGTAGAGTTGGGGCAGGAAAACCTTCAAGGAACACCAGGGGATTGAAGAGTGTGAGATCCAAGGTGGTAGCAGTTTTTATTGTCATCTCCTCCCGTCAGCACCACCCTCCAGGGCCTGCCTGGATGTTAGTTTTCCATAGAGGGTTGGCACTATGTCAGCTTAAGGAATCCCTTGGGAGAATGAACTGATAATGACTTCCAGCCTAAGGCCTTCAAGGGATATTGGTATTTTTCAATGGGGATTTACAAAAGTGAAACGAATCAAATCTCTAGTGGGAGGGGGATTGAAAATTAGGAAATATCTTTAGGCTGAGAACTTGGCTCTGCTCAACTATACTTTCTACGTAGCGGTCTCTTGTGGGTATATTCTTTTAGAAAAATATTCATTTATTTATCTTATGCATACGTGTATCTGAGGGCATACTACAAGCATTCAAAAGCCCACGGAGGTCAGAAAAGGACATGGGATCCCCTGGAACTACAATATAGGTAAATTTTTTTCCTTATGTGTATGTCCTCTTCCTGCATGTACACCTGCAGGCCAGAAGAGGGCATCAGATCTCATTATAGGTGGTTGTGAGCCACCATGTGGTTGCTGGGAACTGAACTCAGGCCCTCTGGAAGAGCAGACAGTGCTCTTAACCACTGAGCCATCTTTCCAGCCCCACAATATAGGTAGATGTGTGGTGCCATGTGAGTGCTGGGAACTGAACCGGGTCTTCTGCAAGAGCAGTTAAGTGCTCTTAGCTCCTGAACCATCTCCTCTGGGGGGATTCTTAAGACTATAATTACAGGCAGCACAAAGTAGTTGGGGTAGAGGGTTTGCAACGAAGAACAATTCATTAGGTGGGGGGCCCAACAGGGGGGACCTTTTTACTCACAAAAGCAGAGGCCAGCAGGCTTACTTTTCATGCAAGAAACTAACTAGTGGTTAGTATTAGAATCTTCAATATCTGTTCTTCAGAGAACATTTGAACTTTCTGGTGACATAAAGTTGTTGTTGTTGTTGTTTCTATTGTATATTGTAACGTGGTAAAACAGAAATCCACGAAGTCTTATATTGTTACCTGCATGCAATAAGGTATAGGTTCAGGGCCAGAGGGAAACTACATAATTATAACAATATGTAGAGTTGTGGGTACCTGTCTATTAAGGAGGGGGAAGGAGATTTTCAGAAAAAATGCTCAGAAATTTCAATCATTTGTTCAAGTTCACAGCGGATTTGAGAAACTATCAAATTTTAAGGTTAGAGAACAATCACAACCAAACGGTTTAACACCAGGTGTTAATTTAAAAAAAAAATTTTTTTTTTTGTCCTGGAGGTTGAGATAGTTCATCTATCTGTAAAATAGAACCAGAAAGAATTAACTTGACAATGTGATGTGTGTAGTGTGGTCCTTAGTTCCCAGGATGATAAGAGGGGCTTGCTAAGGGCTACGGATGTGCCTAGAGGGAAACAGGGAAAGTGTTCACTTGGCACTCATAGTCCATGGGCAGCTATGTGAACATCACTGAAGGGTAAAACCCAGAGCCAGCATCTTTTTTGTTGTTGTTGTTTGTTTTTAAGACGAGGTTTAACGTATGAGCATGGGGAGAGAAGGAAAGGGGGAAGGGTACCCCAGAGAGAAACAGAGAGTCAAAGAGAGAGGGAGAGAGAGGTAAGAGAGGGGGGTATGGTCATCTTAAGAGAGCAGTTTCAGCTGGGCATGCCGGCGCCTGCCTCTAATCCCAGCACTCAGGAAGCTGATTCCAGTGGATCTCTGTGAGTTCGAGGCCAGCCTGGTCTACAGAGCGAGTTGCAGGGCAGCCAGGGCTACAAAGAGAGTTCCTGTCTAAAACTAAACCAAAACCAAAAACCAAAAACTAAAAAACCAAAAACCAAACCAAACCAAACCAAACAAACAAAACGCTCTGGAGACGGAGGTTTCCTGGCTAGAAAAAATGAACAGCGCACAGTAAGCACAGAAGTAACTGTTAGCAAACAGCACTGCCTACAAACTGCTCTCTCGAAATCAAAGGTGGCAAAATCTAGAACCCCGATAGAGCAGATAGCTTCCCTCTCCCAAAGTCAGAAATGGGTTTCTTATTTCTATGGTAACAAGAACACTTAAAATTGCCCAAACTTGAGAGACACTTCAGACGAAAAGCTGGGGGAAGAAGAATTAACAGAAGACAAACGCTCCAAGCAGCACGCGTGACAGACAGTGTGGTAAAGTTTCTGACATTTGTTTGGGGGAGATTGTCTTCTTATTTCTTTGCTCGGAGAATGAGCATGCTCGAGAATGTGAGAATGTAGCAGTAACAGCTTCACACCACGCTGCAGAACATTCACGCACTAGATTTTATTCTTTTCCTGAAAGGGGAAGAAAAGACGACCCATGAGCCTCGGCAGCCAATGAGTGTCTCTGTAAGCCCTTGGAAACAGCTCTGCTGGCACACGCCTTCGTGTTAACCGCAACGGAGAGGAGGTTAGCCTGGCTGAAGAGCCTTGCTTTCTCCCTTCTTCGCGGTTAGCAAATATTTATTGAGCACCTACTATTTTCCCACATAATCTGTCCCATATACAAACTAATTGAAAAATTGTAACTCTGATAAAGACTCCTGGTACACGTAACCACTGGAGTGTGTAATAGGCAGAACCGACCTAGCAGAGCGGCCAGGCTTTTCTACGGAAGTGGGATTAAGCTGAGTATAGCAAAAAACTGCCTTGGCTTCAGGGCCTGTGGAAGGAGACCATCCAGACAGTGGGAACTCAACTCGTGGGCAAAGGGCCCTCTGGAGGAAATGAGTGTTCAAGGAACTGAAAGCAGCCTGCTTTGGCAGAGGCCCAGAGTGGGAAGGGAGTGAACTTGGGGAGAGGCCAGCTGGAGAGATGGGCAGAGCTAGGTCATTCCTGAGGCACAGCCGGAAGTCTGCAGAGTGGGATCGCGAGGGATTTGGTCTCCAGCCCCTTGGCATGCTCTGGAGGGCTAAGGCTGTCGCAGGAACGCACAGTAAACTGTTCTTGTGTGCAATCTAGCCACGGCAGCTTCTGGAACACCTAAAACCTGTCAGGACGATGCTATAGATTCCAGAAGAGAACCGTCAAAAATTCTAGCGTTGTAGTCTCATGAAATACATTACAACTAAATCATGTTCAATGCATATTATTTTATGTATAACAACTCAGTAGGCACCTCTGAGTTCATCATATTCGGACTTTCATACATTAACTCCTCAGGAGTCACGGTTTGCCCATTTAATAACATTCCTTCTATCTGGGAACCAGCTGAGACCCAGGAAGTCTTCAAGAAGTCAAAATAAATGAGACCAAGGGAACTTGATTTTTACTCTCTACTGAATCCTACTTTGTGCTTTCTAAGGTACAAAAGAGTGGGGGCAATGATTCAGGAACAGAAGGGCTGTTATGAGTAGGTATAGGGTAAATAATTAAAAGTAACAGCAAACAGCACTGTGAAACAGACTCAAAAACAAGACTAGGAAAAAAAAAAGACAGATAAATTTGGGGGTTACAGAGATTGCCAGAAGTCAGCATTCAGAGTGTCTTCCTGAAGTCACTATCCCCCTTTTTTGTTAAGATTTATTTATTTTTTATTACATATATAATGTTCTGCCTGCACACCAGAAGAGAGCACCAGATCTCACTATGGGTAAAGAGCATTTGCTACTTTCGTAAAGTACCCAGGCATAGGTCCCAGCACCCCGGTAGCTGCTAAGAACTGTCTATACCTTAAGTTCTAGGGGATCCAACACAGTCTTCCAGCCTTGGACGCTGGGCACCTAAGCAATGCACAGACATACAGCCAGGCAAACCACTCTTGGGTAACATTTTTCCTCCCATAGTGAAACATTCCACTCTGCAGGGAAACTCTTAATACAGGAAGGCAAACAGGTCAAAGTACCCCCAGGAAATCCCTGAAACGGACTAGATTCACTAGACCCTGGCACCCAGCCAGAGTAAACTACAAAAGTTGAGAGTTCTAAGCTTCAAAGAAGACTCAAGCCAAGCCAAGCTACAAAGATTACGAGACCAGACCATCCGCCTGGAAGAAGCAGGAACCAGCTGAGTTGCCTGGAAGAGGGTTAGACCGATAGAGTCGCTGGGAAAGGGCACCCTTAAACATGTTGAGCTCCTTGTAGGCTGTGCTTCAGGTTCCTAGCTTTGGTGAGCTTGTCACCCGTGCTGGGGCAGGCTTTGGTGATGCAGCTGTCTCTGAGTCATTTCCCATATTCCTGTCAGTAACCCCAATATAACCCATTGGTTCACAGAGTTGGACGTTGGTGGTATCTGTACTTGGTTCTGTCATGGACTCCCTGTTTGGAGTGAGTAAAAATGTGTGCTGTATCTCCCCAGGAAAAGTGTTGTTATACAATACACCCATACACAAAATCTTTTTTAAAAAAGAAAATGAGAGATGGCAAATTGAAGCAAAAAATATCCTAATAGGCCTTAACTTGTTTTATTGTGCTCATGTCCTTATAATGGGCTGACGAAATAAGAAAGTGTGCCATTGTTTAGAAATGTCTAATCTGGCCGGGCGTGGTGGCGCGCACCTTTAATCCCAGCACTCGGGAGGCAGAGGCATGCGGATCGCTGTGAGTTCGAGGCCAGCCTGGTCTTCAAAGTGAGTCTAGGACAGCCAGGGCTACACAGAGAAACCCTGTCTCGAAAAAACCGAAAGAAAAAAAAGAAAGAAATGTCTAATCTGTGGAGTTGAACATGCTAAGAGTTTCAGTGCTAAAGCAGATCATGCGTTCAGGGAAGTTGTCTGCTCAGGACGGCTCTCTTGAAGCTTTCGTATCATCTGTGGTCTGGAGGTGCCATTAAGGACAGGATTCGTGTTGAAAAAAAAAATTCAAGTTTTGCTGAAACTTCATCTTTATACATTTCCCAGCTCTGAGTTTGAACAGTTATTGGAAGTGACATTTTTCATGTCTGAATCGTCATGATGCTACTCCTGATAGGAAGTGGCCTCCCAAATACTGAAAAACTACTGTAGGTAATAACATGCCCTTAGTGAATCCATTTTAAAGTTTGGGTTAGACACTTAAAAATGATTTTTATGTCTGTCTTAAATGAAAATACTCTTTTATCATAAACTACCCCCCCCAAAAGATACCTGGTTGTCTAATTTACATCCTTATATCCGACTGATAGAAATGAAAACTAACAATAGATTATTTCATCACTTTAGAAAATGCTTATGCTATGTCCCTGCAAGATGACTTTTGGTTGATTATATTACTACAAAACAACAACAACAAAAAAAACAACAACTACTACTACTATTTTGAGACAGGGTCTCTATGTAGCTTTGGCTGTATTAGAACTCACTGTGTAGTCGAGGCTGGCCTCAAACTCACAGAACTCGCTCTCTGCCTCCTGAGTTCTGGGATTAAAGGTGTGCACCAACATGTCCTATACTTTTAATTTTCCTTTCTGAGACATGGTCCCACACTGGCCTGGAACTTGCTATGTAGGCCAGACTGGTCTTGAGCTCACAAAAACTCTCCTGCTTCTGCCTCAGGGCCGGGACTAACAGTATATGCCACTACTCCTGGCACAAGTTGATTTTTGGAATGAAAATTTTTTTTTCCTTTCAGCTGGTTTTTTTTTTTTCATTAGCATTTTTTAATGTGTCTGGGTCTCTTGCCTGCATACATGTCCTACACCACCTACTTGCAAGTGGCCCTGGAGGTCAGAAGAGGGCATCTGCTCTGCTAGGCCTGGGCTTACAGATGGCTGTCAGCTACCACATGGGATCTGGGAATTGAACCCAGGTGGCCTGGAATAGCCATCAGTTAGTGCTCTTAACTGCTGAGCCATCCCCCCTACTAACATGGAATGACATTATTTTCTCCAAGCATGTCCTTCATACATGAGAGAGAGAGAGAGAGCTTTTGGCTCCACACTACAGTATACTTAAAATGTTCTAAATATGTCTTCCTTATATCTTACGTCAGAGATGAAAAGAGGAGTGTATGGACAGAAATTGAGGCCATTAATTCTTTAAACTATGCTTCTTTTATGGTGCCTTTACAGTCCTCAAAAGTGGGAGTTTTCCTGTTTCTGTTTTTCTTGGTTGACATGTTCAAAAACAGAAGTAAATACCTTTACCCATTTAAACAGTGTTATAACTGACAACGATCTTAAAAGACTCAATAGAAGTAAGTCTTAAAAGGCAAAAGACTGAGGGCTGTAACTGCACACAGCGTATCTTTTTTTGTTATCGTCAGGCTTGCAGGCCACTGTAACGTCTCACAAATACTCCTGTTCTGAGGTGGTTCTCTGCAGAAGAGCTTCACCCTTGGAGTGAAGAGCAGCACAGTAACAGTCTGGGCCCACTTTCACAAGGCTAAGATTGCACACACACTACATTCACACTCAGTTCCCAACGTAACAACCAATTAAGTCGATTACCCAGGAAAGCAAGCAGATGCAGCCGCTCTGGAGAGTTGAGAGCGTTACCTGCGAACATTTCAAAATAGGAGGCAAACTTGTAAGCAAGCTGGTGACCCAAGATGATCTATTTTTTCAGAGTTCCAGATTGCAACCAAAGTTTGCCGTTCCAACAGAACACATTTTCTTAATCCAGAAAATGGTTGATTGGTAGTTGAATGCTGTTCTCATGACAGATTTTAGGAAGATCCACTTTAAGGGATGGAACGGCATGAGTTACTGAGTGACAAGGAAGGGTGGCGTATCTTTCTGGATTTTTCCTATTCTGAAGAATTCATGGCATGGGCTAAAAAGATCAGTTCTAAGCCTCACCCCAGCTTTGCTGAAAATGAGATTCTGGAGACTGGAGAGAAGCCTGTATTTCTAACACGTACGCAGGCGGATTCTTACGAACTGGCAAGTTTGAGAAATGCTGAATAATGCAGGGATTGCTGGCACTGAACTCAAATTGGAATCTTTGCTTGATTGGACCAAATACTTTTTTCTTTTCTTTTTCTTATTTATTATATAATATAATAATAATTAATAATAATAATAATAAATAATTATTTTTTTTAAAGAGGGTTTCTTTTGTACTCCTGGCTGTCCTGGACTTGATTTATTATATTATTTATTATTTATTTATTTATTTATAGACAGGGTTTCTCTTGTACTCCTGGCTGTCCTGGACTTGATTTGTAGATCAGGCTGGTCTTGAACTCATGGAGACTTGCCTGCCTCTGCCTCCTGAGTGCTGGGATTAAAGGAATGCACCACCCTGCCCGGAAGACCAAATAACCTTTGGCAAAACTCTTTGTGCTTCATGTTTCCTTGTTTGATCCTTATGTAATGTTGCTGGGACATCAATTGAGTTATTTGTAAAGCACTTTGTTTGTGATGAAACTTCAAAACATATTAAGACATGAGTGGCTTCCTTCTTCAGGATTTAACAGAGAGCAAAGAACTTCCAAAGTTTTCCCTTCTTTGAAGATGGAGCAATTGCTCTAAGCTGGCTGGTTCCCCATCACTCTGTGACTACCATGTCTTTTGCCTAAGAGTTTATTTGGTAGAAGTGATTGACCTGGGAGACTCTTTTGGCATTTCTCCCTGTTATGGGCATGTTATGGACATGTTTATTGATGAAGTGTCATCTCTGAAACACCACTCTTCATCCCTTCTATCCACACAACCATGGAATTATCTGTCATTCCATTGGAAGGGAGATTAATGCTTGGTTCAGAGGTTAACTATCCTATTTGAGGCTTTTATTCCCTTCTAAACAATTGAATTATATTCCATGGAAATTACTGACTTTGGTTATAATATAAAATGTAATATAAAAAGTATGTCCCAGTATGAAAAGTAGCCTGGAAATGAGCATAGCTTTGTGTCTGTCTTCAAATGCCTCCAAGTTCCTTAGGTCTAATCCAATTTCCATGTCTTGGAATCTTCCTGCTAATGGCAAATTATTGTCTTAATTAGCTGAGATGACTAGAAATGATGAGGCGATGCGGCTTTCTTTCCCTGCAGTTGGAAGTACTGGGACTGTGTGAAGCTCTTACCGCCAAAGGGTAACTTTCGAAAACTCGCGTGGGGAGCGTGTCACATGGCAATTCCAGATTCCCCTGTCCAAGGGTGTGCGCATTATGGGCTGCAGCAAAATTTAGTGCTTCGGAAATTTGATAAACTGATTTCAGTTTTCGTTTGAGAGAAATTCGTGCTGAATAGCCCAAGCTGGCCGCTGATGCCTCATCCTCCTGTCTCTGCTTCCTGTGTGATTACTGGCTTTTTTTTTTTTTTTTTAAATTTTAAGAAGTGAGAGGAGCGTTGATCTCAAGCTAGGACTCCACTTCCTTAGAGTCCTGTGTCTTCCTGCCTGCCTGCTATCCATCCATCCATCCATCCATGCATCCAGTCACATGGGCCAGGTGCTGGTTATGGTGCCTGGGGAACGGGTGGGGGTTTCTTTTTTCCTTGAGTTCATCAATTTAGCCACTGAGAGAACTGTTTATGAAGCCAACTGGGGAACCTAGCTCCTGACCCCACTGCCTGGTGTGGGGTTCTGTGATGTACGCTGAGTCCCTGCAGTGTGGGAGGTTGGAGATTTTCATCACTCTGGTTCCCTACGACTGCCTAACGGCTGACACTGGACACGTCTCTATTCCTGATTTGGTCCCTGGGGTAGAGGCCTGGTAGGAAAGGGAAATTTTAAGTAATTTAGTCATGATTTACACACATACACACATAACTACCATAAATCCTCAAAACAGAGAAGCAACCCCAGGACCAGCTGAGGATGGCATACCATTACTGGGTTCGGGCATAGCTATGGGGAATAGGTCTTGGTGCAGTAGGGGAAGGGGCTGGAGGAGGCTCCAGAGGAGGAGACATAATGCTGCCCACTCAGAGAACTTCCAACCCGTCAAGAAAAAGAAGACAACAGTTCTGAACAGCGAGATGCTTGCCAGAGTGGTATAAATGTCACAAGACAGACTCTGGGTAGTAAGGTACTCAGAGAGATGTCACACAGCAAGGTGGGTTTTTCCAGAGGAAGTGGCATTTAAGCAAGTCCTTGAAGGAAGGGTAGGAATCTAACAAATTCCAAGCGAAGACAGAGATTTCAGGCCTCAGGAATGTCTTGAGCAAATGTGTGCGGCAGGCAGGCAAGTCCTGTTGGGACATAGCAGCATTCCTGTTGGGGGACTGGGAAAATTTTCTTTTGGGTTTTAGTAGAAGAAAAGGCTGGGAAGTTGGGTTTGGTCAAAATGGAGTTTGGACTTTTTCCAGTAGGCAGCACAGAGGCATTTAAAGGGACTTGGGCGGGAGGGTGATGCCAACAGAGATGTACTTTGGAAGGCTCAGCAGCTGGGTGGGGGAGGAACTTGGAGGAGGAAAGACTAGGCAGACATGCCAGCTAGCAACAGGGCTCTTGAAGTGTGAGCAGCAAGAAGGGCTTGGGGTAGCCAATACTGCAAGTGAAACTGGGGTGTTGCATCACTATAGCTTGGGGGCTCTTGATAGGCTGCCGCTGGGAGACAAACAGTTCCGAAGAAGGAGAACCTAGGCTGTACTTTGAGACATTTTGACCGTGAGCGTGAGCGCAGTGAGCAGGATGTGGAGAAGAGGTGAGGCAAGGTTTTTCCGGGTTGACCGGTGCTGACTCTCCAAGGGGTGCCATCAAAACACAATCCTAACAGGTTGTGTGTGGGGGGGGGATGTTAAAGTTTGGAGGAGGACGCCGGTAGGTAAACACAGCACTCAGGGAGGCAGAGGCAGGAAGATCTCTTGTGAGATCGAGGCCAGCCTGGTCTACAAAGCGAGTTCCAGGACAGCCAGGGAGGGCTACACAGAGAAACCCTGTCTGGAGAAAAACAAAACAAAACAAACAAACAAAAGTTTGGAGGAAGAGAAACAAAACAAAACAAAACAAAAAAGAGGTAGAAGATGACCAGAAAACTTAGAAGGGACAACAGGGTGCCGGAGAAATCCAAGAATGAGGGGGGCTGTTTAAAACAGTGGACCGAGATACTGAGACCCCAGGGAGCTCATGCCAGTGGCCCTGAGCTTTTCTTTGAATTAGAAAATGAAGCTGGATCGCCCCAGGACTAGGGATAAAATCCAGCCCTAGAGCACTCGGGCTGGAGGCCCCAGTATCCACTCTTAGCAAAAACTAAACATGAAATGACTGGATCCCTCAGATTCTGTAAATGTTAGCCCCCTCTAAAGGTGTGTATTTTCCTGTAGTGGAAGTTAATCCTTTCCATTAACACCGCATCTGACCCCGAGTGAGTCATTTATTCTGTCTGTGGACACCAGTTTTGTCATCTTTTAACTTTCCAATTCAGAGGTCTGTGCACACATGTGAAAATGCTTGGCGATCTATACTGCACAAGCCTTGTCATGAATTTTTGAGGACTAGAGCACCCGGGTACTTTCTGCTCCAATAACCTAAGTTTTAAAGTCTCTTAAAAATAATTTTCAAGAGATCTAGATATTAACCGAAGGAAAGAGACTTCCTCTTCTACTTGCCCACAAAGCTCTTCCAGTTTTCTGTTCAGCTTTTTCCTAGGCACCGAGGAGGTGCCTAGAAAAATACTGGACGGATATACAAAAACATGTCACCAAAATTTTCCTAACAAGCAGCTATGGAAAGTCTGCCAGCGTCCTGTCTCCAGGGACTTCTAGCCTGGGGCTCCTGATGCCCGACATGGATCACGTCCAATGTCTCGGGCGGCCTTCGCTTTGAGTGGGCAATTTTCTTTACAACGCCGACGCGCGTAGTCGCTTTAAATTCAGACCAGGCAGGCAGTGGGGGGGGGGGGGGGGAGGTAGCCAATATGCGAAAGAGTCAGAGCAGCTAGGGCTTATCTCCAACAATAGGACAGTATCTCTAACACTGTTTACAGTAAAAACAGAAGGTGGAGCAAGAAGGCAGGGTGTCTAACGTGGTCATTAAGCCTGCGGCTTGGCTGAGATCTAACCGAGCTCTGCGGAGTGCGAAGAACAATGTCCGCAGGGTTCTAGGTTCAGACGGGGACTCGCTTCTCCGCCTCCGCTGGCGCCCGGGCACCAGCTCCCAGCGCTGCTCGCTCGCCCTGCTGCCTTGCTGCGGGGAGGATCAGCCGGTCGGGCGCCGCCAGTGCTGCAGGCAGAGCGGCGCGCGTCCCGAGCGCCAAGGACTCCGGGTCTCAGCTCCGCCGCAGACTCCAGAGCGCCCGCGGCCGCTGTCCGCCACCGGGTGGCCGCGAGCTACAAAAAAACCCCAGAGTTTGCGCGATCCAAGCTCGTGCGTGCGCTCTAACCGGAGCGGCCCGGAGCCCCTGGGTCTGCACCAGGTCGCGGCAGAGGGCGACTGGGGCTCCGGGGCTGCACCCCGGCGCGCAGGCTTCTTAGCCCAAAGCGCGGAAAGAGTGCGAGGGCGGGGCGGGGCGGCTCGGGGCGCCGGTCCAGCGGCTGCGGGGCAGCTTCCGAGCGCTCTGCGTGTCTGGGCGCTCGGTCGGCTCGGCTGCCCGGCCGGTCACCGGGCTGGAGCGAACCCGGGGCTCCGGGCTGGGTGCTCTGCAGTTACGTGAGGCAGCCGCGCCCCTTCCCCACCTGGGCCGGCGAAAAGTGAAGTGGAAAACAGTGGTTGAGCTTAACCCTCCTCCCTTTCCCCGGCGCCGCAGCCACGGCCGAGGGTGGGGGAAGTTCGCTCCGCCGGGTTGGAAGGAAAGCAGGCGGCCTGGGCCGCGCCTCCCCCGCCTTCCTCTCGGCCGCGTCCCCCCGGGGCTTCACGCAGCATTTCTTTGTTTTGAAAGCGCCTCCTCCGCCCAGAGGCTTTTCCCCGCGGGGCCGGCTGACGGGGGGGTGGGGCATCCAGCAGTCGGTCCGCCCTCCATTTAGTCCGGAACCTTTCGCCACCCCCCCTCTTCCCCGCCCCGCGGCGACCCACGAGGCGCGTCCTCACTTGGCGGACATCAAAAGGCGGCGGGGCGCTGGAGGGCTAAGTTGAGTAGACAGGGGGCGCAGAGACGCACCCACCCTCCGCTTGGCCGGCGGCCCGCCCCCTCCCGCGGGAACCCCGCCTGAGCCCCGCCCCCCGCGTCACAGCAGCCTGACATTCTCACAGCCCACCCGGCAACCCAACCCCGAGCGCCCCCGCCACCCCCGTGTCCACGGAGCGCTCTATTTATGTTTCAGCCCAGTGATTTGCATAGGGCCCGCCCCCTCCCCTAGGTTCTCCCTATCGGCGCTCCTCCTCGGCGACGTCGTCACGGCCTAGGCCACACCTCCCGTGTCCCTACAAGGAGCGGCGGGCCCTAGATGGCAGCGTGGCGTCGCCACGGCGTGTGCGTGTCGCGCTTCCTTGTGCCGTTTATAGGGTCCCGGCACTTCCGCTGTCGGGTTAGAAGCGGCGCGGTCATGGCGGAGCGCGGACAGCAGCCTCCTCCCGCGAAACGGCTCTGCTGCCGGCCGGGTGGCGGCGGCGGCGGCGGGGGCAGCAGCGGCGGCGGCGGCGCGGGTGGCGGCTACAGCTCTGCTTGTCGGCCCGGCCCGCGGGCGGGCGGTGCGGCGGCGGCGGCGTGCGGGGGCGGCGCGGCGCTGGGGCTGCTGCCGCCGGGCAAGACCCAGAGCCCCGAGTCTCTGCTGGACATCGCAGCGCGCAGGGTGGCGGAGAAGTGGCCGTTCCAGCGCGTGGAGGAGCGCTTCGAGCGCATCCCGGAGCCGGTGCAGCGCCGCATCGTCTACTGGTCCTTTCCCCGCAGTGAGCGGGAGATCTGCATGTACTCGTCCTTCAACACCGGCGGCGGCTCCGCGGGCGGCACGGGCGACGACAGCGGCGGCCCCGGCGGCACGGGCGGCGGCGCGGGCGGCGGTGGCGGCGGCGGCGGCGGTTCCTCATCCTCGCCGGCTGCCACCTCAGCCGCCGCCGCCGCCGCGGGCACCGGGACCCCGTCGGTGGGGGCGGCCAGCGCTGCGGACGGCGGCGACGAGACGCGGCTGCCCTTCCGCCGGGGTATCGCGCTGCTGGAGAGTGGCTGCGTAGACAACGTCCTGCAAGTCGGTGAGTCACGGGGGCCGCCGCTGGCCGTCGGTCCTTCGGTCTGTCCCTTCTGTCCCTCGGGGGTGGGGGAGGGAAGGATCCCCCCCCCGCGCCCCCTGGGCTGTCCCGGGGCCCGGCGCGCGCTGCAGCGGGGCGACTCGGACGGTCCCCGGAGCGGAGCGCCCATTTCCTCCCGCTGGTCCCCGCCCCCGTCTCCCCGGACGGACTAGCGCGAGTGGGAAATGAATCAGCAGGACGCGCCCCTCGGCGGCGGGGCGGTGGGTGTCGGCGTCCCCGTCGTCTGTCCCGCAGGCAGAGCGCCGGTGTGCGGGGCGGGCGTGGACAAAGGCGCGGGCGGCCGCGGGGCTCGGGCTGGGGCGTGCGGCGCGGGGGAGGGGGCGCGGGCCGGAGACAATGCCGGCCCGGGCGCTCGCTCGCTCGCTCTCTCGCTCGCTTGGCGCTGCCCGGCTCGCGTCCTTTCTTCTGGCTCCGCTTCTCGTCCCGCCGTCCGAGCGTGGGGTGGCGGTGGTGACGGCGGTGGCGAGTCCCCTCCAACAGCGCGCGGCCAGCGCCTAGCTCGGGGCTCTGACGGCCGGCCAGCCCCGCGAGCTCCGCGGCGCCCGCGACCGGGTCCCCGATCATCCCCGTCGGGAGCGGCCGCAGGCCGGGCCGCTGAGGGGCGCCGCTCGCGCTTCTCATCCCGTGAGGCACCCCGCCGCCGCCCGACTTCGGCCTGCGCCCGGGGTCGGGGCGCGGTGCCCAGGGAGAGTCAGGCTGCACGGTCCGACCCGGGGCCCGCGTCCGCACCGAGGGGGCCCCCTGCGGCCCCTGCGCCGCAGCCCGCCGTGCACCACCCGATACTTTGTTCTCCTTTCGCGTTTATTTGTGCCCCTTTCAATTTTCTGTCACCCTCCGAAAAGGGGAAAGCAAACAAAAGAGCCTCTTTATTTCTTTTCAGGGCTTGTAAAGTAGAAGATATTTGACAAAGGCTAGAGAAGGACTCGTGATTTAAAGCTGCACAGCCCTCCTTTCTCTGACAGACCAGGAGAGTTTTCTCAAATCCCTCTGCCTCCACAGCGCTTTTCTTTTTCTTCTGTGTAGATATCTTTTCCAGTCATAGGTGTGGGGACGTTTGAAGGGGACCGAAGTGAACAATGCTGCGGAGCAACCTCCCTGTCCCCGTTTTTTTCCCCTCCCGCTTGCTGAAAGCGTATTTTATAACCCTCTCCCACCTCCGTCTGGTTGAAATTGTAGGGAATGAACCCAGAACCAAATGAATGAGAGGGTAGATTTGAAAGACTGTGTCTCTCTGTCTCTCTCATTTTTAACTTGCTCTCTTCTCTCTGTAGTCCGATCTTTTTATCCTCCTCCCTGGGAGTGGAGTGGGGGTCTGGATAGTGGTCCCGACACAGGAGATTTGTTTTAATCCTGTTTGGTTAGTTTGAATTCTAATGTAATCTGAAAACGTGATTTTCTGCATGGTCATTTATTTCCAAAGACAGCCCTCGGTGTTGCTCAGCGCCCTTTCCTTCTCTCTAAGAGGGAGTTGGTTTTTGAGGCTACCCATCCTTTCCCCCCTTTCTTTCCTTTAACATCTAATTAACATTCTTTCAAGTTACATTTTTTTTTTTAATACTCCTTTCCCACTGCCGGTTTGAAACCGATTGAAGCACATCTATGGTTTCTGAGTATAACTAGCTGGAGTCTGAATTTTTATGGCTTGGCTGGCAACATTGCATCGTGCCCCCTCCCCCAGCCCCTTCCCCTTTCTGTGTGTGACTCTGCTTGCAGGCAATGAGGAATGACAGGAGAGCACATAGGGAGGGTTTCTTGGCTGATTGCATTTAAGCCAGGAATTCACTGTGAAAATAAAGCCAAGGGGCGATAAATAAAAGATGCAATCTTCTCTAGGAGACAGACACACAGCGTGGGCTTTGCCTGCTTTCATCAGTGGAAGAGGCCAGGGTGAACAGTTAGTTGTAAAAGAAAATAGTAACTTTTTCAACAGTCCCCAAAGGGGAAGGCGGCCACTTGAATGCAATTGGCCCCATCGATGTAAAGTGGCAGCCTCTCCTATGGTTTGAAGGCTTGACCACCACTTTGGAAATATTTACGTAGGTACTAAACACATGCTATACAAATTGGGGAAACCGCTTTTTTCCCCTTCTTTTCTGAGTTCTGCCCAGTTTCTTTAACATTCAAGTTGCCTTTCTTGTTTTCCGAGATGGAAGGCTGTTAAATAAATGCCTGGCAACTAGCACTGTGAGGTAGAAAACTTAGAACCAAGTTTTGTCCACCCTTGGTGAGGGAGGCCAGTTAGATTAAGTATCTACTTTACCATCAAGTGGTGGGTTGGAGTCAGTATACTTTAAGAAGCTTATAATTGTGATTTGTTCTAGATTAACCCTTCCCCCCCAAAAAACAAATCAAAACCAAACCAAATCTGAGATGGAGAAGAACAAAATACTGTATTGATCTCAGTTTTAAACGATAAGCAGTTTTCTGTTATTGACCACGCAGCCTTGTACAGGAAATGTTTGTGAATGCTAGTCACAACAGGGAAACTCCACTTGTCAGACTTTTATCTTAAATTTGTTAGTGTGGAAGCTTGTCCAGAGATTGAGGAATAGGAATTGGGCTTGCTAGAAATGCAGCCTCCTGAGTGGATGGTCAGCAATACACTAAACCTTTTGGTACTGATAAGTGGTATTTAATTATTAGGTATAAAATTATATTTAATAATTGCTCATCTGGTTATAGGAAAGTTTTGTAGAGATGTATCTACTTATTTTTGTTATGTTCGGATGCTTTTCGTTAAGACGACCATGTCTTGATCTCAGTAAAACAATGATTTCACAGATACCTCACAAGCAATTTCCCCCAGGTTTTTGTATGAACCTCTTGTATATGACCTAAAATCAAAGGCAGATTAATTGGGGAAAAAAATCTTGAAATTTTTCTGTTGGCTTGAAAACATAAACCAAGCAAAATCACCAACTGGAGCAAATATTTATGGCATGTTTGACCAAAGGTAGGAAATTGCTAAAGAAAGACAATCCAGTAGGAAGTGTTGGCATTGTGGTTCAGAGACAGAGAGGCCAAGTGGCTCATCAGCACGCTATCTTTTCTCTTACGCAGATAGGGACACAAGTACAACTGAGGTGCAGTTTTCTTCTACCACACTGCTGAAGCCCAGAAGCAGAGCAGAGAGTGTTAATCACCCAGAGCTGGTTAGGGATGGGGCAAGTGGGAGGGAGTGTGCTGCCCAGCCCCCTGCTTGGTGCCGTCCTTTGTGCCATTCCTGGCATTGTATCCTGTGGAGGACAGTGATGCTGGTGCATGAAAGTGTTCTGCATGGGAGTGCCTGCTCTGTGTTGTTTGCAGCAGTGAAAAGCTCGAGTCACTCCTCGTTTCTGTCAGATAGGATTTGGTCAAGAAGTACTGAGTGGAGTACTATGCAGCTATGAAAAAAGTAGTTGACCAATTTCAACAAAGAAAGGTGACCTTTTAAAGTACATGACTTAGGCCAGTTGTGAACCACATGGCTTCATCCAGGCACTCAAGGCAGGGGGATCTCTGAGTTCCAGGTTACCCTGTTCCAAGCCAGATCCTGTTTCAAAAACAAACAAAACAACCAAACAAAATACCCTAGTACATAACTAACTTCACATAGGATGCTTCACTTCTTGTTTTCAACAAAAGACTTTGGTGTAAAGAAAGGTCCAGCAAGGCCGTGTAAGTAGCAGGGAACTATAGCTGGCTGGAGAAGTGAGTTAAGTGAACTGGCAAGGTTTTGGAGGATTTTTTTCTTTCTTAAAACAACCACATATATTTTCCTTATTAAAGAAGATTAATGTTTACCTTTGATTTATAATGTTATTTTTGGATGTGTTTTCATGTGTGGGTGTGAAAATGATTGTTCTTTTTGAGGGACTGGTATATATGTGCAGTTTTTTGTTTTTCTTTCTTTCTGTTTATTTTGTTTGAAATTATTTAGAAGCAAGGCATATTAAGCACAGCCAGAATCTTTTGTGTGAGAAGGAAGGAGTTAAGTTTTAAAAGGAGCTGGCTATTTCTTTCTTTGGTAGTTGCTTTTGAGAGAGAAAAATACTGCTCAAATTTTATTAACATGTTGGCTCATACATTCTTTTATTCTTTTTTTGCTGGGGGTGGGAGTCAAGGTAGTAAAGTACAAGGGAAATATGTATTGGAATGAAAATGAATAAAAAGTTTAGTCAGATAATCTATTGGCTTTTACTAGAATATCTTTATTTTCTTTATTGACCAAACATGACGATATAAAGATGAGACTCTAAATTCACTCTCAGAGTTGAGTGTATTTTAGATTGGCTACAGTATGTTTTATTGCACCTACTTTTAAGAGTAAAATAATAGGAACCAATTTTGTATAGGACTGTTTACTAATTTATCTTTGCTTTTCAGGGGGATTAAATGCAGGGACACGTGAGGCCAGATGCTCTACCACTGAACCACACCCCCAGCCCTGTGCCTGCCTTCTGATTAATGAGAACGTTAAGTGCAGAAAAAGAGAAGTTTTGGAAGTGTTCACATGTTTGTGTGTGTGACTTGAGACGCTTATTTACAGCTTTTCAGTGCCTGGTAGGCAAGGAATGTGTGTCATTCAGTGATGCTTCATCCCACGACACTCGGTATTGGTCCAAGGAAGAAATCCACTGTCCAGTGGGTACAGCGCTTTTTGGTACCCAGACACTGATCCAACAAAGGGAAGGAGGAGATGGCTCAGTCAAAGTGCATGTGAACAAGTATGGAGACATGGCTTTGGATGCTCAGTACCCCATAAGACTCTCAGTACCCCATAAGATGTGTGCACTTGTAACCCCAGAGGGCAGAGGCAGGAGCTCACTGCACAGCCAGCCTGGCTGAATTGATGGGCTGTAGGCTCAGTGCTAGACTTACTGCAGAAAATAATAGGCAGAGTAGATGAGGCTCATGCTCACTGTTAACCTCTGGCTCCCATACACAGGTGCACTCATGTACACACATCCACACGAACAGTGTTTACACCGCATGGACGTGCACACGTGCACACAAGTACTTCAGCAATCACGGAGGGTGGAGTTGCAGGCTTGTGTTAAGCAATCTTTTCTATTTTTGCTTCAGTCTCAAAGTTTTGTTTGTTTCTCCTGTTAGGGGTTCAACTGAGAGTCTCTTTGATGCCAGGCAAGTGTTCAGCTATGGAGCCATATCTGCAGCCAGGGTCTGGTAATTCATCACTGAATAGTTGTGTTATGAGTCCACTCTTGGACTGCAAAGGCCGTCGTCTCTTTTTGTTTTTTCCCTTTTGTGTTAAATTTCGTTTCTTTAGAAAATGCTAGACTTTGATGCTATTCTTTTGGAAACATCAGGATGCCTGTGAGCCATGACCTTTAATGGAAGAGAATTAACTGCAATTAATCAAACATTGGAGGTTCTTTTTCTCCTAAGTATGTCCTTGTTGGTTTTTAAGATGCTCATTTTGTCCTTGCTAGTCTCTAGCTGTCTTCCTCCCAGCTCTGCATGTGTCATAAGGAGGAACGCAGGGCAGCATCTCTCTTCTGTGCCCACTCAGGTTCAGCATTTAGTTAAGAACATACGATTTCTGCTAGTAATATGTTCAGGGAACTGGGGCCTCCTAAGAAAGCAGTCCCCTTTAAAAGTTACATGATTGGATCCTTACGATTTCTGTTTTTGTGTTGGACTGTGCATTTTCTTCAGCAAATCAAAATGATTTGGTATCTCGAAAATGCCTGCTTACACATACATGTGATAAGTAAGACAAGCTCACTTAGTGTTAGGGAATCTCATAGGGGAGTCACTAAGTTCCACCTGCTACCCACTTAAACTCTTAGGTTAAGAAGGACATATGGCCTAGAAAAGGAAATAAAATTATTAGGAAATGACTTAGAAATAAAGCAAATGACAGGCCAGCATTTTTTAAAGGGCACAAAATCATTTTTCATTACCTTTTAAATTACCACTTCATAATTAAAAAATGATTTTGTTAGGTAAAAAGCCTAATTTATATCCACCTTGCTTTATTCAGTTTTGACTGTACACGTGTGCAGATAATTATATATTTGAAAACGTGAGTTCTCCTCTCATTTGAAGCATGATTTTGTCACCTGAGAAATTAATATCAAATGATAACTTGGAGAAAAATGTTATCTTATATTGGTTCATGAAAAGGCACTTCTATTTCTCAGTCTAGCCAGATTGTTTAGATTTGTTGGAGACGCCTGAGTATGTCTTTTTACTCAGTGTCCTGTGTACTGGTGATAGTATGTTTGCTTGTACATGGTTTTCATTTCTTTAAAAATAGGATATTTTCTTTCTTTCTTTCTTTCTTTTTTCTTTCTTTCTTTCTTTCTTTCTTTCTTTTCTTTTCTTTTTTTTGGCCTACATAGGAAAGAGAGCTAAAGTAAGCTTTGGAGAGAAAGTAGTATAAACTCTGTTATCGTTTTAAACTTCCAGCTAAAAGAAACATGGGCTTTCTAACAGATAGTAGATGGCTGCTGTTAAAGCTCAGGTAGATGCCTTCTTCTGCCTCTGAGATGCTTGCCTTTCCCTCTGCCTTGGTCCCTTCGTCCCTTTGTTTGTTCTTCCTTCCCTTTGACAGTGTTGCACACAGTGGCCTTGATCTTAAGCATGTCCTCTCTGAGCCTTCTAGATGTGGAATGAGAGGTGTGTAGTTCCATGCCTGGCCTGTTTTCTTTGCAACTCTGAAGTGAGTGTTTCGAGATAAAAGTCAGAAGACGATCAGGCAGGTTCGAGCATTGCCATCCCAAGACTGTGGTGTACAGGCGCATTCTTCCACACCAAAGGCTCTATTTAGGAAGAAATGCAGTACAGTGTAGTCTGTTTATCAGTGTGGAACCTTTTAGAAAAATGTAGATAACGTTAATTTCAACTTCTTAGCATTCATTTTGTTCAGTTTGTATATTTTTTCCAGCCGGTTTTCTTCTCTAGCCAATGCTGGACAGGAGCTTTCTGTGTATGTAGCCTGGGAAGGCCTGGAGCTCACAGCCACCTACCTCAGCCTCTCAGGCGATGGGACTGTCCTTGTGAACCACCATGCCCGGCTTTCCTCAGTGTCTGCGAAGCGTGGAGGCCCAGGCCCCATGAGAGATTGTTCTGAGCGAGTCATCGGTTGCAGAGAAAGCTGGCTTTCTGGTCCACAGCTTGTGCTCTTTTGGTTTGCTGGAATGGTGACATCAGAAGTGACAGGAAGCATTTCTTAAGTTGATATGAACGCTGGTGAAGTTACTTTGCAGAACATTGCGCAAGTATTTCCAGATGGCATTCTATTCCAGGCTGGATTCTTCAGGTCAGTGGTGGATCTAGCGTGAAAAATAGGTGCTGTTTATTGCTAAACATTAGTAGATGTTGAATTTGTAACGCTATGGTATAAAAGTCCATGAGAAGTTGTCTGCTACAGCACAGCACTTAACTACAGCCATGTGCATAGAGAGAATGCATGCCGACACCAGTGTAATAGAGAGTTTACTAAAAGTGTACCCTGCTTATACACAGCACAGTTATTAGTGCCAAGAAGAAGTTTAGTGTGAATTTAATGTGTTTATAGTTGCATCTATGTTTGAGGAAACATGTGTACATATCACACTACTCTTGTCAGTTAGCTGCCTCCTCATCTGTAAAGGGTATATTTAAAATTCTTCAGGATATGCCCGTATGTACCTTTTTTTTTTTCCAGCCAAGTGTTGAACTTTAAAAGATTTTTTTTGGGGGGGAGCATGCTTTGGGGGCAGTTCTTTGTTGAATTAGTTTCTTTGGCTGTCCTGCAACTCAAAGAAATCCCCCTGCCTCTGTCTCCTTAGTGCTGAGATTAAAGGTGTAGGCCACCGCCACCTGACTTTGCCTTCTTCACTCTTTTTTTTTTTTTTAAACTTCTTTACAACACAGATAGGTATGCACTATCATTCTTACTTTAAGGTGAGCAACTGAGATGATGTGTAGGAGAAAAAGACCAGTGGATTTTCTGAAGCTGCACCGATTATAATGGACGGGACCAGACTTGCCTTTGTTGGCCAGTGCTCTTTGAGCCTAGGTGGCCCTGCCTGTGCTGTATTGTCACCTGCTGCTTTTTAGAGTGGCCTTCGTGGAGATCTCAAGGTCAAATGCTAACTGTAGCTTAGATTCTAATGTTAGTCACTCCTTCCCCCAAACCCAGTGCCTCCTGCCTCCCAGCAAGCTACACCTGCAGGGAAGCATGTCTGTTACCCGTCTCTTCCTTCTGAATTTCAGCTTTGGAGGATGGTTGAACTGGACAGCTGGTCAACTTCTGAAAGAGGAATAACTTGAAGATTGAGTTGATCGTGTATGTATGCTGCAGAGAATGTTCCCAAAGTACACTTAGGAATTATATTTCTCATTTTAAGGCCCTTTAAAAATAACTGATTAACAGTGGTACTTCTTACTGCAGGTGGAGCAGTCGACTTAGAACGAGAGGATTTTTGTCTGTGCAGTTGTTGTGCCCAGATGTTAATTGGTAGGACACAGCAGAACCTATCAGTACATTTAACCTCTTTAAACCCAGTAAGTTGATCAGATAAATTGGAAGTTCAATAAGTTAGTAATGTGCTTAAAACTCAGGTGACCAGGGGGCTGGAGAGATGGCTCAGAGGTTAAGAGCACTGTCTGCTCTTCTAGAGGTCTTGAGTTCAATTCCTAGCAACCACATGGTGGTGGCTCACAACCATCTATAATGTGACCTGATGACCTCTTCTGGCCTGCAGGTGTACATGTAGGCAGAACACTGTATACTTAATAAATAAGTCTTTAACAAAAACAAAAACCAAACTGAGGTGACTAGCTGCCTGGTCTTGCCTTATTTAACAATCTGCTTACTTGCAGTGTTCTCATTGTTAATTAATATTAGGCCTGTATAATATCATTAGATATTACACAGGTAATATCCCTATGAAGATAATACAAAAATGAGCCCTTAGAGATGTATGTATGCATGTATGTATGTATGTATGTATGTATATGCATGTTTGCCTGCATTTACGGCATCTCATGAATGCAGAAGTCTTCAGAGGCCAAAAGAAAACGTGGAATTCCCTGGAATTGTAGTACGGGTGGCTGTGAGCTGCCACATGAATGTTGGGAACTGAATCCAGGTCCTCTGCAAGAGCCGTTAGCACTCTTTAACATTTTTTTCAGTTTTATTTAATTTCATGCACATGAGTGTTTTGCTTGCATGTTACGTATGTGTACTACAGGTATGTAGTGCCTACAGAGGCCAGAAGAGGGCATGTGATCCCTGTACTGCAGTTACAGGCAGTTGCTAGCCACAGTATGGGTGCTAGGAATCAATACCTAGTCTTTTGCAAAAATAAACAAGTACTCGTAACCACTGGGCTCTCTCTCTGGCCCTGCAGTAACCCCTCTTAGCTGCTGATCCATTAGCTTCTGTGTTTTCGATTCTTTATATCAGCCAGGTCTGTACCAGCTTCCCAGCACCTTCGTATGTGAAGGATGGGTGTTTCATTCATAATTTAGGTACAAAGTACAGTGTCCTTTCAAGTATGGAGAGGTTCAAGGCTGCAGTATATTTAGGGACTTTTGCACTCATCAACTAGTCTGTCTGTCTGTCTTTCTTTTTTTTTTGTTTTTGTTTGTTTGTTTTTTTTTTTGAGACAAGGTTTCTCTGTTGCCTATTTTGCAACTCGATTTGTAGACCAGGCTGACCTTGAACTCATGGAGATTCACTTGCCTTCACCTCCCATGTACTTGGATGAAAGATGTGTGTCAGTGTACCTCACTCATTGACTGCTTTCTAAAAAGAAATGCTCCTGTCTTTCTAAATACCTGTTGTAAAGTAAATCCTAAAATTCAAGGTATTATAAATGTATAGTCTGACTATTATATATAAACAAACTTTGTAAGTTTGTTAGCCCTGTTCCTGAAGACTTTTTAAAAATAGCATTCTTCAAGCTTACGTGTATTTCTGATGTATCTTGTAGTTCTTTCTTCTTTCGGGCATCAAATAAATCAGTTGCATCACTTTTATCTTGACAAGTCTTCAAGCCAGCAAACCCAGCCAGTCTTGTAGAGACGTGACATGTGCCTTGTCTGGACAGTGGTGCAGCTGGGCACTGGCATGAGCAACAGATGGTTTGGGATAATGGAGCTGCAGCTGAGACCCAAGGGCGCGCATGCAGCCTCCGAGCCCGGCTTGCCTCCCTTCCTTTCCCGGTCCTCTTCACATCTCTTCCTTCTCCCCTGCTCCCCTCCTCCTTTCCTGTCTTGAGGTGTGCTGTATGAAGTGGGTTGGAGGACACAGCAAAGAAACGACCAGGAGAGAGGTATAGGAGCATCTGTGGAGAGTTTCTGCTCAGTCCCTGCATTTGTCCCCCGACTACCTCTCTTGATTTAGGGAACTAAGCTGAGGCCAGAAGGACCTGTGTGTTCCAGCTGCTGCTTAGCTGGTATTTTTAGCCTGGCCCTACGTCAGGCTGGCACTAGGCCGTGATGGCATAAGGCCAGTACTTTGTGGGACTGATGGCCAATGTTGGAAACTTAGTTTTTCATCCGTCTAAGTTTGAGATATACCCTGTTCTACAATACTCTTAGCTTGTACTTTTAAAATACGGGATACTTTTTAAAGAAATGGCTTTTAAAAATAGTCATCATAAATAATAAATCTTAAAACATGTGCTATAGAGATTATTTTAGAGAGAAGATTTGAAAATTGTCTTATCAGGTCAGACATATATTTAGCTCAGTAATTTGGGCCTTGTGGTGGCACCAAGAGGTGCAAAGTTTACATGGTTCATTAATATGCCTCAGCATTTTTAAAACTGCCACTGCTGTTGAAGTTGTGGTGTCTGAGTTGAATTATGTAATTATAAGTGTCATCAGACCAAAACAACAACAACAAAACAACAACCAAAAACCCAAAACAACCAAAACACCCAACCCCCACAAACTCTTTGCTGAAATGTGTATGTGGGTTTAGGTTTGTTAAATGGTCAAACACTTACTGTTTTTTATGAAGCAGCGAGGGTTTACCTGAAGGACCAAGAGATGCGTCTAGACCCTACATACTCTTAGCTGGTGTCATGGAGCTCACACTTGTGAACTGAGCCTTAAACTTGAGGATGTACCTGTGACTTAAGAACCTACTTGACTATCCGTGGTGCTGAAAATGGAAATTAGGGTTTTTTTGTTTTGTTTTGTTTGTGTTTTCATTCCTTTGAGTGATTGCTGGGAAAAGGAAAACGTGTCATAGTGTTAAACGGAAATGGAAGGGACTTGAGTAAGGAGGATAATCCTTAGGGTTTCTACAGTGTGCACAGAAAGCTGAGCGTGCTGGGGCTGGGTTGTAGTGTACTTTCCAGGGCACTATGGCTAGCAGTAGAAACAGTGGTGATTGGTCCCATAGTGTCTAGAACATGGTACAGTGTACAGAGTAGTGATAGAAAATCAAATTGGTTTCTTCTCCATCCATACAGTGGCTAAGGATGGAGACTGGCAAACTCACTTTTTATGAAAGGAAGGAAGTTGGAAGTCGAATGACTTCTGAAAAGTGGAGGTTTCAGAGATTATATTACGTTTTTGTAGTTTTAGTTTTCCTTCCTTCTTGAGGCAGCCCTACTATGTTGCTCAGGTTGGCCTTGAAGTCCTGGCCTCATGCCTTGGCCGCCTCAGTGCTGACGTTGTGGGCGTGCACTGCCACAGTCAGCCCTACGTTCTCATGGAGTAAGCAGGCATGCTTTTAAAACATGAGAATTATTTTTTAGCCAGGGTTTGTCAGAGCAGCCCAGAATGGCTTGGGATTTGCCATCATCCTGCCTCATTGCCCTAGCACTGAGTTTGCAAGCGAATGCCACCATGCCTGGCAGTTTGGGAAAGAGCAGGGTGGGCACTTTGGTGGCGCTGATCTAAGAGCATTTTGTGTCTTTTACTGTGATGTCTAGGGGATGGAGGATCAAGCACACTGACATATGTCACAGAATAGGAATACTCCATGTAGCATCTTTGTGCAGCTGGAGGCTATGATGGTTTCTACAGATAGGTTATCTTGGGTGTGTCTTGGAGAGTGACCAACTGACCTCCAGGTGTCTGCACAGGTGTGCTTATGACGTTCAATGTGATGTACAGAACATTAGAACCTGTTACATGGTAGCTGATAGATGACTACTTCGGATTCAGAGTTTAATTCAGATTTATTAGGTGAGTCATGGGGTGTCAGCCCAGCCTCCAGAAGCTTGATTAAAACGGAGGCCTGGTAGAGGTTAGCCCAGTGGGCCTTAGAGCCCGTAGAGGCAGAGGGTCCAAATGACTTCTTCCTTGGAACTTGACAGAGCAGTTTCTTTGCTATTTCACAGATAGCAGGGAACTCCAAAAACCTGGGTAATATTACAATTTAGTTTTTAGTAAGGTGCTACAGGGGGAGGAAAAAAAAACCTGTTCATTTAACAATGAAAGTCTTCAAGGGGATTTAAAAGCTATTTCACAGATTTTAGTTTCATTGAAGGTTTTCATGTTCTTTATAAAGTACTTTTATTTTTCTTTTTCAGTGATAAAGAGTCTTGGGTGTGCAAAGCTAGGTTAGGTCTCTACCACTGGCTTCTTCGTGCTCTTTATTATAAACAATTTACTTCCATAGTTGAGACCTTTGGGTGTCTTCTTACATTTTAGTGCTAACTAGGTCTGGGTTTGTGTTGTAATTTACTGCTTAGTGGTGACTTGTCTTTGATTTTCACAGCATGAAATTTGAGGAGCTTTATGTCTATCTAAGAAATCTACTTTAAAGTTTTTGTTTTGTCTCATTTTCTATTTTGTATGTATGGGTGTTTTGTATGCATATGTCTATACCACCATATGTGACCCTTGTCTGTACCACATGTGTACCGTGTACTTGCTGTCGCTGGAGGCCAGAAGAGAGCAGCATGTCACTCTGGGGTTGCACTTAGAGACGGCTGTGGTTTGGGTGCTAGGACTCGAGCCCAGGTCTTTTGGAGAAGCAGCCAGTGCTCTTAACTGCTGAGTCGTTCCTCCAGGCCCTCAAAATTTTATTTTTTGGCACAAGCATATGACTTGCGGTTTTCTGCCCAACTCCATGTGTATGAGCCCAACCTTTGTGTGTGTGTGTGTGTGTGTGTGTGTGTGTGTGTGTGTGTGTGTCTGTCTGTCTGTCTGTCTGTCTGTCTGTCTGTCTGTCTCTTCTGTGTCTGCTGGAGCTAAGTGATAGTGATGAGTAAGTTCAGATAAGCACAAAACATTCAAGTGACAAGTAACTCTGGCAGGTATAGCAGCCCCCCGCCCTTCTTCCTCACATTTGTACTTCATTGGGCTGGTTTTAATGTTGTTATATATAGTCTTGTTTTTAGAGCTAGCCATGGTGGCACATAACTGTAATCTCAGCATTCAGGAGACCGAGGCAGGCACATTTTGATGAGTTTTGTCTGGGCTTACAGAGTGAGATTCTGTCTAAAGCAATGATAGACAAACTCCAGGAACCTGAAAGTAGTTTCTGTTTTTACAGCCCCTTCAGCTTTCTTATCCATAGCAGGACATCATCTAATTCAGACTGTGTGTGTGTGTGTGTGAAAGTTCATCATGAAATGGCCTACCTTAGGATGTCTTTTGTATCTGTCTCTGTCTCTCTCCCTCTCTCTTTTCTTTTTTGTTTTGTCTTTTCTCTTCCTTCCTTCCTTCCTTCCTTCCTTCCTTTCTTTTTGGTTTTTTGAGACAGGGTTTCTCTGTGTTATCTTGGCTGTCCTGGACTCACTTTGTAGGCCAGGCTGTCCTCAAACTCACAGCGATTTTCCTGCCTCTGCCTCCCGAGTGCTGGGATTAAAGGCATGCGCCATTGCCCCTGGCTGTGACAGTCTATCTTATGGCTGCTTGAGCAATTGCTGCATTTCCACAGGCTAATGGGCTGAGCTGCTGTTTGCCCTCTAATCCATTATGGTTGTTGAACAATCTATTTCAGCTTGCCCTCTTAACGACTGAGATTGGAATTTTGAACCCAACTCCATTAAACAATATTGAACACATCTAAAACATTAAATGTTTTAAAAATTTCAAAAATTGTTTAAAATATGCTACTATGTAGTTCAGGCTGGCCTCAAACTCAGGACTCTTACCTCAGCCTCCTGAGTGCTAGGATTACAGGTGTGCACCCTCACTGCTGTGCCTGGCAATCAGGTTTTGCTCTAACGTCGACCTCTGAACTGCCCTTTTAGACAGCCTAGTAGGACACAACCCGGTAGGTTATGCAGGTACAGTGAGTGAATTTCTACTGAGACTGAAAAGTATCTCTGTCCAGTGAAGGTAAGTGGACCTGTAGTTGTGAAATTCTACAGTTATTGAAGAGATCAGCCAAACTTGAGAGCTTAGCCGTGGAATTCATTTTTAATGTAGAAGCTGCAGGAAATGAGTGGCAGTTTCTTATGAGAAATCAGTATGCCTAATCTTGTCTCAGATTGCAGATTTCTATGCATCTTTGATGAAGGGAGCATCAGTTAGCTAATCAAATGGACTGAAAGGCAGAGTGCTAACAGATGTAAAAATATTCTACCACATGTGGTTCTGAGGTCGTCTGAGTTTGCCATTGTACAAAATCTGGTAGTTTGGGGGAAAAAACAAAAACAAAAAACCAAATCCAGCGAATCAAACAAACAAAAAAACTGCTGGTAAATTTTAAATCCAGGCCAGCAACTATTAATAGTATCAGTCAGTATGTATACAGTTGACATAAAATGTTATTTAAATCCAGGCCAGCAACTATTAATAGTATCAGTCAGTGTGTATACAGTTGATGTCAAAATGTTATTTAAATGAATGATCAATGATATGTCATCGTGTTGTGTGTGTGAAACCTTCCTTGTTGTTTAAAAACAAAAACAAAAACCCAAAAACCTCCCAAGTTTTTATTTCTATTCAGTTTTCTGAGTATGTTGTTGTGGCTTCATCTTTCACTGTCTTTTCCGTAAGAATATGGATACTGGACAGCTGGTTTGCGTTCAGTACTGGACTGCTGTATAGTTTCTTTTTCCTGTGGTTGCCCTTTTCTTCTAGCGCCGACCTGAAGCTGTTCTGAAAGCAGTTCATTTACTGGATGGTCACAGTGTTGAGTAGGAAGCCTTGGCGCATTCCCAGGTAGAATAGTATTTTTGGGTTGTCCAGGAAAATTATTTGGCGTATACCTTTGTGGAATTAGGAGAGCCCCCCACCCCTTTACTTGAGATTTCACTTTAAAAAAGATTCTGTCTGTACCCAGGTAGGCTAAAACAGGAGAACTGAGTTTTAGAACAGCCACAATGTTGCCCTCAGCCCTCAAAGAAAACCCAGACAAAACTTGGAAAACTAAACTCAGTCTTTTGACAACCTCCTCCCGGTGATGATTTGCAAAAACATACAAGGCTTCAAAGCTTCCATAAGGTCTTGTACGTTTTGAAGATACATTGGCTAGTTTAACAGAATAGTTTGTTAAACTCATCTACAAAATACTGATGAATTTTACTTGAGAACTGTTTAAGACTTAGCTTTGCAGTAAAATAGGACTCACCAGAGGAGTTTTTTTGAAAAAGATTTTAACAGTATGGGTATATTTCCAATGCTTGGTTCACGACAAGGTTGGTAATCCAGATCCCCAACACCATTTGCCCAGTCTTCTTGGTTGTGCCCTTTCCTGGACTGCTTTTGCTCTGCTAAGTGCTTTTTCAATTCTGTTGATTTTTGTTTGTTTGTTTTTGCATTTGTTTTTTATGTCCTTGCCTTGGAAAGCTATGGTGATGGAACCTGGGGTCCCGCCTCCACATTCTTTTCTAGCTGTATAAGGTTAATGCATTTCCCCCCTTGTCTGATCAGTTAATGGCTTTTCTGAACTACTTTATACCACAAGGCTCTTTAAAACTTGAGTTGCTCTGTGTTTGTGTATATTCATGGTTATGTGAGAGCAGACCTCATATATGCATGAGTGTGCTAGTCAGTAATAACTTTGAACAGGTTGACCTCAGCTCTTAGAGTCTGTATGTATCATAGCCAGTAAGCAGGATGCTGTCTGTCCCCACCTGTTTTGGAACCTTCAGTAGCTTCCCTTTGCTCATTCACAGCTATGCAGGTTGCAGCAGCGTGGCCAGCCCCGGACCCTCATTTACCTCGTCCATAGATGTTTCCCTCTCCTTCAGCGTGTCCAAACTGCCCTGCCACCCAGGATGCTCTTCTTTGCACAGTTCGTGACTTGTTTGAAATCTGGCTAAAACCAAAACCAAATAAAACTTTGCTTTGCAACCTCAATCCCTCCCTCCCTTCCCCCTCCCTCCCTGCCGCCTCTCTCCTCCCTCCCTCCTCTTCCTCTCTTGTTCTTGTTGTCCTCCCCCCCCCTTCTCTCTCTCGTGTTCCTCTCCCATTTCCCCTGTTAGATTGTAAGGTCTGTGAGTGCAGAAAAGTGTGTGCATGTGTGTGCATGTGTGTGCATCTAGCTCTGTCTCCTAGGACAGCTGCACATAGTTGGGTCTTAGTAAAAGTTTGTTTTTTCAGTATTTTGCCCTAGAACTATTTTTCTGAGTCTCCAGAAGGAGGCACTGCCTCATCCATCCTTACCCCACACCTGTCACATGAAGAACATGACAGTTGAAAAGTATTTCCATATTTTGTGTTTGTAGTCACTTGGAGCTACTCCCAAATTCCCCAGAAGGTGTATTTGCATCCACCATTGTTAGACTTTCTTAGAATATGAGCGTCCGGACTCTTTGCATACAGTAAGTATCTTATGGCTAGGTGCATTGAATGTGGCTCGTATTACAAGGCTGAGAAATTGGTACTGTGTTTCCGGTTATAGGTTGCAAGTGAATGGGAGGTGCGTGGGAAGGGCATTGCTTTTTCTTTTGCTCAAGCTGAAGAAGTCATTTCCTCTCTTTCCCTAGTTCTCCTGATGAGCAGTTGTTCTTGGTCAGAGGGGACACTGGCTTGTGATAGTGCCGTGTGCGTGGGCAGTGTGGGCCAGTGCACGGCTGCGTGGAGCAGTGCTTTCACCTTACTCATAATTCTTGCCTGTACTTGAGCTTTTCCTTTTTCGTCTCTGCGCCCACTGCCCACCATTTTACTCTTTCCTCCCTCATTAATCAAACAAAAAAAGTAGCCGGCTAGAGTGATGGATATAAGAAATACTAGCCAAGCATCTGCTGTATAAAATTCTTTCTGGCCTATT
Organism: Acomys minous; assembly: GCF_964271855.1. Classification (NCBI taxonomy): domain Eukaryota; kingdom Metazoa; phylum Chordata; class Mammalia; order Rodentia; family Muridae; genus Acomys; species Acomys minous. Next base: position 106,270,199 of record NC_140492.1, on the reverse strand, counting down.
AGAAGTAGTCTTGGAAAACAAACTATTTTTAGTGTTTTATCAGGGGTCAGCTTTTATTTGAAATTTATATCAATCTACCCACTTTTGGAGTGCCAGTTCTGTGTTACATGTGTGGTTTCTATGTTCCTACCCAGTTGGGAAGAAGGCATTTTATGCTGCATTTGAGATGCCCAGTTCTTAGGCAGTAGCAGCACACAGCCAGTCTGTGGACCTGCACTCCCATGACTCCCAAGGGTCAGGTGGAATGGTTTCCAGGCATTGTCCTCTAATGCTTAGCATCCTGTCCACAATGTAGACGTCTTCCCCCATGGAGCTGATACTATGCTTAGCTGAAAATCTTCTGTTCTTTATTAAACTCAACAAAAAAAATAGTAGTTTCAGTTACATTGGTGACATGAATTTGGCTTGAAGAAAGTCCCTTCCCTCTTTGATCAGCGCCTGGTTTTCAGGAGGAGACATGGCAGCAGTGGCTACAGGAGAGGCTTCAAGAAGCTCAGTACAGCGGAAGCCTTGCTGCTCACAGATGTGCTACAGGAAAGTGGCTCTGGATTCTGTAGGTTGTGGGCAGCTCTGCTGATGGAGATGCAGTGCTGTGGTGATTCGTGCTATTACAGCCTAAAGGTCTACCAAACTCAGCACAGCAAGCCTCAGGATTTCCCTTGTTTTTAGCAAACATCTTTGTTGTCAGCAGAGGAAAGGTTAGATGGGGCTTTCTAGGTAACATCCTAGGTCTCAGCTTTTGTGTTTTCACCATATCTTCTTCCCAAATCAGTGAATTCCCATGTGTTCAACTTTTTGCCCCATTGCCAGGCATATTTGTGTTTGTAGCTTTCGGTGTGGTCTAGTTACAAGTTAAAAGCTTAGGAAGTCTATATAACTTGCCATAATTTTAGCACTTTTTACTGTTCTGATGATCTGATTTACACAAGTACCATATAAAATCCCACCTCTGCGGTACAGTTGCTGGAACATTGAGTGAGCTCTGCTTTTTATGACCGGGTTATGGGATGAGTAATTACTCTCTAGAGTGAGTGGCTCAGAATGAAATAACTGTATGCTTAAGGTGTGATGTGACACCAGATGTATTTAGGCCTCAGAGGTATGTAATTATCTCACCGCACTGACATATACACACAGGCACATTTATGCTTATGGCAGGAGTTTTATTTTCAGAAGAAAACCCACTTTCTGTTAAGTAAAAGAACAGTCCATTATTTTTGAGAGATTCAGAAATTGTTTTGTTTTACAGGCACCATCTCAATACCCCCACATTTCTTTAGGGCATACTTTGAACTACACATCAGTGGATTGTGGCGTAAACAGGTATACTCTGGATTTTAGATATTAAAGGTAGTTGAGGGATTTGCCCAAAGCCCCATGCCTCTCGTTTTCTCAGCTGCTTCTTACACTAACTTGATTCATGCTCCATTCTTAGATGCTATTTTGATTATCAGTTATATTCATTAAAGATAATACTTGTATTTTGACTTTTTACTGCAAGTAAATCTTTTGTTAGACTAGTTAGATTTGAAGTTTTATATATTCTGTCTGGCTCATGGATCATGAAGCATTAAAGATGCTAGTAATTTAAATTGATTTGTCTGTGTTTTCTCCTTTTAATTCACTATTAAAGTAATACTTGAATCATATAAAAATGTGGTTTTCTTTTTTCTTTTTTTAATGAAGATTTCTGCTAGCTGGTCAGGTGAGTTGACTATGCTGTTACTGGATGGTGTAACTTGCTCAGGTGGCCACCTTCCCTGTCAGAGGACCAGATTCTTGTCCTAGAGATTTAGGTTGGTAGTTAGGACCTAGCTAGCTCCCTGTTGGCAAGCCCAGGGGATGAGAATTCCTTACCTAGGGAGCGCCATGACCTGTAGTAGCTGCTGACTCCTCCCATGGGCTAGAGAAGCGGAGGCCTTGGGACGTGGAGTGAAATAGCAGTGATGGCAGCTTACTTGTTTACAATGTGATCCTCCTGAGAGGAGTTACAGAAATACAGTGTAGGCTACAGAAACCAACACCAAGATGTCACTCGCTCTAGAGGCCAGGCTAGCCTTGAACTCATGGAGATTCGCCTGCCTCTGCCTCCCAAGTGCTGGGGAGTTTACTTTTTTAAGCAGTCTAGGACTATTAAGGCTTCAAAATTCTTAAAATTATAATATACAAATATTTGTGGAAAAAATAGTAAGTTGTTACCACTGTCCAGTTCTCAAAGCATTCAAGAGAAAGCCATGAATTTCTGTGGTATCTATAGCCACTAGGCATGTGCCACTCTTTGAGCATTGGCAGGTATAGTCACTGGCCATTGCCACTCTCGAACAGTGGCATGTGGCAAGGAAGAATTCAGATAGTACACATATGTACTAGATTTTGAAGGCAACAAAGAAAATTAAATATATTATAACTAATTAATTGAAACAATTTTATGCTAAGTGTATTATTAATTTCACATTTTAAGCTTTAAAATAATATGGCTAATAGAAAGTTAAAGTTACATATATGGATCATGGCTTTACTTACATAGACTTTTTGATCTGATAATAAGCACTTTATTTGTCATGATTTTCTTACATACTTGATACTGACTTTTAGCTACTTAACACCTTATAGTAATTCTTTAAACTTGGATCCAAGACATCGAGTCTTCATTTTAGTTTCCTTTCAAGTTGAGATATATTTTTCAATCTTAAATTTCTAAGATAGATGAACTTATATGAAGGATGCTCACTTTATTGGCCAAGTGTTTGTTAGCAGTTTGGGCTTAAATATTACTTTTAATTTTTATAGAAAGTTTAATGAGTTGGTATTTAAAGCTGAGATTTTTATTTCCAGGCATAATATACAGTAAGTGCTAAAATTGTATTTAAAACTCACTCCTTGAAAACACACTGGAATTTATGGTAATTCAAGGACTCTGCCTTTGAGCCATCTTGCTGGCCTCCCTCTCTCTCCTCCTCTCTTCACCTCCCCCCTCTTCTTTCTTTGTTTGAAGACAGATAAGTGGATTTTCCCTGAATTTAAAAGTACGTTTGGCATCTGATTAAACACAACAGGGGGACAGACCAGCAGGTAATTTAATTTCTTCTGAGGTAGTTTTCATTGTGGACCCCGGATCAACAGGTTCATCACCACCTGGGATTTGGTTAGAAATGCAAGTTTCCTGGCTTTGCCATGTAAGTACTGACAAGCTAGGATCTAGCACCTCTGGATTGTAATGTCTTCCAGGTAATTTGAATATTAACACCACCACTGGCCCAGTATACATTGCTCAGAGTGCACACAGGGAAAGAGAACCTGGATCTTTACTACAGGTGTTAAAAACAGGAATTCACCGAATTTGACTGCTCACACAGATGTTGGAGGAACTGAAAAGGCAAGATAAGTGATGAACCTAAAGATTCACAACAGGGTGATAACATGTTCAAGAGGCAGGGCTGTGGCAGTTCAGGAGCCGGGGGGATTGCAGCCTCCTGCTAGGGACTGGTAAAGCCCTGGAGACTTTTCTGGAAACCCTGCCTGAAGCAGAGAAAGAGAAAACCATCCTGGCTTCTCTCCTTTCCACTGATGGCTCTCATAGGCCCAACCCCAGGAAAAGCCAGCTCACCCAGGTGTCTGAGGAGTGGTGTGTACCTTGCCAGTGATCAGGGGTCCTGAGATACAGGGTTGCCGAGACCAGGCTCTGTGGGTAAAAGGTTTAGAAATGGCACATCTAGCTATTACACTTTAAAATGAAGTGGTATCTTAATTAAAATATTGAGGAGGTGCTTTTAATATAAAGCTCTGGGAATGTAAGTCTTAATGAAGCACACATGTTTATGAAAAACAAAATGCCTTTTTGAAAGAATTTTATTGCAGCCAGGGAGTTCTTCTCAGGGACTTGGCTATAGGAGATGTCTCGTTTTTGAAGGCCTTGCCCTCCCTTCCTTTGTTCCCGACCTATTTTGACTCCTCCCAGTTGAGGGGCTACCAAGTTGCCCCTGATTGTTAATGCTGTCCCATTAAAGAGTCGGGAAACACTGTCGTTTCCTGTTTAACAGCTTGCTTTCACCGCCTTGCCTAAGCCATTTGTATAGCGAGAACTTTTAATATTTACAGCCTACTTTGTAGGTTCCAGGAAGTGATCAAAGGTACTTGTAAAATTCATTTTATTATAATAATCTCCAAAGATGTGTTAGTGGCGTCCAGTCTGCTCATGAAAAAGCACCAGGCGTTTTGAGCAGAAAAGGATTTAATACAGAGAATTGGTTACAGTGCATTTGGAAGGACTGGGGGGAGGCAGGGATGAGAAGTTAATGCTGCATCAGCAAGTAGGTTTAAGGTATGCTCACGTGCACAAGTGCATCGCACAGGCGAGTCTCAAGGGAGGAGGAGATGCTGTCAGTGTCAACTGCTGCGTGACCTGCTGTGCACCACAGATCTGCTGGTTCTGCTGCTTAGAAACCATCACAGATGATACGGGGCCATCTTCAGTCCTTTGCTGCTGCCCTGCCAGTACCACTTGAGCAGGAGTCAAACGTCTTTTCCCTCCTTGTCTTATGGTTTCCTGTTTCTGTTTCCATGGATAGAGCCACAGTGGAGGACAATTGATGGAAGAGTTTGATAGACTTTGAGCCCAAGTGCCACTCCCCACCCCCCACCCCCAGACAGGGGGCCTTCAGGCTGGCCTTGAACTCACGTCAATTCACCTGCCTCTACCACCTGAGTGCTGGGATTAAAGGGTGAGCCACCCATGCCTGGCTCTTTTTTTTTTTTTTTTTTAAATAAAACACATGGAAACTGAGGCATCGGGAGAGGGCACATAGTTCTAAAGCCAGGCAGTTACTTTATACAGAGTTGGAATGTGAATTCAGGCAGTGAGATTTCAGTCCCCACCCTTAGCTCCTCTTTAGAATGTATTTCTGTTCCGATGATTGGGGTTTTCTCCTTGTTACTTAGCACTTCAAACGTGTGGCTGTTTAGTGATTTTTGCCTATAACACTTAATTTTCATTTGATTTCTCTGGAATACCTTCTTTAGGTCATCACTAACTTTGTTGCCAACACAGGGGGGTGTTTTGGCTCCTGCTTTCTCCTTGCTCTCCCCATGGCTTGTTGAAGGCATTCCAGCCTTGACCGCGGTAGTGCTGCCCTTGGCATGCTTCCCCCGTCTTATGGAGGCTCTTGCTTTTCTTCATTTTCTCTTTTTCTTTAAAGTATTGCTGCCTCGGATTGAGTTGGACTTTACATGTAAGGTGCCTTTTAATGTTCATTTTCGTGTTAAATAAAGACTAATCAGAAACAGCAAGCATACATCCTTGTGGCCATTTCCTACCATATACATGGTGTGGTCTCTGAGGGGTCACCAGGGTCTCCTGGGGCATGGGGTGGGGGTAGGAGAGCACAGGAACTCAAGCTGACCTAAACATCTGCCAGCTCTGCACTGTGCACTCTGGGTATGCCCTTACTTTAAAAACAAAAACCCTAACTCTGATGATGACTAGAGTTGGAACCCTCATCTGACTGGCAGCCCTGGCTTCCTCCAGATTTGGGGGAAAGTCTCCATTCTTTTAACTGTTAAAAAGGAGAGTTGCCAAGATCATTTTAAGGCCTCCTTCAGTGCCACTGGACCTACTGTTACTCCTCCATTGTCCGAGCAGTAGTTGTTTCTGTTCTCACTAACTTATGTACTGACAAAGGAAATTTGCCACCCAACTCTAAGGAATGCTCTGTTTTATTAAGGCCAAGAATATAAACTAATGTTTTTAAGAAACAATGAACTGGGTCAAAAGGCCTTTAAAATTGTCAACGATAATAGATCTTAGAAATTTCAGGAGTACCAAATTACCTTTAAGTAAGGCTATGGCTTTTATTGACAGGGTTCAGGGTAATAACTTTGAAACAACTCCAGTCTAAACAGAGGGTGACTGTTGTTCCATTATACAAACACTCTGTTGAGAGTGTTTACCTCCACGTCCTGAAGAATCTTTATTCCCTTTGCAGGAAAGTCAGTGCAAGATTTGCAAGAAGATGGTGAAAATCATATTAAAAATAGAATTCACTGTGAGAGATTTTGACACTGTAGAAAACAGACAGCCCTAAAATAAGTTGTATTATGTGATTGTCTCTTGTAGTATCCTCAGACATGCAAATAGGTGGTTTATTAACCGGTTTATCAATAAATAGGTGGACATGAAAACCCTTTTTTGATATCCATCACAAAATACTAAACTTTTAGGTGTATGTCAGTGGAATGAACACATTTCCAGGCCTTGTAGGAAGCTTTTGTTGTTTTTGTTTTTTGTTTTGAGACAGGGTTTCTCTTTGTAGACCTGGCTGCCCTCGACTGGCTAGCCTCAAACTCACAGCAATCCCCCTGCCTCTGCTTCTGTCTCCGCCTCCCGAGAGCTGGGATTATAGGCATGTGCACGGAGCCCCACCCAGCTGTAGGAAGCTTTTTAACCCTCATTTCCTGGTAAGTGTTTCCCAGTCTTTCACTCATTCATACCTAGCTGTGTGACGTGGGAGGTTCAGAGGACACACTGACTTCTTAACGTTGAGGTTTTTTATTTTTGTTTTGTTTTGCTTTTCTTACACTAGAGAAATGTCAGCTCCTTGGTTTCCTGCTCCCTCTCTGTGCCTCTCCTCAGAGACCTTGGTTTTTGTGGTTAATGTCAACCCTTCCAGAGTTTTCTATGTCACTGTGATAGTCAGCTTTGAGTTACTGTAAAAAGGGTTCCTGGAGATAATTATGAAGAAGACAGGTTAATTTTACTCTGTGGCGTTGGAGGTTGCAGTCTAAGTCTGGCCACAGCTGCTGGCTTTGGCCCTGTGGACCTACTAGATAGCAAATGCTGAGGCTCCTGTGGTGAAGCACGCTGCTCACGTCATGGCCCAGAAGGGTTGGTTGGGTTCAGAAGCGCCCGTTCATGCTCAGTTTGCCCCCGTGGCTTTGGGCTTGTGCAGGAATGCATGGTGGAGCAGACTCACCTAAAGTCAGATCAAAAAAAATAAGAACCAGGAAAGAGCTCAGGTCCCACAATCCCTGTGCATGCTGACAGTGACCCAAGGGCTTAGGGTGGGATCCACTTCCTACAGGATCTGCGACCACCAGGTGTGCCATCCCAGGAAGCAAGCTGTGACACGGGCATCTGTGGGCCACTTTCTGAAGGAGCAGCAGCCTCCGAGTGCTGATGGCCGCATACTTTACGAATGATGACTGCTTGTCTTTTAGTGAAGTCTGCTTAGGTCTGGCAGTCACTTCAGGCCATTTTTATACAGTCTTTATTTAAAACGAGAATCTATATCATAACACAGCGTGCGTACACACACACACACACACACACACACACACACACACACTACTATGAATAAAAAAGCTTCATAAGAAAAGATGCAATCCTTAAAACACGCCACGCTTGCTGATGTTCTTAATAACCCTTGCTCAGTTCCATTAGAAAATGCTTCCTGTGACTGACAGCATTGAGTTTTTGACCTGTGAGTGAGTCGTGACTGAATCACTATTTGCAAAACACTGTTCCTAAGCCAGTGTAGTAGTTTATAGGTACCTTAGGTTGTGCAGAGCTGCCTGCACACTTATTTAGAGACATAAATATTTGAGGCAAACAAATAATTACAATGTAAAAGAAGGAATGGAACGACCCTATGCCCTGCATTAGGAAGCCAGACTTTCTTGGGCTGTATTATTGCTGAGTCACTGTTAATCTAGGCACTGCCTGGATGGACCCTTCTGCAAATTATGTTCTTACCTTTTCTATGTAGGAGAATGAGCTGACTGTATTTTTTCTACTTCTGAAAATATAAAAGCATATATAAATGGAACTTACGAATGGAATTATTAATAATTTAAAAAGATGATGATACAGTGAGATAAGTATTCTCAGGTGCAAAATCCATTTATTTCCCATGTATTTTCCCTCTCGAGTGCTGAATGCTTTAGACCAGGAAGTTTATTCTAGTGACGCTTCAGGAAATACTGTTTATCAGGCTGCAGAAACTTACAACTGACCCAAATGCCTTAAAAGCTAATTGACTTGGAGCAGTTGGGGAGAAAACCAGGATATTAGAATGGCCCTAAAAAATGCTCAGTGTGGGCCAGGCCTGATGGGTGCACACCTGTAATCCCAGTAATTGCCAGGCCGAGGCACATAATCATGAGTTTGAGGCCAGCCTGGAATGCGTAGCTCCTGCCACATAAAACCAGACGGAGGAAAAGAACGGAACAACTGCACTAATAATATGAGCGGTGGCAGTATCTAAGCCATTCTTGAAGCTAAAATATGCTTAAATATTATTCAAAAAGACAAAGATTCACGGAAGATTTTTGTTATTAATTGCAGTGGCTAGGAGTTTGGAATAGCCTGCACAACATAGATCCTACTTCTGAAAATTAAAAAAAAAAAGCATATATAAAAGACTTTTGTGTTCTGAAAATGTGTCCCTATTCAAAGGTAATATATTGATTGAAATTACAGTTGGCATTTTATGCATTTTCATTTTTGAGTAATAATTTGTATCAATCAGGAATCATAAGATTTGTGGTATGTGGGTCAAATCTAGCCTGCCACCTATTTTTGTATAGCCTGAAAACTAAGAATGGTTTAACAAGCCGGGCTGTGGTGGCGCAGGCCTTTAATCCCAGCACTCGGGAGGCAGAGGCAGGTGGATCGCTGTGAGTTCGAGGCCAGCCTGGTCTACAAAGTGAGGACGGCCAAGGCTACACAGAGAAACCTTGTCTCGAAAAACCAAAAAAAAAAAAAAAAAAAAAAAGAATGGTCTTACATTTTTTTTTTTTTAGTGGTTAGAAAGTCAGGGGGTGCTTTCTTGGAAGTTTCAGGGTCCTTGTGCCTCCAGATTTGGAGCCTGGTGAGGGGCATTTTTAGCAGACGGTGCCTCCTTGTGAACTCACATGGGTGTGGGTATGGTGAGGGAGCCCTCAGTCTCCTGGCACCATCACATTGGCGATGAGGCTTTCACATGAATTTGGGGTCACAGAGCATTCAGGCCGTAGCAGTTTATAAATTCTCCGTGACTGTTTTCATGTCAGTATCGTCGAGTGGTTGTTAGAGACTTCACTGCCTGTAAAACCTTAAGTACTTCCTTCTGGGCCCTGCACAGAAAAGCTTGCTAACCCATGGCCTGTATGGTTTTTATTTCATCATCAGTCAACAAACTTGATCATGTATAAAAGTTGAAATATAAAATGTCTGGTCACATGGAAGTTAAAAACATGAAATGTGCTTCTTTCCTATATAATTTGTAGACCAGCTTCGTGGATGACAGACAAGTGGGGTGACTTGCTAAAGTTTGAAAAATGTTCAGGAATGGTACAGTTTCTGTAATGAAGAGACATTCTAAGGATTGTCCAGACGTGACCATTTTTCTTCTGTTTCTATGTGTATGCTCTTATTTTAATCCATGCAGTGAACGCTTTGCCTTCGCGGTAAGCGGTGCAATCATGGTCTCCTCCAGCACTTGGTGCTCTTCAGTCCTTAAGTTTGTCCAGTGGGTTCATCCCTCAAAGGCTGGGGCTGCTTCCCTTTGCTGTCTTGTCATAGATTATATGCAGATAGCACAGGGCGCACGGCCTACAGCAGTGTTGTCAGATCTCCACGTTTGTCCGTAGCACAGCTGTTGTGTCTCAGATGAGGACATCTGCCCAGCATCCTAGTCCCCTTTCTGTATGGTACCCCAACCTCAGACCCGCCTTGTGCTAGGTGCCACTTCTAGTGAATCAAAGGAAAAGCCTGCTCTTGTTCTGTGGATTATTTGAACAATCTAGTGTGTGTGTGTGTGTGTGTGTGTGTGTGTGTGTGTGTGTGTGTGGATTCCACAGTCACCTTCTTACCCTTTCTCTTGTGAATCTGGTTTGAAAAAAACAGTTGTGCCACACCAGTGAGTTCTGAAAGACCAAGGCTATCTGTAGGTCTAGGATTTTTTCTTTTCTCCATCTGTTTGTATCTTCACATCCTTCAAGTCCTGTAAAGAAGCCATAGAAGCAGAGAACTTTGGGAAGTATAGATTAGACATACGGTGCCCACATACCGAAGGTTTTCTTTAATTACTTCAGGGGACTCAGGATCCCTGTGAGAACCTGGTGTGTTGTTTGTAGAAGTCAGTCCGGCTGTGTGCACTTCACGTTTATGGCACATTTGAAAGCACAGTAAAGGCCAAGGAAAGGAGACCAGTGGCTGAACAGGGCTTGATTAGGTGACAGCTTGAGAATGGAAAACATTAAACAGTGGGGGTTGGGGGGGAGACTCAGGAGCTGAGAGCAGTTTGAGGCCACTTGGTCTGGGGCCAAAGCCCCAAATATGTCGCTGTCCCCTGAGGAGTCATTGCTGCTGCTGACTGCGGTCACTGGACTCGGTGTGGAAATCACTCAGTCGCTGCTTTCTAAGAATTGTGTTTGCTCTTCACAACCACTCCATGATGACATAAAATACTAATACATTCTAGAAAAATCTTTGTGTGGGTTCCAGGGATTGAACTCAGACCATTAGGTTTGCACAGCAAGCATCTTCCTATCAAGAGCGTTGTGGTGCACGCCTTTAATTCCAGCACTTGGGAGGCAGAGACAGGTGGATGGCAGTGAGTTGGGGAGCCTAGGACTACCAGGATAACACAGAGAAACCTTGTCTTGAAAAACTTAAAAAAAAAAAAAATCTAGCCAGCTTGGAATTTTCAACCTTAAGAACTAATGTTATCAACTAAGGAATCAGTTAATTTCAGTGTCTGCCCTACTCACCTGAGTTCTAAGGGCAGACAACATGGTGGTTTTCATTTACACGTGATTGAGGTATGCAGTGGGAGAAGCTAATATCTGGACAGTAACAAAATCACCACCTGCCACTCCAGTAAGCAGACATACAGGATGTTCACCTTCAAAGATGCCTTTGTAAGGTAGTCAAAATAGTTCTGAGAGTCTCTCAAAGTAATAAATCAAAAAGTCCAAACTTGCACTCGAGTCACCTAAACCCCAGTGAAATCTAGCCAGTGATGCAGTATACGATTGTAAAGGGTTTCTATCAATTTTTAGCTAAATAAAATGGTGGTTAACACAGCATGCTCACTTACCAGAACATAGAAAGGTTGTATTTGACGTTGACCCAATGTTCCAATTAGCTAATTCTGCAATAGTAACTTGGCTTTCACTTAGCAATGCTCAAAGGTAATTTTGATTGAACTAAATCACATGAAATGTAAGTTCCCCCAGAGACCAGTTGAAGCTTACCAGGATGCAGGATTTGTCTTGAAGCAGAGGCAGAAGCACACAGTCTCTTCCCAGTCAGTACCCAGGGCAGTGGGTGATGTTGCATCACTAAAACCTCCAGTGAGTATGTGCTGACTTCATAGTCTTGAAAGGCAGCACAGGTGAAATGATGTTCAATGAAGAAAATATATGTAGACACTTCATTGTAGCTTTCAATCCTGCTACATGTGAGCACATGCGTGCACACAGACACACACATACACACACGCCGCCTCACACTCAGCAGGCCTTTGTAAGTGTAATACTACAACCCTGAAGTAGTGGTGAGTAAGAGTAAGTGAACTAACAAAGTTCATACAGCTACTCAACGCCAGGGCAGAAAACTACACGTGAAGTGGAGCCTTCATACTCACTGGTGTCCCCCCCCTCCCCCGTGCCAGAATCCAACTAGAGCCAGACACCTTGCAGCTCAGTCAGGCAGCACGGTCAAACGGGATCACTTGATGACATTCCGGACTGGGGGCCTCTCTTCCATAGCTGCTTGGCTGGAAGAGCAGTTTCATCCATTGCAACACAAGGCAGACTGATTATCCGCAGGGTAATTAACGTACAAATGGAGGGGCTAACATCATAAAAGAGAACCACAGGGGAGAAAGGAGTCCTGAACAGTGTGTGTGTACACACACACACACACACACACACACACGTGTGTCTGGTGTCTGCACCCACAGTAACGGTAAATACATTAAAAATCAAATTTCTTGGGTATAGATTGCCCCTCAGAGGGGCTGGAAAATGGAGGCTATAAAGAACCAGATAAGGAAACTCCAGCTTAAAACTTGAATGGATTTCTAGATTTATTCAGAAGGAAGTGAATTCTGAGATTAAAGTCTTAAGGCCCAAGATTCCAATCATGCGCACATATTTTCCGAGTAATGGTCTTGGAGCCTGGTCTGTATGGAGCAGCTTACCTGAGATGCCACTGGTACTTTAGTTTTTGTGGAAGGTTTTGAAGAAGATGCGACTTTCTGTTCTTTATGGCACTAACACTTGATCTAGTTTGTTCATGTTTTTTAAGTTTGTGACTACTTTGTAAGCTCTTTTTGAAAACTGCATTAAATGCTGGATGATGGTACATGCCTTTAATCCCAGCACTCTGGAGGCAGAGACAGGCAGATCTGTGCGAGTTTGAGGCTAACCCGGTCTACAGAGTGAGTTCCAGGATAGCCAAGGCTACACAGAGAAACCCTGTCTTGAAAAACAAAAAACAAAACAAAACATAAAAACAAACCCTAATAAAAGAAATCATCTTAAAAGATATTTGTAAGTTAGTAGGAAAAAAGTCGCTCTATTTTTCTGTTATGAAAGGGTTTCATTATGTGTACATTGTTACGTCTAGCTGTTGGTTTAGATCCAGATTAACATTTTTCTTACATTACACATACAATAAGTATTTTAATGACAATAAACTTAGGGTTTATCATATTTTATTTGACTGTTTCTTGCTTTGTACCTTTAGCTGGCTTCAAGTTTTCTCTCTAGTGGCAGTGGCAGTGTTCCTCTCATTAGGTACCTCCCTTCACGGTGCCCATCTTGTGATGTTTGCTTGCAGGTTTCCAGAGGTGGAACCAGGGCTAAAAGGCGTGTTAGATGTTTTTATGGCACTCTGTCTGTATTGCCAAACACCGGAATAGTTTCTGCACTGACTATTAATAACAGTGTATCGTTTCATATTTTCTTCACAGTAAGAACAAAAGGAAGTTATTTTATTGTAAACATTTAGGAGTTTTCAGGAAGCTAGAATGTTTGTACATTTTTCACATTTTCTGTTTTATGGATTTGTTCTTACCCCTCTTTCCACTGGTTGGTAAAGGGTCCCAATAGTACAGAGTCACAATGGTACTGAGCAAGAGCTCTGCAGACAGCGGTGCTGGCTGGAGTCCCCACCTCTGCTCTGCCGCCAGGGGCGGGGTGTGAAGGATCTGTAGGCTGGAATTTAGGCCATTGGGAAGATTTTACTTTGAGTGATTTAGGTTTTTTTTTTTTTTTGGTTTGTTTGTTTGTTTGCCCTATATCTAGATTTATGTAAATTTTCCTGGCTTTCCTGGATTTTATTTTTGTTTTAGTTTTTTGAGACAGGCTCTTACATAGCCAAAGATTGGCCTGAACTCCGATCTTTCTGCCTCAGTCTCCAAAGTACTGAGGTAACCGGGTGTGAACCCCCACACTGGGCTCCGTGAGTTTCTAACTCAGTTTTTTTTTTTTTTAATTTCTTTCAGTTTATAAAATTCTCTTCTCCTTAGGCTACTTTGCTGTTTCTTTTCTATTTTAAACTCTTAAGATTGATCATGGTCCCAGCCTTCTGTGTTCATGGTGAAGGTATAAAAACATTCCTCAGAAGTAAAAGTCCCACATTTGAGTTTTAAGCTTGATGTTGTTTGTAGAAGTTTATTGCACAGTGGTGGTTAAGTAATTTGTTAACACTTTACCTGTGGCTTTTACTCCAGAGGAAAGCAAACAGTTCGGAATCAGGAATATTAGCCAGTACTTGGTGTGATGATCATTAGCTCTTGGGTAATTACAGGCATAGTGTCTGCCTAGGAAAGTTGTCCAGATATTTATCTTTTTCCTTTTAGGTGAGTTTTCTATAGGAATCTTGTCTCTCAGGGTCACGTGGTGTTGTAGAGTGTCGGAGGAGCAATTAGGAGGGCAGTCTGCTAAGTCTTTTGCCTCAAGACAAGACCATTAGGTTTGCTCTGCGTGATCCTCAAGGGTGTAAATAACCAAGCCGTTCACGGTGTTGTCATTTTTTTTTTTTTTTTTATTTCGAGGTATGTCTGAAACCTTTACTTCATAGACAGATTCAGGAAGCTTACCCACTGGAAGCACACGTCATTCTCATCTGATTATGTTGAGAAAGAGCGTGCTTCAGAATGAATTTTAAATTTCACATTCTATTTTGATGCGAGTGTCCTAAAAATTCCCTTGGGGTGGGGTAAGTATGGGCACATCTTCGAAATGAATCCCCCTATGTCTGCTGCAGAGTTGATTTTCTTGGTGTATGAAATTGCTGAAGGATGGTTGTGCGTTCTCACTAGCTCCACAAGCCTGTCCTTAGGACTCAGCAGTGCCTTGATTGTTTTTTGTATTAGGGCATTGTTGAAAGAATAATTATTTTTCTCTATTGTTGTGCATAAATCACACTTAAATGACAAAAATCCTTTAGATTAGGCAGTCTTCTTTTGGCCTGGGGTATAGCTCAAGGGTGGAGGATATGTTTAACACAGTTTAAAAAAACCCAAACCCTAACTTGATGTCAAGTCTTTCTATCCCATTATTTTTCTCAATATTTTGTTTTTAATTTTTTATTTAAGTTACCAAATTATTACATTCACTTCCCCACTGCTGTCATGTTCCTCTACTTCACAGAACCCATAGATGTGCCATTGTTGCTGAAGGCAGGGGGACCTGGCCCTTCATCCTGCTGAGAAGCTGACAGGTCCCCGCAACACCACTGTATTACAAGACCACTCTAAGTAACACAGTCTTTGCGTGAATTTCATAAATCCAAGCTTTTCTGGTTTTCATCTTACTTCCTGGCAAACCCGTCCTTCTCAGTAAGGCTTCCCACTTGGATATACTTTCCTGGGCCCTTTTCAATTCTCATCTGCTCTCAAGAAACCATGTGCCAGCTTCAAATGTTTACTTTCCTCAGCAACAGACTTCCAGAGTCCAAAACTGTTCACTGTGTATCTTTACTTACTTAGCGCATTTGTGATTCATGCTTAACTGTTTCTTCCAAATCTTTTCCCTCCCGCTTCTCCCCAGTTCTGTAAATGCCACCACTACCCACTGAGTTATTCAAACCAGAAACTTACCACTACCTTACCATTTCTAATTTTCCCACCCTTGGTATCTTTTTGGTGAATTCTTTCTTCGACATCAGTCTTGCTATCACCCAAGCCCAGTGGTGACAGCGGGTTCATAGTAGAGCCTTTTATTGCTCTGTCCCTGCTGCCTTTTCTGCCGGACCAGGTCATTTATGAGTGTGTCCTTTCTCTGTGTAAGACCATTTACTGATCTCTTACCGTGTCTGAGGCCAGTTCTTAACTGCTGCCTACAGGCCTTGCTCTTAATTTTATTTCATTGTTGCCCTTCTCCTGTAACAGGTGCTATGTTTCTGTCTTGGAATTACGTTTTTAGTATTAAAATTCTAGGATATAGAAGAAACCAGTGCTTTGATGTTGTTTTAGTTAGGATTTCTATTGCTGAAAAAAGCAAGTTAGGAGGAAAGGGTTTATCATCCAAGGTAGTCAGGACAGGAACTCAAACACGCCTGGTACCTGGAGGCAGGAGCTGATGCAGAGGCGTGGAAGGATGCTGCTTACTGGCTTGCTCCACCTGCTTTCTTTAGCCGTATCTGTTGGAACTGGGCTCCACAAGCTGGCAGTTTGATTGCTTGTGGTTCTCTGTAATGGCCTCCTATAGAAACGAGAAGTTTCCTTGATGAGGAGTGAAGATGACCCACACTTACCTGTGGGCAAAAGGACAAATACTAAGAATGTAGTTAGAGATGCTGCTGTTGTAGTCAAGTGGTGGCTGTAGATTCTTCTCCAAGATGAATGACTTCCGGGGCCCTGAGTAGTTGGCTAGGCATCATCATAGGAGGTAGGATTTCATCCCTGATGAGTAGGTCTTAAGTCTACTTAGAGAGTTGTTGGTTACTGCCAAAGCGTGTGAGCCACTGCTACAGCCTAGCCATTGTTGTGATTAATAGACTGTTGCTTGGTTGCTTCTCCCCTTTGGAAGCTTGCATGGCATCTTCTGGTAACATAAAAATCAGGAGGGAAGCTTTCAGCTTAGTTCTAGCTCAGAGGCCTCTGGGCCCCTTTTCTGAAGTGTACAGTGTCTTCACCAATAGGGCCTTAACTACCATCTCTAGGAGCCAGTCAAGGGCAGTAACAGCAGCCTGTGATGTTTTGGGCATCTCTCGGACAGTTCTGACCAGCAACGAGAAAGAGGGATTCTCACCATGCCTGGTGTTGGGGTTTGGTTCGATGCCCTTTGGCTCTTGGAGGGAGCATTGTCAGTCTGGATGAGAAAATGTTGACATATTCTTTATAAAAATGATTGTTCTTTAGGCAAGCTCAGTGGCAGAGGGCTTGCCTAACAATGCAAGGCCTTGTCTTAGCCACTGCCAAAATGGTTAAAAATTTATTACTTTTTGTATTTTCATATATATGTGGTCAGCTGAGTTCAAATGCATGCCAAATATGATTATGCTTATGAAAGTGTTAACTAGAATATAAATGAGAAATACTTTTTCTCTTTTTGTTTCTTTTCTTTTTCTTTAAAATAAAAAAAATTTTTTGCTTCCATTTTTCATGATGATTAAGGATGCTGTTGTACATGAGCTTCCTTTCCTGGATAAGGGTAGCACCCCCTCTACCTCACAAATCAGAGAGACCTCTCTTTCTAGCAAATTGAGACCACCCCAGAAAAACACAAGTGGACGCAATGCAGAGATCGACGGACTGTGGGAACCCCCAGCTGCAATGGGTGCAGCTACAGCACAGCTTCTGCATCTCCGGCACAGGAAACATGGAGTAAGAGGGGGTTAAAACATTGCAAGGTTCAGAATACCAGGAGGTCTACTCTGAAACAGTCTTCTCCTAGAAATAGCTGCATTAAACGAGGTGGGAACAGTGGCAGTGCTAGTGGGCATGGCAACACTGAGGGGGGCTCATTTTTGTGGGATCCCATACTTAGAAAAAGAACCTCAAAAACTAACTCCTGCTAGAAGGAGAATTGGCTTTTCTCAGAGATGAGCCCCTTACTGGTCAGTTCCAAAACCACACATACATGAGCAACAAAAATGGGCCCAGCAAGTGGTATTTATATGCTTGTATATACACATACACGTACATATATAATAATATAATATTATAATATATAATAATAACCAAAGGAAAAAAAGCTTGAGTGGAAGGAACATGGGAGGGGTAGGAAGGAGAGGGTACTTGGAAAGGGATATAATCCTATTTCAGGAAAAAAAAATCATGTTCCTAATTTAAAAAGATGGTAAACATTTAATAATTCTGTAGGAATATTGGAGCAAAGTGGACATGATTTTCCAACGCGCAGTGTCTTCTGAATGTAAAGTTAGGAAACAGCCTATAAAATAAACCACAACAGTGGGGCTGATACATGTGTAGAAGATGGAGTGCTCAGGACCTATTTGGATCATCTGGGGCCTTTATCCCATGTATCATTACCATGGCAAGAAGGCAGTTTAGAAGTTTCCTATTTCTGTTTTATCTATGGATAAGCTAAGATTTTACCAGTACTTTGACATTGGTACATTTTCATATGAGTCTTGGTTGTGCAGAATGTTAGCTAATGTCAAATGCCACTGTTGCCTTTGAGGAAGACCATCATCCTATAACAGGGGACATTAGTAGGAAATAGGAGTACTTAGTTAAGATGTGAATCATTACATTTGTCATCTGGCACAACAAAATTGTCAGGTAGTAAGGTTGTTTCTTAAAGGTAATATCACCCTAATGTTGCAAGTTGGAAGTAGCCCCAATAAAAAAAATGCTGGTAGGTCTTTTTGGTTTGACAAGCTGATATCAAAATTCATACAGAAATGCTCATATAATAGGAACTTCATGAAAAAGAGATACGGTCCAGCTTTATAAGATGTCAGCCAATATGCTCCAATAATGCAGTTGTGAGGAAGGCATGCATATGGAATAAAACTGTAAGACTGGAAGGAGCCCTGAAGCACACATGATAAATAGCATCTGGTTTCTCTGGTAAATAAGGCATTAGGATGACTAAGTACACATGTAGAAAAAAATCATAACTCCATGATGATGAATAAGTCAGACTTGAAGTGGCTCTAAACAGTGAATTATCTTGTAATATAGAAGGGACTTTTTCCTTTATGTAATATCTTGAAGCAATAGAAAAGATTTACAACTTAGTGAAAATAAGCATTTTTGCATGTAAAAACGGCCACAAAGTCTAAAGACAAGTTGAGAAAAATGTACCATTTATTGGAGATGGTGGACAGATGACTTAGCATGAGCAGCGAGGAGATCCCACAGTGCAGGAGTGTGGCCATAAACATTCACACCATCCTGTTGGACATGCAGATTGGAACCTGTATGGTGGAAGCCAGACCCAGCTCCTGCGTGTTGTCCTTTGACATGTGGAGACATGGATGGGGTGGCATGACCACTCATGCACACACAAATAAATACGTGTTACACATTTAAAAAATAGAAGGAAGAGATTACTGATACGGGTTGTTATATTAAAATGACGAAAGGAAGGTATCCAGTAATGTGTCGCTGCCGGTGAGTAGAAAGGAAAGAACGTTGAGTGGTGCTTATGTGCACATACGGTTTCTTTGGAAAGGCTCACAAGGAAGTGATCGTCTTAAGTTGCTTGAGAGAGGGTTAGGGAAAAGGATCTTCGTTTGTACTTTTTCAGTTGTGAGCCACACATACACACAAAAATATAACAGAAGCTAACAGTGTATCTTTATTTTATTCAACTGTAATTTCCAGGCTAGACCTTGCGAAGGGAATTCTATTCTGGGAGCTGTATGTTGGATCTGTGCAGTGTGTTTTATGCCTGTCTAAACAGCTGCCCAGAAGTATACTGTCCTCGTAAAATTGTAGCTGTTTACCCACAGCTAAGCAATCCATTGCCTTTCACGGTTTCTTTTCCAAAGGGTCTTTTGACTAGTTTGAGTTGATAACTGTACGAAGACAAAGAATTTAAGAACCCAAGAAAGCGAAGTTGTTTTTACAGCACACAGCAGCAAACAGCTCTTTTAGGAACTGTTTTATTCCCATTGTTTCTTGTGAGGGGCCCTTTTGGGAGGAACTTGCTCTTTATGCAGTCTCAAGTGAGAACCAGAACAAAGCAGAATGGACCTTCTGGTACAGCGCTTTCCCAAGAAAGCTAGCACCCCCCCTCCCTCCCGCCCCCATGGTGTTTTCTGCTCCGGCTGTACACTGAATGCGAAAATCCGCTCATCTGCACTGATACTGTTAGCATGCCCTTGTCCCCAGGGCAGGTTCGTTATTGCCACTCAGAAGAAACTTAAGAGAGTGAGAACATTTGGAAAAGCACTGTTAGCAATGCAAATGCCAGGTTGCCTCTGACAAGACAGTAAGCAAAATGTTAAGCGTGTTGGTGCGACAAATGCCAAGAGGAGAAAAAGCCTTTGGCTCTTCTGCACAACTCTCAGTAGCCCTGGAACTATTTTATTTTGTTCTGTGTTTATTACTCTATTACACTAAAATTTCTACAGTTTTGAGTTACAGTAGTGTACCCCTAATGGTTTTCTTACCAATTAGCATCTGCAAATTGGTTTTCTCACTGGATTTTAATCTATTTTCTGAAAATAGCTGTAGTGTAGCATTCACAGTTCTTATTACTACATCTTGACCAAGCGTGTCTTTTACTAGGATGAACAGCCCTGAACAGTCAGCGTCCATCTTTGTGTCAGGTCAGTGTAGATGGAGGAAATAGTGAGCCAGGTATGGTTGGCGTATAGTAGCCACTAAGGAAATGCTCGCTTGGGCTGGAGAGGTGATTCAGCAGTTAAGAACATCCGGGGCATTTGCAGAGGAGCAGGATTCAGTCCCCAGCACCTGTGTTTGGCTGCTCGCAGCTGCTCTGGGCTCCATGGGCAGCCATACTCATGTGAATGCATGTACTCAGACACACAGATTAAAAGAAATCTTTAAAAACATATCTGTGAGCTGAGCGTGGTGGCGCACGCCTGTAATCCCAGCACTCAGGGAGGCAGAGGCAGGTGGATGGCTGTGAGTTGGAGGCCAGTCTGGTCTACAAAGCTAGTCCAGCACAGCCAAGGCTACTAAGAGAAACTCACTCTTGAACCGTACCCCCCAAAAAAACCAAAACCAAAACAAAACAACAAGCCAAACCCCCATATCTGCGTATTGTAGAATGCTGATTAGAACAGGGAGATTATGCTATTGAATGGTGACCACTAAGGTTTCAGGGGTGACTTGCTCCGTTTGA
Organism: Acomys minous; assembly: GCF_964271855.1. Lineage (NCBI taxonomy): Eukaryota > Metazoa > Chordata > Mammalia > Rodentia > Muridae > Acomys > Acomys minous. The sequence goes on along the minus strand of NC_140492.1, from coordinate 106,249,922 downwards.
CTTTGTGTCAGTGATTTTCAGCCCCTAGTTTAGAATTGTTACTGCATTCACTCACTGTTCCTTAAGGCATGTGATGAGTTTATTTGTAGAACGATTATTTACATTTGTTTGTTTGTTGTATGTATTGTGTGGGTGTACACATGGTACAACACGTGTGAAGATCAAAGGACAACTTCCAGGATTCGATTCCTTCCTTTTGCCATTTGGGTCCTCGGGGTTAAACTCAGGCCATCAGGCTTGGCAGCAAGCACCTTGGGTTACACTCATCTTTGACCATCCTAGAACTTATTTGCAAATAACATTATTGCAACTTCTTTCATAAAGAGGGAACCATCTATACAACTCCTCCACCCCCCCGCCTCTTAATTGTAGGCCTGTAGTGAGCTTACTCCAGGCAAGGAACATTTGCCTTGACAATGAGCTAAACAAAGTACCTAACAGATGCAGGCCGTAGTTTTGTCTTGAAACTGGAGAATGGCTGTCTGTACTGAAGCAGCCAACAGTTGCCGGTACTACAGTCCTCTGTTACCAATTCCATCCAGCTTCTGTAGTCAGCAGGGCTGGGGAGTGGGGTGGGGTGGGCAGTGGTGGATAGCGGTGGGTGTTGAGTGGACAATTCAGAAACAGGCTGGGGGATGGCTTAGTGGGTAAAGGCACTTGCTGTGCAGACTGACAGCGTAACAGGCTGCATGTGGTGGCATGCGTCTGCAATTCACAACTCCTGTAGCAAGATGGGAGGCAGACAGGGAGATGAGCCAGCAACTCCTGCTCACAGAGACCTTCCCTCAAGCATGTTGGACTCCTAACAGTTGTCTTGTGGCTTTCATATGCATGCTGTGGCACACATGCACACATGTGCATACACAATAAATAAATGAATAAATAGTTTAAGAAAAAAATAAAAGAATCATACATTTTTAGATAACTGATATTTTATAATTGTTCTATTTTATTGCTGCTAATTGTTCATTGTGCCTAATCTATGTTAAACTGTATAGGGGTGTGTGTGTGGAGAGAGAGGAGAGAGGACACATTCTATGTAAGGATCATGGTATGGTCATCCACAGGCCGTAGGGTGTATCCCTTGCAGATAAGGAGGGTTGCTGTAGTTTTGCTTCATTGTTACGGTTTGTGAGGTATGGCTCCTTTGCTAGAGAAAACATGTAGACTTTTGCCTCCCTGCTACCCGTGTTGAGCTGGAGGAAATCCATCCAGTCAACCTCTTGGAGCCATGAGAAGGCTGTCTCCGTAGTAACTAACGCATGTATGCAGTGTGGTGAACAGGCCCCTCCATCACTGTGCATTCTCCACCGTGAGGTGTCCCGGGTTAGTTAACATCGTTGGACTAGTCAGGGTCCCCCTGCTGGATGTTGTGTCCTTTGTCGAGGGGTAGGTAGTGTGTGGTACAGACATGTGAGGAGGTGAGAGTGGAGTGCAGGACAGAGCTGGTTCTTCCCACGCACCTGCTACCAAGGACTAAGTGACATCGTGTTCATCTGATAGATAGGCGTGCCTGGTACAAGCGAGCTGGGCTTGAGTGTTGTCGCATGCTTGTGCTTTCTCTTCCCACATGTCATTTGGTGAAACCAGAACTTACACTTCAATATTTCAAAGTGCAAAGTGGCAATTCTTTTCATTTCACTATGTCTGTTCTCCAAGAAGTTAGTGCCTAGGTTGTTTCTTGATGCTCTTACTAACTTAGAGCCACATAGAAGTCAGTTACAAAATACACTGCACTTCAGTGATGCCAGCATTATGCCACCCTGCAGTAAAGATAGGGCAAGAAAGAAAAACGATTGGTGCCTAGGTGTGTGGGAATGTGCGTAGGAAATTACAGGAGATGATTTGCAATGGATTAGAATGCAGGGGGTTGACAGCAGGAAACAGGATAAACTTAGTTTTAAATAGTATGTTACTTTGACTTTCAAACAACACACTTGGTATGGTTTTTTTTAACCTTGAAACTTTTCTCCAGGTGAAGTTTCTCTGGCTCCCCAACTGTATATTTAGTTCTTAACATGAAGGTAGTATGGCAGGGTCCAGAATGTCTGAACACTGAGAAATTTTTGTTCGTTCAGTATCTTACATAAATTATATTCGATTTAAAATGAATTTGTCCTGTTTGCATTTTCAGACACCCTGTATTATGTTGCTTTTTATGATTTCTTTTCAAGTGTAAGGCACGGTGATAAAATAGCATGTAGCCAACAGAGACTGGGCAGCTGACAGGCAGCCCTGTCAATCTGTTTAAGGGTCTGGCCACTGGGAGGCCACAGGATAATGGCAGGCTGTGATGGAGAGGGAGGGTCGGGGGTGGGTGGCCGCTGTCTGCTGTTCACGCAGCAGCTGGAGGAGCTGCCTTTGAGGGCTTGTTTTGACTGAATGAAGACCTGGAGAGGTGGATGACTCCGGCATAAAAGTAGTATTTTAACCTTTCTCATTTTAATTGAAATTCTGGGACCTTTTCCTCGTATGCTAAAGCCTTTCCCCATCTGCTTATGTAATGGAGCAAGAAGGAAAGGATGCCTTTCTAGTGTTTCTGTTGGTGAAAACTGTTGTTTCTGCCAGGTTAAAGTGTTCTTTTGCCAAAACAAAGTCTCTGACATTTCTGATAAGAGGTCTTCCAGTGTGAGGAAAAGTGTTGAAAAGAGTACACACTGGACCAGGTCCATAATCCTGCAAATCTGGACAGAGGGGAAAGAAGACTCTGAGAGGGAAAGTGGCACCAAGACTTTAGCACAGCCAGTGGCCGGCTCTGGGGCGTGTAGCTGAGTCTGCGTTCACCAGGTTAGAGGGTTAGAAAATGCTATTTGATAGGTTATCAATTTGGTGTATGTGTGTGAGAGAGGAGTGGGGTGGGCGGAGAGGAGGAGGGCAGAAGGAAGAGGTAAGCAGGTGTCTGGGGGCCAGAAAGGGGTGCTGGGTCCCCTGGAGCTGGAGTTTAAGGTAGTTGTGAGCTCCATATCATAGTGCTAGGAACTGAACTCTGGTCCTCTGCGAGAGGAGTAAGCATTCTTAGCTGTGGAGCCAACTGCCCAATCCCTGGAGACACTGGGTTGTGCTTGTCTGTTTGTTTTACACTAGGATCAAATGAAGTGCTGGTGGAATGATTTCGAATTTAGATTGGGCGTTAGGGTTTTTGTGTGCCCAAGGTGTCTCACATAAAATTTAGATTCATGGCTTTCATTTTGTGTTCTTAACAACCAGTCACTTGGAGAAATCTTAGGAAACACTTTTGCAGGCCAGTGGTTGGATTGTGTGGCTTGTAGCTGTTTGCCGCAATTGAGTGCATTGCACAGTCTTATTCAAAATGAGACCATGGGTGGGGACAGCACATAGTTATATTTGTTCAAGAAAGCACTTTTTTTTTTTAATGGTTTGCATCTTAAGAGACTCAGTGACATTCTGTGTTTGTAAGGGTGCCCCCGAAATGGAGGAACTGCTTAGGTCACTGGCGTCTTAAGCCACCTGTATAGATGAGTGTAATTAAAGCTTATTAACACTTCTCAGCAGCACAGCGATGAGAGTAATGAAAGCAGAGTGCATTGAACGAACACGTGGTTTGTAGTTCCACTGCCTTGGGTTCGAATTCTCCTTCTAGCCTTTTAACTCCTCCGTGACCCTGGGGGAAGTTGTGTAGCTCCCTTAGGTCTCGGTTACTTTAATTGAGCTAATATATGCCTGGAATTTAAGTCAATGCATAGGTACTGTCAGTGTTAACGTTCTCTTCCCTCATTTTATGATGGAAATACTTTTTTCTTTTCTTTTCTTTTCTTTTTATGGCATATGCTTTCTCACAGGTGGCCCCTCCATTGAAAAAACCCACCTGAAGCTCAGTCTTTTGGGGAACCTCTGTCAACCCCAGAACCCTAGAGGTCACCTAACCCTCATAGACGTGTCTGGGTTTTAAGGACCAATGGCCTAGAGCTATGTCGTTTGATTATAGGCATATATCCTGGACTGTGGTGCCTGCTTGGATTGGCTTCATCGCTAGCTTTGGGCAAGAGGGGTTTAGTGATGAGAGCCTTTCTTGCAGCCATACTACTTAGAGGGCATTGGCAAGAGGTATGGAAACTGAGGCACTGTTGCCCGGCAATTGAGCATTGCCAAAGATGGAAAATACAAAGCCTGCTCTGCATTTGTTTATACATGGCATACTAATTAGGAAGATGCTTAGTGCCTTGACGTGAGAAGCTTGCCTGCCTGTGCTCCCCAGTCGGTGCCCATCTGCCTCTGGGATGCCATTTGTTAGGGAACTTGGGGGAGCCAACTTCAGTGAGCACCTTAATTTATCCCTGATGCCCCAGTGGACGGTTCTCTTCCGGCTTCTCAGTGATTTTCCTCTGCTGTTGTCCCTTGGCAGGTCTCCCTTCTCTGTTTAAACAAGGATTAAAAAATACTTCCTTTAGCTGAGCGATAGCTGTGCTGGGCTGGTGGCTGCAGAGCCTTTCTGAGCAGGTGTGGAGCAATGAATAGCCCTTTTAATTTCATTTTTTCCAATTTACATTTTTAACCTCTTCTGCAACAAATGGTGGAACTCCATGGCCACACTCTTCTCGGTCTGTAGTTAATGACTTTTCCATACTGCCCAGCTGCTTACCATGCACACAGCTGACAGAACCAGAAGAGCCTCTCCAGTAAGGTGAGCTAAGCTGGCCTTAGAGTAGGACAAAAGGCTTTAGTAGAATTAGGGCTTTGACAAAAGGAACAAATGTAAAGGCAGCTGGAAACTCGAGTGTTGCTAATCAGGAGTATGTTTCAGGATCTGGAACTTTCCAAAACATGGCTGTACTTAAGAAAAAGGATTCCACAAGTAGTGGGTTAGTAGACTCTCCTGTGCCAGATAGAAGCCCTTCTGTGTTGGTTTACTAAAAAGAGTTTTTATACCTTTGAACCATTGACTTTCTCAAGGAACATTTCTGACTTTTGTTTTTTTTGTGAGGCACTTTGCCCCTGCTCTCTTGCCAAATGCCCTCTGCCCGGCTCACTCGTTTACCACAGGTTCCTTTCTCTTTTCAAGGGAGCAGTTGGCGTGTGTTAAGTTCAAAGGGGCTTGCTCTGATTCCTGTGAGTTTATTTCTCTGCAGTTGGTTGCATATGTCTGAAAGCAGTTTTCTGGAGAGGATTGGCCATCTGCTTTCAGGGAAAATCTACTTTCCTCAAGTCAACAAATGGATAACACGAGTAACGAGATACAGTAAATATTACTGCCCCCTCAAGCAGCCAGTGAGTGACACGACATGAGTTCCCTAGTGACATGACAATCCAGTGTTAGTCCAGCCCGCGTTCTCATCTGCCTCTCAAGTTGGAGATATCTATAATCATTTGACAGAAAAATAATAGGATATTTTAAGTACAGGAAATAGAGTATAAGCATAAAATATCTTTCCTGTTAAGAGTTACTTGGGGTTAATTGAGTGGTTAGTAGCAGTCTGTAGTCTAGAATTGTAAGGCAAAAGCACTTAACACAGCAAATGCTCTTACAAATGTGCTTAAAAGTAGTTAGAATTAATGACATGTCAAAGCCAGTCTTTGAAAAGCAAAATAACCCACAAACCAGTCTCTTCCTTTCCCCATTCACACTCGGCATCTTGGTTGTTGCTGTTAAGTCCTCGAGAAGGACCAGGAGCTGGGCCACCCGTCACCTGCTGCCTCTTAAGCTACAGGGATTATTTGGACTTACAGTGTCTTCTGCAGCCGGGTCTCATGGGCATGAGTAAGAGGTGAAGTGCCCATGCCAGGCCCGGAGGACGAGGAGAGTGGTGACAGTTAACAATACAAAGAGCCACATAATACCTGAGGGCTTTATTTGGATTACTTTTTTAAATTTCCAACAACTGTGTAGGATCAGGAAACTGAGGCAATTAGCATTAATTGCGTTGTCTGTGCTCTTACACTGGGACCCACTGTGGCCTTAAAAGTTAGTGGCCTTTCCCTTGTTTTATACTGACTATGATGTTTTGGTGTATGGGTATTTTTAGTTGTAACTTAGGGTGTTTGCTACTAGGAACCCTTCAAATGAAAACACATATTCCCTGTTTATATAGAAGTTGGGCATAACTGGGAAATGTGACAATTTGGCAAAATGCAGATATTCAGAACTCGCTTTGCAGTCATCATTTGAAGCACTTTGTGGCTTACACCACCTCACGGTGCACTTCGGCATGGCGCACCCCGCACTTCCAGACACATTCCAGACGAAGCAGAAGGGGTTAAACAGTGATGACTAAAAAAGATGGAAGTCTGCACCTGTCACTGCAAGCTTGGGGTACAGGTCACTCGTGGCCTGGTTGGGGCTCACTCTTCAGGAAGGTGGGTCCTCACAGACACTTGTTTCCTGGTGTCACCTGGACATACTTCCTGTTGGAGCTTTGAGGCATTCCATCTTTGACAGAGTGCGTGTAGGGAAGTGGAAACATCTTCAGGGATTCCAGGAGCAAACATACTTGGAAACTGCTTCACATGGAGGAGCAAAGCACTATGTAGAAGTCTAGGGGCATGCACTTCAGACAGATTTAAATCTACGTGCGTCTGTCTCTTCTTTGTTGTTGGTCTTTCTCTGCAACTGTCAGTCCCGGCAGGAGAGGTTGTAGCAGGCCCCAGATGGATCCTGATGACGTAGAGATGGGCTGAGAATGACCTTCTCCTACGTCTACACCAGCTTCAGTGTACAAAAAAGGAGGGTGCAAGAGTGGTTTGTGACATAGGAACAAAGAAAGCAAGTCCGTCGGCTGGCTTGGGGACGTCCTATGAGAAAGTGCTGTCGATGACAGAGTGGAGTTCCTCTTTCTCCCTGACGTGGCACAACATTTGCTTTCCATCGCATCTTCCTGTGCCACCTTCCTTGGCTCCCAGCCTACCTTCCTGCATCCCGTCTTCACCTGACCTCTGAGACATCCCACCCTCCCAAAAGTGTCCTCCCAAGCTAGTCTGCTCATAGAAGAATGCTTTCCCCCAGCTTGGTGACCCCATTTTTTGAGCTCTCCTATTTTTTTTTACTAAGAATTTTATTACACATTATTATGTTTATATTTTATGTATTTTATAAATACTAGAATTTGGAAACAGTTTGACTGATACTGTGCTTTTTCACTTTTTTTCCTTTCCTTCAGCCACAAGCGTGCACGCTCACACACATACTCTAAAGCACCTGCCCTTCTCCAGTCTTCACTTATTTTCCAACTGAAACGTGTATTTTTTTTTCTTGTACTTCCTCCCACCACAAGTTTTTCTCTTCCTCTGGAGACAGCCCAGTTTAATTAGTTAGTGGAGAAGGTAACAATTTCAAACCCTGTCTTTGATAAGGCTTCCTTTGATTATATTAGCGGTACATTAGCTGTGCACATATTTCCCTTTATTTCCCTTTTATTCAGAATTATGGTTTCTTCTATCTTGGTCCTTATAGCAGAGCAGCACACACTGGGTAAATTATAAACAACACATATTTATTTGGCTCCTGATTCTGGTGGCTGAGATATCTGGTACTGAGCTGAAATTGGTGACAGCCTTCATGGAAATTCTAGCAGAAGACCCACATGAGTGTCCGTCCTGTGGCAGATAGAAAGATCACTTCCAGGACGTTAACACTCAGGAAGCGGAACCCTCACCACCTGGTGTCCTTTGCCCCACTGTCTAGCATTATCACCCTGGCCATCAAATAGCAACAGGAGTTTGAGGTGATCCTTCAAACCACAGCACTTTTGTTTGCTAGTCTCTCATTGTGTTTTGACATTAAACAGTGATGGAGCACTTCCTTCAGTCACTAGAAGGTGAGGGAAACTGAGTGTTTAGAACAATCTGTAACACATTTCTCCATATAGGAGTTCTAACCTGCACCATTTTCTTGGGTGCTTGGTGGGTTTACGGTGCTGAGACTTGGGTCTGTCTGCTGATCTCTGTTGTAGCAATAGATGTAGAACAATGCATGGGAGCCCACACTGTATACACTTGGCTACTTGTCCTTGAAATGGTGTCCTTGAGACAGATGTATTCTTTACATTGCTTTTTTCTCATCATAAGAGAGAAATTTTCCATAGCAAATTAAGATGCTATAGAAAATTGTGAAGAAATAGAAGTCATAGTTAATTTTGGTAGTATAGGAATTAGTGCTGTCCATAGCGTGTAATATGCACGTGCACATGCCAAAGCACTTAGACACGTCACTAAGGAGAACATGTAAGTGAAGTCCTACATCATGTCAGACTGTTTACCACCTTTTATGTCTTTATTCACACCATGGCCTTTTTCCTTTGTCAGTGAGTGTGATCTTTAAAACGGCTGTGAGCTGGTTCCCTTTTATATATCCATCACAGCCTGCTTCTCAGCACCCTTTAAAGATGCTTAGCTTGCATTTCTTCATGGTTCTGAACAACTCTACACTAAACATATTGACATGCATGTCTTGCCCACTTATATTTTGGGTGCAAATTTCCATGAGTGAAATTGCTTATGTAATTCTATTTAACATGTAGCTGTATTTTAAATATAGTAGTACACTGACATATGCACTTTTGTATAGTGAACATTCCCAGGAAACTCAGAACTGTGTCATTAGGTCAAGTGCACTGATCATCCAGATACACAGGACAAGGGATCAGCTCACTGCACTGAAAGGCGTGGGCTCTCACAGTCTCTTTTTTGTAGTATTATCTCCTTTCTCAAACGTGATGCCTTACATCTGCAGAGGGGTTAGAAAATAACTTTATTATATATAATGTACAAAATAAAAGCAGCCTTCAATATATAAAGACTGAAATACTCCCTTACAGGCGGGGTCGGGAAGTTGTTGGTTAAGTTTAGCCAAAGAAAGCCTTGTTTCAGTTTGAGCAATATTGTATGGACGCTCTGCTACATTGTTATTTCTGTAACATAGTCGCAGCTTGCTGGCAAACGTAGAGTCAAGGCCGTGAAGACTGAGATAAAAGGCGGACTTGTGTGACCTCCTTCAGGCTGCCGTCTCTCAGCTCAGGAAATAAGTGTTGGTGCAGTGCCAGCTCCTCCTCCTGTCAGTCACCTACCTACCTGCTTTGCACTTCAGTAGTTCCCCCTCTCTACTCTCTCTTCATCCCCTCCCCTCCCGTTGAACCCCCTCTCCTTCTCAGCTTCTTCCTGTTTTCATGTGCTTTTACCTTTCTGTGGCCCACTGCACTTACTTAGGGTTGCCTGCATGAGCCATAGGGTGCAAGGGTGCTCACTTTTCTTTGGCTATGATCTTGGGTTGCCAGAGCACCCAGTGTCTTTCCTGCAGGGCTGGGAGTGCATGCTGGTTGCTAGGACCCTCACAGTCACTGCAGGAGAGAGTTCCTGGGCCTGATGGGCATTACTGGCCCTTCACTGTTGACCATTCGGCTAGTGCCAACACTCACTGAGACCCCGGGAACACCAGTCTGACTCACAATCCTTTCTCCCAGGTTCTTAGAACTCAGTGGAGTGAAAGCAAACAGTAGCTTCAAAACCCAGTAGGATTATTGACAACACATTGTGATGGAGGGGGAACCGGTCAATTCTCCCCAGGGATCTGTAAGGGATTCCAAAATAAGGGAAAGCTGTTCTAATCATGGCAATAAGAGGAGTTGGTTGGGCATGTGTCTTTAGGAAGGAGAGATAATTGTCTAGACAAGGACAGAGGTTTTACACAGTCTTATGCATGTATGGGGATGTGCAAATTACCTGTCTTTTCCAAGAAAGCTCATTCTGCATTGTTTCTGTAGATGATGTGTCGGAAGAGGGCACTGCAGGAGGCAGCGTGTAAAGCCGGCTGTGGTGGGTCCTGGGTGCTGTGCTGAGGAGTTGAGCTTCATCATCTGAGGATAGTGGAGTGCTTTCATTGGTCTGCCTTGCCTTATGGGCCTGGTCACGATGATTAGTGCAACTCTGTGCTCACTTCAGGAAATGGTAAAATTCTGTTTTTGAGTTAGGGAATATGCTAAGCGTTAGTACCAGAGGGCATTTGTTTCTAGTGAGATTTATCCCCTCAGCAGAGTTGTGTCAAGGCCTGAATTTTGGGGCACCATTTCCACAGACTCGAACTGCTTGGTGCTGAGGAGTCTTTCCTGCATGCAGTCCACTTCTGGTGGAGGGATTGCAGGTGTAGGAGGCGGTATAGGCCCGAGATGGGGCGGGTGGCAGCATGGTATATAAGAGCAGTCTTCGCGTGGAGCAGGAGGCCACTTGTGTATTTATCCCCACCTGTTCATGCCTACACTCAGCTATGAGTCTGTCAGGGTCAGCTTGGAGTACTGAGTTAAACACTATAGAATTAGGATAAAAACCAATGGTTTGATGGAAGGATCACAGGCTGAGTCATAAGGTGATAGCTCATAGTACTAAATTGGTTTCTTAAAACCTGATTCAAAACAGAATCGACTTCAAAAGTTGAAGAACACTTGGTTCAAAATTCTGTTTCCTTTTGATGTGGCAGGGGTGATTGGGATTTCAAATCCCTAATTTATAAATTGAGGCATTTTATTCATTTGGCCTTTTAAGAAAAGTGTTGTAAATAAGACAACAGGCCATAGACTGTACTGGTAATCAGGTATTAAAGTGCTGTAGTAATTTATGGCTCTATTACATTGTTCTGATGAAGTAAAGAAAATTACTTTCCTTGGGGAGTGTGCGCTGTAGATTTGGAATGTCTACATTTTTTTTTTTTTGAGGGAAGTTGATTTAAGGCATCCTAACTTGGTATGTTTCTTGGAAATAAAGGTTGTATTTCTTGCACATTTAACAAGCTGGAATCTGAGCTACAGAGTGACATTTGGAGGCAGAGTAATCTCCGGCACAGTGGAGCAGAGGGTCAGGTTTGGCTTCCACTTGGTCTCTGGTAGTCCTTCTGCTTACAGTGGGGTTGTGTCCCCCAAGACCCCCTGGCTAAGTGCACTCAGTTTACAGCCTGCTTAACAACACAGGACCCTGTGGAATGCCTGTCTTTTACTCTGGTGACCTTGTGGCTGTGTGGGCTGTGGCTACTGCCAGAAGCAGTGTGGCACATACCTCTAGCCCAAGGCCAGATGAAAGTGGGAGGTATGGTTTTCACGAAAGCCAACACAAAATTGAGTAGTGTATGACTTAAGTTGGTCACTTTTATCTTCCTCCTTTGAGAAATTACCCCAGCAACACAACTCCTTTGACCTTAATAGTTTCTTTTGAGAACTGGGTGTTTTCATTCAAATGTCAGCAAAACCTTTTATTTAGCTTGTAAAATGCTATGCAAATGCCAGCAATGGTGTCAGAAGTTTCTTTTAGTGATATAGTATGGTGTTTAAATTGGCATGGCTTTAGCAAGTTTAAAAAAGGAAGAGGGAAATCTAGGCTACTAGTAAAGCAAATATTTTGAAACATATTGTTTAAGGGACGAAGGAGGACTTAAATGAGTTATCCTTTAATTTTAATTTCATCTACATAATCCTTACTAAATTACAGAATTGGAAAAATCTCTTAGGAGTATTGTAAACATAATACCAGTGAATTGGTCCTTATGGAGTTTAAAAAACAGCAACAACAACAAAACATTCCCAGTGTACCAACTACAGAACTGCATCTCAGCGGAGGCTGTTGGTTACCCAGGACTGTGTCACTAGTGAAGAGTAAAGGAAACCATGGGCTAAAACCTGAGTCTTCTGCCTTGCTGTCTTATTGTTGAGTCTGCCTGAGGTTTTATTAAAAGAAACAGACTATTCACTTTTGGGTATTGATTTGTATGCAGTCTAAAAACATATTTCAGAATCTGTCCCCTTCTGGAAGAAGCTTTCTCCGTGTTGTAACACAGCCTCAGTAACACACAGAAAATGGACCCGTAGACAAATAATCACAATATTTTAAAAATACCTTGGGTTTACTTTTAAAATTTTTGATCTTAGTTAAGTTTACCTTGAGTGTTCTATTAGGATGTTTAGGAAATGTCCTGGGCATTGGCAGTCATGACTGTAGGCCTCCATTTCTGGAGAAACGTGGACAGTTTAGTTTTCTTGGTCATGTGAGTTCCTTCAGTGTGACTTCTAAAGGGGACACAGACTATTCACCTGTGTAATTATGGTCCACATGTACTTCATCTGCACTGAGGGAAAGTGCAGGAGTCTGAGCACCAGAGAACTAACCATTATTGTCCGAAGTATGCCAGACACCTCCTGCTGCCATTGAAGCCTCTGATCCTAAAGTAGCAGCTCTGCGGAGTTGAGATAGTGACCTGCCCCGCTGTCAGGAAGCTGTGTGGCTCCTGTTGCTGACTGGGACCTTACTGCCTCAGGCTTGTGGAGCAAGCAGGGAGGCCCTGCTGTGCAGTGGTTGAGATTTGGGTGCTTGTGGCTTTAGATTTGGATTTGGATTCGGATTCTGACAGACAGTCCCTTTTGACTTTGCCTCATCTCACAGCCTTGTTTCTTCCTCTGGAAAATGGGGGTAGCATTTCTATCATCAGCGTTGCTCATGGAGTGCTCAACACAGTGCCTGGTCGGTTAAGATGGCTTTCTTTTGATGAAAGCAATCATTGTGTGATGTGTTTCCTTAGAATGTCCTCTGAGTTAGAGAACAAACTGAATGTGTGAGCTAGTCCCCTGGAGAGTGTGTCGTGAAACCGGAACAGGTAAGAGTTGAAGGCTGAGTTGTAGGGTGTTGTAGTAAAAGCACACATGAAGACTGATACTTGAAAGTATTTTGAAGATGGACATTGTGCATACCTGTAATCCCAACACCTAAGGACAGAGGCCGGGGGATGACTACGAGTTTGAGGCTAGCATGATCCCTGTCTCAACAACAACAAAATGTATTTTGATTGAACACAGAGTTTGTGTGGTTTATTGGAGTGAGAAATTTACCTTCTCATGCCAGGTTCTCTTACACATGAAAATCACCTTTGTCAGTGAATGCATGTCTTTTTGTTTCATTTTGTTTTTCATTTTATTTCTTGTAGATTTTGTTTGTTTGTTTGTTTTTGACTGGGCAAACAGTAAGATCACTGCATTTTCCAGATCTCTTCCCTTACTGAGTTGGATGAGCAAGTCTTTGAAGCATGTACTTTGTGGTTCCAAAGCCCTTAGAGCCGACTTCTAAGAGAAACATGCGTTGTATCAGCATGCATTAAGGGATGGTGTTGTGGGCAGTTTCACCTTTGCACATTACACAAAGAATTGAAAAGCCACACCTCTTGTCCTGCACAAGGTGATTGGTTCCCTGACTTCTCCCCAAATCTGAACAAACTCTTGGGAAGAACATGAGTCCTTTATATATGGGGATTAAAGTGGTATCATGTTCAGAGTGGAAAGAGCACACAGGTGGACATCTAGAAACTTGCCCTCTCATGCCAGCCTGCTGTTTCATGATGATGTGCCTAACCGTGGTAGTCCCCAGGGGTAGTTTCCGTTTCTCCCCTGCCCTCAGTGTCCAGACTTATGGAACCACAGTGTTGGCAATAGCTTTGCGTGACTTAAGCATGTCGGTATCTTTGCAGAAGTGTCGATGGCGAGGCTTCCTTTCACTATTTGTCTTTTCGCTTCTGCTGCACATGAGGTAGCCTTGGTTTTCTGAGTTTGTCGTAAGCAGTTTACTAGCTTTTCCTGTGGTGTGGGCTTCTTTCCACTCTACAGGCCTCAGTCAGTCTGCTACTGATCGTATGTAATATGTCATCAGGTTCTCAGCGCAGAGTGTGTCTACTTGTTTCCTGGCTCTGCTTCCAAAGCCTTGCTTCTGCTCCTGTGCCATGATCTCAGACTCCATGCAGTCATGCTTGCTTTCCCCTGCTACTCCAGTTTCTTGCTGTCACTTTTAAAATGTGACCCTCAGAAAACCATACAGAACTCCACACAGGACACAAAGAATGCACGGCACAGTAAAAATGCTCAGAGCTGGAATTTCCTCCTAGAGCCCAAGTCTTATTTTTAAACAGACAGCATGTCTGTGTGTAGCCTCTCCAGGGTTGCCTTGTACATGAGTTGCTCATGAGCAGGGCTTCCTGTCATAGTCGAACAGCATGCTTTGAGCACCTAAAGAGTTGTTTATCTTTCTCTTTGTGGGTTATATGTTATCTGTCATCTGTTCTGGTCTGTGGGATTTCTGTCTGTTCTGGCCTGGTAGTATTAAGTCCCTCTCTGGTGGGTACCTCCTCATTCCTTTTTTTTTTTTAAAGAATATTTTAAATTAATACATTGATAACTTCCCATATGTAAGCAGTGCACCTTGATCGTATGCACCCCAGACTCCCTCCAGGAACCCCAGCTTCTCCCTCCTACTCCTATGGGTATTCCCAACATGTCCCTCACCCTTTTGTGTCTCCTCCTTTTTGCTGTTAACTTGCTGAATCCAGTTTGTGCTGCCGGTTGCAACATTGGTTAAGTCATAGCTGGGGAAAGCTGATGGGCACAAGAGTCTTGTCCAGGAGAGCATCACGGCAGTCCCCCACCCTCTGCCTTCCACGGTGTTCCCAGAGCCTTAGGGCCAGGGTCAAAACCAGATGTCTGTATTTAGGTCTTTGCATTCGGCAGACTCATTGACCGGTTTTGAGTGTATTAATTGCTGACCACTACAGGGTGGAGCTCTGGCCAAGGCTTAGGGCAGCACTAATCTATGCCACTTCCTCATTCTTGCCAGTCACGCCTGTGAGTCCATCCCAAGCGGTAAATGGAAACACTTAGCAGGACACAGTCAAATAGAGGCTTTGGGGCAGACAGCTGGTGTCTCTGCTGTTCTGTATGTGACTGGTGGAGAATCCTAACAATGATACGAGGCTTCGCTACCCATGAGTTTACATGTCACTTGTCTTGGTTTTCTGATGAGCAAATTGTCTTGTATCTTGCAAATTCTGTTAGTTTTGGTTTCTGGCTATATCAGTCTGCCGGTGTGAGCTTCGTCCTTACTGCGGTGTTCTCTGTAGCTTTTTGTTAGTGATTTCTACCTGCTTCCTTTTCTTTTTCTTTGTATTCAGCCTCCACAATTTCTAGACCCAGCGTGCCTAATACCGAGTGTTTAAAAGGGGGCTTGCTGGGCCAACTAAAGAGGAAATCTTGAAAGGTAAAGTTTCCAGTCTTTCCCCACAGGGACTAGCACATAGCATGGTTTTTCAGGAGACTATCTTGAGCAGTATGCATAATTTTAGATTCAGCTTTATAAAGCGGCTGTAGGAAGGCCTTTCAACATAGAGTATGCTCTATGTTGAGAGAGTGAGGGACTGATGAGATGGTTGGGATTATATGAGTAGAATTTAGAGCAGCTGGTAAAAGCGTGTGTGTGAGAGGGTAATGCTGTGTCAGGAACATTGCTGGCAGAGTCTGACTTGCAGCAAGCTTGTCGCAGCCTCATAGTCTGCACTTCCTAACAGAAGTCCCTTGTGTGTGCCAGCAGAAGGACAATAAAACTATCACTGCTCACTTAAAAAAAAAAAGCCAGACATGGCGGCACACACCTTTGATCCCAGCACTTGGGAGGCAGAGGCAGAGGCAGGCGGATCGCTGTGAGTTCGAGGCCAGCCTGGTCTACAAAGTGAGTCCAGGACAGCCAAGGCTACACAGAGAGACCCTGTCTCAAAAAACCAAACCAAACCAAAATCCTATCATTTCTCACCTGTCGGACTAAGCGAAGTGTTTTGTTATTTGGTAGGTTGAGTCCCATTTTTCCCTGGTACTTCTCCTATTCTCCCTTTTTCTTCTCTGAGGGTGTCTGTGTGTTTACACATGCATCCACACGGAGCATCCCTCCCACTGTGTGCTTACACACGCATCCACACGGGGCACCCCTCCCGCTGTGTGCTTACACACACATCCACACGGGGCACCCCTCCCGCTGTGTGCTTACACACGCATCCACATGGGCACCCCTCCCGCTAAGCACACATCCACACGGGGCACCCCTCCCGCTCTTATATTCTCTGTCTTTTCCTGTATGTGGGTGTGGGTGTGGGTGCGCGCGCGCACGCATCCACACAGAGCACCCCTCTCCTCCTCACCCTTATTGCAGTGGAAGACTCATCAGCGTTATTTTCCAGATGAATCTACAAATGTTTGAATTTTAATATATTTGCAGTTGCAATCGATTAAAAAAATACAGAATTTGGCTATATCATATTATAACTGGAATTTTACTTGACTTAGATCTGTCTCATAACACACACAACTTTTATCATTTGAAAAATAAACTTGTTAGGGATTTTATAGCGTCAATTATAGTGATTTCATTTTTGTTTTTTTCTACTTAGAAGATACAAGAAATACCCATCCAGAGGCTCTCCAAATGAAGATGTTTTAAATGAGGACTCACCCCCACACCTCCACACAAGAACAAATATTCTGTAGTATCTGGCCTGTAGCATTCCTGGGTTAGAGTCAGAGATTAGGATTCTCGTGGTTTTGCTGTTTTTTAAGTGCATAATATTTTATAACGCCACGGGTAAGTATCCAGTTGGATCTGATGCGGGATCTCAGTTATTATTCCTATAGTAACCATTACTGAGTCTCATGTGAAGACTTAGTATATATATGCATTGTAGGACGTAATGTCTGTACAATTGAGCTTTATATCTAATTGAGAAAATAACTGTTTTTATATATGCTGTAATTGTGGGGCAGCAGTCAATCAGTAGTGATTTGCACATGTGGTACGAGGTAGGCCCTGCAGATAACAGAAGCCAAGAAATGAAACAAAAGTCTCTGCTTTTGTGATACACGAGTAGGTAGTGTATGGGGAAATGCATGTAGGTAACTGACTCTATGGTAAAATTACAGCAGTGAATGATGCATTGCACTAGCAGCCATAGAGTGCTGCTGCAAATCATGTAACTCGCCACGTTCACAATCTGCTCAGAGTATAGGAAGACTCAGACTTTAACTGAGGACATGTGCCTTTGATAGCTTTCTTAGGGCTAGTAACTTTCTAGAACTTGAATCATTTTGAGACTATCAATAGGAATTTTTTAAAAAAAAAATGATAGTCATTTAGGATTGAATAATTAGTTCTCTGAGCACTGCTTTTATACTATTCAAATCTAGATGGAGGGCTGGCTGGGGCATTCAGAGTCCTTTTGGGTTGCTAAAGCCACACTGATCTAAAAATACAACGAGAATGTAAAACATAGCGTGCAGTTTCTAAACTGTGTAACCTGCGATCAGTTCTTTCCTGTGATGCAGAGCAGAGAACCAGTGTAAACAGGAAAATGTGAATCTACATGAAGCTAGCAGACTTGGCCTTTCACAGAGCACAGTGTGAGAGTGCTCCCGGCCCTGTGCTCCTTTATCTCCTGCATGCCAGTTTCATCACTGAGATGAGGGAGATGAGGGAGAGCCAGCAGGAGGAGCACAGTGTGAGAGTGCTCCCTGCTCTGTGCTCCTTTATCTTCTGCATGCCAGCTTCATCACCGAGACCAGAGGGATGAGGGAGAGCCAGCAGGAGGAGCACCCCTTCAGGGTTAGGAGGTAGACTTGGACCCGAGAATCTCCTGAGGAAAGCCAGCCATGGAAGCAGTCATGCAAACTAGAATCTGGAGCCGGAAAAGCTTACACATGCTTAGGTTCTTCGAATGGGAGTTGAAACCTTTTTTTTTTTTTTTGGCCAGTGTAGATTTTTCTCATAATGCTCAATTCTTAGTTTCCAATCTTGTGAGCCTCTGGATAATTAATATTGTCAGCAAGCAAATTAAATTATGTAGAAATTCAGGCCCTGAAATAGTTTCGAGGATCTTTCCCTGGATAAGCCTTACTGTAGTCTTGTCTGCTGGGCAGTGAATTAGGTGACCTCTTCCTGTTCTCTTTAACAGCTACCCTGGCAAGTTTCTATTATTATTTTTTTAAAGTGCTTTGCTTTTTTTCTTTTAATGCCACAGGAGAATTTTGTGTCCCTGTTGAGGCAGATGGAAAACTTGAAAGCGCCTTCATAGTGTCTCTGGACCCTCTACCCTGTGGCTACTGCCTCACAAAAGGAATGCTTGCTGCTTTCTCTCAGTGGTTCTGATCCCTTGATGGTCAGCAAGCCTCACTGTAAAGGATGGCAGATGGGCTCTTGGCAGTGCTGTTTTCTTCAGTAACTCTCTCTCTCTCTCTCTGTGTGTGTGTGTGTGTGTGTGTGTGTGTGTGTGTGTGTGTGTGTTTGGGGGGGGAGAGGATGAGGAGAGAGAGAGAGGGTTGGGGCGGGGCAGGGAGGAGAGAACTCCTGAGGAAGGGAGGGAAGTATGGATGAATCTGGGACAGAGGAGGGAAGGGTTTTTACCACCTCCTTTAGCTGAACTTGCTCCCTTTACAGCTCCATTCTGTGTCTTTTCCAAGCCACAGCTAAACACCTCATTCGCGTAGGGAGGGTTGCCTCTTGCCCAAATAGATCCCAGGACCCTGTCTTTCATTGTAGTGTTTCCATTAGACTGAATCCTAAGATTATGATTGATGCCTGCCTTATGCAGGTGATTTGAGAGCTATGAGTTATGTGCCTCGTCCTATACTTTGGAGTCTGGGTCTTAAGTCAGTGGAATCAATACCAGTGGCTGACATGGTGCAATTTCTGTGACTGACAGGCCATAGGTATTGGGATCCTGAAAATGACAGCCATTGCTTTGTGAGAACAGGAGAACCTTGGTAGTGCTCTCCCTGTTGTGGTTGGTTTCTAGAATATTCTATTTATGGTGTATTAGCTTTTGTCCTCTTCATATTTGTTATAGTTTGTAATTGATGGAAACCTAGGCTTTAAGGTATATAAGCCGATATAAAGAGGGAGATAATAAAAAAGATACGTTGTAGATATCAAAGTGGATATTAAAAACTTGAAGCTCTGTACTGTTGTTTCTCTCTGTCATCTAGTATAGCATTTCCTCAGCTTCTTGGGTCTTTGCATTAGTAGAAACACATCCATAGCATTTCTCTTTAACATTTTGTACTACCTCTACCATCAGCCTAGCTATGGGAGGCAAGGATGGCCAGGGAGGTGGCATCTCAGTTGAGGCTTTCTCTATAAGGTGTGGGAGGCCTATTTAAGCTCAGAGATTGATGTTTCCTGTTGATAGGAGAACAGTATAAACAAGAACACGAGAGCAAAGTCTAAAGCATGTTCAGAAACAGCAGGCCTCCATGCCACGGGCCCAGAGTACAGGCCAGGAGGCACAAGAACAAAGCCAACTAAGCTTCAAACCAGTGTCTGGTGATCTTGATGTCATAGTTACAGGAAGATGTGTTTAGTGTTTAAAATAGTACTTTATAAATATAATGCTAATGCCACCTCTTGCTCAGAACCTCAAAATGCATATGTCAGTTTATTCATAATGCACAAGGAAACTACTTTCAGCGGTTTTCTCTGGAGATCTGGTCATTGAGGGGCGGGTCTGAGTGCCTTAGGACCTTCTGGAACCTCATGTGTTTGAGGCTTCTTGCTTTGGCAGGATTCCTTCTTCCCAGCCCTCCCCTTTCTTATCTCCACACTCAGGACCTTAGAATCTCATGCCTGAAGACATGTCATAGTGCCTTACTGTACTGTTGGAAACACCTTCCTAAGTTAATGAGTTCATATTCAAAACAGTAGTTTGCTGTTGTCTGTACTGTTTTTTAAACATTTCAAAAACACTTGTGTACTCAGTAGCAAGTATACTTAGGATAGCTACTTGTTTGTCAATATGATGTTTTACATACCTGTTAAACTAGGAGTTTCAGAGCATAGCAATTCCTAAGAGATAACAAAAGAAGGGTGAAACTTAGTTGAAAAGTAATGTTTTCAGAAGCAAAACTTGGGCATTTTCTTAGGTAGTGGAGAACATGTATGTTTAATTAACTTCCTTCAGCAGTATTAAAAATCAATCAGTCGTGATTTTGCGAGAATATATTACAGACTCATGGTAATATTGCATGCTCTGTTTTAATTCGGACCCAGAAAAGAAGGGGTTAAAGGGGTGATGCAGGTAAGAAAGGGTTAAGGGCATTATGCAAGCTGTTAAGTAAGAAGGAAGTACATTACAAAATGCTGAGCTCAGGAGTCTGGCTGCCAGCCAAGCCTTTGCTTCCCTCACTACAGCTGAGGGCTTTCTAAGCTTCCCACCACTGGGTTTGTCTGAACTGTTTAGGAATGCGACCGCGGTCGCCAGCTGACGTCAGCGCCACTGGTTCAGCCCCGGGCCAGAGCCATACTCAGACTCTGCTTGCTGGAGTGGGCGGGCCTGGGCGGGGCGGGACCTTCATGTAACAGACAGCGAGTGGGTGGGGTCGCATTGTGAGCCAGAGAGTAACAGAAGCCTTGGCCAAGCCGGTTTAGTATTCTCACTACTATCAATAATGCTACTTTGTAGTAAAGGCAACAGCTTTTTCTTAAGCCAAAATTCTAATAACAAAATCAAATATAATTTACATATCATTTCTAGTTTTTTTTTCTCTTTTTCTGAGAATGGGAGAGACTAAAATCTTTTGCTGATTCTTTTTTTCAGGTGAGGGAACAGGAAGGTGTTGTTTTGCTGGATAGTGGGCCCTTGACTTTTGTTACTAAAATCCACTTTCATATTTACTTGGCATGGGAAAGAAATCTAAGAAGCCCTGGTTTTGTAAAGCAGAGATCAGAAAGTAAGGAAATTGTGTGCAAAAGAGCCAAATTTGAATATATCAATAAGGAAACCACTCTGGACATGATAGCTCTGGGTTATTGAGACTGGCATTTTAGCCTTTGAAGAAAAATGTTGGCTTTAGCCTCCATGGCATCTTGTTATGCTTAGAGCTGTTCTTGTCCTACCCAGCCCCTTTTTTGTGATGGTTAACTTCACTGGTCAGCACATGTTTTTCTTGACTTAGATTGTTTTCCTTAGTAATACCTAAGCGTTTGTGAGTCAGGATCACGAGTGAATTTGCTACCTATTGTATGGAATGGCACTTGTTTAGGTAGTGAGAGGCGGGGGTAGTGACCATGGGACAGTACTGGTGTAAAAACTGTGAAAAGAGATCACCGACCTTCCTGGAAAACTTAAAATACTTGACTAGGTCAACAAAGAAAGGGTATTTGGCTGGCTACTTAAGTTACCTCATGTAGTTCATTTTAATTGACTGGCTTTGGGTAGCTTGTTTCAGGAACCCCTAATTTATAAAAGTGGTAGTATTAAGAAACTTCTGTGTGGTCTTGATGATTCCATTCAGCATTATGGCACTCACCCATCCTGTTAGTCAGTAGGATTTTAGCACGTGAAAGAAGCCATAGGCTAAGACACAAAAATCTGGGTCTTGTTTTTGGCAAAGGCAACATGCTCAGTCATCAATTCCTGAAGGTTTAAGTGCTGAGTACTAAACTGATAGGACTTAAGGGTGTCCTGACTTTTTTTTTATAATAGTATTGTAGTAATTGGTGTTTTCTCTTCAAAGCACGTGTGTGCACGTGCCTATGTGTGTACACGTGCCCGCTTACTTTACTGCAGTGATTAGAATAAAAACACCAACTTGCATGTAGCAGTATAAGATGAGAATTGTGATTGGCCATATGAGTTTCTGGATTCCTTTCTCCATTGCACAAAGATCACCATTAAAGAGAACATCACTAGTTGCTTAAAACTCATCTTTTGGTATCTGCGTTTGGATCAGCCGAAGTTAGAAAATGTGCATATGCTACATTCTGTCCCAGAGGGAAAAGTTAGATCTTTAAAATTTGTTTTCAAACAACTGAGAACATGAGGACAAAAGCCTTCATAAAATATTTACCAGTGAGAGGTAATAAGAGCTTAAGTTATTCTAGATAACTTTATCAGGGGTTGGAACACCAGCAATCCGAGTTTACTGTCAGCAAAATCACAGATCATTATCAGTCTGTCTTACAGGTAGGGTGGATGGATGAAGTGTGGTGGTCCTAGGAATCACTGAAGGCAAAACAGGCCAGATGGAGATACAGTGTCTGCACAAGACTGCAGAACAAAGGGCACCCACCCATGGGATGCTCACACAATCCAGATTCTGCAAAGGAATACAGAGGAAGGTTGGCACAGGTAGTAAGTTTGAATAGGGCTGTTTTCCTCCTACCTTACTGAGACCTGTTCAAAACGATGAGTCATGTGTAATAAGCCTTGGGATTTTCCTACTGTGTTATTGGTCAGGGCTTTCTAGAGGAACATACATAGGGCTTATTAGATTGGCCTACAGCATATGTGCTTAGTAATCCAACAGTGATTATCTGCACACTGAAAGCTGAGAACCTGATAGCTGTACAGACCTTGAGGCTAGGTAGATAAACAGTTCTGATCTAGCATTGAGGACCTGGAGGATTTCTGCGCTGACATTCAGTCTACGTTGGAAGTCTGAAAAACTGGATTGTGATGTCATTGAAGGGTGGCGACAGCAGTGACAGATGCGATAGAGTAGATGTATATATACCAGCAGGGCCAAGGGAAGAGAGGCACAGAAGCACTAGTTTCCCCCGTGTGGGAAAAGTGTCTCCCCTTGTTAGTTCTTTAGCCCAGTGCCTGCACAGACCCATGCAGAGATGGTATTTCTTACCTGGTCACACCTACCATTGAAGTTTCTCATCATAGAAGTTCATCACTTCTGAAAACCATGAGGTGTCTTGAATCTTTTAATAAGAATCTTAGGAATTCCAGTAGTAAAGAGCCCTGCATCACATGGCTTGCTGCTTTTGATCTTCCTCTTAGCTGAGTGTGTGCCTGTCAGAGCATAGACAACTCTGGTTCCTAGGGGTGTGATGGTGCTCTTTTCACGGATTCTCTCAGAAGTGGTGAGTGACTTGCAGATGAGGTTTTTTAGGCAAGTGATTAGGACCTCATTGCTCATGAGATATGAATCATGCATTTGACTCTAGTAGTTCCTATCCTTTGGGAGTGTTTTAGTGAAGCACCCTCCCCCCCCCCCCCACCACCACTCAAAGAGCCTACATACCTTAGCCAGCTGCCTTGCCAGCTACTGTGTGTGTGTGCGCGCTCTGACAGGCCTGGCTTTTATGTGGGTGCTGGGGTCTGAACTCAGGTCTTCTTGCTTATTCAGCAAGCACTCTTACCTGCACCATCTCCCCTGCCCCTATTTATTTACCTATTTGCTTTTTACATTTCTATTTTGAGGCAAAATCTCACTGTAATATGTAACCTGAGGCTGGTCTCAAATTTGAAGTCTTCATGCTGTGATTCCTAAGTGCTGGGAGGTTATAGGCATGTGTGATCACGTCAGCTAGGACTTTGATTTTGAAATACTATAAATGCACAGATGTCTTTTTTATGTATAAACTACTGGTATATATTTTGGGGAGTGGATTGACTGAAGCAGAACATACACAGTTAGTTGGTTTTGCTATATTAAGTCGCTGTGTACATGCATGTGTGTGTGTGTGTGTGTGCATGTGTGAAGAACGAGATCGAGTGATTGTAATTAGGAAGCTCCAGCAAAGACCTGAAAGGATGGAAATATCACAAAATGGTAGTTTTAGAATTAGAGGATAGTTGAGGAATGATTTAAGCGTCCTATCAATATACAAAGGGATAAGCTGAGGCAGCGCCAAGTCCACTTTCAGAGCTTTACATAGCTAGTAGGTGAAGAATCAGAACCAAGACTGGGTTTGCGATCCTGTCCAGTGCTGTTGCTAACACTGCTGAGGTGCTTTGAAGGTGGACTATATTAAAGCAATAGAAAGTGACACCTGCCTTTGTTCACGGAAGTCATAAAACCTCCCCAAGGGGTTCTGAGAGGCTTAATAACCTTAACCCAAAGAAGAATTTTCTGTGAAACCTTATCATTCTTGTTTAGATGAAATCTAGTGCCTTGCCAGGTGAGTGAGTGAAGGGAGGAGACGGGAGGGTCTTGCTGGGCTGTAGTGTGGGCACGCTGCTGTGGGGACAGAAGAGAGGGCATGGCATGGCTTTGAAGATGCTTCCTTGGGTTCTCTAAAGCACAGGTACAGTGTTGACTCATTCACTAAGAACAGTGTGCTTTTCACATTTCTCAGCCTGGGTTTATGATTTTTTGGTGGGCCTTCCCATGCAGACTGAATTTTCTACCAAGAAAGCCACCATAGCCTGTGGGATTGAATTGACTTTTCCCTTTGTAGGTGATACTGTCAGCAACAGATTTTGGCATCTGCAGTCACTCATTGGATTTAGCTGCCCAGAGGAGTTTACAAAGATCCTATGATAATTCTGCCGTTATCTTGCTGGTTGTGTTACTGGTGATGGTATCACATCCATTCCAGTTCCATGAACCTGCTGAGTAAACCAGTGCTGTACCTGGGCCACTATTACGTTACTGTTCGTTTTTATTTGTGTATCACAGATAAATTGCAACATTCAGATGTTAAGATTAAGTTCTGCTTCTAGGCTTCCAGGTACAGAATTGCATTACCCAGCAAAATAGGCACACCAGGTACCTTTCACTATATCAATTTAAACTAATTCAGTTAAATAACACTAGACATCCGGTTTCTTGATTTTGCAATTCAGGTGGCTAATGTGTTGAATAACTCAGGTATGGAACATGTCATCGCTGGAGAAATATCTGCTAGACAAGGCTCACCTAGAGTCACATTCCTTTTCCATCAGTGCAGGTCTCTGATAGACTTTTGTCCTAACAGATATGCTGCTTAAGACAGTGATAGTGTGTAGCCCTTACCTTCTGATTGCATTAATTATACAAAAGAGAACATGCAACAGATAACAAAGC
This sequence comes from Acomys minous, assembly GCF_964271855.1. Classification (NCBI taxonomy): domain Eukaryota; kingdom Metazoa; phylum Chordata; class Mammalia; order Rodentia; family Muridae; genus Acomys; species Acomys minous. The sequence continues at coordinate 106,225,347 of NC_140492.1, read as the reverse complement.
GACCTAGGCTGGGGTTAGATGTATAGCTAGGTTAGGGGACCCATGTTTCATTGAGTGAAATAGCCTGGAGATTATACTTAGTAGGTCTGGGTTGAGGTCTGACTCTGCCACTTAAGCAAAGTATAGACTTGAACTTATTTTTTATCTTACCATTTAATGAAAGATTGATGTGCTGATTGAATTGGAAAAATCTACCTATATCTATCAATCATTGATCCATCTATTGATCATCTATTCATCCACCCACCCACCCATCCATCCACCCATCCATCCACCCATCCATCCATCCATCCATCCATCCATCCATCTTTGCATAGCCTTGGCTGTCCTGGAACTCACAGAGATGTGCCTGCCTCTGCCTTCTGAATGCTGGGGTTAAAGGTGTGTGCCACCACCATCCAGCTGTGAAATGCTTATGAACTGTAATTTTTTTTTGTGTGGCCATTATAGAAACTACTGGCATCAAGATTTTTAATCTGTACAGTAACTTTAAAATTATTTCATCTTTGCTTGGAAGGCATCATCCTGTACAAATAGTTAAACAAAATTGGGAAATAGTAGCATGCTTTGGAGATTAGTCAAATAACAGTATGAGATTGAGTTATAGATGGAGTTAAAGCCTTAACTGCTTAGGTTACTTCTGAAAAATTGAACGTGTAATAGGCTTATCTTTTATTCCCAGGCCAGTAATTGATACATTTAGCCACAGACGGAAAGCAAGCTCTTTCCCACCCACACAGTAGAACGTCAAACTCTTCTATACCAGGGCTTCTAGCAGTTTTACCCAAATCAGTAGCTTCTTTACTGGTCTAACTCGGAACTCATTATGTAGGGGTCACAGAGGTTGCCTTTGTGCTCAACCCTCTCTGAGATGAACAGAAGCAGCAAGTGACGGAGGCAGCTGGTAGTTGGCGAGAGTGTGAGCAGGTCTCCGGCAAGGTTCAGAGCGCACTATCCCAATGGTGAGCTTCGGTTCATGTAGCTCAGCCCTGCGTCCCACTGCCAGTGCACAGTGACCGCATTCAGAACTGCACAAATTCTACAGGACAATAACCCTAGTGCTCAGAATCACAAGACGAAAGCAAGTGTGTTGGAAACAAGGCATTTCACGTTTTCAAAAGTTAAACATTTTGTTTCCATTAGCAGTTTTAGGCATTGGCAGGGTGTGTGTCTCCGGTAGACTGTTTGCCCAGGTTGTCAGGCTACAGGTTCCATCTGTAGTGTTGTAGACAAGACAAGACAACAGCCAAAAACACATGGTTAAAAAAATTGTCCCAGTGCACTATTGACCGTGGACACAGTTAAGCCACCTCTGTAGAAACGTCCTCTTACCTCCTCTCCACAGCAGAGCTGCTCCCCACCTCATGTCCTGAGCAGTTTGTTTTTAGTAGACTTCTTACTCCCTCCCTTTCAAAGCTTTTATGACCAATGCTAACGGCCAGGCAGGTTTTGAAGGTGCCAGGGCACCTGAGAGTGCAGTTCTTGAAAGGTAAGGATTGCTAAGAGGAACGGTGCCTACAGCTTGCTGTGTAGTCAGTCGCCAGTGACACGTGGCGGGAGAGGATAGGATGTGAAGGAGTTCAGCTTTCTAAAAGTGAAAGGACCTGAGTAAATGTGTGAGCTTAGGTTACCTCACACTGAGTAAGTGTAAGGAAGGGTGCTTTATTAGTTTTCCTTCTTTTTTAAAATAACCAACTTCCTGAGAATTGTCATTGTGTTGTTGAGAACTTAAGGCAACACCAGAATAAATTCCACAGAATAGACTTTCTCCTTAGGTGAGGGACAGAGAAGAAGCCAGGGCTGAGACTCAGGCCATGCCTGGGGAGAGCAGATGCTGATAAAGACAGTCTAGGCCAGTGGTTCTCAACCTATGGGGTTGAATGGCCCTTTCACGGGGGTCACATATCTTATACCGTACCTATCAGATATTTACATTACGATTCATAACAGTAGCAAGATTACATATGAAGTAGCAATGAAAACAATTTCCCACAACACGAGAAACTATATTAAAGGAAGACTTAGGAAGGTTGAGAACCACTGTGCTAGCACCGCCCCCTCCCCCACCCCCCATTTCAAAGCTTCTTGTTTGCACTTTTTCCTAGTAGTTTTTCAGGGTGCTGCAGCCCTCACTGCTAGCCTGGTGCCAGTCAGGAGCCAGTCCATGCAGGAGCATCGCTCTTTTTTGGGAGACAGTATAATATTGTGGCATAATAATTTGGGCTCTCAGGGTTAGAGAGGTGGCTCTGGAGGTAGGAGCTCATACTGTTGTTGCAGAGGACCAGTGCATGGTTCCTAGCACCCGTGCTGGGTGGGTCACAGCAGTCTGTGGCTCCAGTTCCAAGAGATCCAATGCCTCTGGTTACTGCCTGCACCTGCACCCAGGTGCATGTTACCCTCTCCCAAGACAGATTGTAATAACAATAATGGTAGTATTAGGTGTGTGTGTGTGTGTGTGTGTGTGTGTGTGTGAGAGAGAGAGAGAGAGAGAGAGAGAGAGAGAGAGAGAGAGAGAGAGAGAGAGAGAGAGAAGGTTAGATTAATTTGTGGGTCTAGGTATACCACAGCATGCTGTGAGGGTCAAAGGACAACTAGGAAGAGTTGGTTCCAGGTGTTGAGCCCAGCTTGACAGGCTTGGTGGAGGCGCCTTTGCCTACTGAGCCATCTCAGCATCCCTAGATACTTTAAAGTTGTCATCATTTCAGGCTTACAGAAGTTGTTGAGGGTGAAGATACTGTGGAGATTTCAAACAACACTGATTTTGCTTCACCAATTAGTAGCGTGCTCTTGCTCCAGATGAGCACCCAACAAACACACTTAAACACATACAAAATTTTCAAATTCACTAGAAAGTGTATCCTCTATGAATTTTCTCTTACAAAAGCACTGGCAAGAACAGTTGTCATCTTCAGTAAATTTAACATGCATAGGTTTTAAATAACCCACTGCTGTAGCTATTCTGTCCGTTGATCCAGTAATACTCTTTATAAAGTCTTTTTTTTTTTTTTTTTTTTTTTTTTTAACCCTCAGCTCAGGATCTGGTTCAGGTCAGGCATTGCATTTTGTTTTCCTGTTTCCTTAGCTTCCTTTATTTTGGAATATTTCCAGACTTTTACCTTTGGTGACACTTACTATTCTAAAGAATAGAGTGCTTACCCTTTTTTTTAAAAATGGAACTTCCTTACTCAGCTTTTTGACGGTCTTTTCTTTTGGTTAGGTTGAGGTTGTCTTTTCCTCACCTGTTCTGTGTCAGTAATTCATCCTTTGCAAGGCGTCACAGCTGATGATGAATAAGAAGTCTGTCTGCCCCTTGATGGTGGTGCTAATTGTGATCATTAGTCAAAATGCTTTCCAATCACTTCACTAATTAGCTATTATTTTTTTCTCTTGGAACTAATAAGCGATCTGTGGGGGGATATTTGAGCCCACAGAAATCTTGCTCCTCATCAGAATTTCCCTCTAGACTTGGCCTCTACTGGGGATGCATGCCCAGTCTCATTTTTACTAAAATTGTTGCAAAACAATTAAACTGCCTGCTTCAGAGGCTTGTTTTATATGTGTTCCACTGTGTTTATTTTTGACACAGCAAACATTAAGTTTTAACAAAATTCTTATAAATTATCAAATGATTTTTGGTCCTATCTATAAAAGAGATTTTAAGGTACTTACTCCTTTGAGATGCCCTTAGCCAACTGGTGGCTTCCTTTGTTCCTGCATAACGTTATGCTGGCTCCTTGCCACATTACCTCCTGGATTTCAGCATTCATTGTGTGTGCTGGGGTGGAGACCATGGGGGACTTGATGTCTACAGCGAGCAGCACCTAAGGGAGCTATCATTTATTCAGAATTGTCTTTTTAGTTGTAAAGAAGACAGACACTTGTTGTGACTCAATTGTTAAGAAATGTCACATCCCCTCCCCCAGCGGTGTCTAAGACACAGGAATGAGCTGTTGAGATAAATCACTTGGCCTGTTTGTTTCTTCTAAATGAAGTTGGTCTTTGCTTTAAAAGCTCGTCTAGTGGCTTGTTTTCTTTCTCTTTGAGGTGGGTTCTAGCTCTAGCCCTGGCTGGTCGCTGCTGGGATAAGGAGCATGCCCACCCATGCGTGGTTCTGTTTTAGTCATTTGGTTGGTTTGTTTTGTTTTGTTTCTTAGGCTACTTTATTTATTTTTAATTACAAAAGTTGAAGAAAGGATAGAGAACATGGTCACATTTCATTGATTATGTTCATATTATATCTGTTCTCACTTTTAGTCTTTTCAGTTTTTTTTTCCCTATTGTTTCTGACACTCTGGGCAGCTCTGTGCTTTAAACTATGTCAAAACTTAGTCATGAAGAGTAAAAAAGAAAATATTGTCAATAGTTTAGGTCCATTTAAAAACTCTCAGTAATTCAGAGGAAAAAATGTACTTCAAATTCATGGGCCACTACATCTTTATTGTATTGTTTTGAAATTTTAGGAACATCTCAGTTTAAAAGTGCTTGTAAGTTAGCAGGACGATCAGATGTTGCTACTTGTTTGAAGTTGAATTTCTGACATACTTACTGAGTGCCTACACAGTGTGCAGACTTTTTCCAGAGGCTTTGCTGCTGAGAACATGATGCGTTGGAGAAGGCTTTTCCTGGGAGCGGGGTTCAATTGATGAAGAAATAGGGGTTCTCTAGTTTTGTTTTGCTTTTTTTTTTTTAAACAGACAGCAGCAAGTTTGGGTGGGTACACTGAGGAAATAGGAAGATGGGGGGGGCAAGGGCTCCAGGGCCCACAGTTTTCCTGCAGAATGTAGTTTGATCTCGGCAGAACAAGTGTTAGTACTTTTCTGTTTCACTGATAGTGCTAGGTTGAGCACAAGGTGCTAGGCCAGAGTGCCCATTTATTTAAGATGGGGAGTGAGGTTTAACATAGAGGACAGCATTGGAAATGGGGAAAAAGGCAAAAGATAAAAAGAATTTAGGAGAAGACTTGGCTAGGTCTGCTGTACCCATGAGAAGGGAAATGAAGGCTGACATGGTCTGGAAGTGGTGCATCCTTTGGCAGGAGACAAAGCCAGCCATGTGCCATTCAAGCATGAAGTGTTTACAGTAAGATGCTTGGAGAGTACAAATTGGATATCATCCTTATGGAAGTAGCTGGCAAAGACTTGATCAGGAAGAAGATTAGATTGAAAATAGAAGGACGGTACAGATTTGAGTTCAGCTGTGTGCGTGGAGGTAATCATGGTGGTGGTTGGTGTTGTGTGTCTTGGTGGGAAGTAGGAGGTGAGAGTTTGTGTCTAGGGAACGGAAGCCTCAAGTGTACCAAGGTCAGTCCAGGGATAGAACCCTTGGTTGCTCTGCTCCGTTGGGCACTAATCACCTCATCACTTGTGTGGCTGACATCCCAGGACTTGTGCAGTGGAGTAGATCTGTAGGAAGGGCAAGCAGATTTCAGGAATGTGTGTGTACATGCGTGCTCAGTGGAAGGTGTCCAGGCGTGGTGAGTGTGAGGGGAGCATCGTGTTGGTGCAGTGCTTCAGAAGCCAAGTCACAGGTGTATGGTGTAGTGTTAGATGCCATAGAGATGTTAAGGAGGGCAAGGTCCAAGAGGAGGATGTATACTCTGAAGTCAGTAGTGACTCTTGAGACCCCTGATCATGGGTAGAGACTTAGGACACAAAAAGTGGCTTACAAGGTGGTTGAGCAGTGAGGAGGGGAAGTGGGAAGTGGCTTGAGAAAACTGCAGAATTAGACATGATTTTAGGTACTGACTGTGACATCACAACACACACTTTTAGACGGGTAATTGCATGGACTGAGCATGTTTTTTTGGAGTCTATGCCTAATCATAATCAACAATTTATGGAGTGATGGGATAGTGTAATACATGCATAATCCATGATGTTCAAATTAAACATATCTGTCCTCAAACATTATATCCTATGGTGAAAATATTCACAATAAGTTCAGTGTTTTAAAACGCAGTCCATCAGACTAAGCTTTGCAGGAAGCATTTCTGTAGTTCTGAGTACAGCATGCAACAGCACACCAGTTTCTTAGTCCTCGCTACCTGTAACTTGGTGGCCATTGGTCAGCCCCTCCCGTCTCTTCCCTTTCCCCTACTCTTACTCTTTGGTACCGCTCACTTTTGTCAGGTCTGTGTTCCACACCCCACAGATGAATAAGACAATGCAATACTTTGCTTCCTGTGCCCAGCTTAACGTACCACTTGTCATAGTGGCGTCCAGTTGCTTTCATGCTGTTGCACATGACAGGATTTTGCTCTTTTTTAAATGGAAGAGCAGTACTCTGTTGTGTGTGCGTACCGATTTTTCCTTATCCCTTCGCTGTGGTTGTTTACATTTCTTGGCTCTTGGGAAGTGGTGCAGTAACGTGCAGAAGCACATGTCTCTTCAGCCTGCTGATTTCATCTGGAGCTTATTTTGAATTGATTGTAGCGTTTTATCTATATATTATTAGTGTGTCTGTGTGTGGTGCGCATGCATGTTCACATATGTTTGAGGTGCACATGCACGTGTGTACATGTGGTTCAGAGCTTGGAGGCCTATATACCGTGCCTTTCCTCCACTCTCCTCCTCATGTATTGAGACAGCATCACTAGTTAACCCAGCGCGCCCCATGCTAGAGTACAGGCGGGCTGCCACCCCGCTGGGCATTTACCTAGGTGCAGGGACCTGGACATCAGCCCTGCAAACATTTCTGCCCATGGCTGTCTCCTCAGCACCTACTCTTATTTTTAGCTGTATATTTAATCTTAAATCTTCCATTTCTCAAAATCTTACTTATTTGTTCTTTTGAGGGCCACGTGATGTAGTCCAGGCTATTCTGGAACTCACTAGATAGCCTAGGCTGTCTGTAGCAGTTCTTTTGAGCCAGACTCTCAGTGTTAGGATCACAGGTTAGACCCATCATGCCTGTCTATATTCCTTAATATAGGGGATATTTGTGTTGTTTCCAGTATTTATGTGTAAAGTGAAAATGACTTTCCTAAAGTGTCCAGTAATTTCTGTCATTGTGATAATTCCAGTGTAACTGGAGTGTTTGCTGATTTGATTTAATATTTACATAGTGGAAGGTTCCAGTTAGTAATGATGGCGTGCAGTTAAATGTAGAGGAACATAGAGCTGTCTTGAGAAAATAAATAAAAATTTGGGGAAATATGCCATGTTAGAAGCAGGATAATTGTAAGTAAACTGGGAATTTATCCTGGGTAGGTATTACTGATGTTAGGGCAGAGGCCTTGGATGAGAGGGAGGAGCCTCATTCGGTGTTGTTGGAGATGCATCAGACACCTTCTTAGGATAACTAACTAGGCTCCTCTCGGTCTCTCTGGTTCACACTTTGGCCCCTGCAGCTGCCCTCTTACATCTTCTGTTTGAAAATGAGGCTGCGTTGATACATGGCATATGTTGAAATGAAACCCAGGTTCAGTTTGTCCTAGGAAAGTTTGGAGCTTTGTGTGTTTTTTGTCACTGCCTTTTTTGGGGGGGGGGAGGGCAGCTTTTCGGAGCTTGGCTAAGAGAATAGTGAACTTTTTTCTCTTCTGTTGTTTATGAACTACACTAGCCATTCACAGAACAGAAACAAATAGCCATTTTAAAAATTCTTGTCTCCCAATGTTAATTTGATGCTTTGAGGCATAAACGACCTTTCTGGCCAGCCCCGACTTGTCAGACAAAGGCCTGATAGGAACAAGCTGCTGTTTGTTCTAATACAACAGGTTGTTTTTCACAGAGAATCTCAAAACAATTTTGCCTCTCTTTTCTCCCAAACATTAAACTTTGCCCTGTGCTTGGCTTGAATTTAGGAAGAACTGAAGTTGTTGAGTGGAAACCCTGACTGCTTATACAGAAAACATTAGGGTTTAATTCATACACGGGGCATCAAGGTGGAAAGAGTGTGAGAAAAACGAAATTGGAACAAAAGCAGAGTGAAGCCTTGCACATAGGGCTTAACTAGGACCACAGCAGCCAAAATAATGACAGACAGGCCTAGGAGCTTTGGCTCACTGTTCCCTGAGTACCCACTGAGACTGTTGAGGTGATTGTGATGGTGCTGTGTGGTCCTCACTGGGCTACCTTTGCATCACAGCCTTAACAACCTTGACCTCTAATGCTTGGTCTGACCTCTTCCAGCTGCGTCCTGTCAGATGTGAACAACACTGCTTCCATTTATTTCTCTAAGTTAGGCGTGGCCTTGCCTTTAGTTTGTGCTAGGTATAGTCCACCTAGAAACAGCAACTTTGCACTGCGTCTTCATCCCACATTCATAAATTGTGTTGTGACCCATATTCACCCCTGTCACCCTCTCACCCCATTTCTTCTTTCCAACTACTCCACTTTCATCGTGTGTGTGTGTGTGTGTGTGTGTGTGTGTGTGTGTGTGTCCCCACAACTATTGTGTGTTCTTGTTCGTAATGGCTGTGCAAAAGACAGTGTTTCACAGCCCTCCTTCCCACCTCTTACTGCTCTTGCATTCTTTCTGCCCCGAGACCTTGGAGCGTAGCTATAGGGCCGGCACTCAGCAGCCACTTACTGTTGGCACTGTGACCAGGTACACGTGACTCAGGGCAGAGAGAAGTTTCTCTGGCCATGGCAGAGAACATCATTAGTAGTGACCATTTTCCCCCTGAAGTTGAGTGCTTCATAGAATGCAACATATGCTTAGTTTGGATGGGTTGTTTACTTTGTTTTTTAATTCTTAGAAATTGTGCAAAAGGAAGAAAACTGAATTTATTTTGGTCAAAGCAAGGATGATGACTAACACAAATAAGGTTAGAATACTCATATTCTGACATGTTGTTTTCTTAAGCCTTATTAGAGTGATTTTAATAACAAAAGATTTCTATAAATTTCCTTTGGATTTACTGCCTTTTATTCCCCCTACCAGGCATGGAAAATACATACTTGCGTTTGGAGATTAGATTTGTTTCTTAGGAAAGATGCCATTTGAAAAGTTTGGTAGTTCTAATTAGGAAAAGGCTTTCTGTTTAGAAGAAAGCCTGCAATATGGTGTTGAATGCTTTCTCTCTGAGCTAAGCAGTGAATGCTGATTTGAAGTAGCAGCCTGGTAGCTGTGGACTTACAGGAAGGTCTACACGGGAGAACTTGCCAACTAGCCTCATGAGCTAAGCTGAATCCCGAGACCCGCAGATTAAAGAACTGACGTGAGCGTGCACATCTGACACCTATATCCATGCTGTGGAGAGTGCACACTTCCACACACAGACACACTCAACAAATAAATGTGAAAAACAATATCTTAAGCAGTGGCTTAGTCTCTTGACCACAGAAACAGGATTGGTGTGTATAGTTAGTTTTATGGAAATGTTTTTGGGAAAAAATGTGAAAAATGAAAAGGGACAATGTTTATAAAATCAACAATACAATTTGCAGAATGCTTTTAGCTCTTATCACAGTTATGCGATACAAGTTGAGTTTTTAATCTTTGAGAAGCTGTTAGTATTGGGTGGAAATGTTAGATGCTGTTAAAATACTTGGAACTTTTAATATTCCCATATGTGTTATCCCGAGTACATTTCCAATCCTGTGGACTCCATTGTGAACACTTAGTACTGCACACTAGGAGATACCGGTGTGCTGGACAGGGCCCAGCTAATCATTGTCAGATCAGGGACAAATCTCTTGACTTGTGTGGGCATCCTGTAATTTGATAAATGATTGAGCATGGGAAGATGTCTCAGATATAACTTGCATTCTTGTTAATTTTGTTTTTAAGAAAGCTATAAGGACCAGTAATGAAATTTATTTTAAACATATATTCAAAATGCTATATTTATTTTTCCCTCGAAGGGTTTTCACTTAGTGAAATGAATTGATTTAAAGTTTTTGACCACAGCTGCTATGGAAATGTGTGCCTAGCCACTGTTTTGGTAAACACAGACTAGTAACCAGATGGTAGTAATACTTTAAAAAGTTGGGCTTTATGGGCTGAGAACCATCAAATGGGATATTCAGTGTTTTGCCTAGGTACCTTGGATTTAGTACACACTAAATGGGTTTGAGTGTGTTTTATTACTGCAGTGGCTACAAGGAACAAATAGTATTATGTAGAATACAAATAATGCTTATTAAGCTTGCAGTTGATTTCTTCTGATAGATGTGCCAAACTGCTGTCAGTCTGTGCTCATAAACAGATGTTCCTTTGCTTTAAATCAGAATAACTATTCCAAACCTAGCTATGCATATTTAAACAACTGTTAGGGATTGTTTCAAAATCAGGGTTGATTAAATAGGGAATGAATTTATGGTATTTTCTGAGGCTGTTAGTTTGCGATGGTGGTGGTTCTAAATAGCAAGGGAGTTAATTTTTATTTTTTTGAAATTTGATTAAAGGTGGTGTGCCATCAGTTAAAATTTAGTGTACTGTTCTGTGGTTAAGAATAAATAATCTGCAGTTTGGATTGTAGTTTGATGATTGAACACTTGCCTGGTAACTGTGTTGTGTGACTTCTTTTCCTGGGGAGATACTACACGTGTCTACTAACCAGAAATAGGCAGCTCATGTACAGATACCACCGAAGTCCAACTTGGTGAACCAGTGGGGTTCATTGGGGTTACTCACAGGAGCAGAAATGACTAAAGGACAGCTGTATCCCCAAAGCCCACCCCAGCACTGGTAACAGCTCACAGAAGCCGGGAACCTAGATCACGCTACACAGCCTACAGGCAGCTCAACAAGATGAAGAGTGTTCTAAGTGACTCAGTTGGTCTAACCTCTTCCTGGCAGCTTATCTTGTCTAAGAGGCTTCTTCTAGCTTGGTTTGTCTGAGAGTGTCTCAACAGCCTTTAATGAGGAAGAGTCTTCATTCTTTCTCTGGGAGGAAGGTGCCTAGTGAATCTTGTCAGTTTCAGGGACTTCCTGAAGCTATTTTGAGTTAGTTGCTTACTTTCCTTTTTAGGGAGGCTTTGTGCAGGATCCCAGAGGAAATTGTTGGCATGATATTATGAGGGGTCTGGGTTCTAATCATGGCACTCAAAACTGAGCAGCTAAAACGACCCTGTCTTAGCTAGGCGATGTCAGCCCTGTGGATATCAGCTGGACCGTTTGGACTACTCTAGCAGTAGCATCCTTGTGATACATGTCCAGCGTGATAGTCTTGGGGCTGTTTGTTTTAGATGTATTACAGTTTACCCATTAAGACCTTTTCTAATCTGGGCCACACTATTCACTAGGTACATACACCTTCCATGTTGTACAGATCCTGCCCCTGGGCTAGATCCTTCAAGGAGTCTTACTCACTACTGACTTTTCTGGTCTGTTCTACTTCGGTGGGTTTGGGTGAATGTTCTCACTAGCTCTTAGAGTAAGTCTAGCATTCACACTTACATGTTTTCATAATAGATATTCATTGAATCATCAATAATAGTGTACGTTATGGTAGGATACATGGATGAGTCCAACCTTCTAGATGGAAGATAAAGATTAAAGGTTTAGCTGGGTGTGGTGGTGCACACTTTTAATCCCAGCACTTGAAGGCAGAGGCAGGGGGATCTCTTGAGTTCGAGTCCAGCCTGCTCTACAAGGTGAGTTCCAGGACGGCCAAGGCTAAACTTTGTCTAGAAAAAGCCAAAGGTTGGGGGGTGGGGGAAGAAAATTGACAGGTAAAACTTGCAGGTGTGCTCAAACTACCAGAAGGTAGAGATTCCTCTACGGTTCCTTTTCCCTGGAATCGAGCTAGTGTGCTCTATAAAATACTGTGTAGCTTGTCTGTCTTCTCAGTCTCTGTTGATTTTCAGTTTAAAATACTCCTGATGATTTTAATTACACCAGCCCAAATATGTTTGGCCTGCTTATCATCTGCTGTTTATTTGCTTGCTGACTCAGAACCACTCTTACATTTGACCTTATTGCCTCCATCTGAGAGACCAAGCCGGTCACATGAGTTAAGGCAAAGCCCTGCTAAGATGAAGAAAAAGACTCTACAGCACAGCGGAAGGATAGACTGTGTCCATGCCAAGGAGCTTTAAAAGGTGGAGTGTGGTGGGTGTGATGAACATGTATTTGTAGGTCTGTTTACTTGTAGCACTGGCACCTAAATTTCTGCACCTAAGAGGAAAGTAGAGGAGCTTTTTTTTATTATTATTAAGTTTATAGGACTCGTGAATATAGGACTCGTGAGTAAAAGACAAATGCCAGTTATTTACTGAAGTATCCAAGATGGCTACTGATATATAACACATCACATCAGACTGCACAGAAGACAAAAGCCTAGTAACCTTAGAACTAAAGGCAGTCTCGGCTAGTAAGTGTGGATGAGGACAAGGGAAATGACTCCTCTGGTATCGTATTTGTGATGCAAGCGTGAAAACCGAGGTTTGATCCCCAATGTTCAGGTTAAAGTTGCATGTGGTGGCATGTGTCTGTAATCTCTGTACTGGGAACTCAGAACGTGGCTGATCCCTGGGGCTTGCTGACCAGCTAGCTGAGTTGGTGAGCTCTAGGTTCATTGGGAGTCCCTACCTCATAAAATGAGGGGAAGCTACTGAGAAACATTACCTGTTTTTGTCCTGTGTTCTGTATGTGCATACACACACATTAATGTGCACATGCACACAAAGATAAACATACACAGAATAAAAAATTTAAATAAAAAATATGAAGTCAGAATAACCTAACTTACTGACATAAGTTAATTACAGCATCACCAGTTATGGTTAAGCAGTTCCAATTATTCTCCCAATATGGCAGTTTTAATTCTATTTACACAGGCATTAATTTATTGTTTTCCGTTAATTTACTAGCACTCAAATCTTACTGGTGTCATCCAGAATGGTTCTTGTTTTCTTTGTAGTGGAACCAGGCCTAGAACTCACAGGCCCTCTGCCCTAGCGTCCTACTTGTGTGTCAACACATGTGATCAATTTGAATTTTTTGGTTGAGGTGGGGTGTTTTAGGCTGGTCTCAACCTCTTTTACTTAAGCAATTCTCCTGCTTCATCGTCTCTAGTTTATAAACTTAGCCAAGGTAGATCTTAATTATTGAACAGTATATTCTCTGCTGAATATGAAGGTTGATGAACAAAAGCAAGTGTAATTTGTACAATTTAAATGCTGTCTTAGCATATTATTTCTTCGCTCATGTATCCTGTTTTGTACTTCTTCCCCATCCCATAGTTAATTCACTGGCATGTATTGTCACAACTTACAGGTGTAAATGACATTGTTTATGTGGAACAGACTGTTAATGTTAATTGTAGAAATACGGCTTTTAACACAAGTGTTCAGATTTTCTAGGAAAAGAACAGTTATAATGTTCTAGATTTACCAGCAGCTGTTGAAAAGTCACTGCCCCTTGTGCTTTTTTTCCTCCTATCGTAGCAGCAGGGTGTGAAAGTATATTCAGAAGTGAGGAATCTAGAAAGTAAAGGAAGCTGCATTAGTGGCTGCAGGCTGGGTAGGTTTCCTTATGTTACTTGGAGTCATGATTTTTTCTTTTTTGCATATAATACTCTGCATGCCATTTATTTGTGCCCCGTTTTACAGACACTGTCAACAAAGAGGCCTAATGAAAGTTGCGTGGTTTTCAAAGCAAACAATTGAGAATACTACTAGTTAGGAGTATACGGTATCGGAACAAACAGACACTGAACAGCATATAATTCTGTACATTATGCAGAGAAATTAAATGTACATATGAGTAGGATAGCAGATGCGTTGGTGCTGAAACTGACATAAACTAGCACTCTTTCTCTGCAGGGCTTCGCTCCAGCCAGCACCCCTTCACATGCAGTGGATAGCTCACTGCAGCCTGTGGTCCATAGGAGACTAACTGCAGCCTGTGGTCCATAGGAGACTAACTGCAGCCTGTGGTCCATAGGAGACTAACTGCAGCCTGTGGTCCATAGGAGACTAACTGCAGCGTGTGGTCCATAGGAGACTAACTGCAGCCTGTGGTCCATAGGAGAGTGGCAGGGAGCGGGGAGGAGGGAGGCATTCCAACTCCTAGAGCAGCAGGCTGTGCTTGTTAATAGAGAAACATTCTATAACTCATGGGAAAGTCACAGAGAAGGCTGCGTTTTTGGTTTTGTACTTAATAAGGAATCATTAATGGTTAGACAGCTAGGAGTCTGGCATCCATATTGCAATAGAGAAAGGCAAAATTTGACAACTGAACTGAGCTCAGGCAGAGCTATCCTGTGTTGAACAGAGCAGCTTGCTAGATGTGGTCCTGTGAGACCATAATTGGCTGACTGAAAGGAGGCTCACTTTTAAAAATTGTTCTCCAACTGTAGGGAAAGTCAAGACACCTGTGTTTTTATGCTTCATGGCATTTGCCATTTCTGATTTCCCTTTGTCCATAATTCATCCATCTGTCTGTCCAGTCAGTATTTGCTGAACAACTGTTACGTATTGTGATCTTCTGGAAGCCCCAGAATGAATAAAATCAACCTTCACCCTTAAGCAGTTTATAGTTAGGTGGAAAAACCTAAAAAATGGAAGACTTTGTGTGGAGAGCAGAGACTGTGAACTAAAAGGCTGCTTTGTATTGTGAGGACACAGCCCACACGGGTCATCTAGCGCACGTCTACAATAGAAGAGATAGGCCTGGAGTTGCCTTGTGCTAGCTACTTTCACTCCATGTGGGGCTCACCTCTGTTGCGTAGAGCGTTTTCTCTGCTGTTTAGTAATGGTTTAGTTCTCCACCATACTGTTCAGCCAGTGAACAGTTAGGAGGCATTTGTGTTGGTTCTAGTTTGGTGCTGTCATTGGGAACAGTGCTAAAGCATCATGGCTGTATCTTGGTGTGTGTGTGTGTGTGTGTGTGTGTGTGTGTGTGTGTGTGTGTGTGCGCGCACGCGTGCATGCATAGATACAAAAATGCATGCATACATACATACTCATAGATACAGTACAGCCATGCATGCATACATACATACTCATAGATACAGTACAGCCATGCATGCATACATACAAACTCATAGATGCATACATACATACAAACAATACAATACATTAACTTGGCTAGATAAGGATAAACTTAATTTCCTAATTCATTGTTCTAATTTATTTATTTATTTATTTTATTATTTTATTTTATTTTATTTTATTTTATTTTTTTGGTTTTTGTGAGACAGAGTTTCTCTGTGTAGCCTTGGCTGTCCTGGACTCTCTTTGTAGACCAGGCTAGCCTCGAACTCACAGCGATCCGCCTGCATTGTTCTAATTTAAAAGGCCTAATGGCAGGCTGTCTAATTGTTTAAGTCTTATACTTTTGTAAAAAATTTGGTTTTTTTCATGAGGATGTGGTGGGAATATTTCATGTCTCCAGTATCAAGTTGAAATGCCCATCTGCCATGGACTCCTGGTCATTACTCTGTTAAATGCAATAGTCATTCACAAATCAGGACGCATGGGAAGAAAGGAGAGATGTTTGAGGCCAGAAACTATGCTACTATTTTGCTTATT
This sequence comes from Acomys minous, assembly GCF_964271855.1. Taxonomy (NCBI): domain Eukaryota; kingdom Metazoa; phylum Chordata; class Mammalia; order Rodentia; family Muridae; genus Acomys; species Acomys minous. Next base: position 106,209,925 of record NC_140492.1, on the reverse strand, counting down.
GTTGGGGGAAAATGAAAGGGAAAAAAGCTAGTATATATTAAGGAAACAAAAGCTTAGCGGCTTTTAAAATGTTGCGCTCACATTTGGAAATGTAATTCTATTTTAATCTCTTTCCTAATGGAAGAAGAAAGATGACTGACTTGGTAGGGCAATCTTGTTTGAAAATTGACAACTCTTTGGCATAAGGCCCAGAATTCTTTTCAGATTTTTGAGAAATTAAAAAAAAAAGTACAGTCTCTTATATGCTGTTCATTGGTATAAGAAAAATAAAAATAAATATAAAAAGAAAAAGCTTTGAGCTTAGGGTAAAGAACATGATGACCCCAGGAGAGAGAACAGGAGCAGTAAGTAGCCCTCCGCTGACCTCCCAGGCAGGAGAAAGTCAGGGATGCTACAGTCATCACATGGGGGGCACTCAGCTTCCTGTTTTGTGGCCTCTCAGTTCATAAGACATGAGAAGAACTTAAGCTGCTTTTTAAAGTACCCTTTCCCTGTGGATCCCAGCATGGAGAGGGCACCGAAGCTGCTTTTGCCATCTAAATCGTGTCTCAGCACGAATGCTCACAGTGTTCAAGCCTAAGCTATGAGGGGTGAGTGAATGGGAAGTTTCCTTATTGTATTCAGTTCAATTCAGTGAACAGCTAATGCGTGCCAGCCATGTGCCTGGTCCTGGTAGGTACTGGGGACACAAAGATGAATGAGCCAGCTCACTGCCCACTGAAACAGGCAGGCGTATGAACAATTCACCATAGTGTTTGTGCTAACAGTGATAAGAAGACTGTGCAAAAAGTACTTTGGTGCGCAGAAGAGAATAAATACTTTTGTGTGTGTGTAAGGGGCAGTGAAGCTCTAGGTAACAATCCGTCCACATGTTGAAGGGTGGGTTTGAGTGAGTCGTGGACAGGACTAGGACTCACAGAGAGGGGCTTATTTAGCAGGGGAATGAAGAGAAAGGTTAAGACCATAGGTAGAAATTGAAATTGAGCGAAGCTTGCTTTGACTAGAGATGTTAAAATAATTTGAGAAAAATCACAACACCAATAGAAATAGATAATAGCAGGTATAGACAGAATATTGTGACATTTCTCTGTTTGAAATGCCACCTGCAGAGAAGCACACTGAGAACTCACTAAATCCTAACCTCCAACACTGGTCTCTGGGGATGCCTGGAGCATTCTTATTTCATTTTCCTTCCTTAAAGCCGGGGCGGGGTGCAGTGGGAATTACCGCTGCATCTAGAAGTCAGCACAGGGGGTGGTTAACACAAGTCAGTAAGCTTATGGGCGCCTTTCTCCGAATGGTGAATGTTTGAGCTTTATAACGATTTGATTGTTGTTGCTAAATATTTACAGGACTCCCAAATGGCAAACAAACAGTACTCTGACCACCATGAAGGGGGCAGAATGCAGTGTAAAGCCTGGGGCAGGGCAGAACTTGCATTCCTGGGAGAAACGAGTGCAGCATCGAGGAGCCCCGCCCGCCCACCCGGGACCATTTGCCCTTGGCCATTTTGGGAAAACTTGAGTAGCTGAGTGTGTTTCTTAGGGCTATCTGTGCTTTTATTTATTGAATTGAAGTTTGTTTACGTAAGGATAATGTGGTTCCAAGCAGTCTCTTCCCAGGCTCTGGAGTTGGATGCTCCTGCTTCCTGAAGGCTGGCCATCTGGCTAATGCACTGATTCTCGTTGTGATCAATAAGGACAGCTCTGGTTTATGAGCGGTTTAGGCTGGTTACAACTGCACAGCAGAGGCGCTTTATGTTTTGATTCCCGTTTAGGGTGGACCTGAGCATCCTTAGTCCTTTCAGAAAGGAAGTTGGCAATGTGGCAGGAATGTCTTAGATTCAGGAAGTCAGGGTACAGACATTGGAGTAGTTTTCACTGACAGTCTGCATTGTTACGTAGAATTCAAATTGGGTTTTGCTTAAACATTGGTTCCTTTTATTTCAGGAGATCTATACAAGGTGCTGAAGCTCTTTAAAATTCATTACTACTTGGCTTTTCCTTTTCTAGTGGCCTCAGTTCTTCATTTTTATATCACTGTTATCAAAACTCAAGGAATTATCTTGGCACAATGATCCTAGTCCCACTCAGACAGACTTTTTCAAAGTTCCCCACTGCTTTTAATAATTCCTCTTCACATCTGATAATCCAAATAAGGGTCCCATGCTGTATATAGTTGTCATGTTTCCTTAACATCCCATTGTGACAGTTAGCCAGGCTTTATTGGTCTTTGATGCCAGGGTTTTCCACCTTGAAATTACTACATTTTGCCTTTCATGTTTTATAATATGACCTTGCTGCTTTCCTAGCAATGTTTAACAATGTTTATGCTTCAATCGAAGGGTCCAGCCACACCCAGGTGAAGGGGAAGAGGATGACCAAAGCCTTTGTTGATATGTGCTGATAGTGCTAGTTGTCCACACATATTTGGAGAGGAAATACTTTGAAGTTTTACACAATTTAGACATCTTCACTCAGTAATTTTATTTTAGTTTCTGGCCTATACTAGTTACTACTTCAGTGCCCTTGTGAACTATCCCCCTGCCCAAGTCCCTCGATCCTATTATCCAGGGTTTGGTTTTTTTTTTTAAAGGAAGATATGTCTACTTTCCCTTCTTCATTCACTATGACTCAGGCCATTATGGACCATACATTACTTAATCTTTTGATTTAGACTCTAACATTGTTGCTATCAATTTTGCTTCTCAAATAGGTGTAGCATGGTCATTGGAGGCTTTCTCACATTGTAACAGTTTCCTGAAGTTTTAAAAAATAACTCCATTTCTGGTGTTAGGTTCTCCATTTTATTTGCTCCAGCCCTTTGTCTGTGAAACTTTGGTCTCGTATTTTGAAAGATTTATTTATTTATTATGTATACAGTGTTCTAGCTGCATGTACACCTGCAGGCCAGAAGAGGGCATCAGACCAGGTTGTAGATGCTTGTGAGCCACCATGTGGTGCTGGGGATTGAACTCAGGACCTCTGGAAGAGCAGTTAGTGCTCTTAACCTCTGAGCCATCTCTCTAGCCCTGGTCTTGTATTTTGAAAAACCATATTTAGAAGTTGAGAGTATTTGGGTGTTTGTTTTAGATGATAGTATTTGTCATGAAGGAGAAACAAAGGTAATTTCCCATATATCTTCAAAGTCATCTTTTTTTTCCCTGTCTGGAAACAAAAGTGAGATTTATGTAGTGACAGGTAAATACATTATTTTCTTCACAACACAGACAATAGCAGCTAATTAGACGTGTTACTGTAGCATCACACACTACAGTAATGGGAAGTTAGTTTAGAATTTGTCCTTTTGAAGTCGTTGCATTTTTTGTGAAAAACTTGAAAAGCAGTTGTTTTCCCTGTTGGGAACACAGCTGATAACAGTGAAGCAAGGACAAAGGGGAGAGAGGGTCCCCCAAACCTCTAAACTAAATTCACCAATAACCCCTAGCTAGGTCTTACGCCTCAACTCACAGAATAAAACCTTAGGCTTTTGAATCACTGTTACTCATAATATCTACACAAATCTAAAAATGTTAGCTAACTAGTTTCTAAGCGTCTACAAGATATAAGCCAGTGCCTTAAAAGAACCAGAAGGGTCTCAGCAGTACGGGAGTACAGCACAGGTGACTTCTGTGAGGAAGGAGAAAGCTGAGTGAGGCTGTGGCTGCCTAGGTGAAAAGACACAGTGCATCATGCTTTCTTACAGTGCCAACCCTGGGTAACCACGCACGGTTACATTAGACTCCGTGTTTTCTTTGCACTCATCCTGCTTATTTTTCCCTTGCCTTTTTTCCCTCCAAATCCTCCTTTGTGCCCCTTCTTGCTCTCTTTCAAGTTCATGGCTTCTGGCCTCTTTTCTCATTAAGTTTTATTACATGAATATGTGATCATGCACACACTCACACACGCACACTCACTCTCCCCCACCAAATATAACCTACTCTGTGTCTATGTTACTTGTATGTCTGTTGTCAAGGCCTACCATTTGGTTGCAATAATCAGTTGGCGTGTTCTTTGATGGAGAAGACTAGGTCTTTGACTCTCAGTGGTCCTGGGTTGCCCATAATTGCTTGTGTAGAGTGGAGGCCTCGTGGGTTCCCCCATCCACCTCGGCATGCCAATCCTTGTCCGTGTTTAGCTCGTCTTTAGGCAGTCATGTTGGCTAGTCTGTGGGTGTAGCTTCTGACTTTACTAGGAGACGCTATAGTCTTAGAGCAAACTCCCTGATCGTCTGGCCCTTACAGTCTTCCTGTCTGCTCTTCCACCTGAGCCTTAGGTGAAGGACTGTTCTATGGAAGTGTCCATTGGGAATGAGCTCTAAAATTACATTTTGATTGGTTGTGGTTTTTCTCAAATGGTCTTTTGTAGCAAAGAGAAGTTTTGCGGGGGTGAGGACTACACTTACCTGTAGGTGTAAGGGCAAATGTTTAAAATGTAGTTAGAATTGTGCTTAGTAAAGTGACTGTGCGTGTGGTCCTTCAAAATCCATGGTTCCACTGTACTGAGTAGTTGCTTAGGCAGCCTACCGGGCACAGTCTCCCTCTTGTTAAACAGGGATTGCAGTGGGAGAGTTGGTGGGTGTAAGGAAAGGGGTGATCTTTTAGGGAGGGGGCAGGGAGGTAAATACAAAAGGATCAAGGGAGTAGTAGGGTAGAAGTGATCTGAAGGGGAGGAGGAAAAGAGGATCTCTTCAGGGATGGTAGAGGGAAGCAAGTATAGGAGAGGGGAGAGTAAATTAAACCCTGACAACGTCATAAGAATCACCCTGATAGTTATTTATAAGACTCTACAATACATGTAGTTCTGTAACTATACATACATACATAATACATACTTTGAATGAACCTTTGACCAACTGGGCTGACAATGCACCCTTCAAGAGATAGAGACTTAAAAAACCCTGACCCCAGACACTTTGGAGTTGCTAGTCAGGACTGTCCAAGAGACCCCCAGACATACAGTGGATTGCTGTTGCCTTTGGCTTCCACCCAAGGTGGAACGTAAGTCCCCATTGCTAAAGACATCATGCACCTCAGACACAGGGCACAGAGGCCCCTGAGCTGGAGCTGGCCCAAACACTCCCTTGAGGACTTGCTTTCATGAAGTAGGTGCCATGCAAACTTCCAGTTCTGCCTGCTGTTGCCCTTGCAGTACCAGTGAACATTAAAGTACTGCTGAAGTCTTGCGAGCCAGGGCCGTGTGTGTTCTGTGGAAGAAGAGTTTCGTCTGTGTGATAAAATGAAAAGACTATTTGCGGAGTAAACTTTTTTATTTTCAGTTATACAGGCTAAAACTTTGATTTCAGAAATACTGAGAGACAGAGTTTCTGAGCACAGAATACTGCTGTTTGGTTAAAGTCATGTTCATGAAAACTAGATCCTCATTTAATCTGATTGTACTAGCATGGTTTTCTCTTTAGGGATGAACCTTTTGCTTCTAGTTTCACTTGTAAAATGTATATTATTAGTATACTGTCATTGTTAGACCAGGGTTCATATTCATAGAAACATTGTATGTATCAGAGGTGTTCTCAAAATAAATATGAATATAATGTTAACACTTTTATTTAGAAAAATAACAAGCAGTTTATTACAGGAGAATCACTGATGAAAATGAAGCATAATTTTTAATAGAAATATTTTAAGGCTAATATTTCTCTTATCTGCATAGATTTTTTACATTGTTATATAAAATGCTGATTTGATACATAAGCATTTTTTGATAGACCTAGACTTGTCTCTTCAGCCTACACAGAAAGGAGCAGCCTAGGGAATTGCAGTTGCCCCTGAGTCACTAATAGTCCAGGTTTGCAGCTGCAGTGAGAGAAGTTACCAGAGTGTTTTCTAGTGGATTCCCCCCTCCCCCACTGGATACATGTAAAGGTAGCTTTGATGGTGGAGATGGGGGTAAGGCAAAGAGGAAGCCCAGACATGCTTTGTGTGTGTTGAGCATTTGAAGAGAAGTGTTAGGAGAGGGGGGAAGAGAAACAGTTACACTGGCAGCAGATTGGGCCCTGCGTGTCACTTGTCCCTACTCTTTCAGGATACTTCATTCTCCTATGTGCTCAGAGGTGTCTGAAGCAGGGAAATTAACCTCCTGTTGGAGATGAGAGCTTTTCTAATTCTGTCTCCCTCCCCACCTTAGAAGAGGCAGACAGTTTCTCCCTCAAGTAGAAGGGTTCAAACTCTGCTCTGATGAGACATCCTGGGAGCAAATGTACTTGAATATAAATATACGAGCCTTGGCCTTTTTTTCCTCCAAAATTGCAGAACCTGCAAGCCACCCTTATAGTTCAGTTCTCAGGAAAGTTTTGTTTTTAGCTCAGATTTTGACTGTAGAGCCTGTGCGTTTTAATGTTAGGTCATTAGAGACACTTTAAAATAGTAATTTCACTTTTTGACTATTCTCATGTTTTTTTTTTTTTTTGCAGTTATTTTTCCTGCATTTAGTTAGCAGTTTGTTTCAGTCTTATAATGAAATAGTACAATGGTTAATCATACAGCAGTTTTCTGATGTTTTGTCTCTTCACATCCCATTAGAAATGTCTCCTAGAATTCTTCTTTTCATCGCCTGATGCCCTCTTTTAGGTCCTCAACAGTAGATAGTGAGTCTCTGTGAGCTGGTGTGTTTGTCTTGCCAACATGATCCCTAAGAACATCCACTGGAAGGAGAACAGATTTATTTGGCTTCCTGTTGTTGCATCCAGGCACTTGGCTGTGCTGGCTGTGGCCCTGTGGGGCCAGGAACGTGGTAATGGAGAGCAAGTGGTAGAGCAAAGAGGGCGGGAGACCAGAGAGGAGAGAGGCAGGTGAGGGGCTGTGGCTAAGTACACCCTTCAAGGGCGGCGTGCCCTCTTCACTGCCTCTTCCTCCTGGGCCCACACCTCCTTAACTTTCTGGTACCCCCATAGTTCAATAAGCTCTGGGGCCACACATTGATTCCTTCATTCACGAAGCGGCCTTCCTGGTTCGCTCACCTCCCACCCCACTGCTGAAGTCCGCTGTTTTTGGAACCCAGTCTTCAGCACGAGGTCTTAGGGGATATTCAAATCCGAAGCCTAAGAACTGGGATAAGTACATTTACTTCTTCAGTGCAGGAATCTGTGTAAGTATTCAGGTGCCTTGGAAATAAGCCAGATGTCCTTTTCAAATTAAAAATCTGTTAAGAACCAAGAAAAAAAAGGCCTGGGTTTTGACCATGACTTCTGAATGCACGTATGATTTTGATGGTTTTTACTTTTTAGAATCTGAAATTTTTTAGAGTTGAAGAGTCTGCAAGAAGGCCCACAAGGTAGCCTTTACTTTTAGTACTGGATCTGCAGAATCCTATACATGTTTGGTGAGAGGGACATCTATTGCTCTTTATCAGTTACCCTATTATCTGTGACCTCACTGCTACCTTCCGTCCCCAATGAAGATGATAAGCCCTCTAGTTTTATTTTGCAGGTATGAAAATAAAGCCGCATACGTGAAGTTGAGTAGCTAATTATAGCAGGGCCAACATTAAGCTTGCTCTTCTTAGGTCAGCGCTCCTCTCCATTGTGTTACCATTTCCTAGGCCCAGAGTGTGATTCTGAAATGTAATCCACCATGTACATAGCTGATGCGCAATTAGCACTCCTTCAGATTTGAACCTATTTGCGTTTACATTTCTTGTTAAAAATGGACAATTGTAAAAATTCTGTCACGACTTTTTCTTAAAGTGTAGCAACATAAGTCAGCATTCATAAATAGTATTCTTTACACAACAATGAATTGATATTGAAAAGAACGGTGTAGTTAGATCTTAGACCAATGGCTGAATTTTTCTGAATTATTAGCAGTATCCACCAGTATACTCCTGTGCTAAAGTAGAATATATCTGTGTATTTACAGAACAAACACTTGTTTTTCAGAAGAAATAAACATTAATTGTTATTTACAGTAGTGTGCATAGTGGTGACATTTAAGATTGTGAAAGAGTCACACTAAGGGATCTTTTCTATAAACAGTGCTTTAATTCCTGATAACTACTCCATCACATGATGTTTCCTGCATAAGGCTTCTAAATAATTTACTTTCAGATTTTCTCTTCAGTTCTCCACAGTGGAGCCATCTAACTTATTGGTTTTCACTTAACCTGTTATTAAATTGAAATTTTGGAGTTGGTCAGAAGGCTCAGCAGCTAAGGGTTCTTGTTCTTCTTTAGAGGACCTGACTTTGCTTCCATAAAGGGGGCTCACAGCCACCTGCAGTGCCCTCTTCTGGTCCCTGGGTATGATGTACACATACCCAGACAGACAGACAGACACATGGGCGCAAGAGCGCTCATGCGCAACACACACACACACACACACACACACACACACACACACACACACACACACACACACGGCAGGTGATATGGCAGGTGCTACTTTAACTACTTTGATTTTGAGACAGGATCTCACACAGCCAGGCCTGGCTTCGCACTCAGTTTGTAGTGGAGGATGACCTTAACCTTTGCTCTTCCTGTCTGCCCTCTCAAGTCTGGGACTATAGGCGTTTGCCACCATGCTGGTTGTTTGATCTGCTTTAAGTGCTACCTGGACCTTAGCTTTAGCCGACCACAGTCAAGACCGTGAATCTCATTATGGGAAATAAACCCTAATGTAATATCTTAGACTTTTAAAACCCTCCCACAAAGCCATATTTGAACCACAAAGAGAGCTTTGCCATTTGGCTTTTAAGGGTTTGGATAAAAAATACTGTAAACACTTTTCTTGACTGTTGTGGATAGAGTATAGAATATTCTGGGTAAATAAAAGTTCATTGATATTTCTAATTGGGAGTATGCTACATGAACCCTTGGCTAATTGTGGTGCAAATAACAACAACATTGTGTTTTGTTATTGCAAAGATGGTCAGTTTTCAACAACAGACTTACCTTTCCCAGTAATAATTGGTTCATGGTATGAGTTGTTTGTTGATGGGACACATCCAGCATTTAAAGACCCATGTCTTGGGCATTGGGCTTGAACTTTTGGGGAAAGTCCTAAAACTTGCAGTTGGTTCATGTGGGTTTATGGTTTCCGATGAGCCCACAGTTTTCTTTATCGCGCATTCTGAACTGTTTTCACGTTTACATGTGCAGCTGTTCTACATCTCTTCCTGCATCCTTTAGAGAGATATACTGGATGGTACTGAGTAGGAATCTCTTTGCTGTTTAAGTCCTTGGATCCATTAACACTTTAGTGTGCTTTTGGAATCTCTAAGGGAGTGAGGACTTGTGACAATTCAATCCAAACCCTTGGATTGCCTTGGAATGCCTTTCTCCTCTTACCACACAGAACATTGTATGGGAAATAGAGGTCTGTATTAAAAAGCTACATCTGCGTTCAGCTCCAGTTTAGCTTCTCAGGTGTCACGTTGTCCAATAATTCCATGACTTCTTAGAATTGGAACTTTTATGCTAAGCACAGCGCATCTCCTTCAGACTGGAACATTACCCCTTACCAAGTGGTGGATTATGGAGGTGGCTGTGAAGTAGTGTGGCCACATGTGTTCATAATGCACCTTATTAGGTATGCAGGAAGTCAAGACGATCTGTGGGGTCATTCCACCTCCAGTGGGATCTTAAAAGAATGGTACTATATTACTTACTCAGTATTTTAGGCATTTTGTACAGACAGTACTCATGCCATGTGATTTTTGTCAGCTACTGTGGAGACACACACACACACACACACACACACACACACACACACACACACCTTAATCTCAACTGTGTTAACAGTTTTATAAAACTATGTTTCTCTCTTAACTGAGCTATGACAAATAATTGAGACTTATTATTTCAATAAGCTTCACAGCACAATAACTGAGCAGTTATTACTCTGTTATTAACCCTCTAAGGTAATCTGTCTTCCTCCTACCGTATATCCCAGAGACACTCGCCTTTGTAGCTTTCCTGCTCCAGCTCCTGCTGATGTCTCCTGGACCTCTCCCATGGCTGAATCCCCTGCTTCCTCCTCTCACTCCTCCTCCCCTGGCTGGCAGGAAGTCCAGCCCTCTTCTCTTCCCTGCTCAGCAGCTGGCAGCAAGCTGCTTTACTGGCATATCAGGGGACAACTGGAGAACAGTATTTACACAGCATGGAGGCAGGATTCTCAGAACATGGATTGCAACCAGATACGGGGGTACAAACTCAGCATTTGAATTATACAGTAACCTTAGCCTACATGACTGCTTTAAAAAATGGGTAAAAATCATTTAGGTAAAAACCCAATATTTATTTGGTTTTATATTTTCTTTCACAGTGTAAAAATTGTCAGTGACATATATTCAGCTATTGTACAATTAATCTTATGTCCCTTTTTTGAGGAAAAATTGTCAAGTTATTTAAGATGACCATTAACAACCAGGGCCAATCAGAAGTCTTATACCATTTGTGTGTGATGTCTGCCTATTGTGGGTATGGCCATTTCTGCTGTGTACCCCTGTAATGTACAGAAATCATCTTAATACGTGCTTCTCACTGTGTGAGGATATCAGACAAGGAATAGGTAAAATCAGTTGTTCCTGGGGCTAAAATTCAATGGCAGCAGAAATTACAGTCAAGAGCCCCATCCTTCTTTGCTCCTTTGCCTTTGATCATGTAGTCCACTTCTGGACCATCAGTAAGTCACAGAGTGACCTCATTAGTGTTAAAGGAGAGCTTTTGGGAAAGCTGGCAAAACTTCGTGATGACCACCAGTGTGTGCTGTCCTTATCAGGCTCCCAGAACAAATCTGGAGATCATTTATATGTCAAATTCTTCACTCAGAAATATGTTGAACATTTTCATGATTAAAGTTAAAGCAAATTTTTCCTTATAAACGATAAATGTGCAGACGTTCCTCTACACCAGCTAAAACAGGGAAACTAAAGAGCAGTCACACTGTAGGTTGGAATGCCTTCATAGTTTTATCCACACACTGAACAGATCTGTTTCTGCTTCTCTTTTATTGCTATGCTTAGCCTAAAAATATTCCACACCCAAGGAATAACTGTATCTACCTCACTGGTCTTGCTGACACACACAGAGCAGAACTGGTTTGCTTCTCTGCTGGACCTCTGCAATCAGGGGCAGATATTAACTTGCAGTCTTGCAGAAGCTGGTGTTTTTCGTATCTTCAGGGTGAGGAGGAGCTCTGGCTGGTCAGAACACAAACTGTTGAGACTACAAAGCAGTGCTCCCTGTCTGATGGCAGCCGTGAGTCTCTTAATTGTAGCATCTAATTTTTTTTTAATTAGTCTGTGACTCAGTTATGGGACAAATTTGAACTGTAAAAGTAATTCCATTCCTTATTTAAAAAGTCCCAAGATTAGGAATAAAAGGGCACTTTATATTTTAGTAGAAATATCTTCAAAGAAAAGAGTAACAACGCTTTCTGTAGTTGAAAGTTTTTTAGAGTCAAAAGCAAGCCCTAAGCCCCCCTTTCTCTTTGTTTTGGATAGATCACATTGTAAGAACACACTATAAAATCTGGACAAGGAAAAAGGATGGCTCTGTTAATTAGAATTCTGAGTATGTAGGCTGTGAGTTTCTGCAGTAGACGGTCTCTGTCCACTTGCAGAGTAAAATTATGTATGTTCTTGGGAGCTTGGCATTTCAAGCAGCATGTGTGCTTCCTGGTGTAGGCTGGGATTTCTGTGCACAAGTTGGAAATGCCAAGCTTCCCGGAGCATGTGGAATTGTTTTACAGTAATGATGGTAGCAGGCGTTCCACGAGAGAACTCGTGCCTTACATGCATGTCAGCTCTCATCTCATGCTTACAGCAAGCACATGCTGCCATTAGCTTTCCTGCAGATGAAAGCTGCGACAGCCAAGTGACTTTGCTAAGGTCCCTGAGGTGAGTCGCCAGAGCTCAAAGGATTGCTGGTCATGTTTAGAGGCTCTGTTTCTTCTAAAATGCAGCACTGTCCTTGCTGTCATACAGCCCCATCTTTGCCTTTCTCAGGTGGTGAAGACTTCGCCTTAGGCAAAAAAAATGTGTTACCAGGGGTTGCTGGTATTTTTTCATTAATTGAATTGTTTCTAATATATAAAGCCCCTCCAATCATGGGGCATCCCATGGGCATTGTAAAACAATCTCTTCGTAAAAGTACAGACTCCGGTTAATAATGGTTTACTTTTTTTATATTTTGATTTATATTTAATGAAAGTCTTATTTAAGGTGGTATGACAATAAGTATTTGATTATACTGATAAGATGTTTTACTAGAAAATACTATTTCTTCCCTCCTTATTATCCCACACTTGACAAAGGGGAAACATTTGGTCACATAAGGTACAAGTTGTGTATATTTTTTAAAATACTTTTTGGTGCTGAACGTTACCCCAGTGGCTTTTTGTGTGCTAGCTGTGTGCTTTACCACTGAGCTACATGCCCAGCCCCCCTACAAAGTCTTTGTAAAAAGACTTATGTATTCTTTTGTCCCATTTGCTCTGTTTACTCCAGTGTTTTGAAGAGAAGAGCCTTGTTTGGGCTGTAATTAGAATCATCCAGGTCAGTGGTTCTGGTTCCGAGCCCAGGAGCAGTGAGCATCACTGGGTGTGGATCAGAGACTCAGTGTGTGGGCCTGGTCACCTTTGCTATCATCACGTCTCCACAGGATCCACATGCGTTCCAGCTGAGGACCACCAGTCTGCGTTTCACATGCCAAGAATGCTTTGGGCTCTCTGATCTTGCAGACTCTGCTAAGCAGTACCTTCTCTGTCAGGAAGGACCCTATGATGTAGGTGCCACAGGCATCTGCTATGTCCATGCATCAGGTTTAATTTGGATGCAAGAAAGGGCTGGCATCTTAAAATAGTCTTCAGTTAACTTAAACTGTCCCTGGCTGAAAGACAACAGACAGATCCAGGTTTATGGTAACTTACGTGATGTGAGGCAGGCAGTGCGTGGAAGACCCCCATAAGTTCTTCTATTTGATGTCAGGCCCATCCTGTTCCAAGAGCTATGCTGGGTCCTTGGACTATAGAAATGACACCATGGCACGGTTTCCAAGAATCCTACACCTTAGTAATGTGTAAGGATCTGCAGCTGTGAGTCTCCTCTCAGCTCTTAAGATCATCTGTTGGTGTAAAAAGGTCGTATTTGTGGAAGCTCGTCATTTGGATTACAGAAACTCCTGTTTTCTTTTCATCTTTAAGGGTCCTGCTTCATCTAAAGCAGTGATTCTCAACCTTCCTAATGCTTTGATCCTGTAAAACAGTTCCTCAGGTAGTGGTGACTCCCAACCATAAAATTATTTCCATTGCTACCTCACAACTGTAATTTTGCTACTGTTATGAGTCATAAAGTAAATCTCTGCTACGTAAGATAGCTGATATGTGACCCCTGCAAAAAGGGTCATTTGACCACCAAGGTTGTCTGGACCCACAGGTTGAGAACCACCTATGTAAAGTATGCTAATCTACTGTGCCTCAGAGTTTTCAAGTAGCCCATCTAAAAAGGAATCATATGCTTGCATTTTATTCTGATTATGAAACTGATAGATAGGGTCAGAGCTTGGGTTAGGGCCAAACCATGGGCCTGGTGCTGAGGTTGAAGTTAGGCCAGAAGTTTGGCAAGAGAGTTTGGCTTGCAGCCTCTCCTCCTAGCTCTGAGCCCGCAGTCTCCCGTGTGCTTGGCAGACAGCACCGCCTCACGTGTTTCCCCTCTACCACTGCTGCCTAAGGAAACAGCCAAGCATTTCTGAGAGCCGCAGGCAAAAGAAGAAACTCACAGGTTAGGGACTTCTGTGACCTCTTTGGTTAGCCTCTGGGTCCTGGGGGGCAGGACAAAGGTGTGCAGATGTGCTGTTTGGGGAACAAAAGGCACTAATAAACTTCATCTGCGCTTCAAAAGTTGGAGACCCAGGAGAGAGGCCTGAGGGGGGCAGGAAGGTCTGGGAAAGAGAGGTCTGAGGGCTGGGGGGCCTCTGCAGGTGTGCCGGGACTTAGGCAGGGCGGCCTGGCTGCCCCTGTGTAGAAGGGCAAAAGGCCAGCCGGCTTTGCTTGTGTTAGACCAGCTGGCATAAGGAAAGATTACATTTCCATTGCTAAGCACCTCGCAGAGGAGAAGTCCTGGCTCCCACTTGTGCATCAGAGCCCCCTCCTGCCATCCGTTTCCCTGGCTGAGCAGTGGTTGTTGCCCCTCAGATGCACCCCTGAAAAAGCACTTGGTAAGAGGTAGCCTCCGAGCTTCAGGGCAGGCCAACCCAGCTTCTCAGTTTGGCTTTTGCATTACTGTGTTCGACTCCTGCCTCCTCTCAGTGCCCGTTACAAAGAGCCAAGTTGATAGGTTTTTTTTTTCCTTTTCTTTTCTTTTTTTTCCTCTTAAAGAAAAAAAGTCACTCCTGGCTAAGCTGGCATTCTGATTAATTGGATCTTTGTATGAAATGGGGGAAGAATTCACATTAATGAGGAAACAAAACCAGTAATGCGCAGAATGCTGCTGGGAACTCTTGGTTAGGGCAGTCCAGGGCATGCTCCGTAAATTTTTATGTTGTTTATATGGTGTGCTGTGCTTCACAGTCTGGACTTTGCATTAATTTGCCATTGTCTTTCTCAAATATTAATGAGGTGTACAAGTGAGTCTGTTTCAAATAGTCATTTTTGACTTGGACCTAAAATAAAGCTTTTCCTTTAAAAAATTATTTTTCAAAAAGATGGAAACTACTTCATTAGCTATTACCAGCAAGGTCTCCTAATGTCTTTCTATAAGCTGTTTAAGCTTAGTATTAGAAATTAGGGCTAGAGGATTTAATTAGGCAGCTCACAGGATGCGGTCTCTTTAATTTAGGATTTCCCTTTGAGAAAATTATGTGGTTAAAGAAGGAATATGATATTTTAGATAAGTTGGCTTTAAACTTGCATTTATTGTCTCCATCTTGGGCCCCATAGTGTCTTTGCTGCTGATCTGGGGAGTGCACATGATTTGAGCGGAAACATTTTGTGTTTGCGCTGATGGTTGCAGCATACGTTATTGGATCGTGTGCAATAGTTTTGAGTAGGAAAGCTCTACTGTTCGATGTGGGGATGAGGATTACCTCATCTTGTTTACCAGTCATAAATCAGTACTGGTTATGACACATTTACCAGGCTAGTGTGCTCAGTAGCAAATAGATATGCTGTTGTGAGAGCATTACACACCAATACTCTTGGACCTAGCTTTTAAGAAGACAGAAAAACCCCTCTCCCAATGCTGGCCACTCTTTCAGCCATAACATCGCAGTTTCTTGCTTCCTGCCTTTAATTTCCCTGGGGTTCTCCTTATTTAGGAAGAGGGTGAAAGATGTATTTGTGTAAGTACTACACCAGGGCTTCTGTTCACTTCTCCGACAAAGACCGTGTTACTTGAGCACTTCATGCGCAGGCCTCACATTTTCCTTAGAAGAATGTGCTGTGACAGGAATGGCTCAGGCCTGTGTGTTTATTTCATGTCTGCCAGCTCATTCTAGCTTAGAAATGTTCTAATGCTTCAAGTTTGTAACCGTTGTTCAGTTAGCTGAGCACATACCCTGAGATGCTCAAAAGGGCCACCTTTTAGAACTTAACTGGTGTGTTCTCAAACTGCTGTCCCTTCATGATGCCTCTGTCCCACTTAAAACCTAACTTAATACTTACCCTTACACGTGAAAACAATCACTTCTCAAGAAAAGTTTGTTTTTTGTCAGTGAAGAATTAAAGTTTTCTTTTACAGAAACTTCATCTTTGTTAAGACTTACTATAGATGACTTTAATGAGTGCATGTGTGAAAAATCTGTCTTTTCCCCATTTCTCTGCTGAGTATACTGTTGGCCTGTCACTTTAAAATCTTAAGTAAGTAAGAGCACTTGCTGCTTTCCCATAGGATCTGAGTTCAGTTCCCGGAGCTGCAACTCCAACTCCAGGTGATCTCATGGTCTCTCTGGCCCCGTGAGCACCGCTGACACACAAGGTACATACTCACACAGACACATACTCATCAATGAAAATAATCTTGGAAAAAAAAGAATCCAAATCCAAATAATGTTATGCAAAGAACAGTTGAACTGTTTCCACAGAGCATTATGTCAGTTCTAGAACCTTTGGGTCTCTTATGGGAAATTCCTAGGTGCTTTTGCTTATGGGCATTATAACTATTGGCAGTTATTTTGTGTCCAGTGTTTGTTTTGTCAACTTAATAGAAGCTAGGGTCATGTGAGACGAGGGTACTTCAGTGGAGAAAAGCCTCAATAAGATGGCCCATGGGTAGCCCTGTGGGGCATTTTCTTGGCTAACGATTGATTTGGAAAGGTCCTGCCCACCAAGGGTAGTACCACCCCTTGGGCAGGTGGTCACATACTGTGTGTAAGAAAACAAGCTGGACAGATCACAAGAAGCAAGCCGGGAGGCCAGTGTTCTTCTGTGGCCATGCTTCCGTTCCTGCCTCCAGCTCCAGCCTTGAGTTCCTGCCCTGCCTTCCCTCAGTGATGGAGCTTGATCTAAGAGTTGGTAAGATGAAGATGAAATAGACCATTTCCTTCTCAAGTTGTTTTTGGTCATGATGTTTTATCCCAATGATAGACACTGTTTCAAGTTTAACCCTATAAGCAATTACAATACATGTTTATTCAATAATAGTAAGTATATGTTAACAGAAATAAAACCTGTTTAAAAATACTCTCATAATTCGCAATAAAAGTATTTAACTGAAATGAGTGACATTATCTATGTTGCTGCAAATCTCTTTGCTGTTTACTCTTAGGAATATCCATCTCTTATTTGTCTGTCTCTGTTACAGTAGCCCACATCGTGTCAGCCTCTTGAAACTGAATATGCATTCAGGAGAGAGTGTGTAAAAGGTCACTGGTGTCGAGGTATAGTTATGAAAGAGTTCATTATCGTGGTTGCTCTGAAAGGCACTTGAGGATTCAGGAGTGGGAGGAGGAGTTAGTATCCCATTTTAAAAGTCACTGTATTATAACATTTTAAAACTTACCGTTACTTTAAAAATTGCTCTCCATGGTTTTTGTTTGTTTGTTTCTCTGCATATGAAATTAACATGCCGCTAATAGGAAAATAGGGAAGAGCTGGGACGAGATACAAGTGACTTACGTTGTTCAGTTTTGTTGTCAAATAACAATGATTCTTCTAGTGTCCCCCTAGCCACTTGCATCAAACAGCCTTTGCGGTTTCTCGTTATTTTCCAAGCCACCCGTGAGAGTAACCTCCTCCCCCAAGATTCCAGTAGCTTAGAAAAAGAAAGTGTTCTGGATGAAGGGAAAGCACCACTCCCCTCTGCTTCTCCAGCTGGGAATGGAAGGAAAGGGAAATAAAATTTAATGAGCACTTTTACTATGTGCCAGGTGCTTTACACATGTTATTTCATTTTAATCCCCCAAACAACCTTGCAACATGTTTCTAGCCACGTACTTGGACAAATAGAGACTCAAAAAGGCTGAATAACACACACAGCATTTAAGAAGCCAAAGTCTTTATTCAGAAGCTTACACAGCACTACACTGCTTTTACACACTGTTTTCCTTCTGTTCGCAGAGGTTAAAACTATGGAGACTAATGTGATGCTGTGATAAGCAAAGAGTTTGCTCTCTGACTCTCCCTCTTCCTGATTAACTTCCTACTATATTACATCTTACAGAGTCAAACATTTTAAAGTATTTTTTTTCAATGCACATATATATATAATTATATTTAGTTCTTAACCACTTAGCCCACAGCCATCCCCCCACCTCTTCCTGCTGGCCTCCATCTGTCCCCAGAAGAAGTGTCCCTTGTATGCTTGCGTCATATCTCTTCTGTTACAGTCACTTTCCCTGTTTTCCTCCCTTAATATTGCTTACACACGCACATACGCACACACATGAATCTGTATTTTTGAGCTAAAACACAGCATATTTCTTTTTGAAGCTTTTACTTCATTTAACAATGATCTCCAGTTCTATCCATCCATTTTCCTCCAAATGTCTTTATTTGTTTGTTGTTTTTTCAAGATAAGGTTTCTCTGTTTAACCCTCGCTGTCCTGGAGTTTACTAGGTAGACCAGGCTGGCCTCAAACTCAGAGATCCACTTCCCTCTACCTCCCAAGTGATGGGATTAAAGGTGTGCCCCATCACTGCCCAGGTGATTTCATTGTACTTTTTAATGGCCAAATAAAATTTCTTTCTGTACGTACACACTTTTTCTTTTGTCATTCACCTATTGATGGGCTTGAGGCTGGTTCTTTTTGTTGTTTTCATTGTGAATATCATAGAAATGAACACGAGTGTGTGTCTGTTGTGCTGTGTTGACTTTGGGTGTGATCTCAGGAGTAGTCTAGCTGAGTCATTTGGTAGCTCACTTTTCTTTTGAGGAACCTCCATATTGGCTTCTGTGGTGGCTGTGCCAATCTACCTTTCTACCAGCAGTGTACAAAGATGCTTCTATCCCTCTCTTTGCCAACATTTGTTGTCATGTGTTCCCTTGATGACAGCAATCTGAGTGGGACAAGACAGATATGTAAAGCTTTTTCTCTAATTATGTTTCTCTGATGGTTAATGGTGTTGAACACTTGTTCAGTTATTATCATTAATATTCCTGTTTTTTTTTGAGAGCTGTCATTTCAGTTCATTAGCCCATTATTAGTTGTGTTTTTGTTGTTTAGTTTCTGTGGGTCTGTAAGTATCCTAGCTGTTAATCCGCTGTCTCAGGACAGAGAAGCTTCCCTATCCCACAAGCTGTTTCTTCTCCCTGATGGTCACATCCTCTGCTGTGTAGAACCCCGTTAGTTTCCTATAATCCCATTTGTTAGTTTCTGCAGTTATTTCTTGTTGTTCATTAAAGTCTGTGCCTGTCTGGAAGCGTTTTCCTCTAGCACTTTCAAAGTTTTAGATCTAGCAGTTAAGGTCGCCTTGATTCATATGACTTTGGACTTGACCCCAGGAGGTATGTAAAGTGAAGAGAGAATGAAGGGCAGACACACAGACAGGTGTAGAGAAAAGCTGACACTGGATGGGGGGTGCCCTCTGACAGAAATGCACCAGCAGTCCAGAAGTAAGACCATGTACTGCTGCACAGGGAGGTGGGCTTACTGTGTACAGCTGCAGAAGGTGGCTTAGGTAAAGTAATGTCAGGAGGAGGTCTCTGGAGGGAAGCAGTTTCAGGTGTACTCAGCAGAAGGAGGAAACTGGGCATGATATTTTCTCCATCACTGGCTTAGGCAAAGGTCAATCTTTTTAATATTGTACTTGGACCAGAAGAGGGCTTTGCCCTTCCTCTGAGCCTGACCCAGGAAAGGAAGGCTTTGTGTTCTCATGCTTGCGAGGCATTGGGGTCCTTGATGTGATGGTGTTTGTGTGAGGAATGCCTTTGATCCATGTTACATTGTCAGAGAAATGGAAGTAGTTTCATTCTTGCCGTTTGTTAGAGGGGCTGTCTTTTTTTTTTCTGATGTTTATTTTTGACACTTACCCAAGTGGCTGTGTAAGCTTATTTCTGGATCTTCTATTCCATTTGTCTACGCATCTTTTTCTAGTACCATACAGCAGTATGACCTCAACTCTTCATCTGAAGTAAAGATACTACTATTAGAGCCGGTGGTGGTGGCGCACGCCTTTAATCTTAGCACTCAAGAGGCAGAGGCAGGCGGATCTCTGAATGTGAGGCCAGCCTGACCTACAGAGTGAGTTCCAGATCAGCCAAGGCTACACAGAGACACCTGTCTCAAAACAAAAACAAAGCTAACAACAACTGCCCAACCAACAAAAAATTATTAGAGAGAACACTGAAAGGAAACAGAGTGGGCAAAAGAGAAGGAAAATGATTGCAATACTGAAAAGAACACATAGTTAGATGAACTGGTGAAGGGAAATAAAAATATGAATAAAATCTTCTTTAAAAGTTGCACGTTTAAAATACAGTGAAGTGAAAATAATACAAAAAGTGGAATAAAAAGAAAAAAGAAGTGTTGGCATAGCTTCTTTACTTGAAAATTAGAGCTGCACATACATGTGCGGTGTGAGGGCTCACTGTGCTGCGTGTGCGGTGTGAGGGCTCAGTGTGCTGCGTGTGTGGTGTGAGGGCTCACTGTGCTGCGTGTGCGGTGTGAGGGCTCACTGTGCTGCGTGTGCGGTGTGAGGGCTCACTGTGCTGCGTGTGCGGTGTGAGGGCTCACTGTGCTGCGTGTGCGGTGTGAGGGCTCACTGTGCTGCGTGTGCGGTGTGAGGGCTCACTGTGCTGCGTGTGCGGTGTGAGGGCTCACTGTGCTGCGTGTGCGGTGTGAGGGCTCACTGTGCTGCGTGTGCGGTGTGAGGGCTCACTGTGCTGCGTGTGCAATGTGAGGGCTCACTGTGCTGTGTGTGCGGTGTGAGGGCTCAGTGTGCTGTGTGTGCGGTGTGAGGGCTCAGTGTGCTGTGTGTGCGGTGTGAGGGCTCAGTGTGCTGCGTGTGCGGTGTGAGGGCTCAGTGTACTGTGCTGTGTGTGCAGTGTGAGGGCTCAGTGTGCTGTGTGTGTGGTGTGAGGGCTCAGTGTGCTGTGTGTGCGGTGTGAGGGCTCACTGTGCTGTGTGTGCGGTGTGAGGGCTCAGTGTGCTGCGTGTGCGGTGTGAGGGCTCACTGCTGCGTGTGCGGTGTGAGGGCTCACTGTGCTGCGTGTGCGGTGTGAGGGCTCACTGTGCTGCGTGTGCGGTGTGAGGGCTCACTGTGCTGCGTGTGCGGTGTGAGGGCTCACTGTGCTGCGTGTGCGGTGTGAGGGCTCACTGTGCTGCGTGTGCGGGGTGAGGGCTCAGTGTGCTGCGTGTGCGGTGTGACGGCTCACTGTGCTGCGTGTGCGGTGTGAGGGCTCACTGTGCTGCGTGTGCGGTGTGAGGGCTCAGTGTGCTGCGTGTGTGGTGTGAGGGCTCACTTTGCTGCGTGTGCGGTGTGAGGGCTCAGTGTGCTGCGTGTGTGGTGTGAGGGCTCACTTTGCTGCGTGTGCGGTGTGAGGGCTCACTTTGCTGCGTGTGCGGTGTGAGGGCTCACTGTGCTGCGTGTGTGGTGTGAGGGCTCAGTGTGCTGCGTGTGTGGTGTGAGGGCTCACTTTGCTGCGTGTGCGGTGTGACGGCTCACTGTGCTGCGTGTGCGGTGTGAGGGCTCAGTGTGCTGCGTGTGTGGTGAGAGAGAGAGAGAGAGAGAGAGAGAGAGAGAGAGAGAGAGAGAGAGAGAGAGTGTGTGTGTGTGTGTGTGTGTGTGTGTGTGTGTAAGATTAGGCTGGTCTTGAACTCACAGAGATCTGCCTGTCTCTGCTTCCTTGGGTGCCTGGCTGGAGTTCTGGGATTCTAACTCACTGAAAAGATAACAAACTCCAGAGGTTGGTCTGCCCACTTACCACTTACCGCAGACTGTAGGCTCCTGCGAAGTTTCTCAGTTGATAAGCTTGGCTTCCTGTCATTTGAGGGTGTGTGTGTCCACCTGGTGTAGTTCTCTGAGCCATACCTCTGGTGCCTGCATTTTTTGGGCTGTCAAGAGTGCAGCTCTCTTGCTCTCCACCACTGCCTCACAGAGCTACGCCTTACTTTGGACTATGAAAGGCTGAAGTCAAGCTCCATGACGTGATTCTTCCCTGCCATTAGGTCTTAAGGGTAGCTTAATTTTAATCAGTCTGTTGTTTCTCAGAATAGTGCCCACTGCCCTTAGTCATATACAATGACAAATTGGCCGGGTGGTGGTGATCCCAGCACTCTGGAGGTGTAGAGGCAGGCAGATCTTTGTAAGTTCGAGGCCAGCCTGGTCTACAAAGTGAGTACAGGGTAGCTAAGGCTACACAGAGAAACCCTGTCTTAAAAAACAAAAAACAAAAACAACAACAAATTGGGATTCTACTACTGCTGGAGGAATCGCTGTGTCCCTGAATTTGAGTCTCACGTGATCCAAGGGTTTGTCCTTAAGCTAGGCCCACCAGACTCTTTTCTCTACTGCTGCCTGGTTTGCCTTTCAAATAAGGTTTCCATGCCCCCCACCCCCCCTTGCTGCAGATCCCTGCACCACGTGAAGAATCTTCACCTTTGTGACTTTCTGAAGCCTTCCTGGTCCCTTTGCATAGAGCCAGTGCTTATACTGACTCCTCCTTAGCCCGTGTAGTCTGCAATCTGACCTGGAGGCTGTCAAACAAACTTTGTTTCTTTGTTTTTGAGACAGGCTCTCACTTTGACCTGGACCTCTCTGGCCTCCAGGCTGGCCTTGAACTTACAAACATTGGTCTGCCTCTGCTTCCTAAGAGCAGAGTTGGGATTAAAGGGATGTGTCACCACACTCAGGCCTGAATGCATTTTAGAAGAAGGCTTAGAGTGATTTCTTCATATTTAAATATTTTACCAGATAGTCCAGGCTTAGCCCTTTCTGTGCTCAGTGCATCATCACAGTTGGTCAGAGCTCCAGAAAGGACATGTGATCTTAAGAAGTGGTCCTGTTTCAGCTCACTCAGGATCTTCACTGATCACCACAGCAGGAGGATGGAGTGTGAGGCAGGTAAAGCAGGAGGTCTTCCCAGCCCTTATGATGTGGTGGAGGGACTTGTGGTTTCCTGTCTCTTCTTTTGTGTGCATCGGTGTGATTTTAGGATTTTAGGATAGAATTTCAAAAGTTCCTCAAAGAGGCCAAAACACCATTATAAAGTTGAAGTCAGCGTGTGGAATTTCTTCATATTGACCTGGTACCCCATGGCCTTAGGAAGTTATACACAGCTGCCTTTTATAGATGAATGTGTGATTTCCTTGTATTTGAAGTAAAGCCTTGCACTTTGTAACCCTCACCTGAAGGTGAAGGGAAAATTGCCCCACACCCATCAGATCGGCCTCCGTGAGCTAGCTAACTGCTTCAACAGCACATTGGAGCAGTAAGGCTGACCTGACAGACAAGCTGTGTGAAGAGTCGTTTCGGTAGATGTGCTGGAGAGAGCAGCAGGAGGAGCTCACTCAGGGAGCGCCTGGCTGTTCTGTAGTCAGCAGGGCACAGGCCAGCCAACAGGAGACGTTACCTTTTATTTAGCAAGATTTCCATTAGAGAAGGCTGGAATTTTTAAAGGAATTTGGGCACTTGAAAGATAATAGAATTAGGGGGGAAAATGAAATACCTTAATATTTGATGAGCTCAGATTAATGAAGTTTTGTGACTTATCTTGTGTTTTGTGACCTCATATCTTTTAGATTAAGTTTTGTTTTTGAAGTCAAAAATTTTAAAATTTAATTTAAAAATCTGAATTGAAGAATAATCAGTGTTTTCTGTAGCAGTTGAATAATACATGGAAATTCCCTGCTAGCATTAACAATACTATATGAGGATTCACCCCTTTATGACTTGTAGTATGTAGCTTACATGAAAAAGATCATTTCTGTCCTAGCTGTTGGAGTGCCTCATCAGTTTTCTTAAGGATCTCTTTCTTTTAATAATAATTAGTGTTGTTTAGAGCGCCTGTTCCATTATCACCTTCTTGATTCTTGATTATGCTGATGATTACACATGGAGAGAGAGAGAGAGAGAGAGAGAGAGAGAGAGGAGAGTGAGTGAGTGTGTGTGTGTGTGTGTGTGTGTGTGTGTGTGTGTGTGTGTGTGTGTGTGTGTACACCTCATGTGATGAAGACTGATCTCAGGGCCTGGCACATGGTAGGAATGTGCTACCCTCCCAGGCCATATTGTAAACTGTTTACTACCCAGCCTCGCTCTTTTGAGTCCTCAGTTACGGGCTTTGTCTATGTTTAGAATTCTCCAGTACATTTTTATGGAGGGGCAAGGGGACTGTGGTGGACAAGGGGAAAGGTGGCTGTGTTAAGTGGGAAGATGTTCATTTTATAAATCAACTCTACATGCTGTGGTATATGGCATCCATACATGTGAATATGTGACATGTGGAAACAATCTTCCTTGAACTAAATGTATATAATATGGTTGGGGCCTTTGTTCTGATTCAGACGTTTTTGTCTCATTTTGCCTATTCCATGCATTTTATTACTATATATAGTACATCTGATATGTACTGACTAAGGCAAGATTGCCCTTATTTTTTCAGTTTTACATTTTTCTCAGGTGCTTGTGTATTTTTTTAATGAGTAAAACCTAAAAATGAAGAAACTATTTTCTCTGTACACTTTCTCTTCTTTTCCTAGAGAACTCTTGATCAGAGGGACAAAGGAAACTAAAATGTCTGTTTTTAAGTGGATTATATTTATGGGAGAAAAACCCAAATATCTGTTACATGGCAATTTCAAATTTTTCTATTGTGAAACAATCGTTTGTGTTTATGGAATACCCTTTTTAGAGTGATGACTTTGTTAGAAATCATTACAAGATAAAATTACCTCGCTCCGGCAGGTCTGTGTTCTTTGGCAGAGTGGCCTAGGCAACTCACGTGCGGCCCCAGCACCACACGTAGGGGTTCTTGCTGTTGTCCGCCGTCACTCTCAAGCCACATGCTTGGGAGTTTTCTCCAGTTCTCATGAGGTTTGTGAAGGGGAACTCAGCCCCAGCCTGATAATTTTTTTTTGAAGTAGCATAAATAGCAGAAGGCTAAGAGAATGCTGAGGGCTTCATTATTTAGCACTCAAGTTTCTGTCAGGCGTTTGAAATCATGTGATGCCCTTGATGCTCCTGAAGGGTCTCCCCGCCGTAGGGACTATCCTTCAGCATGAGCGTGGCTGGCGGAATGGATGTGTACCCCTTGCCTCTCCTCAGCCCGCCAAACTTCAGGGTAGCTTTCCTGTGCATTTAGGGGAAAAGTCCAGGGATGCTTGTCGGCCACGGAGGCCACAACTGATTGGGACACAGTGGTCATTGGAGGCATCTGCAGTTGGCTTAGCTAGAACTCTTCAAGAGCAAATGGCCTCCTTGTGGGGCAAGCATTGTGCTTCTGGCTCTTTGTAAGCAGTGTCCAGCTGGCCATTGATGATGGAACCTGTGGAAGGTTCCTGTCTGTTTCTAAGTTGAAGGTCCGTTGCCTCCAATGCTCTATTCTTATTGGTGATATCACATTGTGGGGGTGGGGGTTATGTGTGTATTTAGCCGTGTATTTAAGCTTTCCTCTATTCAAGGTTAAGAGTGTAACCATGTGATTTACTCAGAGTGTGAAATGCATGAATCAGCTGTAGGGTTTACAGCTCTCCCTGTAGCTGCTGTTGATAGATACTGCATTTGGGGGCATTGTGATATATATGTTAATATATCATACAAATATATTTATAGACATATATGTATTGCAGAAACATATTGCATTAAGAAGTTTCTCTGGTCAAAGTCCTCCCTTACCTTTATAGTGTTGATTGCTAGCTTCATGGCAGCCGAGAACAAATGTGAAGGGGAGTGAGCAGTTTGGCTAAGAAAAAAAAGCTAAATAAGCCAGCTTACTTATACTTAACACTTAAACATACAAGAGGGGGACCACAGTGCTCCTCTGCTCTAGATCTCAGTCATGCATCCCACAAGTACATGAGTACAGAAGTGATGCTGTGAAGTAACCGCTCGCTGTAAGTGTTCAAGACGTACTGCAGTCAGTGCTTTAAATTTGCGGTGCCAAGTATCATTTGTCCAGAGCCACGTGCTTCCAAGAGTTAGGACTTTTCATAGCGTCTGAGGACAGAAGCTGAACTCTCCCTTTCTTGTCACCTAGGTTTCCACTTGAGTGGCACAGTGACAGAACCTGCAATACAATCGGAGCCAGAAACCGTTTGCAACGTGGCCATCAGCTTTGATCGTTGCAAGATTACCTCAGTGACCTGCAGCTGTGGAAACAAGGACATATTTTATTGTGCCCATGTTGTGGCGCTGTCTTTATACCGCATCCGCAAGCCAGATCAGGTCAAGCTGCACCTGCCCATTTCAGAGACTCTCTTCCAGATGAACAGAGACCAGCTGCAGAAGTTTGTTCAGTATTTGATCACAGTGCACCACACGGAAGTCTTGCCGACTGCTCAAAAGCTCGCAGACGAAATTCTGTCCCAGAATTCAGAAATCAACCAAGTTCATGGTGAGTACTGCAGATGACGGAACTTTCTCAGAGTATTTTTCATTTATAAGTTCAATTATGCATAAAATGAATTAAGTGTGAGAAGTAGGTCATCAGCAATACTCTTTGATAGAGATTAACTTAGTTTTGTATGCTACAGCATTTCTTTTGAAGTATTTTATGCTAGAAGGCAAGCCCTTTGGAGAAAAGGGGTCTTTTAGGAAAGGGGTCTCGTTAGGTATGGCTCAGACTGGCCTTGAGCACAAAATGGTCCCTCCTTAGCCTCCCGCCTCTGCCTCCCACCTCCCTGCCTCCCACCTCCCTGAGACAGCACATCTGACAGCAGCAAGCTTCTGTGCTCAGAAAAATCTCACTTGTTAAAGCCAAATTGTTCTTACACTTCATTTCGCTTAGTAACATTTCATTTAGTATTAGCTATTAGTTATATAAAACACTTGTCATTTTATTTATACTTTTAAGCAAATGAATATGTACATATTTAGTTTTTCACTTTAAAATTTACTTTCTAGGCTGGGTATGGTGGTGCACGCCTTTAATCCCAGCACTTGGAAGGCAGAGGCAGGTGGATCGCTCGCTGAGTTAGAGGCCAGCCTGGTCCACAAAGTGAGTCTAGGACAGCCAAGGCTACACAGAGAAACGCTGTCTCAAAAACACAAAACAAAATTTTAAATTAAATTTAAAATAAAATTTACTTTCTAGTGCAGGGAAAGAAAATAAACTTAAGAAAACTTAAGAAAAATATTACAGCTGATTTAGAGTTTATGATATATATATATATATATATATATATATATATATATATATATACACATACATACATACACATATATATATTTATATCTAAAAAATAATTTTCTTTTAAATTAACTCAAAAGAATATATGGGACAGTTCAGAAATATATCCACTAACATTTTTTTCCATACAATATACTAGTAAAATGTAAAAAATGCTAGCCTGGGGAGATGGCTTATCCACTGCTGTGCTGGCTTTCATTTTATGCTTTTTAAATTTTAGAAATGATTTTGTAAAAATATATTGAGGAAAGTATCATGGTCTTGGCTAAGCAGCTCAGGGCCCTAATATTATTAAATTTATTTTACTATTTTATAATATAATATATAATACAATATAGTTTTGTAAGTGTTTTTAAAGTCATTACTTCATGGTGCAAGTAGAAATGTTTATGGCAAGCAGTGTTAAGTCATTTAAAAACTAAGAGATGCCACTCTGTATATGAAGTCTGACTACTGACAACAAGTACAGCAAACTAGCACCTAGGCAGACAGCTAGCGCAGACAGCTCTGAGCATGTGTGAGGTCTCCATGTCCCGCCCCTACAGGCTGCCCCTGATTTGTGTTGTAATTTCTTCTTGGGTAGTAGAGGCATTTTTACATCATTAAATGCTGGTTTGTCTTGATCTGCTTTTAAGCTCTATATATCATACAGTATGAGTTCTATACATCTTTCTTAAAGTCTTTAATAGTAGAATTTACCCATGTTTCATGTGCCTGTAATTCATTTGTTGTCATTTATTGGATGTTTCCCTGTCTCATACAGGGAATTACAGTGTGACCCACATATACATATTAGTGTAAAATGTATAAAATAAAAAGCAAAATTAATTTTAATGAAATTTTATGATTCATATATAAATATTGCTTCAACAAAAATATTTATATTTTTGGTTGTAAGCCTAGTCTGTTAAAGAGTTGTTGAGCCATTTCTCAAACCCAAAAAATATTTATATAGTTTATAATTTTAGATTACTATCAGCCTTATTTTCAGTTAAATATTATATAAGTAAAATTCAGTATATTCTTTTCAATGAATCCATAAGATTTTATACTGTTACGATGTATAAAATAACAAGCACTATAAGTTGTTCAAAATGATTATGCTTATGTGCCAGTGATGCTGTGAAAATGCATGTGTGCATGTGTACTTCATGTTTATGTGTGTGTGTGAGTGCATGTGAAGGTTGGCAGGATATTCTCAAAATCATTTAGGGACATTTATAACTCTGAAATTTGGTGCCTGTTTTCATGCTTATAACACCCCAAATCACACGAAACCCACGTGCAAGTCTGTAGCCCTGCATGGCTGGTGGTAGCATTGCTTTGGAGTATTCTGGCTGTGAGAATGCCCGTATTTATTTGTCCGTCCTACTGATGATGGGCCTTGTTTACAATAGCGCTGCTGTGAATGTGTTTTCAGAAGTCTCCTGGCACTGTGTGATACATGGTTTTTATGTCCAAGGCAATCATATGTGCAGTCAGATTTCTCGTGGTGCTCCCCATGTTGGCTCTGCTATGTCTCAGTAGCAGTAGTGAGGCGTGTGGAGCATTTTACTGGCAAGAGGCTGCCCCTGTTAAATCTCGAGAATGACCATCAGAGGAGCCGTCGGCCTCCAGAAAGCACGTGCGTTCAAGAGTTCTCAAGTAGGCTTCTGCCCTAGAGGATCGGTCATCTTACTCACCCCTTGCTGCCTTTGGGAAATCCACACTAGCCCACAGTCATCCCAGAGACTTCTCAGGAGCATTTCGGGTAGTGCCCCTCAGCACGTGGGTCACAGCCCCCTGGAGACTCATATCAGATATTTACAGTTCCTAACCATACAAAAGTACAGTGACAATGTAGCACTGAAACGATTTTATGCTTGGGGGTCACCACAACATGAGGAACCGTATTAAAGGATTGCTGCGTTAGGAAGGTTGAGAATCACTCAGTTAGGGCTTATTAAATTTTTCAGTGGACATTGACAAGTAAGATAGTTCTCTTTTCTCTTTCATTTTTCCTTAGTTCAAATAACACATTGTCCTTTGAATTTTAGCTTAACTGATGGGCCTATCAATAATTATATATTCAATGCAGTTATCTTGCTATGAAGGTTAATAGCTCCTGGAGTTTCTTATTTTAAACCTTTTTTTTTTTAAGTTTATTACCAAGTTGAGATAGTGTTCCTAATGCAGTCATGTAAACTATGACTATTTGCAGAAATGTGGTCACATGACATTCCTTTCAGAATTTCTGAGATTGAAACAGCCCCGTTTAAGGAGCTATAATGGACAGTGCAGGTTAGCTTGGACTCTGATTTTCAGAGCCTGTGTCTGAGAAGAGCTGCTAGAGAGCAGAGGGCCTGAGTGGAGCGCACTTCCAGCTTTCTCGCTACCCAATCTCCCAGTGGATTTGAGCCTAGAAACGTGCTACGTAAACAAGCTGTGTACCGCCTTCCGCTCTAGTGTGACAGTGGTCAAGACGGGTGGGAAACAGGCCGTGGCCTCACAGGATGCAGTGGGAAGTGTGTTCCCTGGAGGGCTTGCCTCTGACTGTTAGACTAATGGCATGACATAATTGTGAGATTAACAGTGCTCCACAGGTATCTGACCATGTGGTTTCACCTGCGCTCACATTAAATCTGTTTACAAGACAGCGCTTTCCTGTATAATTTTGAGCATTTTTTTCTCATTTGAGAAAAATGCCTTGAGCATGATTTTGGGGTGACCTTCTCTAAAGAGAACTAACAACTTCTAATGAGATAAATAGGGCCAGTATATGATTTTGACTTAATTATTTTAGCCAGTCTCGTGATGACATGGTTTAGCTTATCTGCATCCCTTTTGAAAGAAAAGCGTGATTCACCTTACAAGTAGCTACAAAAATTTTTATTTATTTATTTTTTAAATTGGTTTTTTGAGACAGGCTTTCTCTGTGTAACAGCTCTGGCTGTCCTGGAACTCACTCTGTTGTCCAGGCTGGCCTCGAACTCACAGAGATCTGCCTGCCTCTGCTTCCCAAGTGCTGGGATTAAAGGCATGCGCCACCACCGCCCAGCTTACAGAAATTTCTTTTGATTATAGTTATTCTTTTTTGTGTGTGAATTTACTTCCTGCTTCTTAAAAGGTTTTTTTCTTTTTCTTATTATTTTGAAATATTTTTGAAAAGAGTTATATCTTGAGGAATGCAACATTTCATTTGTGTTATTCCTTATATGTTAGCTCAGCATTGCGAGTGTACAGTGCAGTAATGTGTACGTGGTGATTCACCCAGCCACACTCAGCAGTGAGGCCTGTGTGACTACCGACTGCAGTGTGGGCACTGTTGTTAGAATAGTCCTACTTGTCAGGTCTTTTCCATTTCATCGTGTTTCATACATTTTTCTATATGACTTGATGATAAAATTAATCATATATGCAAAGTGGCTATAAGGTATTTAACGTTAATATCCTACCAGGGACATTGTAGTTGTGAAATTTTTTGAGCCAACTGTTTGCTTTTATCTTTCTATTCTAATATACCGTTCTACCTTTAACGTCTTTGCTAAGTACTCAGCAATAGAGACATTGATTTCGAAGCACCAGCCCTGCTTCCCTAGCTTAGCTGTGCGAACTGCTGCTTCTCTGGCTCTTTTTCCTACTAAAGGAGGAAACACACTAGCCCGGTGTGACGGTCTCTAGGAAGGAGGAAGCTGAACTGCAGCTTTGAGGCCAGCCTGTCTCAAAGCATGTCCGCAAAGGAGATGACATTCTAAATCGGCAAGTTGTGGCATAGGGACAGAATATTGAACTTGAGCACGTAGACTGTGGGAGTGTCATGGGTATGTGTCGCCTGGTTGAATGTGGCGGAGCACATTTTCCCTCATGCTTAAAATGCTCATCCTCGTGTAATGTAGCTCTAGAAAAAAATGACGACATGGATATATAGGACAATAGTAAAAAGATATTCAACTACATCTCTCTGGAACACTCTTAAAGATAGTTTGAGAAGAGAGCAAAGGGCTGGCAAGATGATTCAGCAGCCGAAGGTGCTTGCCACCAAGCTGACTACCTGGGCTTAATCCCTGGAGCCTCCAGGCATGGAAAGAGAGAACTGGTTGCCCAGGCAGTCCTCTGATGTCCAATGTTCATGCCATGGTCCTTGAATACCCTTAAGTCCCCTCCCACACAGGAAGCAGAGAGCTGGTGATGAAAAGGAGAGTTAGAGGTAGTCTTTACTTTCCCCAGACTCCGTGACACCCATTTCTTTTTGTTTTACTGACCACCCACAGGCTAGCTTCTACTGCGCAAACTACAGCAAAGGAACAGGTCTCAGGGAAAGTCGTACTGATCTTGACCTTGAGTGAAAAGAAAGTCATTTAGTGACCCTTTTAAACCCAGGCCCTGGGCCAGTTCCCAGAGTAGGCCAATGCTCTTGTATGTACCCCAGATACCAGCCCAGTAGCTGCAGTACCCAAGGCATTCACTGACGTGTCACAGAGGGTCCACATGACCTCTCAACTCTGGCATATCTGCAGAAACACAGACCACAACCAGGATCTGCACTTGAAAGGCTCATCTCCTTTTGGTACTCCCAGCTGTGCATTTGATATTACTGTATTTCTTTTTTTAAAATAATTTTATATTTATTGAAAAGGAATTTTTTCATACAGTATTTTTATCATGGTTTCTTTTTATAAAACTGAGACTAAATCCATCTTGCTTGTCTATCCTTCTTAATTTAGCCTTCAAATACTACTTTGAATCATTTTATGTATCAATCTATGTCAGCCTCCTGGTTAAACTACCGTACAAGTCTACATACAAGTTCCTTTTTCATTTGACAGTAAACGTGGAGACTCATATTATGACCTGTGTATGTTGGTAGCATGTCTGAACACAACACACAATAAGTACCCTCTCATATTTTTAAAACAATCTTTTAAAAAAATTCTGTCTTGTTCTTAGTAAGAAATTGGTGATTTATTCTATAGGAGTACGTAAACATGCTCCAAATCCTGTGGTGAGTAACAGTTGGGGCGTCGTCTGATGCAGACCTCAGGTCACATCTCTCTGCCCTGTATTGCTCCGTAGGTGGTCGTGTTCAAGTGTAATTGGACTTGCTTTAGCAAACAGCCTGTGGGAGCATCCTAGGGAAGCGTTTGATTATTAGCAGCCCATCTTTGTGGAGCACTGTAATGTCAACAGTTGGTACAAAGTATGGTCTACTGGTGGTCAACATAACAAGTACCTTGTGCACCAGAGAAAGTTGCTCTAACTACGCTATCGTGAAAAGATCGTGATATGAAGCCTAAAGGAAACTCTGAAGAGTGAATTTTGGAGAAAATCATAGTAGTTAGAGAAGTGTAGACAAAAAGATAAATCCTCAGTGGCTCCCTGCTCCCAGAACCAGTGCCCACATAGCACCCCCAGCAGACAGCATTGTCTGTGCCCTATAAGATAGTTCTTCCTTGGTGAACACACATACACACGTGTGCACATACAACTTGAAATGTAGTTTTAAGGGAAAAATAGAAACCAGTTGAAAACCGTATTTGTGGTTTCCTTTTGGGAGGAGGGGGAGGGGCTGCACAGATGTAACTGTCTTGCGTTAGTTGTTGTAAGCCGGGCACTAGTTCCTGGTATGTGTGTGTCCATTCCTTCACCTCATGGTGACCTAAGAGAGGTGTCCTCCGGCTTTCCCTATCCATAAGTGTTGCTGTTAGGACCGTCACGTGGTTTGTGAGTGTTTTGGTTTTAGTTTCTGATTTTTGTTTCGTTTTGCTTTTTGTTTTTCGAGACAGGGTTTCTCTGTGTAGCCTTGGCTGTCCTGGACTCACTCTGTAGACCAGGCTGGCCTCGAACTCAAAGCAATCCACATGCCTCTGCCTCCCAAGTGCTGGGATTAAAGGCATATGCCATAGTTTTTTATTTTTTAAGTAATAGTTTCAGTAGTATAAATACTAGAATAAGTGGTATATGCATTTTGAATTTTATAATTATTACCAAAGCTGCTCCTAAAATTATATTTTATCCCAAATTATAACCAAAATATGATGGCTGCATCATGAGTTAAATGTACCTTCTGAAATATGATGGACTCTGATCAAATGTAGGTTATAGTTCGTCTTTCCTTCACAGGAGTCCCAGCATTTCGCTTAAGCAAAAGAAGTAGTTTAGAAATGTAATGTTCCTTAATTTGGAGGAATTAAAAATCTCTTGCCTGTGAGGAATGTTCTCAGGTGTAATGAAGAGACAGGCAAGGTACTTGAGCTCAGTAGCCGATAGGCAAGGTACTAGAGCTCAGTAGCCGTCTCCGTGTCCCTTTTCATCCATGTGTCCCTTCCCTCTCATCCTCCAGGCATCGCTAACACCCTTAGCCTTCATATATGGAGAAACCGTCAGCTCCGACCATCTCCCCCTCTGCTCTTTCTCATTTTGCTGACCCTCCAATCTCCATGTTAATCTACATGAGCTGGTCGTTCTCGCTGCCCACCTCCCCCTGAGCCCATTCTGTGTTTAATAAGACTTCCATCTTTGAAGTCTGACTAACCTGAATTGGAATCCAGCCTCTGGTCCCATGCTTTCAAGCCTAGTTATGGGGGCAAGAGATCTCATACAAGGTGAACAAAACCAAAAGTTAGGAGAGTAAACAGTAGTGGATCCTGCTGTCCCTGTCACTGTGCTGTGTTAGTTGAGCTGCATCTGTAGGCTGTAGGGTCAGTAGTAAATAATGGAGGAAAATATTTATAGACTCTTTTTGTTTGTTCATTGTTTTGTTTGTTTGCTGTTTTTGTTTTTGTTGTGGTTTCTTTGGGAGAGGTGGAAACAGTGCCACGACATCCAGCACACAAACCAGCATTTTAAAGCATCATTTAAAGTAAGCAGAGCTGACTATTGCTAGAGCTCACAAGTGTGGTAAAGGCCTTTCTAATAAGGCTGAGGAGTTTGATTAAAAAAAAAAATTCTGAGAACTTGGCATAAATATTTATATTTGTGTACCAAGTAATTGTTAGCACATTTTATCAAATAAATAACTGAAAATGATGTACCTGTTACCATGCAGCTTTTTACGCTGTTTATATGCTGCACTTTTAATGAGATTTGGAAAATATACACATGCTTTATTGCTTTTTACCAAGAAAAGATACATGCTATCCTCCCGAAGGCTGAAGTAAATTAAACGATAAGAGATGAGCAATTGTTGGAAGAGAGGGAAACGGTGGAGGAGGGCTGGAGACAGTGCTACTTGAGGACCCCAGACACTTCGCTGGCGTGTGTAGCTCATCTACTTCCTTGGTGCTTAGCTAAAGGAAGGTAATCAGAGCAGAAATGACAACCATCAGGCCTTCCTCTGCCATCAGCCCCTTTGGCTGAGAAGACAAGCTGTCCTTTCTGTAGCTTCTGGAGAAGCCACCGTGTCCTCTCCTGGCAGTGGACTGCAAGGGATGATGTAGAGGTGGTGAGCAAGGGTCTTGTTGTTTGAACTACAACAAAAATTATAAACTTAAATAAAAGCATTAGTTAGACGCCATCCTAAAAATGAGGATTGAGAATTAAATTTAATTTTTTTCCAAAGAACATGTCTCTTCAGTGTTCATGGTCATGTTTTTAAAGTATTCTTGTTTTCTTTCTGCTCTAAAGAGAGACTTGTTTTTGAGTCTTGAGTCGCTAAGCTTAGCTTTTCTCTCTCTCTCTCTCTCTCTCTCTCTCTCTCTCTCTCTCTCTCTGTTTTTTTCTCCTCAGAACTAATGGTGATGTCATGGTTTTGCCATCAGTGTGTAAGACAGGCATACCTATTGACTTAATGTTTCCTAGTGTAAACAGTAGGCACTAAACCTGCATGTTAGTGTACTTCCGTAGGTCGCCCAACAGAGACTAGCTAATTACCTCTGTAGTATAGATGCCTGCTGCCTACATTATGCCCAAATAGAGGGAATTTGATGATTTTGATAAAACAGAACATGATTTCTAAGTGTAAATAGCTAAAAGCATTATTGGGGGGACAGCGAGATGGCTCAGTGGGTAAGGCCTATGCCACCGAGTCTGAGGACCTGAATTTGAGCATCAGAACTCATGTGATGCAGAGAGAACTGACTGGCACGTGACATACGCACTAAATAAATGTAGAAAGATGGATGCCTGAAACGCTAGTTTCCTCGGAGCAGTTGGTAACAGTAGAGCCGGAAAAGAAAGAATTACCTTCTCATTCTCATCCTACATTCGAACGCTAAACCTGTGGGCTGGACACAACGGAAGCCCATGCTGACTATTTCTTCATGGCTCAGTTTCCAGCGCACAGGGTGAGGTGGTGTCATCTAACCCCGAGAAGACGGCATCCGCAGCATGAGACGCTCCTTTCGATGAGCGTCTTAAAATGTGCTTCCTTCACAACGGGGAGAGGTGCTTATGTGGTACCCCTGAGTGCTCTTCTGTGTTGTTAAGGTCCACAGTATGCCAAGACATTTCATAGTCTCCCTCTCAACTACAGAATCCTTGTTCTTCTCCACTAGTTCAAAGAGAAAAGTGCAATTCAGTAGGTGTGACTTGGTGCAAAGGCATCCAGTGTGTCCTAGCAATTTTGATAGGTTTTAATTTAGGGAACTATTGTGCTGAGGAGTTTTGCTGTTCTGATGAATCAGTAGGCTTAGACTAGACAGTGATTCTTCGTGCCCATGAATTCTCCTTTGCTTCCTCCTCTGGTGTCACGTTACCAAGGTGGAAGGTGAATCAGACTCAAACACTTATCTGTCTTGGAACGATTGACAATTAAGTCTCTCACTGCCCATCCCACAATAGATAGTTTTCCTTTCTCCAAGGGCTTGAAGCTAAAGAGTTGAACTTCAGTAATAAAATACTCACAATGATTGACTATACATTGCAAATATTATAGCACCTGTAAGTAAGAACAAAAACCATGATCGCTTTTAAAGCATTTAATGTATGGATATAGTGATTCTGGTTCCTGCTTAACTCAGGTTATTTAATAGTAAATATGTAAATATATGAACTTTTATTTTCTTTTCAAACTTAAATGCTTTGTCTGTGATTACAGATGACCATTAATAAGTAGTAGATTCCACAGCTCTTAGATTTTTATATGATGCCAAATCAAGTACTCTAAAGTGTTTGATTAAGACATTGGGGTTTAATAGTTAAACCCCAGACTAAAAGTTTATTTTAAATACTGTTATTGAACTAGCTAGCTAGTAAACAGTGCTGAAGATCGAACTTGTGGTTTTATATGAGGTGGGCAGACAGTTTACCACACAGTTGTAACCCATCCCAGCATTCAAACTTGGAATGCATAAAGTGTATGCATTTGTACTTTGGGGATAAATACCATTGTCGTAGTAATTAATAAGATACTTAATCTTTTAGCCTATAATGTATGTGTTGCATACCTTAATATGTTAAATATATCAAGTAAAACCTTACACCCACTAGTTATCTTTACTTTCATTCTTATAACTAAATAATCAGTTTTTTCTACAGTGCGTCAGCAGACTTCTTTTTATTGCCTAGTTAATGTTTTTATTCCTGTAACATAGAATTTTGGAGTTAAGTGCAATTTGCCAGAGGATACACATATTCTTTCTCAGCTCTTCCTTGAGCTGAAGTCACTGGGATTCTAGTGTGTGTGTGTGTGTGTGTGTGTGTGTGTGTGTGTGTGTGTGTGTCTGTGTGTCTGTCTGTCTGTCTGTCTGTCTGTGTGTCTCCCCTCCCCTCCCCTCACTCCGTCCCTCTCCTCCCTCCCTCTGTGTGTGTGTGATTCCTTAAAGCAGGAATGTAATATATTTTAAAGTTGTTAGCTTTTATAAGTAGGGGAGGGAATCATCATTTAATTCAAGAGTGACTGCTAGATTCTAATATCATTTGTTGCTCTTTGTTTGAAATAACTAAGAATTGTTTATGGTCTGCAATTTTTAGAGGGTTTCTCAATGTAGGTCACTTTGCCTACAGGCTATAGAAAATAACTTTGTTTCTCCAACTCATGTTTATACCTATTTAAAATACTTGGATGTCTATGGCAAACTCAACACTATGCATCTCCCATAGAGTTCTGGTCCCTGCGACTGAGAGCCCTTAGTCAGATAGAGCACAGTCGGCCTCTCAGCATGCCTGCCCAGGTCTAACTGGGACCTCTGTGCTGAGGGGGAGTCTAAACAGAGCATACCTCACAGGAAAATACAGAAAAGAGGCACAGCTGTGCTGAGAGTGGGTGTTGGGTTTCCATCCAGATCATCAGGAGCAGTAGAAATGAGTGATAAGTAGCCAGTCTGAGCTGCACGTGAGATTTCAAGGGGGGTTTTAGCAGTATGTTGGAGAGAACTTAGATGTTGAGGCCTTGTAGTTTAACTGTTTGCAGAGTTCTTTTTTATTCATTTCCATAAAGAATCTGTAGCTGTTTTTCTACAGAGGGGTTGTGTGAGAAGGTCCCAATAACCAAAGTGAATGGCTGGACGAGTTAGGGACTCTGAATCCCTCTGAGGTGCCATGGTAGACCTGGTAATTACAATAGCATTATGTGTACTGTAAGATGAGAGCCATGAGAACAAATATGCCAATTAATAGTCCTTATGAGTAATATATACATATACATATGTATACACATATACATATATATGAGTGAAATAGGAAAAAATATATACATCTTTCAGTAAGAGTCCTTCGAGAGAAAATATTTACCTTATTTGATATTTTGGAGGGTGGTGTTGACTTTTCCCTCCTCTTTTTGATATTGTCCTCAAAGTGTTTGATTCTGGATTGTTTAGGCAATAGCGACAGATAACATCCTCACTCTTTTGAGTTTGGACACCAGCCTAATTGCCCCGTCCCTAATTGGAGCAGCTTTTCCCTCTCTCTGGGAACGTCTTTCCAACTCTTGTAAGAGGCCACTTGTTCCCACTGCCCTCGCGGCTCTGCCTCCAGCATTTACACATGGGCCTTCGCTGGGGCTCTGTCCTGGGGTCTTCTTACACCCGCACTGCCTCCCACCACAGCATGACCCCCCATTTATATCCTTGGCCTGCTTCCTTTCTTGTCTTCAAGGTATTCCAGATTCACTATATTTAAAATTGAACTCCCAAATCTGAGGATTTCCCACTGCAGTGAATTGTCCCATATTCTGTACAGTGGTTTAATCTAGAAACCAGTGCCCCTCCCTCGCCTAGATCATGTGTGTCCCTCACGTGCTCACGTCTTTACCGAGTCTTCCTGCCTTGGTGGTGCTAGGAGACATGATGTACAATGTCTTTTTAAAGGCCGCACTGTCAGTGTGAACTTGTGTTTATTTTTTTTCTCATTTTCATTCAACATTTTTAGACATGTTTCCATTGTAGGATGTGGAGACTATTCCCATTCATTTTTGTGGCTGCATAATTAATATTTCATGGTAAGGATGTTACAGTTGATGGATATTGGCACAGAGGGTGTTCCGTTATTCTACTTGAGGTAACGTCCTCATGAGTTCCCGCTCATCACCCCACGGGAAGAGAGACAGAGCCCCTCAGCCTCCGAGGTCTTCTGCCTCTCCAGGCTGGTTTCATGTCCCTCTGCCCCGAGCCCCTCCTCTGGTGAGGAGTGGACTCTCACTTCTCCTCTGTGTCTTGCTTCTTTCTGCCTAGGGCCTCTGCCCAAGTTCTTGTGTTAGTCCTCATGTGACCGTCCCTCTTTGCCCTGTCTTTAGGTGACTTCTAATTAGCTTCTAATCTGCTTAAAGCAGATCTCAGCTCGTTGCCATTTCCTGAAGGTGTTTTATTTTGTTCTAGCAATCATGGCTATCTCAGAGTTCCGGTAAGTCTCCCAAACCCTGACTTCCTTAAGGAACTGGCACCATGCAGCACAATGCGTACACATGCATTTGTATTTATTATTATTGCACCGATTCTTCTCTTACTCAAAATCATGCTTTCCAAATAGTATGGTAACGATTCAACTGTGGTATAGAATTAGTGTAAAGGATTATAACAAGTTACTAAAAAAACAGAATAGCAAATATCAGGCCATTGCATTTATGTTCAGGCTGTGTCTTTCCAGTCAGACTTTTCAGTTCAATAAAAAGCTGTGATCATATTAGTACATAAAAGCATAAGCATATTAGGCATAGTATAAACTGCATTTATTATTGTAGGTACCAGCTAAAAATAATGGGCCTTAAATTAGTTAAGAACAGGAATGCTTTGTGTCTTGAATACCATTATATTGCCATGTCTTGCCAAGAGGCAGGTTGACAGAGTTGACACTGTGGCTATGCTGACAAACTGAAAGAATAAATGCCACTTTTTAGGGTGGCTCTTGTCCCACTGTGGCTCTCTCCTAGCGTCAAGCAGACTCAGTTTCTAAGGAGACATTATTGATTATCTCCTTGGCCAGTTAATTTGTATTCGATCATTAAATGACAAGAGACATAGAATCCTATCTACAAACTGTCTAAAGGCTCATGAGGATCTGAGACATCAGGAGTGAAATGTTCTTATATTTAAATTCTTATTTCGTAAAGCTCTTCGACCTTAAAATGTCATTGTTTTATTTTCTTAACAAATAGTGAAGCTTAAAATTTTTCCCCAAATTGTCTGGGTACCGTTTAAATTTGTGATGTAGCCTTCACTCACTGGGTTTATTATCTGGCTGTTCTCTTTTGTGTGTGCTTCAGCAATAAAATATTTATGCAGTTTGGCAAGGTAATACTACAACCTGGGTTAATACAACAGCTGCACTGCCTGCTCCCATGTGTCTTGATTTCCCTTTTTAATCTTTGTTTTCTGCAAGTTAAGACTTGCATCAGCATGTTGTTTGTACAGTGGCAGATGATGGTGAAGCTTCTTGATTTGCCATAGGAAAGAGTGAAGGACTCAGCTGAAGTGACTTGTTCCTATTTTCTGGGTGTCTTTGAGACATGTTTTTCTAGTATGTCCTATGTAGATCTTCCTAAATCATGCATTTACAGTAAGACATTTTTGTGACTCTTTAATTCTTTAGAAAACTTATAAGCTTTTCATTAAAAACAAAAAACAAAAAACAAAAAAAAAAAAACCTCTGCTCCTACAAAATGGAAATACTTGAGTTCTATAGTAATCTTTATTTGATTAAGCATAGAATCAGGACAATCTCAGAAATCAAAAGTGATTTGTGTTCATTTCAGTCATAAATTGGTATGTATAATTGGAACTGAGATTAACTTTTAAAATGTCTAGGCAAAACCAGCCTGTGAATTATTTCCAGTTACCGCTTTAATGCAGCACATGTCCCTTTTTCTTTCTAGGTGCTCCTGACCCTACAGCAGGTGCTAGTATTGACGATGAAAACTGCTGGCACTTGGATGAAGAACAGGTGCAAGAACAGGTTAAACTGTTCCTTTCCCAGGGAGGGTACCATGGATCAGGGAAGCAGCTTAACTTGCTCTTTGCAAAGGTATGGTTGGCAGTTTTGAAGACCTACTCCAAGTATAGGAGTGTATGTGGTAACTCACATCCTGTGTGGAATAGGATGGAGACTGGAAGCAAGGGAACCAGTGAGAGCGTTAACGTTCTTATACAAGCTTTAACTTGTTCAAGTGGCCTTCTGCAGCATGGGAGGGCATCTTCGCCTCTCATCCTTACTATAAAATGATAATTTGTTACAGTTAAAAAAAAAATCTTCCAGTAGCAAAAACAAAGTAAATGGCTCTAATGTTTCTTGACATCCTTTCAAGTGTTTCTCTTTCTAGTTAGTTTTCCCCAGGGGAGCATAACTTTAAGCATAGCATTTCTTTGACACATAACTTAATAATTTCAGTGATACTAAATGTTAGTTTCGAAAGTGTGAATTAGTTTCATAGACTTCAAAGTTCTAATCTCATTGAGTATATGAATTAAAAACTTTGGAAATTATTTGCCAGTTTTCTCATCTATTAAACTAACGATAACATCTCTTCCCATTGCTTTGATAGTAGTATTAAATAATGGTGCTGTGTTTATTTCAGCTGGTAAAAACCCACGGCCGGAGAAGAAACACCTGGTACCTTTAGCGCATGTTCTCTGTGATCAGAAGCATGGCAGAGCATTTGGCACCGTCAAACCATTTCTAAATACTGGATAAAATGCCTTTTTAAAAATACTAGGGCTAGCGAGATGGCTTGATGAGGGAAATGCTCCTTGCACAAGCCGGAGAACGGGTTCAGATCTCCAGAGCCTGCTGAAAAGCTGGCTGTGGTGGCATGCCTGTAATCTGAGCCATAGGGAGTGGAGGCTAACCAGCTCAGCTCTAGGTTCTGTTACACACTTGGTCTTAAAAACAAACAAACAAACAAAAACAAAAAGATGGAAAGTGATAAAGGAGGAGCCCTGTATCAGCATCTGGCCTCCCACTCTATGAGCACACGTATGCTTGATAACCCACACATGGACACATACATACCCTGTGTCCCCCACAAACCCAGTGCTAAAATATTATATTTTCTTCAGGGTATAGTCATTCTTGCACATAATGTACTAAAATTATTTTTAGGAGGAACAGTTAACTTTATTAATTGATCCTTTTGTTAAACACCTTCTAGTGTTCATAAAAATTGAAAGTTGTGGGTCTGTGTTTTATATTCATTTATTTTTAATTCAGAAAGTTAAGCATGGATCTTGTTTTTTAATATGGCCAGAAACTAGTTTGTTCTGTCAAAAAGCTTTATCTTATAGGCTGTATGTAGATTGTAAAGTTTAGAAAAGTCTGTTTATAATGTAATGCATTTAAGTCTACAAAGACTTCGCCTGTGATTTGATTATTTCTTGGTGTACAAGTGCTTCAAATTCTTCATTCTTTAGAGTTAATACTTTGAAAATGTGTTAGCTGTAGACAGTGGATGCACTTGAGCTCATTGCTGTACAGTTTGGGTTTATATGCTTAATAGTTCAGCATTTATTTCATTACTGTTGCTCAATACTAACTTAGAAATACGTCAGTAAAAGAAATCAAGTCCATTAGAGTTTTCAGACACAGAGGAAGCATTTCACATGTTTTCTTGTTGGCAGAGCACCTTGTAGCCAAATGGAAACTGTAACTACATAGAACATAGGTTCGGTTCCCAGTTGAAGTTATGTGTTATAAATGTGTTACATATGCACATGAAGTAATGCAGGCACCTAATTGTGGGAATATGTAGTACAGTGTTTCTAGTCTTAAGGCAAATGTGGCCTCTGAATCCAGCTGTTCCTTTTGTTCATTGGGCAGTTGCCTAACTTCTTGGAGGCTTAGCTTTAGAACTCAGGAAGTGAGGTTCTGCTCTGCTCCAGTCTACACGTTGTTTGGAAATTCAGTGGTGAGCTCAAACTCTGGAGCCCACTGTCCAGTCAACCACTCCTTTTCCTCCAAGACACCGCCTGTTTGACTTTCTGGTGCTACCGTATTGAGAATAGCTTTTAGGCCAGCCTTTGGGTTCAGGGCAGAAACGCTTGTGGGTTCTTAGATACTCTAGGGGCTGTGGGAGTTCAGTGCTTTTGTTAGCCGAAGCCTGAGGTAGAGGACCCGTAGTATGTGGGCTGCTCATTGCAAACAAGCCATTTTGGTTTTTGCCTTGCCTTTCATGTCAAATCCTGAACAAAGAACCCCGCCCTCCCCCCCCCCCACCTATAGGACCCTGTCCCAGTAATTTACCACAGGGACAACTGGTGTTCAGTTGGGGTCCTTGTTTGTGAGATATGTGCTGAGCATTGTACGCTTTGGGGTTGTATGTGTTCATTTATGGTTTCCTGTAGAGACAAGGGTTTTTTTTTTCTTTCTTTCTTTCATTTTGGGAAATACCACACAGAGAAATGGACAGTTCAAAATGTTAGTTTGAAAGTCCAAGTTCAGTTACTAAGTCAGACACTGGGTTTTATTGTTGTTTGGGCACTTTGTGAAACATTCATATAGAGTGAGCTAGTTTATTTCTTTCCTTCCTTCCTTCCTTCCTTCCTTTTGTGATTACAGTCTTTCTCCCTCCTCTCCTCACAGTACTACCCTCATACCCCCATCCCCTTTATGAGTACTAACCCACCATGGTACATCAAGTCTCAGCAAGACTAAGTGCATCCTCTCCCACAAGGCAGCCCAGCTAAGGGAGAGGGATCCAAAGGCAGGCCAGCAGAGTCAGAGATACACCCCTCCCCCATGAGCTCCAACTGTTGGGGGAACCCACATGAAGAACAAGCTACATACCTGCTCAAATGTAGGGGGCCTAGGTCCAGCCCATGCATGCTCTTTGGTTGGTGGTTCAGTTTCTGTGAGCCCCCATGGACCCAGGATAGGTTGTTTTGTGGTGACTTTGATACCTCTGGCTCCCTCAATCCGTCTCCCTACTCTTCCACAAGACTCCCCAGCTCTTCCCATTGTTTGGCTGTGGGTCTCTGCATCTGTTTCCATCAGCTGCTGGATGAAGCTTCTCAGAAGACACTTATGCTAGGCTCCTGTCTGTAAGCATAACAGAGTGTCATTAATAGTGACAGGGTTTGGCCTTTCCCATGAGGTGGGTCGTAATTTGGTTCAGGCATTGGTTGGCCATTCCCTCCACCTCTGCTCCATCTGTATCCCTGCACTACTTGTAGACAAGACAGATTTGGAATCAAAGGTTTTGTGGGCAGATTAGTGCCCCCCTTCCTCCACTGGAAGTCCTGCTTGGCTACATACAGGAGGTGACTACTTCAGGCTCTGTATCCCTCATGCTTGAAGTCTCAGCTAGGGTCATTCCCATACACTTCCTGGAAGCCTTCCCCGCCCCCTCCCACCACCACCACCACCACCTCTGTCCTAGAGATGCCCTCCCACCAATATTGCCGTTCTCACCCCCAGCCTTCCCCCCCTCCCTACTCCTGAACCCCATCCCTGGACCCCTCCCTACCCCCTCCTTCCAGTGCCTCCCTCCATCTACTTCGGATGTCTATTTTTTTTTGCCCCTCTGAGTGAGATTCAAGGATCCTCCCTTTGCTACTTGGCACCTTTGGGTCTGTGAATTGTATCATCCCAAGTGAGGGAACCCAGACCCAGAAAAACACACATGCATGGTGTGTACTCATGCATGAGTGAGCATTCTAAAAACCCCAAGTTAATATAGAGATGATTTTAAGTGTTCACATAGAGTGTTCATATAGGAATATTGGAAATTGAAGAAAAAAGTAAAAATAAAAATTTTAAAAATAAAAAAAGAAAGTGGGCAACTACAGGTTTTAGTGTTTCAAGAGGTTCCAGAACCCGTGGATCTTTGTGAATGACTCTATGCTACTGCTCTCTTGTAAATTATTTCAGTGAGAAAGAACATGCCTAAATTGTAAATATATTTTAAAAAGTAAACTCCTTGTACAATTTTGTGAATATAATAAGAAACATTGAATTCTGGAGTTAATACTGATGACTTGTATGATACCTGAGTTATGTCTCAAGAAACTTTTACACTGTGAGATCAATTTACAAGAATCCTAAACCATTTCCATTGGAGTGCCTTGGGTCTGCTACTCTGGTGGTAAACATAGTCAATAGAAGAGTCAGGAGCATGCCAAACTCTTCGTGATTGTGTGTGTGTGTGTGTGTGTGTGTGTCTGTCTGTCTGTCTTTATGCTGTTCCTGTATTCCAGCAGAGATGTGCCATTAAGACCCCATGAAGGAGCAAC
This sequence comes from Acomys minous, assembly GCF_964271855.1. Taxonomy (NCBI): domain Eukaryota; kingdom Metazoa; phylum Chordata; class Mammalia; order Rodentia; family Muridae; genus Acomys; species Acomys minous. The sequence continues at coordinate 106,165,624 of NC_140492.1, read as the reverse complement.
ACGTTGCTAAAGAAATAGTTTTCATCTGTTTGTCAGATTCAGATACTTCTTTGTGTGCACTTGTGTGCTCTGTTGAAACATGAGTTAGCTAGTCATCTATTTTGAGTCTAATCTGACCACAAACTAGATTTAATTTAGATAAAAGGCGTCCTCTGAGGATGGCCTGCCTGTAACCTCAGCAGTCAAGGGGCTGAGGCAGGAGGATCAGGAGTAAGATTGAGCTGCATAGCGAGACCCTCTTATCATGAGACTACACACACACACACACACACACACACACACACACACACACACACACTGTACATTTTTACCCTACATGTGAAACATAATTGTTTGTCTTAATTAAATGTTTAAAGCTCACCAAAACATTTGAAATTGAAAAATTGGGGAAACTTTGTTATTGAATAAATATGGCTTCTAAAGCACAGATTATAATAATTGATGGTGCTTTTTTAATTACATTGCAGTTTAGAATGCAGTCGTTTTTCATACTTTTGTATGCCTAAGAGGAGCTGTATGAAGGCTTCTCTCTCATACACACACACAAACACACACAAGAAATAAAAATAAGTTATCTCTAGTGTTGCTGTTATTTATTTGCTTATACATTTTAAACATGTTTTGTTTTGTTTGCCCCACTAGGTGCGGGAGATGTTGAAGATGAGAGACTCCAATGGGGCCCGAATGTTGACCTTGATCACCGAGCAGTTCATGGCCGACCCTCGCCTGTCACTTTGGAGGCAGCAAGGCACTGCGATGACTGACAAATATAGGCAGCTCTGGGATGAGCTCGGTAAATGAGTTTCCTGTCACACTACGTTGAGCTGTGTGTAGCTAAGACCACAGTTGGGTATTGAAGACCATGGTCCTAGTGATGCTGGAGAGAGCTGCTCCACGCAAGCCTGTGCCAGTGTGCTTTGGGCAGCTGAGTAGGAAAGGCAGGGATTCAGACTAGTGTTGGAAGAAAGCAGCTGTGGTGGCATGGGGAGTTGTCTGACTTTTGAAGAAGCCCGTATAGGATTCTCTCTTTAAGTACCTGGTAAAAGGGTCTATATTTTTAGAATAAGTGGCTTCCATTGTGGGACTGATTACTATTTCATCTCAATTTTTGAGTCTGCCTTTTTTTCCCTTCATTGGAATTCTCAAAAGTGATTTGGATACTCGCTTTATTTTCAGGTGACACAGACCCAGGTCAAGCATTGTTCTTGAGAATGCAAAAGATATGGCAACTCTAAGATTTATTGTCTAAACTCTGGTGATTAAAGATACAGATATAGCAGGGAGTTGACGTTTTGTTGTATGAAGTATGAAAATACTGGGGATGAGCCTCCTTGTGCAGTGCTCACTGCTACAGGGAAAAAGATGTCATATTAGTTTCATGAAAGGAAACTGCTTGCTGCATGTGTAGTCTTGGGGAGATTCCTGTTGACCAGTTGATCCCAGGCCTAGAGTAGCTCACGAAGAGCAGCTGTCTGGGAAGGGCCTACATGACCATAATGGAAGGCACTTTTAAGACTATTTGGAGATGAGGAAACTGACCTCAGGGAGATTTCTGTACGCTCATGAAATGGAGCCATTAGGGTTATACGACAAGCTACTAAAAAACTGACATCAGTGTTTCTTTCTTGCTATTAAGAAGGATGCTTCTTGAGGAACTTGACTGTTGGTTGAACCTCTGCTTGGTTTATATACGTATGTCTGCTACTTGCCAAATGTCGAGATGTGTCTGTGAATGCTTTTCTCTAGTGTTTTTTAAAAAGTGTATTGTATCTGCTATTTTACTTGGTCCTCTGAAGTATTGATAGTAGCTTTCCCCCAGTCAAATTTAAATTGATCCATAGACACAGTAAATATCTTCCGTGTGTTGCAATGAGGTCTTAGAGCAAGCACACTGTGGTGCTGAGGAGCACAGGGGTAAAGCATGGTGTAAGTAAAGATTTTCTACAGAAAACTGAATGATTAGGTTTCACAAACTAAGCCTTTTTAGCTGTGTTCTGTAGTATACAATGAGTTCACTAGTTGGTTCATAAAGGTTAAAAAGGACTAGCATTAAGAAACAGTAGTAGGAGGTAGGGAAAATACTGGATTCCTATTAAATATATAAAATTTTAAACTGCGGTGCTTAGAAATGTGAAAGTATAAGTAGTTGACTAGAAAAAAAAAGGTGCCATTTGAATATTTTGGTTACAAAAAAAGAAAAAGATACAAATGATAATGTCAGATGAAGTTTACAGTGTTCACATTTAATCTGTAGTCACATTTCACCTTTCCAAGTTTGCTTTAAAAAAATGTGTGTCAAGACCTTCAGTCAGAAATCAGAATTCTCACTGGGTGGCAGCCGTGGCAGCTGATTCTAGTCAGTCTCTGGCAGCACTGCTTTATTAAGGCCCAGGCGTTACTCAAGATGTTTGCTTTCAGACAAGGATTGAGAACACAGCTACAAACACACGCACACGTACACATACACACTCATGCATCTGTGCACACTCACTCGTCGTCCTCCTCCCCACTGCCCCACCCTGAAGACATTGCTATATTCGTGAAATAGGTCTGCGTGCTCTGATGCCAAGTAGCGGTCATGTGCCATTTTAATGGGATCTAAGTTTTGTGAGGAATCCCCTACAGAAGTCGTAGTAGCTATCACATCTTAATATCTGTTCACCAAAACATTAACTTGAAGTTCCTTCTAGACTACAAAGGAAAGGCTTTGCTTCTTAATAAAATGGGGGAATTTGACTTTGTGCCCCTACCCAGGGCTCACGTTGCTTCAAGGCTCTGCTTTGGAATTAAATGCTGAGCACTGCCAGATGCCAGACATTGAGAAGAGGCTGAGTTTTGTCGGCAAATGGGATCTGCAAGTTAATTGGTGTTTTCTGCAGGCTTCTGGCTGTGAAATGAAATTGGAAGCCCTTTAGCCACATGGATAATACAGGACCTGAATACAAATGTCACATGTCACCATCAGGACCCACTGTGAGACAATAGTGTTCCCACTCCAACATTGCACCATTACAGATCATTTAAATATGGGGATTACATTTAAACTAAAAGCCCCATTTGCCTTTTACTGCAATTTAAATGTCCTCTTAGCAAAAGCTAAGTGACAAATTAAATGAAAAAAGTGCCCACATTTTTAAAGCTGTAATGCAAAACAACCTTTTATTGCTTCTCATGTGCCACGAATGAATCATTATACTTGTCAACCCTAAACCAAGCCATAATTGGAGCAGCTACTGTTATCAAAGTGGGGCCGCTCCGTGACAGCTTAATAAAGCCGAAACTGTTAAATTAAATTTCAGATGCTTAACTCCTTAGCACCAGTGGATTCGATGGGCCCATGTCTGGCAGTGGCCAGTGCACCAGGAGAGAGAGAGAGAGAGAAAAAAAAAAGGTTGCTGGCACGAAAGCTTCTGTGGGATAAGAGTGTGCAAGTACCCTAGCCAAGTAACTCTGCTTCTTGGCAGAGGACTAGGAGGCATCAGGTTGTCAGCCAGAAGATGACAGAATCTTCCTCAGAGGACCAGATCGCCCCCTTCCCAAGATTTGTAACTTTCTGGTTATATGTGATTTACAAAATTTCACACTGTTGATGCTTCAAAAATAGTTGAAAATAACACATTCATTTTTTAAAACTTTTCCCTTTCATACAGATATGCAGAGTGGTTTTTGGTAGGCCATTTCTTTCTCCCATGCCCCAGCTCACAGAGAGGCTGCTTATTCCCAGGACTTCCTTTCTACTCCAAGTGCCTGCAATCCCCATTTGGTCTGAGTTTAATTTTTGTGATTTACTCCCTGATTTTCATAATGTAAGACAAAATAGATACAGATGTATACTATTAAGACCTTGCTTACTGAACCTCATTTGCAGATGCATTTATCTTATGCATGAATCAGTTTTCCAAATATTAATTTTACTCTGTGTGTGTGTGTGCTGTTCATTTCCCCCAAAGACTTGGCAGTGTTCTGAAGATGAGTAATTTTGTATTGTAGACAGCTAGGGAGGGACAGCTGCATTACAATCTTAAGACAGAAAAGAAAGCCCCATGGCAATGATGGAGCAGCGGCCATGTTTTTTCAAGGCCATGCATTCGGTAATGAGTCAAACACCTATTGCTAAAGTTGCAGCCTTTATTAGTGACACACATTTTCTGGAAAACAAATCCTAGAAATAAAGTGTGGATTAAAGGAACAGCCCAGTGCCAACTTGTGGTATGCACACCTACTGTTAGCCCTAAGAGATCCCTGTTCACCGCGCTTAATTACCATGCAGGTCTTTAGGGATGAAGGGATGTAGTGTAACCTCTCATAGGCTTTGGTGGGTCTCTTTCCTTAAATGTTTTATAAGACTGTAATTTTACTTTGCATCATAAAGCTATAGGTTGTGGCTGCCAGTCTATTAACACCTAATTAAAATGGATGTCATTAGAGGAAACAGTTAAATGGAGTTTAGTTACAGTTTTGTCACAGGGAAACTTCTTTAAATTTTTCATTTTCAAGGATAGAATACTGTGCCCCACATTTGAGACCCTTTTCTCTCGGAGGAAAATCACGAGCTTTGCTGTCTGGTACATGAGCCCTGCTCACAGGAAGGAGACGGGTTGAGAGAGCGGAACAAGCCCACACTGAGTTTGTTCACGTATTTCCTGAGAACAAGGTGGTGGCTCTTGTAATTCTCTTCGCATCTTGCCTTCTGGAGACCCACTTCTTTGTGAGCACAAATAGGCAAAGTTAAATGTTTCTTTGTAATTCTAGTTTCATTCAAAGAATCAAGACTGTCAATGTTCCAGCCTCAGGTGTGAGACTGAGTGGATGCTGTGGAATCAGGGTAAATCCATAGTCACCAGCAGAGACCTCAACCCTCTAACCGGAGCCACAAGTATGGAAATAGACTAAAAATGACTGGCTTCCTGGACCAAGGATATTTTCTCATTTCTCATTGCATCCCAGATGCAAATAACAGTTCTACACCTTCCTTGTTATCTTGAAGTCACACATTCAGAATATATCCTCTTAATGTAGGATGCTCTTTGTTCACAGCCAGAGATAAAAAATCTAAACGGCCCGTTCTGGGGAATACCACCTTACATCTCTCAACTCAGCAGCCTTAATAACTGTCACCCTCAGTTTCTATGGCAAATTCAATTTTGCCTTGACACCTATTGAAGTCAGTTATGGTTAAAAACCGATTGAGAAGCCCACTGCTTTGCATCGAAAGCTAGAGAGCGTTAGGCCATGGAGCACACAGCAATCCCAGAATGCCCTTGCAGCAGAAGGATGTCAGCCCAGACTGGGAAACCTCCATACAGCTGTCAGGGCAGAGCTCTGGTCTAATGAACTGCTCGCCAGGGCTTACTTGTCATCTGTCAGTCTGTCTTCCCCTGGGCACAGGAACAATAGAGCTTCACCACTGCATGTGCTGCTGACACCTCCATCCCCTTCTTCCCAGAAGTCGTAGTTCAGTTTGCCACAAAGCACTATATCCAGAAGAGCGGATGCACCAGGTCTAGACTCCAACGCTAGCAATGGTTCTAATAGTAAGGAGGGAGTTGACTTGCAAGCACCAGGAGACATGTAAATTAAAACAGTTATAATGAACCAGGAAGCCGTTGATGGTAGAAACTGACCTGAGTGTGGTTTGTAAGGTGCTGATGGAAAGGATTTGCAGGGAAGAAGCAGTGTGGACCAAAGCAGGGGTAGACTCAGTGGGAAAGGTAGTCACTGTGAAAACAATAGCTGTAGGGTTTCCAGTCCAGCCCTGTTCGTTGGTGCTTAACCTAAGTGAGGAGGGAGACAGACAGACAGACAGCTGGGCACCTCGGCTTCAGCGGCTATTGATAGCACAATTGACGACACTTACTTTTCAGTTACTTAACTCAGCAGTTTCTTGTATGTTTTATATTACTTAACCCTTAAAGCAGTTCTTTGATGTAGGTGTAATTTTTAGTGCTAATTTTGCAAACAAGACAAAGAGTAAGAAGGCTGTAGCATTTACCTAGACAACATCAGTTTTTCCTAAAATATTGTTAGGAACAACATTGGAAAAGAACAGCTTTATGCTGTCTTGGAGAGCAGCAGTGATAGCTTACTAATAAGCTGATCACAAATGCAGATGGACAAGCTTGCATTGGGGTCCAGGGACGTTTTGATCGTATTCTCGTCTCCTTTGGTAACAGGTTGCTGAAGACCTTTTGCTCAACGTCTTTGTCCTCGCATGTCCTGTCCCTGATGGCAGTCATGGAGTTGGTGACACTACTTGATCTCATGCAGTCTGTAGGGTTCATGGACTGTCCCGCCTGGGGCAGAGTGTGCCTACCTAAGTCTCATTTCTTCCTGTGGCATAATTCACAGCTCTCTCTGGATGCCAGGCCCTGTGTGCTTGTGGCTCTGAATGGGGTGTTTCTGTCCAGCACTGTTCTCAGAATATCCCGTTGCTGCTGGGTCCTCTTACAGGGCCTGGCTTCTGTAGTTATATGACTCTGTTCTCCCACCATAGGCCTGTGTGTTCTCTTGCTGTGGGGTTCAGAGGAGGGGGGATTTTTCTCTGCCTCACAGAGTAATTTGTAGTTTAAACCAGAAGTTAGAAAGGAAAGAACATTCTTTACAGTGAGCAAACCTATGCTAAATACTTCCCTTGTAATTATCTGAACTGTCTTTCTTTTGACTGTAGTTTCTAGGGTTTAATTATCTATTTACTACCCCATGTAGGAAAGAGAAAAACTGTAAATATGTATTAATAGGAAGTAATAGGCTCAAGGGATTAGATGAGGTCATTAAAGGTCACTTAGTTTCATTACAGAACAAATTGGAGTTTCGTAAAGATACTGTAATCTAAATGATCTGCATGTACAATTAAATCATTTATAACAAATTTAGATGGTTTAGAATAATTTCACTTTTGTGGTTTTATAAACCTCTATTCTAAATATAGACTGTAGCAATCTGGCTAGAAACGAAGATAGGGTTTGTTGAAGTGAAACCATGTATGTATAACGTATAGCATTATTTATACCAAAAACGGACTCTCCTCACTTGGTTGAATGTTGTTGATCCATAGCAGTTCATTTCCAGTGCACATCCTCCCTGTCAGTGGCTCAGAGGAATCTCAGAGTTGGCATTAGGTGTCCTCCTTTCCCTCTTAAAACAGCTTCCTAGGGAAGTCCTATGCTCACTCTCTTCTCCCTGAGAACTAGCACTGTTCTTTTCCCCATAGAACAGCCACGGAGGAGAAATGCAGTCAGGATGCCTCTGCTGGGTTGTGGATCCAGACAATATTATTGTGGTGTAGCATACAGACCAGTGGTTCTCAGCCTTCCCCATGCTGCAGCCCATTAGTGCAGTTCCTAATGTTGTGGTGACCCCCCCAACCATAGCATTATTTTCCCCGCTGTAATTTTACTCCTTTTGTGAATCATAACATGAGTATTTTTGGAGATAGAGGTTTGTTAAAGGGGTTGTGACCCACAGATTGGGATCCACTGACATAGAAGGAGGGTGAGTGAAGAAAGAAAGGCTATGGAGCATTTTTCCCCTCTTGATGTAGCAGCATCCAGAGATCATTGAGGCCTGAGAAGCCCCATCTTAAGCCATTTGGGCTTAAGCCATTTGGGATTTGCAGGGGTTTTGCAGAGAATTAGGGATGCCAGGGATTAGATAGTAGGAGCAGTGGGAGGCGGGCCAGAAGGAGCAGGTCTATAAGGATGGAGAATCCAAGGGTAGGGGCTGTGCTTGCCCTCCTTGTGAGGTTGCAGCACTGTCCAGCAAAGCCCTATGGTAGAAGGGGGAGGGGAGGGATGCAAGAGGAAGGATGCAAGGGAGGAGGCAGGTGCCACTCAGGCACAGCACTGAGATTTGCCTTGTTGGATGCCAGGCTTCCTAGGAACAGTTCTGTGAAATAAAGAATCCTAAGATTAGAATTTATATTTGATAATCACTATCTTCGATGGTGATTTCCTAAAATAGTCACATCTTGAGATAAAGTGAAGAATGACTTGAATTTTACACAGACAGCTTTCTCATACAGTTTGGTAGCAGAAAGAATGCTAAATAATTTGCAGCAAGTGAACATTTTGTGAGGCTACTACAGACTTGTCTGATGATTTCATAACGTTTTAATGACTTTCTTTAGAATTCCAGAATTTAAATTTAAAAAGTGCTGCCTGAGTAGGAGACTGCTCCTTGTCTCCTTAGCTTACTGGAGTGAGTTGACAGGCCCACTGGGGCCTGTGTCTTTCTTTTCCTTTGACCTGGTGATAAAGCAACCTGGAGCAGAGGTAGGATCTGAAATGTGAGTGAGTCACCGGGCTTCCTCTCGCAGAGGTAACCTTTGAAGTTCAGAGGCAAATCTGATTTTGATCCATGACAGTTACCTTTTGTTGACTCCTTTAGTTCTGGAGTATATTAGTAAATTCCAAAGTTCTCATCAGCAAACGTAGAGGAGAATGTAAAAAGCATTCATAAGGTAGGAATTTGAACAGATGCCTTGAAATGGCTTAAAGGGCTGGACATCCCAGTCAGGTCCCAGTTTTGAAGCAGAGAGAAAAATCATGCTAGGAGAAATGCTTTGACCATAGTGCTGAGAGCACAGACATCCCTCCATGACACTGTCACCAGCGTGCTTATATAGTTCCTCTGGCTATCTTTTTTTTTTTTTCGATCCCTGTCGTTTTTAGTTATACCATCTTTTTCTCTTTTGTTCAAGTAACTAGAACATTGAAAGTAATACATGCTGTTAGCTATTCTTTCTATGAATAGAGTTGGTGCTCAATACATATTTGTGAAAATGTAAGTGAACGAATAATTGATGCACAATGTCATCTACCCACTTGGAAGCCGTGAAGAACATAGTTTTGATAGTAAACACTTAGAAAGCATTAACTGTGTTACCAGTTTTCTGCTCCCTCATGTTTTGTCTTATTTAGGCTTTTCTGCCCAGGAAATTCATGGGTGCTCATGTGTGCATGCACACACATGCATGTCCTGACAAGCAGTTTAGAGTACAGAAGGGTACTGGTTCCCCGTTGCCATCCATGCTGCAGGTAATCTGTTGCATTAATCATGCAGCCTGTGGGAAATGCATGGGGAGTGATTATACTATCACACACAATACAATCAGCGTGAAGCACTTGTCAAGACCAATACATCAAAGTTTAATTCAGTAATAGAATGAATTAGAGCAAAATGACACAGTCTGCTCTCTAGGAAGCACAGCACCCACCATAAGATCTTTTTTGCACTCCACAGAAAAGTCGGTGCGCTCCGACATCGTTTTTATGAACAAATTGGTATTCCAGGCAGACAGACTGTTATTGCAAGAACCCCCTCCCCATCCCCTTTTTTGTTATCTCACACAAACTTAAGTGCTAACGTGTCTACTTGACCACTGACACTCCACAATGACCAGCACTGGTCCGTCTGGTAGAGTTCTGTCGTAATTGGTTCTCGATCTCTAGCAATAGGAAGAGGATTTTTCCAGCGGCTCAGAGGCTCACACACTTCAGTGTAAATATGAGTAAGTGCTTTGCCAGAGGAAGACACAGGCAGATTAACAAGGACCTACTTACTTACTCGTGTGTTCTGTGGTACTCTGTACTACCGTCGTGTATATGTGCCGCAGTTGGAGAGCTCACAGCCTTGCTGTCTAGTCAGCACACACAATAAATAAATGAGAAATAAAAGGCAGCCTAAGACAGCTGCAGAAGCATTATATCATATAAAGTGTGCCACAGAAACAATTTGAGGATTGATCATGTACATTTCATACGTTAAAATGAAGTAAGTCACTGTTAGGAGAAGTTACTTGCCAACCGAGTCTTTTCAGAAATAGGTTTATATGGAGTTGGATTCATGACCCTTGAGTGAACCATAGAACTGTTTATGAAGATGCTCAGTCATATAGCCACATTCCTCTACCTCATCTATTGACTTTATTCCAGCTCAGAGTGAGAAACCACTGCCTGTCATGGTGCCTCTCTCTGATTCTTCTCTGGTCTCCTTTTCCTCACTTCCCTTGAAAAGGAGAGAGATGCTGAGGGTGTGGAAGCTGTTTCTGTGATCTCCTACAGAGTGAGGCTCCTAATGAGGGCAAGTCCACAGCACTGACAGATCAAACACAGTGGGACAGCTTGTTTATTAGATAATGAACATGGTCCAGGATGTCAGTAAACTCCTTTTAACTATTTTCCTTCTTGACAATAAAAAGAAACTTTTTAAAATTCTTTTCTGGAGGCCGGGCTGTGTGATACCTTAACATGTGCCATTTAGCGGGAGTTTGGCTGGGCATAACCCCGGCAGTCTTAAAACTTGGTTCACTATGTCCCTCGGGTCTGATCTTGAAAATTTTCCAGAAATGTTTTCATAAATTAAAAGCTAGCATATCAAATTTAAAGAAGACTGTTTTGCCAGTTAAACTTAACTTTTCAAACATGGAGTGACCGATGTATTAAAACTTCATTATGCTGATAATAACACTGTCATAATTAGAGTCACGGTTTTCATGTGGTCTGACCCAAGAAGTTTTGTGGCTGTAGTTTTGCTAGCACAACTAATTATGCCAGTGATCTCCTATTTGTGACTGCAATTAGGTATTTCATGGCCTCTAAATAAATATGATTAGATAATTGGATCATGCATGAAATTTATACTATTATAATAGCCTCTGAGAACAAAAATAAATATTGTGAATTATTTTATAATCATTGAACCCTTGGATATGCTAGAGGTGATTGCTTCCCTTTGCCTGCTGTTACTGTGGAAGGCGTTACATGGCGCTAGTATGTAGACACTGCACTTCACATCCAACAGCAGCTTTTCTAAATGAATGTAGAACAAGGGAAAATGATCCTTAGACTTTGACTGTCTCTGTTAGAGATTGTGATGTTTGGCTGGCTCCTCTGCCTTGCACTGGTCTGGCCTTTTCCCCTATTGTCACCATCTCTGCTTTCCCAGTACCATCCGCACCATTAGCTTCCTAGAGATTAGGGAGAAGAGCAGTATTTATAAATGACTCCCAAAGTTTTCACTCCAAAGATGAGCAGCTTTATTTTAATTAATCTACCTTCTCCCTTTAAGAAAAAAAAACCACACACACACAAAAATCTATGGCTTTTAATCACTAAATTGATAACAGTAACAACAAAACACAAGGAACAGGAACTGCGTGTGAAGTTAGGAACAGCAAGAATCCGCAGCTCACTTATTTGCTCACTGTTCATAATGCCATATCCTGCAATACACCCCACCAGGTAGAAAGCGTGCTCAGCCACACGCATTACCCCAGAAACACTGATGTAGACTTAACTCTAACAGAGCAGACCATAGTGTTTCCAGACAAAACAGATGTCATCTGACTGGATAATGAGTCTTGAGTCCTTTGTTTAGCTTGTGTTGGTTCATCTACTGTTTTAGTCAACACTGAAATTATTTTCTGTGCCTGTCACTTCTGAAAAACTGCAGTCCTATGTTGTTTAATTGGGCTTTATTTAGATGGACCTGTGGTACTTGTTGGATGTACTTTCCTTTCTGTGATCTGAGTATATAAGAATACAGTTGGGAGGGGGGCCGTAGGGCGATGGCTTATCAGCTTAGAGCACTGGCTGCTCTGCAGAGGATCCAGGCTTGATTCCCAGTACCCGTGCAGACATCCATAGCCACCCATACCTCCTGTTCCAAAGGGTCTGATGCCCTCTTCTGACCTCCACAGGGAATGAACACACACACACACACACACACACACACACACAAAACATACAATAAAAATTTTTTTGAAAGGACACACTTCAATGAAGTTCAGGGTTATTAACTGTATTTCAGGATACTCATAATTTTAGTTAATAAAATATTTATACTTCTAAAATACAAAGAATGAAATGATTCTGTCAAAAGAATAAAATCATTAGTCTTGGAATTTGCATAAGTCTAAACTGAAACTCTTGGCTAGATAGCTAAGTTGCTATAGTATTTAAGGACATTGAACATGAACCTTGGACAGGATTCTTACTCCTTTGTTTAGTAGATTCATCTCTCTAAATTTTAGTTTCTTTGTCTACGCAGTAGTGCTGTTTATTTGTTTGTTTGTTTGTTTGTAAGGTAATGTGATAATTGTGTAAATATTTAAAGCAGGGTTAATGTTTTATTTAAAACAGGGTTAATGTGAGGTAAAGATTCAGTGAAATGACAGCAATTATTGTCAGGTGAGTAACTGCAGATGCCGCTCACTTTTAGAAATGTTAGTTGAATTAGATGGAACAATCTTCGTACCCTGAAGAGAGACATTTAAAAACGTTAAATGTAGAATCTAATTAGAAACCCAACATGTGTAACTTGATATTGTTAGGATTTTCCTTGAAGGGATAAAATTTGCATACAAAGCAGCGTGTAATAATAATGCAGTGTGTTTGGATACCTTCTATTTTGTTAAGTTTTTATAATGACTTCTTGTTTGGCTTACAGCTCTTTCATCTGTTGAGTGATTTATTTGAATTTGATTATTTGAGCTAATAATATTTACACATGCACGAGTTGTTCTCGCTTCTGGAGGTTCATTCATCTTATGTGTTGTAGGATGCTTAACTAGTGTCTTGGGCCTTACTTTATATGACCATATATCTGACCATATCTGACCTCATATGGCAGATTCCTCCTAGAAGGGCATAGAGTCATCCCTTGTTGAGAGCCACTGTCCTAAATGTTGGGTCACAGTTTAGAAAGAAAAAAGAAAAATACCAGTAAGAAGGGCTAATGTCTGCGGCAGATAGATTCAGGAATAAGTGTCACTCTTAAAATTTCACTATAATTAATATGCTACTTTAAACTTTTAATAAATATATTTGTTAAATTTAAAATTATTATCTATAAATGCTGTTGATAATGAGTAATAGTCACGAGTGCACTGCATCAGAAACAGACAAGTTGCTAGGCAGTGGTGGCGCACACCTTTAATCCCAGCACTCGGGAGACAGAGGCAGGCAGATCACTGTGAGTTTGAGGCCAGCCTGATCTACAAAGTGAGTCCAGGACAGCCAAGGCTACACAGAGAAACCTTGTCTCAAAAAAGAAGAAAAAAAGAAGAAAGAAAGAAACAGACAAGTTTGTCTTTGCACCATGCTCCTCTCTCTGTGGTATGGCATCAGTGTTTCCTCTCTTAAGTCCGGGCACATTTTATCAGTTGAGACTGGTTGTGGGTGAAGACCTTAATAAGAGACCAGCAGTGTCCACTCCTTGTGTCTTGGAAGTCTGTTCATGGAGTTTCTGTGTAAAGTATGGCTGTCTGAGGCAATGTGAAGTCTACAGTTAGAAACGGAAGTGTAAAACAGCCCGATGAGTTAGGAAGATGTTATGTCCCTATTGTCTCAGTTAGGAAGATGACACCACAAAGGCTGAGTGGACTCGTTCAGAGTCAGTTAGTTGGCTGCTCATTCCTTTGAGACCAGAGCTTTTTGATGAGAAAATTACTTGTTGATGAAAATATAAACAGTGAGGATGTGAGGTGGGGCGAAATGGTCTTGTCTGAATGTTTGCTAGAAGGAGCTAGCTGGTGGGCGCAGTTAATTCGTGTCACCCACTTCACTGATGGTAGATCATGCCTCACAATAGCAGTATTTTGCTATTGGCAGAATACTGACATCATCAGAAAGACTGTGAGAACAATTTATGTTGTGTTCTGCACGTTTCTGCCCATGTTCTCAGACTGGTTGGGAGGAGACCTAAGAATCTGTACTTTTCCTTGGCTTGTCTTCCTTGGTGGTGTTTGGCTAAGATCGCTGAGAGAAGACTAGGCAGGGTAGGTGAGGGGAAGGGGAATGCATGCAGGGTGGTTGTATTGGTTACTCTTCTGGAGCTGCGATAAAACACCAGGACAATGGTAACTTGGAGAAGGAAGTTTGTTTTGGCTTTCGTACAGTTTCAGAGTACTAAGAGGCAGGCCAGGTGGCAGGTGCCGGGAGTTTGAGAGCATCCATCTTCAAACCCAAGCCCCAAGCAGGAAATGCAAACTAAGTAAGACTTGGCTATATGATCTAAAGCCTGCCCCCTTGTCATGCACTTCCTGAGTGGCACCATCTAAACCTTCCAAACAGCACCAGCAATGGGAACCAGATACTCAAATGCCTGAGCCTGCTGGCCAGAGTGGTTCAAGCCTTTAATCAGCACTTGGGAAGCAGAGGCAGGTGGATTTCTGAGTTTGAAGCCTGCCTGGTGTACAGAGCAAATTCCAGGACAGCCAGGACTATTTAAAAAAAAAATCTTGAAAAACAAAAACAAAAGACTTGGGATTCAAATGCTTGAGCCTATGCAGAGCGCATCTCACTTGAATCACCATATTCCACTCCCTGCCCCCCCCCATAGATAGGCTCATGCCATATCTTAATGAAAAATGTATATAGTCCAACTTCAAACAATTCCATAGTCTGTCACAGTCTCAACACAGTTTAAATGTCCAAAGTCTCTTCTGAGACTTGAGGTATTTGAAACTATAACCCCCTACATTTTTTGAAAGAAAGCAAATTCCATACTTCCAACATATATAAGAGCACAGAAAATACATTATCACTCCAAAAGGGAGGAATTGGGGCACCATGAGGAAATACTGGACCAGAACAAGACCAAAACTCAGCAGGACAAAAACCAAATCCTGTAACTCCGTGTCCAGTGTCTGGGACTGTCATTTCAAAGACCTCAGATGGCAGTGCGCCGCAAGCTTTGCTGTCTGCAACACACGTTTCTTGAGCTAGTTTCACTCCATGTCTGAAGCTCTCCTTGGCAGATGTCTCACTACTCACAACCCTAGCATCTCGGCAACTCCACTACGATCTAGCCTTCACTGGGACGGCTTCCGTCAGTGCCCTTTCCTAGCCTCTTGCCGTCTTAGGACCTTCATTCAGGCACTCCACGTACTGCCCAGCTCCAGTGGCTCTTTCTTCCACAGACTTTCATACCACTAAACCCAGTACCACGTGGAAAATTCTGCCAAGTCTGGCTGCCAACTTGGAATGGTCTCTCTGCCCCCCTTCATCACATCAACTGTCGATTTTTTTTACTCAGTTGCTTTCTGGGAGCAGAAGATGCCTTAGGCTCACTTGTAGAAGTTGGAAGCTTAACTGAGGGGGGCTTATCCAGGGAACTCCCCTGCCTTTGTTCCAGTGCAGAGCAAAGACTTCTTTTATGGGTTTAATTTTTTTTTTTTTTTTTTTAGCAATTGCATCTTCTCTCTCAGCACATGCCTTGGTTTTAACGCTAAGCTTCCTAGTGGTCTTTCTCTCTCCAGACTGCATTTTGTATCTCTTTCTGCACTTTTGTTCCATTTCATTGTAGGCCCACAGAAGGGAAATAACACAGCCATGACACAGACTCAACATTACGCAGTCTTGAAATCTCCACCAAAGAAATTAGTCCATTGCTTTTTAATGTAGCCTCAAGCAAGTTCTCAGGACACCGGCAGAAGGCAGCCGGATTCTTTGTCAACAATACCACACGAATGGCCTCTAACCCCCTCGCTAATGCTGTCTCTCATCTGAAGCCCCTTGAACTGGGCCTGCATACTTTACATTGCTCTCAGCACTACTGTTTCTAGACTCTTAACTGAATTTACTCTTTAAGCTCTGGTCTCAACCAACTTTCTCTTTCAAAGTTCTAGTCTTGTACATCTTTTTAAAAACAAGCAAGCAAACAAACATGGTCAGGTTCTTTACAACAGCCACTCAGTCTCTGGCACCAACTTCTGTCCTAGTCACTTTTCTGCTGCTGTGATAAAACAGCATGACTGAAAGAAACTTACAAAAGAAAAAAATGACTTGTGGTTCCAAAGGGACAAGAGTCCATGTAACAGCAAGTGGCAGGCATGGTGGCAGAAGCAGGAAGCTGAGATCTTACACCTTCAGACACAAGCACAAAGCAGAGACTGTGAACTGGACTTCGGGTGAGGCTATCTGATCTCCAGGCCTGCCCCTAGTGAGCACTTCCTGCGGCGAGGCTGCACCAAGACTAAACCTCCCAAACAGGTATGCCAGCTGGGGATCGTTGGTTCAAATGCCTGAACCTGTAGGGAATCCTTCTGATTCAAATCACAGTGGTAGAAAAAGCTAGAGCTGAGATGTGCCAAAGAGAATTCTGAATCTGGCTGCTACACCCTGGGTTTGATACTGGCATTATTTACTTTGAGGTACTGAACCTAAGAAATCAATGTAAATATATAGAGTTTGTTTTCACTGTGATTTGTAACAACCAAGCATTCTCTGTAACAAAAAACAAAACAAACAAAAAAAACCAAAAAACAAACAAACAGAAATTCCTCTCTGTGTGTCCTGCAGGTCCACTGCAGGACCGTGGAAATGCTGACTTGTACCCAACTCTCACCACTTTGCCATGGAATCTTTGAAAGGGTTAGCATTTCAGAGAGACCCTGGAGTGGGGTTGAATCATCAGAGAACTCTACTGTTATAGCGACAGATACTTCAGGCACACTGAAGGGAACGGAGATAAATGCCCAAAGTGGGACCCTGAATTAATAAAATTTGGAGAATGACTTATTCAATTTGGTTAATTTGGTTATTAAGGCTAATTACAGCCTTTGTAGTCATGACTGTTAAGATAAAAGACCATATCTATTATGGCACTAAACTTGAATCTAGCGTTAAGAACACCCATTCAGGATGAAACCTCTCTTTAGGGAGGTGAGCAATAAAAGGATGTTACAAGCCAATTAATAAAGACTTAGCTTTTGAAAAAAGAATTTCTCCTGAAAAATGGAAATTTTCTAATTAGGGAAATTCGAGCATAAAAAGCTGAGGCAAATTTTATAAATTTCTCTTTTTCTCAGGCCATATAGAAATCCTCGTTGAAATGAGCCAAGAATAGTTAGGATCTAGTGTTCAGCTCCTCGCCTTGCTGGGTTTGGTTTTTCTCCTATTTGTAACCAGCTCAGCTTCACATGTGGGCATCTGGGCTGTCAGGCACTCAGAGGCTGCACCCTGCAGGGTGATAGACCATGAGAGCTAGTGGATGGAAGTAATGCCTTTTGAAAGAGGCCAGGCAAGGATGCCTCAGGAAGGGGCGGTCCTCCAGGAAGGTCCTGTCACTGGATGCTAAAGTTGCTGAAACTGTGATCTTGCTCTTTGGCCTCTTTTTCTCTTGACTATGAACTGTACTTACAGCAACCAGATCGACTTACGGCATTCAACATGGAAATAGTAATGATTTTGGAGAAAATTACTATAATGAGTTAAGGGGATATGGCTGCAGAGTTTTACATGTCCTTTGTAGCATACAGTGAGGACCCAGTAAATGGCAACTTGGTTTTTCCTTCAGTGCAAGGGATCGGGCTCGGGGCCCTGTGTCACACACAGATGTTACCCATTCTATACTATGAAATGTATACTGTGCGCACTAACTACAGAAACATTAAAATATACCCCTCACTAACCAGAGCGCCTCTGCATCTGTGTAGCATATCCACGGCTTAGTTTGCTTTATATGGTTATACCATAATTTGTTGGTCCGTTCACTAGTGGAAGGACGTTCAGATTGTTTTCACTCGTTTTTTCCCCCCTCAGTCAAATTTTTATAAGCATATTTTTCCAGGTTTTTGTGGGACTGTGTTTATAATTCTCCTGGGAAAATGTGTAGGAATGAGTTCTGGGTCGTTTGGTAAGCGTGTCTTGCAGGTGGATGCCCACTACTCCCCACTCCACAGTAGTTCATGAGGGTTCTGCCTCTGCCTGCAGGTGCCAAGCTTTTTGGTTTTTTTCTTGACTGTAACCACTGTAATGGAGTGTTTATCTCACTGTGATTATAACTTATATTTTCCTAGTTATTGATATTGAGCATGTTTGTTTTTTATAGGCTGGTCAGTCTTTATTGCTTCTTTCGTGAATTATCTTTCTACAGTGTTTTACACTTTACAGATTATGTGAGTGGAAAGTTTCTGTCCCCACTATGCCGAGCCCCGCCTCCTCCCTAGTATTCTCCACATCAGTGGTGTATTTGTTCAGCTGATTAACTTAGGCTGACACGTTTTCACTCAAAGCTGGTAGTTTCCAGGAGAGTTGACACTAAGTGCTGTGCATCTCATGTGTTTGGATGAGTGCGTCGCGGCATATGCCTGCCTTTTGAGTCTTGTACTCTTGAGTTTTTCACCCTCTTAAATGTTTTCTGTCCTCTTCCCGTTTCTGTGTCTTTTTCCTGGGGCAGCCACTGATACCCCTCCCCTGCCTCCATTAGTTTGCCTTTTCTACATGTCCCCTGGCTGGATTAGATACTTTGGAGCCTTTTCAGAGAGCCTTCTTTTACTCAGAATTTACTTAATTTCCTACAAGTCTCTTTACAGCCCCCTTGTTTGTTGTGCTCAGTCTGTTGGTTTATAAACATCTTTCTTACGAGAGGGCTTTAGGGCTTGCATTATTGCTCGATGTCACACTGGTGACTTGGCAATTCCCTGCCCTGTCCATGATTTCCTGTCAGTCTCTTGTCTCTGTGGAGAAGAGTTTTTAATTTGGCTGGAGCCCATTTCCTTAGTCTTTCTTTTGCGTTCCCTGCTTTTGATACTCTAGATAATCCTTCACCTAGCTGAAGGCATGGATCTAGAAGCTCTGTGGTCCTTAGTTTGGTCTTCAGCTGTGTGGTCCACCTTGATTTATTTTACTTGCTTGATAGTGTTAAGCTATTTGCCAATTTTCTGTCCACGCGTTTTGCCAATTATTGAGAAAGGAATACTGAAGTCTACAAACAAACTAAACTGTTTCTGTGTTTTCCTTACAGTTGTTTGTTTTTGCTTATGTGTTAAGCCTTGTTAAGTACAGCTTAGGAGTGTATCTTCAGGGAGAACATTCATCACCATGTAATGTCTGGCTCAAGTCTGCAGTGAAGTTCCTCCAGCTTTACTGTGGCTCGGTCTTCCTAATCCTTTTATGTTGATTGTTATATTTTATGTACAACATGGTATTGTTCTTAGCTTTTAATCTGACTTGATTACCCCTTTTAATTGGTACATTTAGAACATAGATACTTTCTGTATATTCATATACACATGTGCATCTGTGTTTGGGGGTGTATGTGTTAATTAAAATTTGATTTAAAAAGTAATTATATTTTTAAAAATTTGACTTTGGTTATCTTGTTGACTCGTATTTTTTTCAAGTGACATTATAGCAAACATGCCTACACCTACTATTCAGTTAACCTTTTGCCACATAAATTAAATATAAAATCTAATAATCAGAGATACCTTAATCTATTAAAGTTGTTAATATGTATTATATATTTTATGCATTTAAAAATTCATGGGACAGTGATTGAAATTTTGATTATTCACACATATTTCCAAAGAACAAAAATGGCAAAAATTCTTATTTCCTTAGACATCGTTTCTGCTATTCTTTATTCTCAGACTGTCAACTTTCTTTTTGGTGTTATTTCTCTTTATTCGGGAATACTTGACCTTAGTATTTTTTTCCCCTAGAAAAGACCTTTTAGCAATGAATGCTGCATGCTTTCTTTGTTCTGAGGATGTCTGTATTTTCCCACGTGTCCTGGGTAATATTATCACTGTCCAGTGTCAATTCTAGATTGGTTTCTAGTTCCTTTTAACATTCCACCGACGTCGTTAATTATGGTCTGTCCCGTGTGATTACTCATGAGAAATCAGTAGTTATTTGAACCATTATTCTATAGGTGATTGTCATTTTTGGTTGTTGGTTTTCTTTGGTTTTGGGTTTTTGTTAGGTTGTTTGTTTGTTTGTTTTTTGCCCTTTTTTTATCTTGCTTTTCACCAGTTTAGTTATGCTATGGTTGGTCATGGTTCTGTCTGGGCAGACCCTTTTTTGAGGTTGACTATGCTGCTTAGATCTGTAAATTAATACCATTTTGCAAATCTGAAAGGTTTTAGTAATTCTTTCTTTCAAAGTTCTCATTTCCTTAGAATCCAGTGGCACAAATGCTAACAAGCCTTTGCTGTTTGCCTGCCTGTTTAAGAGTGTGTGTAACTCCATCCCGGTGTCTTCCTGGTTGTTGCTCCTTAAGCTCGCTCTTTCTGTGGCATCATCATTCAGCTTTTGGTCCCATTCAGTAAATTTATTTCATATACTGTTTTCTCGTTTATAACATTTCTGTTTAAGTCTCTGTGTGTTTTTCTTAGTCGCCTTTACCATCTTCTCACAGAACAGTTACTGTCTCTATCAAGGCTTTAATTCGAAAGTCCTGCTAGTCCTGCTTGACATCTGTTGAGTTTTCACTTGAGAGTTGACACATTTTCCTGCTTTGTTATAAACCACGATTTTAGAGTCTAGACATTTTGAATATTGTTAGAATCAGGATTTGATGAAAATTCCCAAAATAATGGGAAAAAATGAAAACCACCTACCAAGGTGATGGGACCATAACTTTAAACAACACTTTCAGGGTGGGAGCTCCAGTGTCAGGGTTTTCTCTTTCCCAGTACTCTCTGGGGGAAATCAGGTTTCAGGTTTATCACTGATGTGCCCTGCAGAGGTCCTTGAGTGCAGCTATTAATCTTGTGTCAGATCCGGGAGAAGCAGAGAAGAGGCGGTGGGAAATAGCAGCTACATGGGTCTCCCGGTCCTGCTTCCTCTCTCCAGCTCACTGCTGTGTCTCAGGGAAGAGTGGCTGTGCTGAGCTCACTTCATCTTGGCTCACCGTGTTTCGTGTTTAACTGGCACTTGAGCTTTTTAAACTGTAGATTTAGATATCTGTGGATTAGAAGAATTGAGGCTGACTTTTCTTTTTTTTTAATTTTGTGTATTTTATTTTGACAGTTTTAAGTTTTTAAGCCACTTTATATGTACAGTCTCAGATGCACTAAACGTGAGAGACTGTTAGACATCACTTTTGGGCAAAGAAAACACTGTCCATCCTGTTCCCTTCTACCTTTCTTACCCAGCTAACGGGTTAATGGAAACAGATGTCCACACATACCTTCCTAGAGAACACATATTGGGAATGTTTGGAAGCATTGGTATCATCTTTTTGAGAAATTAATATTTTAAAGTTTATGAAATATTTGTGTTAGCTATCCTTTTAAACTATGCAGAAAGCACAATATATTCACCATTATCTTATTATTCAGGCCAGGAGTTATTCCTTTCCCTTAAATTCATTTTTATCTTTTGAAAAACTAGTGAAAATTTTGTTAGTATGTTTTTTAACATTCAGTGATCATATGAAGATTGGTGCCTATTAGATTGCTTAGGAAAGTGTGCTCAATGTAACTTACTTTTAATTTTGTTTTGTTTGGTTGTCTCTGAGCTAGTATTTCACTGTCTGGAACTCACTAGGTACCACAAGCTCCTCCTGTCTTAGCCTCCCAAGTGACAGCTTTGTGTCGCTATGTCTGGCTTTAAGTTTTACTTGTTAAAAATTTTTTTTCTAACTGACTTCTTTGTTTTTTGAAACAGGGTTTCTCTGTGTTGCCCTAGCTGTACTAGAACTTGCTCTGTAGACCTGGCTGGCCTCAAACTCATAGAGATTAGCCTGCCTCTACCTCCCAAGTACTAGGATTAAAGGCGTGTGCCACCACCACCACCCCAGCTATTACTGACTTCTGAGCCTAAACAATTCCTCCATTTACATATATGTTTGTGTGTGTGTGTGTGTGTGTGTGTGTGTGTGTGTATGTGTGTATGAGAATGTACATACACGTGCACATAATTGTGACTTCTAACTAATAAACAGTGTTTGAAAGTATTTTAAGGAGGCTGAGAGCCTGTGTCCATAGTATAGTTTTATTCTTCGAAAGTAAATTTAATTGGGGAAGAATGATGTGGAATAGTACCAATGTCTACACTCTGTTTAAATTGAACCCTACGATTGTTTGTGTTACTGACTTTTATATGTGCAATATAATGCAAATAAGAAGGTGGTGACAGTTAGAGCTTGTGAACTACACATCCTTCTGTGTAACAGCTCCGCGGTCTTCAGTTTAAATGAGGCTGTATGTTGTCTTCTGAGGAGAGCTGTCAGATTCATGTCCACCATGAAGTGCTTCAAAGTTTTTTTCTTTAGCTATTAGTTGTGAACATTTTTATAATTTTTAAAAATTTATTTCCTCCTCCTCTTTATATTAGGTGCTCTGTGGATGTGTATAGTTTTAAACCCCCACTGTAAGTTGGAACAGAAGGCCAGTTGGCTAAAACAACTGAAAAAATGGAACAGTGTTGATGTCTGCCCATGGGAAGATGGAAATCATGGCAGTGAATTACCCAACCTAACCAATGCTCTGCCTCAGGGTGCGAATGCCAGCCAAGGTGAGTCCCCTATAGCTCCCGTTCTCAGCTGCTGCTTTGTGCGTTTGCTTGTAAGGTTAACAGGCAGTGAATTTGGGGACTTCCATAATTTAAGGACATTACATGTTTCTTCTGAATGTGTGCTTGTGTTTTAATCTCTATAGAGAATATTGTATGCATTTAAAAATACTACACAATGCAGATAGATATGCTATTCCTATATATTCGTGTGGAATAAAATGATCCACTAATGGTTGAGTTTGAATTTTACCTTTTAACTAAAAAGATAGAGTACAGCAGTAGTATGTTACTGTGTAAAATTGTAGAGAGACTAGAGGAAGTTTCTGGCTTTGCTGGTCAGTTCATATTTGAGCTATTGTGTACTTAATTTCTTAGATTTAGAATATAGCAAGGAGATCTGAAACTGGGGGGGTGGGGGGGTGGCACTTGCCTTACAGAAATTCTTTATTGTGAAAGGCTGCATAGTGTGTTCAGTCCCAACCATAGGAGGTGAATAGTGTCCTTCAGTCTCTGAGACAATCAAGAAATGCCCCCACATGTTTGCAGAATTATTTTATCTTGTTGTTTCAGTTTTTCTTAAGCCCTTTCAAAACTACTCCTTGGCTTCACTTTCTTCTATGAGACACTGCTGAATTTTCTGGTCTTTTTCAGAATCACATTCTTAACTTGTTAAGTCTTAGACAAATCTTCTATCATTCACTAAATCTGTACCAGTATTTTCACGTGATGTTATGCTTGGTGTAGATTTAAACCCCATGGTTGAAGCAGGGTTGTAATTAACATTGGAAGGATCCAGACTAAATATGTCTTTTGCTGGCTATGGAGGAGTTGATATTCTTAAAGAAAATGCTATGTGATGTGTCGAGTTCATTTGTGATGTTAACACTGTTTCGGTCTTTAAAAACGAAACCCACAGGGACTTGTCCAATCAAAAAGAGGTTCCAGGACCTAGCCAGATGATTGTCAGGCTCTGTTTACCTGGAGATGCTTGCCCTGGGGATTCAGTATTTGAAGTCCATCCTGTCTATGTCATACTCATGGTGATGTTACTTAATAATTAAATATACCCCTCAGATCTCCAATTTTTTTCCAAGTTGTCAAGTGTAATTGGTCAACATTTATTCTTTTCATTGCTACGGAAAGGTTTCCTGATGTCTATGTAGGTGACATCTCTAATCTTGTGTTTTTCTAATTGGAGGTTTTTCTTTTGAGTTTTGGATGCTGCTATTTTGGGGGGATTGCTCCTTTGATGTGTCCTACACTTTGAACTTTGCTTTCTATTTATAATGTTACTACTTTGATTTAATATGAAAATTTTGTAAGCTTTAGAAACTAGGTGTAGGCTGGAGAGATGGCTGTGTTTTAAGAGTACTTGCTGCTCTTTCAGAGGACTTGTGTTTAGTTCCCAGCACCCATATGGTAATTCCCAGCCATCTATAAGTCCAGTTCTGTGGGATCTCATGCCCTCTTCTGGCCCCGGTAGGTACCAGGCACAATACACAGACACAGGAGGAGGCAAAACCTCAATACAAACTAAAAAAGAGGAACAGACCTAGCCTCCAGGGCTCCAGGGCAGTTGTGTCCCTTACAGCTTGACTTCGGCAGTGTAGAGAGGCAGGTCGGAACTCCAAAGGCAGTGCTTGTGGCTGTGATGCCTAAAGGGTGTCTGCTTTTAGCCAGAAACTCATAGGCTTTCCTGAGGGGTTATGAGAAGAGCCATTCTTTTTTGGAGGGTGATGGTTATCATACCCACAGAGGCTGTGGTTACTTACACCTAGACCGCTCCACAGTGTTCCCTCTAGAGGAGAGCCTGGGAACTGAGGGGTGGAGCCCAGTAGCCAGAGCGTCACACTGAGCTCACTGTGCTTCTGGGACAGATGTCTTTCACACACGTGTGTTAGAGTGAGCACACAGGGCTCCTGAAGCCCACCATGGCTAGGGTGGTTGATTAGGCTTAGGTAACAGCATCCAGAGCCTACTCTTTCAGGAGGACTTTCAAAGATCATAGAGTGAAAGCCAGCTTCTTTTCTGTTGGTAGTTGTTTTTTGTTTTGTTTTTTTTTTAAAGTAAGAATTCTTCACTTTTTGTTTTCCCAAATGTATTGCTATAGACACTATCTGTTTGTTTATTGATTTTGCTTCTCATGTGCTATAGCCCTCATGGTCATTTAAGTACAATTTTTTGAGAGTTTAGCCCTTTGTGACTATCAGTTCTGTTGGTATCTTGGACCAATGGTAAAAGCTGTGTGTGTTCTCCACTTCTCTCTGTGCTGCCATGAAACACAGGAACCGTTCAGTTTATTCTTCTAATGAAACCAAGCTACGTGCTTGTATTAGTGTCACAGATAGAAGGCCCCGTCAGTACTTGGAACCCTTAACTCACTGTTTTACAGCATACATAATAGCAAATGGCTTTTGAAGTCACTTTAGTTTTTAAGTTTTACCTCGGAACTTGAAGTAAATTCTAAGACCACTTAAAATACCTACAGAAAACTTGAATTTTAGAGCATTTGATTATGTGAGGTTGTAAAACCAATTTGTTCCTGGGAATAGCACATTTATTTTGCGTGACAAAAGGCAGTTAAAAGTCGGTCCCATCCTTCCAGTTTTGCAGGATGGTCGTCCGTATGCTGCTAGCAAGGATCCTCCTCAGGAGTCTCAGCAGACGATCACCTGCTCCTCTTTATTTTTTCCCTAGATACAGATAACTAAGTTGATATGTGACCACCCTGAATGTCTTTGTACACTCGCCAACAGCCGTTGCAAATGGCCGCATTAGCTATGTTTGTAGTCAGGGGAATGTTTGACACTTGGCTGTGGGCTCGTGACAAGTCACAGTGTTTGTGTTGCTGCTGGGTTCCCCAGGCAGGACAGAGTGCCCGGTGGATGAATTCTCCAGATTACTCTTCTCAGCTCGGTTGCCGTTGTGGTTTCGCTTTTGTCCGCTCAGACAGAGGTCTGGGGACAGGAAGATAAAGCCTTGCCATAGTGGAAGCTCTTTTTTCTAGTTAAGTCTCAGAGAGCAGTGCAGGGGGCTATACTTGAGCACAGTTAAGGATGTGTACGTGAAAGTGTTCCCAGCCCCACGACTCAGTGGAGGCTTGAGCTGCAGTTGAAGGTAAGCTTAGAGCTGGGCCGGGGCACGGGAGCGCCTGTGCTCTCTCTAGGAGTGGAGAAACCCAAGGAGCTGACGTGAGAAGATCCTTTATTCCCCAAACATTTCTTCTCTTCGTCAGGTCCTGAACCTTGAACCCCCTTCGGACTGTATGCTTCTGCTTTCTTGTGATGCCCCGGCATACACTATGCTGGGGACATCACACCAGTCATGGACCCTGCCCAGGAGTCAGGAGACAGCCTGTAGGGGCAAGGTAAGTGCGCTGGTTTGTTTTGTAGCTATGTTGTGTGGCTTTGTGAAATGTTAAAGATATGCATTTATGCCCTTTGGGATATAAAGTGGCATTTTATCATTATATCCCAAGAAGCATAATAGTTTTAATTGTGCAAAACCGCACAATATAGTTAAAAAATACAACCAAAAGCACAACCCTTACGCATAATTTTAAGGCTGACTGCATCTTCCTGAAAGGTTCCATGGCTGGTGTCGCATCTCTTGCATAGTGTTTGTGAGAGCTGTTGATCCCATCAGGGGCAGCCCAACACAGCACCTCACAAGTGGGGAGCAGTGAGTTCTCATGTAATTTATTTTTAAACTGAGTGCCTCTTTTCAGTGTATTTGGCATGGAGACTACACTTGACAGTTGTTTTTGCAGGATGCCTTTTAACCATAGCTTTAATGGCTGCAGAATGTTTGTGTTTAATAAAACAAGTGAGTGACTGGAAACTCTTCTAGCACTTAGGATGTGAGGCTATTCATTCACTCTTCGCCCTTCTGCTTAGGGGGTGCAGGACAGTGTGTGTGGGTGTGTTCATGAGCATCTGGCCACAGAATGGTATGACTGATTTATCCGCATATGAATAATAGCTGACACGGCTTTCTGAATTGTGGAAAAAACAGATTCATCGAACAGGCCACATCGGACAGTGTTCACAAGAGCCATCGAGGCATGTGATCTCCACTGGCAGGACAGCCACTTGCAGCACATTATCAGCAGTGACCTGTACACCAACTACTGTTACCATGACGATGCTGAAAACTCCCTCTTTGACTCCCGAGGGTGGCCTCTCTGGCATGGTAAGTGGCCAAACCGGAAAGACATTTCCATGACTTAGTTCTTTGTTTAGTTTCTATAGCATTATTGGAGTGGGAGGTAGAGAATTGAGGCATTCAGTGGGAGACGCATGAATGCTTGGCAAAGGGGGCTGAAATGTTCATTGAGATCCAAGGTCAGAAATGCTTTCCTGTGTCACCTTACATGGCATTCGGGGAGAGACATCCTACTGTAGTAGCCTGCCTTTGTGGCTGTGTCTGACAGTGACAACTTTGCCCCTTTGGGTTTCTGTTGTAGAGCATGTTCCTACAGCCTGTGCAAGAGTGGATGCACTGCGTTCGCATGGGTACCCCAGAGAAGCACTGAGACTAGCAATAGCCATTGTGAACACGTTACGCCGACAACAACAGAAGCAGTTGGAAATGTTCCGGACTCAAAAAAAAGGTGATTGTGGAAGAGGTTGTTTCTTTTGGAATGGCATTCTTGGTGAGGGTGAAGCTTGTTTTATATTTTGCTGGGAAAGATGGATTTTTGAAAGTACAGCCATAGAAATAGCTTTACTCAGCACTCTTAAATGTTTGATAATGCACTCATGTTGTATGCAGACAAACATGCAACCAAACACCCATGCACATAAGGTAAAGACAGAAAAAAATTTAGTTTGATAACATACCTGTAGAAATGCCATCTAAGTTTTGTTTTTTTGTTTTTTTGTTTTTTTTGGGTTTTTTTGGTTGGATGTTGAAAGAAAAGGTTTTCTACATAATTCTTTAAAGATTTTTATTTTTGGAATCGCTGGTGATATGTCTGAATCCTCTAACATGGAAGCCAGATACTTTCTTTTGGTTTTAGTTCTAGAGTGGCTGCCCATCCTGGATCCCAGCAGTAGGTCTCAGGTGGGCATCTCTTAGCCCATGACTGCATTCTCAATCACTGAGATTCCTCCTCTGCAGAGCCGGTCTCAGCAGGGCTCTGTCTCTGGGAGAGATCAAACCAGCTCATTCCTAGACAGACTTAAACAAGGCTGGCACTCTATAACTTTTTAGCCATAATAATTTGTTTGACGGTATGTTATTTACTGAAAGTGATCAGAACATCTCCCACTTTGTTTGTTAGTTTGGTTGGTTGGTTGGTTGGTTTTTTAAGGTCCACAAATGACATTTGATGAGCTATCAAATGACAGGACACATTTAACTTGTCTTTATCTTGCTTTATTAATCTTCTGATTTTGAATAAGCACCATAATAGTAACAAAAAAGGCTGTTACTAGGTCCTTAACTTGCTGATCAGATAGTGAGGTGCATCTGCC
The DNA here is from genome assembly GCF_964271855.1 of Acomys minous. Classification (NCBI taxonomy): domain Eukaryota; kingdom Metazoa; phylum Chordata; class Mammalia; order Rodentia; family Muridae; genus Acomys; species Acomys minous. The sequence goes on along the minus strand of NC_140492.1, from coordinate 106,137,900 downwards.
TTTCCTGGTTGTGCGTTCTTTGTGCCTTCTGTAGGCAAACATTTCTTGGGATGACTTGGTTTTTTCTAATATTTTTAAAATTATGAACTGTTGGCTTTTGTTCTTAGTTGTGTTTTTAATTTTTTGATAGATACCCACTTTGAGTACAAATAAATCCTGAAAAGTTGTTGGAATAAGCTGGAGGTTGGAGCATGTGCTGGCTGTAACTTTTTAATTTCCTCTATGTTGGAACTATCAGGGGTGTGGGTTGGCACTGTCAGTCACAGTGGAAATAGTTCCAGAGTCACAGTGTGAACCACAGAGGAGGAAATGCAGATGGAACTGGGATGCAAATGGCCTCAATAGGCAGTGGCTGTGCTCCTTCTCCGGAAGTGCACTGCTAGGCCCTGTAGGAAGGTTCCTGAAGTCTTCCTCCTCTAACCACAGGTCATCTCTGGCCAGGGCATTTGCTTCTGAATTGTGTTAAGGGATACCTTTCATGCTAGGAGGATGCACAGTGCTTTGTATAGAAAGAACTGGCCCCTAATGATCATGTCTGAGTTGTTTTTAGAAGCCATGTAAATTTTTCTGAGAAATAATTGGTTTTTGAACTCTTGTTTTGTAAAAATGTTCCATTTAAGAAAGTTTAAAAATGTTAAAGTAAGTTAGAATGCAATTAGGTTAGACTGCTGCAATTGCCTTGGACTCAGTTGTGCTAGAGCCCAGGCCTGGGCCATGACAGACACTGTCTCTGCCATTCTACATGCGATGAAACTTGTTTGAGGCGTTCTTGGGTGTTGCTAGGACTTAGCTGCACTTGGGTCTGTCCCTGATTTGTTGTCCTTTGTCCTAATTTTAAAGACTGAGGTTTTAGTAGCTGCTGTCAAGGTCAAGGTGTGCCTTGCAATTACTTGTAATGAACCAGGGTTAGTGAACACAGCGCAGAGTACCTCAGTGCCCTCTGGCGTGGCTTGTCAGCTTTGTGATGCTGGAAGAAAATGACCTCTCCCTGTCTTTAAAGGTGCATTTCTTTAAAAATCTCTCTCCTGCCTATTGATTTGCTTGTCTGCACATAGTTCTTTTAACCATATATAATTTTTGAAATCAAACGGAGCCATGTTAGCTGTAGCAAAGAGTGATGCTTGTGCTTCTCACGCTTGCTATGCGTATGAAATCCAGTGGCAGAAACCAAGTGAACGATGACCTTCCCGAGGACTCTAGAACCCAACTTAAATAAGCATCCATGTACAGTTCTTGTGTGCTTGGAGTTAATAATGCAAAGTCAGAAGGCTTCCAAAGAAGTAATAAATTCATAGAATGACTCTGGCTAGCTATACTATAGTCAGTTTGTTAATGTGTTTTTCAGATAAATAGACTTTATTATATTTTCTCTTAAAAAAGAGATACTACTATTGTGTTACTTTGGTAAACATCTTTAAATAGCATTTTATAGTAGATTATACCCTAAGACACTTGTAAGGTTTTTCCTCATCACTGTAACGTGAAAAAGCTAACATTCTGTGAAGTAAATGAAAAAATTCATTTTTATCAAAATCCACATCTAGCTTGTCTTTCCACAACACAGCAGTCCTGGGGATCCTGGCACATGATGTTAAACAGATGTGCGGACCATTTATATTGACTGATAGATGGATCTTCACAACTCAGAGCAGCTCACAGGTGGAGATCAGAGTACCTTACAGCTGAGTTTTTCGAACTAAAGAGGTTTTCCACCTGAATTAATTACTGTTTTCAGGGTACTGCCTTTAAAACACATCTGTATTACCCTTCTCTTCCTTCATCCCCCATGTCTCGATTCCCTTTTTAAACAGAGCTACCCCATAAAAGCATAACCTCCATAACCAATCTGGAAGGCTGGGTTGGACACCCCCTGGACCCGGTGGGCACTCTCTTCAGTAGCCTCATGGAAGCTTGCCACACCGAGGATGGAATCTTCTCTGGGTTCTCAGATTTTACAGGTAAAGCCATTGGTACTTGTTCATTTCTAAATGCAGACTGATGTGAGTCTTTGTTTTTCATATATATATATATATATATATATATATATATAATTTTTAAATGATTTATTTTTATTTTATGTGCATTGGTGTTTTACCTACATGTGTGTCTGCATGATGGTGTCAGAGCCCCTGGACCTGTAGTTACAGACAGTTGTGAGCAACTTTGTGGGTGCTGGGAATTGAACTCAGGTCCTCTGGAAGAGCAGCCAGTGCTCTTAACAGCTCTCCATCCCCTACAGTAGTTGTATGAAGTCATGTAGTTAACAGGATCTGTGGGTTAGCAAGAGCTAGAAGTGGGCACTGAAGCCTCAGATGGGCTTCTCCTGGGAGGAAGATCTTCAGAATCAACATCTGGCAGCATTTGTCAGTGACCTGAACAATACTCTCTTCTGCACATGTTCCTTTACTAAGAATTTAATAACATTTATGACTTATTCAGCCTTGATTGTGATTTAAAAAGAAGTAAATACAGCTGTGTACCATAGTATTCAGAACCAGAATATTTAGTTGCTTTTCTAATTTGTTGTTGCATGAAAAGTGACTTAAAGCCAGGCGCAGTGGTACACATGTGTAATCCCAGCACTCAGGAGGCAGAGGCAAGTGGATCTCTGTGAGTTCAAGGCCAGCCTGGTTTACAAAGCAAGTCTTAGGACAGCCAAGGCTGCACAGAAAAACTCAGTCTTGAGAAACAAAACAAAAAATCAAAACCAAAAAAACCAAAGTGACTTAAATATTTTAAGTCTAATTTAAGAACACTATTAAATATCTTTCAAGTATTTGACACCATACATCTCATAAAAGTGATATATTTTGAGATTTCTCTTTGGTCTCTTGGGAATTCAGAATCCTCCCTCAGAAGATTCCCTAAAGAAAAGGTGAGGAAGAGCAGGACCATCCTGCGTTAGTCCTGTAAAGAGATGAAGCAGGGTTGATTATTTCATCCATCTCAACATTGCCCTGGTGCTTGCCTTCCTGAGTTGAGGGCAATCCAGGTTCTGTCAGGAAGGTGACAGGTGTGAGGCCACATTCATGTTTCCCTGGGAGTTAGATGGCTGAAGTTACAATTTCAAATTAACACTCCTGAACAGAGACTGCTTCCCTTGTGTTGACTGACTTAGTTAACAAAAGGACCCTGAAGTTGAGTTACATATTCTGTATTCTTTACTGATTTTGCTGGAAATGTTACTATTACAATAACAGTATGAAAACATTTTTATGCTAATCTTAAAAATGTACCATTATAGTCATGTAATTTTTAAAATTAACTTTTTATTATTAGCACATATTGGTTATACAATGTAACAAGTCTTATAACTCTGGTAGTATATAATTTTACTTTTATTTAATTAAAATCTTTTCCCACACCTTACTGCACTTCCATATCCTTAGTACCATATTTACTACAGCTATAGTTTTATTTGGTATCTCATTTTCAATGACAAAATAAAGCAATATTACTACCCACAAAGCATACACAACTTACTATCCATAGCCACTGCTTAAAATACACTAACGAGGTATCCGTCTTCACATAGTGGATGTCCTGACTTTCTCAGAGTTAAGTAAGTTCATTCACTGGTACTAATTAGAACATACAGATTGTGCCTGTCGGCAGCAGATGTAACTTCCATACATTCTTTATGACATTTTATAGAAAATGTGGGACAGTGCAAGTCCCTGGAGTACCACCACCTACCTGCGCACAAGTTCTTAGAGGAAGGGGAGTCCTATGTGACGCTGGCTGTGGAGGCAGCCCTGATAGGCCTGGGCCAGCAGCGGATCATGCCCGACGGGCTGTACACACAAGAAAAAGTTTGCCGGAACGAGGAGCAACTCATTTCTAAGCTTCAGGAAATCGAATTGGATGACACACTGGTGAAAATTTTTCGCAAGCAAGCAGTCTTCCTGTTAGAAGGTAACAAGATCAGGGGGCCTGCTTTATGTACTAATCTCTGTTCTGTGGATGCATGGAGTGTGGTAAGATAATCACAGAACATTGAGGCATGCTCACTAAGAGACCTGTCAGCCGACTTTAAGTAAAGATGTTTAGTTTTTTATTGCTTGATTTAGGTTGTCGTGTAGGATAGCTTGTTTAAAATGAGCCCCATTTAATGTCACTTGCTTTGTAATGGGCTATTTTTACTCAGGCTGTGTTGTTCCTGAGGTAATGCAATGTTGATACTTAGGGAACTGTTTTTGGTACCCATGTTCCTGTGTGCTTGGTCAAGTAAATAATAAGGTGGGAACTGTGCAGCACTCCTGGAGCTTTATTGGCTCTACAGGACACGTGGCCTCTTAGCATCATGTGCAGTTGCCAACAGAGAAAGCTACAGGAGTGGTTTCTCCTTTTCTGTAGTAATGTCACAGGATTCGTTAGGCAGAGCTTCACCAAGGAAAGGCTTCATAGACTATAAAAAGCACAGGCCAATTTTCTTGATTTTTGTAAGATCTAGGGTTAAAGATCCTAAACTTACCTTTGGGCTGGCACTGTTGTTGAGATATGTTTCCTGAGAAAGGTAAGTGTAGTAAGTATAACTTAGTGTGTGCAAATTTAGTTCTTATTGATAGAAATTGCTTCTCTTGGAGATGTGTCCTGTGATCATGGATTTTCCTATGATAGGCTAGTATTGACATTTTATATCATGGACTGCTACACATTTTAGAGAATTTACTATTTTTAAATCTCTTTAATTTGTGCAAAACTAAAGATCTATTTAAGAGATTTTTTTCAACTATATTATGCATTTATACATTTAAAAAGGAAATATTCTTAAAGTAAGCCTTAATATGAGTCCTCACTTTGGGAGAGAAATCCCATTTTAAATTTTGAAGTATTCTCTAGTTTGTCATTGTTGACTGTTATTTATTTATTAATATACAAAGATAAACGGCCTGTCCTGGCTATTTTCAAGACTATTCCTGATTATTTAACTGCTTTTTTATTTTTTAGTTCCTTCTACATAATCCCTTTTGGTGTATAAGCGACATCATTGGCCACAAGTGTCTTTTCAGTGTGGTCATGGTGTGTCTTGACTTTGATTGCTTTTATATATGAGAGAGGACTTGCAGTTTTTCCAGCTGATAGTGTGTGCTGTCCTTGTCATATGTCTCTCTGTGTTTGTTAGTCAACATTTGGGGGACTTTGGGGGGGTTGGTTTTGCTTGTTTGATTTTTTAAAACTTAGTTTTTAATTAGTTCACTCTTACCAAACTTTTGTTTTTTTATAAGTGCCCTGTCTAAGGAGAGGCTCTGACTTACCTCTGCCCCCACCCCCACCCCCCTTGTCCCTCTAGTGCCCAAGAGTAGCCGGTACAGGACTGGAGCAGTCACAAGGCAGCAGGGGGCCATTTCTGCACATGCCAAACATAACAAGATTATTGAGTTGATTACATGAGCTCATGGAGTGCTCCATGCGGTTCTGCTCTTATGGAGTCAGGGATTTGCTCACAGAGCTATGCGCCTGGGAAGAGTAACTACTATCTTGTTGCCGAGTGTGACTCCCCTGGCCACGGCACTGGTTGCTTTGTGCCAAGGGTCAGGGCTTTGTTATTTAGTGCACATGAATTCAGGGATTACAGTCACCGTCAGTACTTGTTGAGTGTGCATTTGTCTTTCTCTGAGTAGTAAAAAGGTAACTAGTGCTTTACAGGGAACCCTGAAAGGGATGCAGGAGTGAGGCACAAGGGTACTCTGCAGAAGTAGAATGGAGCTGGGTGGTTGAGGCACCTGGGTGCTATGCCAACATGAGATAGGCGGGTGATATAGGCAGTAGGCATTTATTTCTCACAGTGTTTTGTGAATTCACAGAGACTGGAATCCAAGGCCAAGGTGTTGGCCAGTTCTGTTTCTCAAGAGGGCTGTGTTCCTGGTGTGACTTACTCGACAAAGATAGAGCAGTCTATTCGGCATCCCCTTTTTCTCTCTCTCCTTCAACTTCTCCCAGATCCCTGCCCCACTTTTCTACCCACCCAACTTTGTGCCGTCTTTAACAAGAACAACAACAAAAATTTTGTGCTACTCATTTATGCTCTTGGATGTATAGCCCTCCACTGGAGCATGGTGAACCTACCAGGAGCCAAACCCTGCAAGAAACAGATTCTCCCTCTCCCGGCAGCTGCGAGCTGCTAATAGCCTTTCAGTCAGGGCTGGGACTCGTACCACTCTTCTCTTCCCTCCTCCATGCTGGAATTGCATCTGGCTTGAGCTTCCCAAGTTGCTGTCATAGCTGCTGTGAGTTCTCCTGTGCAGCTAGCTGCTGTGTCCAGAAAGCTGTGTCTTTGTATCGTCACTGCCTCTGGCGCTGTCTTTCTGCCCCGTCTTCCACAGTGGCCCCTAATTCTTAGCAGGAAGGGGGTGTGATATATATGTCCATTTAGGGCTGATCATTCCAGTCCTTTCTTTTCCTCAGTTTGACCAGCTGTGGGTCTCTGTTAATTGCCATCCAGTTCAAAAAGAAGCTTCTGTGGTGAGGGCTGAATGATGCACTAATCTGTGGTTGTAATGATGTCATTGGGAGTTGATTAATATCAGGCCCACTTAGTAGAGTAATAACAGTAGGTTCTCGCCCGGGGCCATGACTCTGTCTAGGCACAGGCTCTCAGACACAGATCTGGGTTTCAACTTGTGGAGCATGCCTTAAATGTAACCAGAAAGCGGTTGTTTACTCCCATGGCATCTGTGCCACAGTTGGACCAGTGGCTGAGCACATTTGGCCCAGCTGGTTATTATTGTAGCTGTATAGCCGAGGCCCTGCTCTAGGACCTCATTTGAGCGTGTGTTTTCATAGAATCAATCTGTGTCTCAAAACATGTTCACACTGGGATAGGAATTTTAGTATATGAGTTTGGAGATTAATACACATTTAGTTCATCACAGTAACTTCAGTAATGTAACTTGCTGTGTGAACAAAGGGTACATGTCTAACAGTATATCTGCCTTTGACAAATACTGTATTACTAACCAGTTTGAGATGTCTTAGGAAGATTAGTAGAATTGACAAAATTAGAAATTTGGCATTGGTTATAGTTTAAGATATGAAATTTTTATGATTTTCAAAATATTTAAGTAGTGAATAACGTAAAAATACTAATCTGAACATTTTATTACAAAATGAATTTTAGATCTTTCTAGAATGTATCATGTTCCTACCCAAAAATGAGTTCAGTAAACATGTCTCACCATTTCTTCTGAACTGCATTTCTTGCGTTCTAAATTCTTTTCCAGACTGGTTTTTCTCATGGAAAACAAATGTATTGTGTCCTCTGAGTAGTAGTGTCATGGCTCATAATTCTAGAAATCATGAAACAAATGTTACCCAAAGGTGACATGGAAACCAATTTATTAAACACTTCACAGTAACTAAACCTAAGTGCTGAGTGGTGGAACTAACCACTGTGGTTCCTTTCAAATCTGAAGTCTGTACTTCCTCAGAGGGAAGCATTTGGGGAGCACACAGGGGACCAGTGCTGCCACCGCACCTGTCAGAATTTACTAAGAAATGAGTTTTGACAGCTTAAATGTGATTTTGCTTTCAAAATTGGCCTGCTGGAGCCCCGAAGAATACATTTCCATTATTCTAATGTTTTCCTTTTGCTTACACTGAATACCAAATGGGTAACTTATTAATCACTTTATGGAATTACCATTTCTGCTTATTAGAAATAGTAGTGCACTGAGTCTGTGCTTGAGGGCTCAGCGTCCTCCCACATGTGACACTGAGCTCTTTTCTAGATGTGGCGTATCTGTCCTGGTCGTGACGTAGGCTCCATAGCTAAGCAGTTTTCTGTGTTTCCATATCTGGATGCTTTCTAATTCTAGTAAGGAGTGTGCTTCAGAGGGCCTCTTTGTGGGAGGGGCTTGTGGCGGGTGAGCTCTGCCCCTCAGGTCCCTGGTTCCTGCCTTGGCAGTGGAAAACTATGGGACTGCACCACGTGAAGCCTTTACTGGGTTCTGTGCCCTCAGGGGCCTTTGACTAAGAATCATTTTCCTTTCTGCTGTTACTTAGTTCGGGTCTTAACTCAATAAGCTATGAATTTACGTAAATAATTTTAAAAACTGTGTAAGCAGTGTTAAGACTGTTCTTTTGGAATGTAACCTATGGGTGTTCTCTTCCACAGCTGGACCATATAGTGGTTTAGGTGAAATAATCCATCGGGAGAGTGTTCCAATGCACACATTTGCCAAGTATCTCTTCACCTCTCTCCTACCTCATGATGCTGAATTGGCATACAAAATTGCACTGCGAGCAATGCGGTACGTATCCACAGCCCAGCCCAGCAGAGGCAGCCCACATTCCCCGCTGGAGAAGTGGCCATTAGCTGACCTCATGTGCAGTCCTGCTTCTTACAGGCACCAGAGAAACTAAAGATACTAGTTTTGCTTCCTGGGTTGTTGTGAGGCAGTCTGTCTATTGTGAGGCAGTCTGCTGTGTTTTGATTTTGCTTTAAAGAAAGAGGAAAGTCCTTTTCTTAACTGCTGGTAGACTATGGCCACCATAGTCTTTTCTCTTCATGGTAGAATTTGGAAGTAAAATAACAACTTTAGAACAATTTAATCACAGGATGACAGTTTAACTCTTCCTGAATGATCAGTTGTTTTAAAAAAAAAGAATTTAATTTTTAAAAACATGGATAAATAACAAATACCCTAGAGTAAGTTATCATATTAAGGAAAACCTTTGTACTGCACAGCGCTAGTACAGGAAGGCCTGCGTTACCAGGGCACGTTAATGCACAGCTGGAGGCCATGTGTGTCTGATGTTAAAGAAGTCCGTGTTAGGCATCTCTCAAGATCTGCTCACTTCAGCTCCACTGCTCCCATCGCCTCAGCAGTTTTAGTTATGGCGGGGAAAATGGCCTCTACCAACTCACTTGCTTATTCTCACTTCCCTTTGCAAAGTTAGTTCACCAAAGAATTGCTTTCATCATGAATGTGCTCATGGTTGGCACTTCTTGTTGTGCTCCTAAGAGCCTATTTTTAAATCTTGTATGTAACCTATTCAACTTGAAGAGGCGGAGGGGAACACCTGCCATTCTTAAACCATTAGCCTTTTCCCTTTTTGCTTTTTTTAGTGAATAAATCACTTGTGTTTTTAATGGAACGTTCAGATGATATATTATGATAGTAGACTAAAGGCAAGCCCTGTATATGTCTAAAGTTTGAGTATGTTTGATCCCATAAGAAACTTTTCATCCTTGTCTGTAATTGATAGAAGATTGGCACATGAATCCTTGCCTAAGAATTACCGGTGTCTCCAAAGTCACTCTCCCATCTTTCTTATATTTGTATAAGTGCCATGTGCTAATCAGCATTGCCATTGTACTTGCAGGGTTTGGGGGTGAGAGGAGACAGAGAGGGGGGGGGGAGGCGAGGGAGAGAGAGAGAGGGGAGAGAGAGAAAGTGTGTGTGTGTGTGTGTGTGTGTGTGTGTGTGTGTGTGTGTGTGCGCGCGCGCGCACCTATCTGTGTGACAGAGTGTTCAGGGCTGTTATGTAATTTCACATGCACTTTTGACCACAGCAGACATCAGTGATTTATTAGAGGAACCTTCTAGTACTCTGTTGATCTTTAAGTTGCCAAAAAGTAAATCAGTAACTAACATGAGCAACAGTTTCCCCCATAAAACTGCTTCATACCATTTGAACTGTATTTTAGAGCACACTTTCATGAGTGCGTGTAAATTCCCATGTTGAGAAGCTGAAATAGAAAGTCTTGGAGGGGGCAGATGTTCATCTGTACGCTTACTCTAATCCTAAGATTTCTACCTGGAAGAAAATGTTATGGTGCCACCAGGTCCTGCTGCTGCTCCTACTGTAAAGCTGAAGGGTGAAGTGGCAGCATGCTCCTGTGTGGGTCCCACGACGGGAAAGAGTCCGGGGTCCTGGTGAATGCCTGCAATGCCTGCAATAATAGCAAGGGGCGAGAGCAGGGCCAGGCACTGCCCTCCGCTCCACGCTCTCTTACCAGCTCTTGGCATGCGCTACCCAGAAGGCCTCCCATGCCTGGGGCGTAGATAAAGCACCGGTACATTCCAGGATAGCCAAGAAACGTGGAAGGAAAAGGGAGCTGTAGCTGCATGCTTGCCTCCTAGACCTGAAGGAGGCGATGGGGGAAGAGCAGTTTCCGTACCTACTTTCTCATCTTCCTCAGACTCTTGACTACTTTCCGCTCTAGCAGCTGCAGAGAGCATCTAGCTAGGGAGTCAGGCACTCTTGAGCCCTTTCAAGAGCTGAGTAACAACGCTGCCAGGTCCTTACCTCTTCAGCCTCTGCCTCGCCACACTTTCTAACGCTAACATCTCATAAAAGCAGTGAGTGAGCCATAGACTTTTCTGAGCAGGCCTGGGGCCAGCATCACTCTCTGACTCTACTGACTCTCAGGGCTCTTAATCCACAGCCCCTAATCCTAGTGGACTGGGGAGCGGGGGAGCCCGTGTGTTGATGATTCTCAAGGCATCGTTCCAGTTAGCGCTACTCTGCTGATCGCTTTGGTACTTACTATTAGAAGAAGTCACCAATGTGATTTGTTTTCAATAAACAATTGTCAACATAGATTGAAGTCAGAAATCATTCTAAATTCACATTCGGTTCTGTTCAGCCTCTGCTTGATAGAGCATAGGCTAACTTCAGGTTCCTGGGGTCATCGGAATGAATTCTCTTAGAACTTACAAGTGTATAAAAAGGAGGCCATTGTTTTCCTTCCCTTTATGTTTTAGCAAGATTTTTATCTGCCCCTGCCTGTTGCAGTCTCAGCCTTAAATATCCATTTTATTCTTTTTTTGTAATGAGTAATAAGATTTTAAAAAAATACATGGAGATCTTGTTTCATAATTCTTGTGTCTGGATTTCCCTGAATGCCATGCAGTTTTCTCAGCGCTGCTGAGGAACAAAAGGAAGTGAGCTGGGAACTCAAGCCCCAAACAGCATCCATCTCCATAAGCGTCCTCCCCCGATGCTGGCCACCTCTGGCCAGTCACTGTAGCCAGGGCAGGGGACAAACTGCGCCTCAGTGGCTGGCTCTTACTCACCTTCTCATTGCAGGTTACTAGTATTGGAATCGACTGCTCCGACAGGAGACCTCTCCCGCCCCCACCACATTGCGTCAGTCGTGCCCAACCGATACCCTCGTTGGTTCACTTTGAGCCATATTGAGTCCCAGCAGTGTGAGCTGGCGTCCACCATGCTAACTGCAGCCAAAGGTAGTGTGATGTCCGAAGCCCTCATCCCTTTATTGGTTTACACTGTCTTTCCTTTGCCTTCAGAAAACCCTCTTTATTGTTGTTTCTAAATCAAAGTTTCCACATAGTATTACTATCAAAAAAAATTTTAAAGATATTAACGTCATATTTTACTCCTAAGGCAAATGGGTGCTATTCATTTTAGCTTGGCATTGCCTTATTTGCCTATGTCACATTACCTATTGTATAACACACACCCCCCATGGTGTTAAATTGTTGAGATTTAGGAACAGAACACAGTATTTGTTGTCCTTGGAATATTCACCATAATGCAGAAGCAGAAGCTCAGAGTGCCGCTTGTTCTCCTGTGTTGGTTGGTCCCCGCTCATATGTACCTGTAGTCATTGAGGGTATGTCTAGGCCTCTAGGCTGATCTCCAAGTGAAGCTGAGATATAGTGATTATGGGGTTGTGTAGTTACAGCGTCTGTTCCAGCTATGAGCATCCCAAGGGAAACGAACATGTGGTTTTTGTTTTGTACCCTCTGTCCTCTGTGCGTGCCTCTATGTGTGGCTGCATGGCTTTTCTCTACTTACGTTGCTTTGCCTACATTTGACTCAGTCTGATTTGTTTTTCCCTTGTTCATTGCAGGCGATGTTCGGAGGCTAGAAACAGTATTAGAATCCATCCAGAAAAACATCCACTCCTCATCACACATCTTCAAGCTTGCCCAAGATGCATTTAAAATAGCAACTCTTATGGACAGTTTGCCAGACATCACTCTTTTGAAGGTGTCTCTGGAGCTGGGCCTGCAGGTACGACTAGCCCTTCTTAGGGCACGACTGCTACTCCTCAGCCCTCATAGAAGGTTTTCATTTTAGCTGTTTAGTGACTCCTTGGAGCTCGCGTGTATTGGACTTTGAGGCAGCACTATCTTTTAGAGCTCAGCCAGGTTTTAGTCTGGGCTATGTCAACCACACAGTTAGAATCCTTATATGTGTTCTCAAGTTTAAAGACACTTTTTTTCTGACATATAGCTTTAACAATCCTATTCCTCTTGCAAATAAATGGAGAAATACAGAGATTTGAGTGAAGCTGGTGTGTGCAGTAGGGAGGGTTGACTTTTCAGAGGTGATATGATTTGTTACTGATGTTTGCATCGGGCAGTTCTATCTCCATTTTATAACACCAAGAAAACTGGGCAAAGGCAGGGCCAGTCAGCCTGGTTCCAATTTCAGATTGCTGCAGAACGCAGCAGCAGGGACATTTGGAGCCCATCACACAGGTGATGTCCTCTTCCTTACAGTTCATGCACGGAATACTGTTAAAACAGGAACCAAAGCCTGTTTGACTTCCTTCATGAAATCTGTGCTAACATTTGTGTTCTTGTTCATTAAAAAGGAGTTAGATCCTACCCAAAGCATAGGAATTAGACTGCCCTGATTAGATTATCGACTTGTTTTCTAAGTTATCGATCCTTCCTCTCAGTGATGTATTAATGATGTTTAATGCAGTGGAAAATTCATGTGCCACTATAACATGAGGTGTGCTGTGTAAGCAAAGACTCAGGAATTGCTTTTAAATATGGCTTAGAATTTATTTTTTTAAACATAAAGTATTGTCATTTGGCTGATTTTGTTATAAGTTGCCTTATCTTTGGGGACGTGATGCAGAAAGAAACATTAATGTGATTTCTCTGCACTTTCGGAATTCTGGGTAAAGGCAGATTGCTGAAAGCTCACCCTTGCCTCATACTTTCTAGAACCCAAGCACCCCATGTGCCCTCTCTAGGGCTTTAGGGTACTAAGCGTACTGGATATTTTTATGAACATGAGGAGGTGGATAAAGTTCATCTTAGAAATTCAGAATAGGATGTAGGAAGGGGAGAAGTCAGCAGTGATGCCAAAGATAGGTTTTTTTTCTCTAAATCTGAGGCGACTGTCATAGTCAGTTATTGAAGGAGTGGACTACATCTTTACCCACACTTTTTTTAAAAAATGAATTTATAAGAAACCTCAGTCCTAGAATACTAATGCTAGGAAGAATATGGCTCAAACTCTGCTCAGTTTTTCAACCTCACCATTTGAGTCACACAAGAAAAAGACATTGAAGCCCTTCATGGGATGCCACATGTGGCTAACGGACCCCTGAAGTACTGACTGGGCTTCTTACCTCCCAGGCCAGGCAAGACCAGCTGGAGGAAGCCAAGGACAGTTCCAAACAGACATGTAAATCTAAACTCCAATTCAAGTGCTTTCTGGTCCCTTGCAGTAAAATCTACCTGGTAGTTTACCTTGTGGGATGAGTTGGATTTTCCCCCATTGACATAAAACTATCTTTAAAACATTTGGCCGCCCTGCTCTCACAGGTTATGCGAATGACACTGTCAACCCTCAACTGGCGACGGCGAGAGATGGTGCGGTGGCTGGTGACATGTGCTACTGAAGTTGGTAGGTAACTTTTGGAGGAAAAGCCTCATGGTGGGGTTTCATTTCACAGTGTGAGAAACCCCTTCCCTTCTAGCACACACCAGGCTTCCCTTCTCTGCTCCAAGCTCCATCCTTCGGTTACACCCAGATCCGAGACTGTCACGGTGGGCAGCTCCAGGCTCTTGTTTTAAATGGAGAGAATCAGTAAATAAGCAGAACGTCTCAGTTCCTTTAGCCACCTCATTCCTCTGAGGTTTTTCTTCATCTGAGTAGCAGGGAGAGGATGCTCCCTCTGTGATTGGGATGGACTTTGAAGAGTGTGAGAAATGCAGCTGAGAATCCTCTTGACTGTCCGTCAGCTGGGCTCTATAGGGCCCTCGAAGCCCATGGTTTCCCCTGTGCAGGATTAAAAACAAACAAACAAACAAACAACAACAAAATGGTTCTGCCACAGAAAGAACACAGCACAGACGATAGTGGGCTGGTTAAACTTTCTTCCTGTTGGCATCACAAAAGGAAGCACCCCTCTCTCTGAGAGGACACTGCCTTGAGTGCCATGAGCCTGACTGGACACTGGAAAATACCCTGACTAACTTTTCACTCGTATGGAACATTTTATTTTGGCAAGCATGAATTTGATCTCAGCATAAAAGTCATCTCTAGATTATTAAAGTACTCTGTTGCTGAAACAGTATAAAGGTAATGTGGCTTTCAGAACTGCCCATGCCTCTGCCCCTGCAGCAGGGTAGACACTACTTTGTGTAGGTGAGATCTGTGTACAGGTGGCTTAAGACTTTGTGTACAGGCCATTTGCAGCACCTGTGTCATCTACAGGTCCATGTCTGCTCACTTTTTCTCTTGATTGTGGGTGATATTTTCTTAATTGTAGGTCTTAAAGTTTTGTTATGTTTTTTAAGCTTAAACATAGCACACTGTGTATATTAAGTCTCTATTTGTGTGAAGGTTGCCCTTCTTTTTTTCCCTTTTTTTTGGCCTCCAATTGTATAGTGCATAACTGACAAGAGGCCCCAGTGAGCGAGTATTCATTAGTAAAAAACCATTGTCTGAAATGGCAAGCAGTGTAGTGCAAATACCAGCCACCGAGAGGATTGCCTCTTTATTATAAACTCGTGTCCCTTCTGGGCTTCCACAGAATAACAGTGTATGTAACCCTGTCCTAAAAGGCTGCTCCCAGGCACGTTACCTTTGGATTTCTGATTTAGCTTGGTTCTATGACAGTTAGCAATGCGAGCATCGTTCTAAAAGTGCAAACAGAACCTGTATCCAGACTTGCTGTGGGTAGTGACAGGGTTTGTTTCCGTGCCTTGCAGGTGTTTATGCTCTGGACAGCATCATGCAGAGCTGGTTTACGCTCTTTACTCCCACTGAGGCCACAAGTATTGTTGCGACTACTGTGATGTCCAACAGCACCATAGTCCGCCTCCACCTGGACTGCCACCAGCAGGAAAAGCTGGCCAGCAGTGCCCGGACCCTGGCATTGCAGTGCGCCATGAAGGACCCGCAGAACTGTGCCCTCTCTGCACTGACCCTCTGTGAAAAGGATCACATAGCTTTTGAGACGGCGTACCAGATTGTCCTCGATGCTGCTACCACCGGCATGAGCTACACACAGCTCTTCACAATAGCGCGGTACATGGAGCACCGAGGGTACCCCATGCGGGCCTACAAGCTGGCCACGCTGGCCATGACCCATCTCAACCTGAGTTACAATCAGGACACACACCCTGCCATTAATGACGTCCTGTGGGCCTGTGCGCTTAGTCACTCCCTTGGTAAGAATGAGCTTGCAGCTATAATACCTCTGGTGGTCAAGAGTGTCAAGTGTGCAACGGTACTGTCAGACATTTTGCGCAGATGCACTCTGACCACTCCTGGCATGGTGGGACTTCATGGAAGGAGGAACTCTGGCAAGCTCATGTCACTGGACAAAGCCCCCTTGAGGCAACTCTTGGATGCCACGATTGGGGCCTATATCAACACAACGCACTCACGGCTCACACACATCAGTCCTCGGCACTATAGTGAGTTTATAGAGTTCCTCAGCAAGGCCCGAGAGACCTTCCTTATGGCACATGATGGACACATTCAGTTTACACAGTTCATTGACAACCTGAAACAAATCTACAAAGGCAAAAAGAAACTGATGATGTTGGTTCGGGAGAGGTTTGGTTGATAGAACTTGTATGAGTGGGGGTGGGGTGGGGCGGGAGGGATGGTTTGTTTTTACTTGAGCCTGCCTTTGTACCCTTTTTAACTTAAAGAACAGAGCCACACCGGTATTATATGTGTATAGTTATATTGCGTTTGCAGACTAAATTGTCATGTTGTGAAAGTTTGTGTGTTTTTAAGTTTTTCCCTTTTTCTTTTGTTTTTAATTCTTTTTTATTGGTTTGTGTGAGAGAGGTTGAAAAGGTTTGGTTTACACTGAGTATATGTTGTCAAGTGGCAGAAGTCCACATAGCTCTCCTGTTTTCTGTATACGTTCACAGCCTCAAAAAAAAAAAATAATTGAAATGGCTTTAAAAACCAAACAAAACACCTCCATCCTGTGATAAGTACCTCGAATGGATTCAGCTTTACTCCTTTGTAACTCATCTTCACATTTTCAGCATATTTAATAAACCAACAAAAAGAAATACTAATAGTGAAAAGGCTGACCCACGTGGCTTTGCAGTGCTGTTCGTCCAGAAGCATGGCACACGATGCTTGTGCATGTGGAAACTTAGCGACTGTCAACATACATTCTCAGGGATTTATCCAAAAAATTAAAAAAAAAAAAGAATGAGAGCATTTATTGTACTGTATATATATTATAGTATATGTCTGAATATTGAAAATATAACATTAACTAATTTATAAAAAATATTCTATGTAATGCAAAATACTTGAAGCTGCAGTAGCTTGGTTTTAAACAAAAACAAAAAAAAAATGGAGAGAAAACCTATCAGAAGGACTAAAAATGCGCCTTGCTTCGGGGTTGGCTCAGGCAGGGAACTCCATGCTGGGCATCTGTGCAGAGCCACCTTCCGACTGCGTAGTTGGACTGAGGTCTAGCGGGAAGATGCTATACGTATGTCTATCTATACAGCCTCTGTATACATATATATATGTATACACACAGACACCAACAACCACTACACCACACATGCTTGTAACAGGCACTCGACTAAAGAGGGACAATACACAGCCAGAGCAGCAAGCCTTAGCATTAAGAATATACGGTATGCCAGAACTGGGGTTCGTGCCTCCTAGCCTAGGAAACTTAAAATACCCTTTTGACACAAAACGCAAAATGTTTTCCAAAACAATTGACATACTACATTACGCCTTTGCAGTGAGCTAATAAGCTAACGTTTGTGCACAGATAACATTATATATATTATATATCTATTCTGCATAGGTATTTTGACTTTGTGCAGGACAGAAAGTTGTGTAGGTATGACTGTTCTACTTTTTCAGTTCTCTCTTTTTTTTTTTTTAATATATTTTATTTTCTCTAGAATTACTCAAACAAAAGCAGCCTTCTATCTTGCCTTGTCTTAATGCTTTAAAATAACCAAACTGGAGATCTAACTACCAAACTGTTCATTATATTATTAAAATACCAACCTTGGTTACAGTGTAGTGTCTTTACTTTAGCTGATGGTTCTGTAACCTTGTGCTTTTTAAAGCAACTTTATGTTTTGGTGCAAAAGTTGTCCCGTGTCTCTTGTTCCCTTCATTAGAGAACATGGTAGAGGTATGTTTGTAGGTATTTTTGTTTAGAAGAACTATTTCATGCGCTCCATTTTATTTATTATAATAGGTAAAAAGAAAAAAAAAAGGTTGTACTTCATCACTCATGTAAACATGCTCATGAAGTTGAAAGTAATTAAGATTTGATACACTGATATCAATTTATTTATGTAACTAAATCACTGTTTTATAAACTTGTTAATGATCAACAATTTTTGTTTTGATTAAAATTAGTTTTTTGAAAGTTGATTCTGCCTCCTTTATGGTATATCGCTTGCAACACGTGCATGGGGTGATTTATCACTGGGCGTTACCGCATCCAAGTATTTAGTAACAGTTATATTCATCCACCAAATGTTTATACGCTGTGTTCCAGGTACCTTCTTAGGCCCTAGAGATGCATAATGTGAACAAAATAGAGCCTGGAGCTTGCTGTCTGCTTGGTAGAGATGGCGGGTATAAGTCAGATGACCTCACGAACAAAAGCAAGGCAGTAGCTGAATTGTTTTCAGCCACATAGTTCATCCCTGGCTAATGACTGTAATCTAGGATGCTAAGTAGTTTGTATGTTTAATAAATGCTAAGGTAGGGTTTTCGTGTGTGTGTGGTTTTAAAGGAAATTACATTGTAAGGGATAAATGCCATACATTCGGTATGGATATCTGTACTGTACTACCTCTATCAAATATCTGGACATAAAGGTGAATATATAGTGTGTATATGCGTACATTGTAAAAACCTCACAAAACATACCACTCAGTCTACAGATCAGCGCAAATTTTAAAGTTACTGTTTAGCAGCATAATGGAACAAATAACTCCTTCCCCCAGTGCCTGGTGATTAACAGTCCACTGTTATAAATTAGCTGTTTTGGATGCCTCCTCCAAGTAAATAGACGCAGTAATTTTCTTGCAACTGGCCTATTTCTCTTCGCACGGTGTCCTCCAGGTTCATCCATGTTGAAGCATGTGCCAGAAAGTCCC
This sequence comes from Acomys minous, assembly GCF_964271855.1. NCBI lineage: Eukaryota > Metazoa > Chordata > Mammalia > Rodentia > Muridae > Acomys > Acomys minous. Next base: position 106,119,559 of record NC_140492.1, on the reverse strand, counting down.
CACTTTCTTTTCTTTTTCTTTTTGGTTTTTTGAGATAGCATTTCTCTGTGTAACCTTGGCTGTTGTGGACTTGCTTTGTAGACCAGGCTGGCATCAAACTCAGCCTGCCTCTGCCTCCCGAGTGTGAGTGCTGGGATTATGCTTCATCCCATCACATAAGATGAACCACATTGTTTACTCATCCACCAGTGGACATTTGGGCTACTTCTTGGCTGCTGTACACAATGCTACTTTTAATTGGGGAGATATTTCTTGGAAAGTGTTTTTTTTTTTCCTTACTGTGGATATGGCTACATACCCAGAAATAGAATTAACAAAATAGGATTTTTGTTGTTGTGAGGATCTACAGTTCTTGGAATACGTTCCCTTTTAAAGTATTTTTAGCTCCTTAACATCTGTTCTTAAAGGTAGATTACAAATGTCAAGAAATAAAGTCAGGTAGAAGTGAAAAGAGATGAATCTGTGGTGATATCAGATGTCCAATTATTGCCTAGAAGAAATAAAACCTGTGCAATGGTACAGAATTGATTCTCCTTTTCTGGTAAGCTTATTCATAGTTTTGTATAGCTAATATTGATAAGGGCAAATGCAAGTTTAGGTAAGTACCAGCCACATCCCATAATGAAATAGACTGACAAAAGGAAGCTGTGCCCTCAAAGGAAGAAGATAGGTGTGAAAGACAGTTTGTTCGTTCAGCACTCCAGCAGACAACCTGGTTTGTGCGCATGCTTTCTCATCTCTAGTGGTCTGATGGTAGAAGACCACCTGAGACCAAATTGGAATAGCAGGAAGGAGAAACTACAAGAGAGTTGACTCCTAGTTGGAACCTTCTATCTGGTTGGTATCTTTGAGGATAAGAGCTGTAGTTTGGAGTTGATGAATGTTTCATGGCCTTCAAATATTACCTATCAACTGAATAAAAGCTGAGACAACTGTAGTCCTAGTACAAGATAATGAAGGAGAAATGAATTTTTTTAATATTGCTGAAATTTTAATGGGAAATAAATGGTCAGAAGATGGAAAAATAGAAGGAAAAGTCGTTGAACCTGATGTGCTTTAGTAAGAGGTATGTAACCAGGTACAAATATTCACCAATATGGACAGTTTCAGTGTAGTTCAGGCAAAAAAGGAAATGTATTGGGAAAGTTGCGAATGGTCCATTCATTAAACGGTCTATTGTATGAGAAGGGAGCTTCGGATATAGGATCAGAGCAAGGCAGCGAGCAGGGCTTGAACCCTACGGGAGATGTGCCAACAGTTCATTGGTGGCAAATGTCACAGGGGAAGGGAAAATTATAATTTTAGGAAGACCCGATAGGAGACATGAACAGATGTCTGGGGAAATGAGGGAGTTGGCCATGCAGATGTATGAGGCCCCGTGTTCGATGTGAAGGGAGTGTGGACAATGGTAGAATGTCAGCAAGGGTACTTACAGGATGGCACATTAGGGTGGGTGATGAGGTGAGCAGAGCGGGAAGAAGATGGAGCTGAAGTGGTAGAGACATCCTTTACCTAAAGGGGCTTCTGAGTCATGGCAAAGTCCTTCATGATTCCAAAAGTAATGAGACCATGATCTGGGAGGAAGCTGAGAAGCCCTTTGCTGGCTACATTGTGCTCAGGAGCAGAAATCAGGGGGGAGATGAATTAGGAGGCCGGGTACAGACAGCCCATGTGAGGTTGGACGTGCTGGGCTCAGTGGAGATGGTGACCAGCAGTTAAAGTCTGTGTGTTGCAGAAAGTTGAGCCGTGTCCTGTTTTTAGATGCAGTGTGTTAGGAAAAACAAAAAGAAAAACAAAATAGACTAACGATTACTCCCTAGCTTCAGTCTTGAGCTGCTGAGAGATGCTTCATCAACTGAAATGGCGAATATGGCAGGGAACAAGTTTCTCAGGAGAACAGGTGTTCACTTTAAAATCTAAGGCCTGTCTGACCCAAGTGCAGCTGTCAGCGGGTAGTTCAAGAAAAAGCTCGGTGCTAGAAAGCATCTCCAAGGTTTCTTTTTAAGTGTTTTATAAATGAAGATAATCTGATCCAAAATAAAATCCTAAAAATTGTTATTTGCCTAATTCAATTGTTGCTGTGACATTACCCCACCCCCAACTGGATCTCATGGTCTTGACCTCTAAATGGTAGTTCCCATCATGCACTGGGCCCTCTGAGCTTAGCTTTATCGTCTGCGGTTGACTTTAGTCTTAACATGGCTTCTCCATATGTGGAAAACATGTTTCTGGTCATTATTGTATCCTTGGGTTAAGTTCCCATTTGGAAAAGGCCACTGAGGCACCTGGGTCATGGCAGGTGAATGGGTGCTATTTACTGGCAGATGTGCTTCCTAAAAGGCCTGTTGGCAGCTGTGAAGCCCTTTGTGTCTTGTGTGCCTGCAGCAGCCGGAGTCTTAGGAGCCTTAGGAATCGTTTGATTTTTTTTTTCTGTGCTGTTATTTGGCATGGATTTCATAATTTCTACGTTATGAAGAATAATAGTTGCTTAAAATTAAACTAAAGAAACCATAGGCCCTGTTCCTCGGTACTTTCCCCCCATCCTTCTTTCACCCCCAACTTTCTACTGTGAGTTTTCAAACCTACAGGAAGGTTGAAAGAGTAACAAGGAAAGCTACAGTTCCTTAACAGTCGGTGTGAGCTGCCGTGAGCTTTGGTGACCCACATTTACAGCTCAGGCCTCGGTTCCAGGCCCTGGGTGTGTGAATAGCTGGCGTCTGCTGAAAAGCCACGACTGCACGTGTGGCATCAAGGTCCAAAGGGAGAAAGAAGAAAACAACTTCTCAGAGCCAAACTGGAGGCACCTTCCTATTGGAAGTCAGAAGAACTATGAAGATGGGAGGAAATAACACTTCTTTTACAAAAATAAAATTGCCCTACATAGATAATATATTAACATTCAGCGAAAAAGGTTTTTTTTTTAAAGGCTCCATGGATAAGTCCTACCATGAAGTATGGAACAACGAGCCTGTTTGGAGGAATATGCTTTTCCTCTGTGCAATACTTTTCAATGGGCCGCTGCCTTGTAAATATGTTCCTTTGAGAAATACATAATGTCAAGCAGATCAAATATCCTCTAGAACCGTTGGATCATTGCTTCTGTTTCAGAATAAACAATGCACTGCCCAGGTCCACTAACACCAAAAGGATGCTCAGGGTTAGTACAGTCCATTTGGATCCTACCATAGAGTATCCATTGTCATCACTGTCATGACAAGTGCAGTAGTGATGACAGGGCTTCCATGCTTACCATATACAGACACTGTGCATACCATTGGTCAATGCATCTGTCCAGTCTTGTATGTGTTATTACTATCCCATGTTTACCCATGAAGAAACAAAAAAAAAAAAAATAAAACCCCACAGGTTATCCAAAGTCACACAGTACCAGACAGCAAACAAGAAGCAAGCGTCTCCAAAGCCACTCTTAAGTGGGTCATGCTCTGTCACTTCTCACGGAATTACATTTATTGATGATGCACTACGCCTTAGCACTGTGGAGCCCAAAGGAATATATTACATAGTCCCAACCCTCAGGAGAACTTGCTAAGATGAACTTAAAAATGGGTGAGCAAGTTAACCAGGAGAAGCTATTTTTGCTGAGTGGAGCTTTATGACACATACCGGCTCACCTAACATTCCAGAGACGCCCCTAAGTAAAACCATGTTTTCCACTGCTGAATTCTAACTGGTTAGTCTGGATTTGGCCATCACATCTACATCTCAGCCAGTGGTTAGCAAAAAATGGGGGGAGGGAAAGAACAAGTACATTCATTTTCACATTACCAAGATACATCTAATCTTAGCATTTGCATTGCCTCGTCCACTAGGGTTTGTTCATTAGAGTGTGGTCCATGAACCACCTGCATTCGAGACATCAGGACAGTTAGACAGCCCGCTGCACAACCCAAACTGAGTTTTTAGTAAGGGACCCATGACTATATATAATGAAGCTTAGTTAAAAAAAAAAAAAAGCAAAAAGCTATTTTGCTTTTTACATCCAACATCCACTCATGTACCATAAGGGGTGGGCTGAACTACAAAATGGTCTGGAAAAGTGGGTGTGTGGGGTGGCCTCTGCAAGTATATAGGCAAGACCAGATCCCAGCCCTACCCACGGAGCCCAGCCACCTGCTCTGTACCTGCCTCTGCTAGGAAATCCTCCTGGCACCCAGAGAAGCAATATCTGCCAAAGAGCAGGGAGCAGGCACCTGCAGAGGCAGCAAGTAGGCTGGCAGCAGGCTGGACCCAGGCAGGCTTTCTCCTGGAGGAAAATATGAGTACAACCTAGAGCAGTCAGCAAAAGTTCTCCTAAAAACATTATGGGCAGTGTGGCTGCCTGGGAAAATCCATATACTGGCCTGAAAACACAGCACCTAACATGCACGCACGTAGAAAGTCTGCAAATTTGCAAGGCACAAGCCTGCTTAGAAACAGCACTGCCAAGCCCCAGAGCAGCCCCGCCCAGTCTGGCTCACAGCTGAACCGCATCTGCAGCCCCTGCTTCAGCTTTGCTATCACGCCTGATGGTCAAACGCCTCTTCGATTTGTCTTTTCCGTGTCATGCCTCAAACCCATCTCCTCACTGGCAGCCAGACAAGTCACTGAGCTTTCATATTGGGGGAGGGGGGCCAGTAAATTTAATTTGTGGGTGAAATTCCCCAAATCAGTTTTGATCGCTGTCACTCTAGGAGATCTGGGGAACTCAGAACCAGTGATGATGTGCGAGGACCATTTCTTGAAACCACCAAGCGGAGAATTCACATTCAAGCTCTATTTGCCCTTCAGGTTCGAATGGGTCTTCTCATGTCTGGTGACTCGGGGGAGACGGAGGTGGAGGAGGTGGGTTTCTGTCTTCACAGCCTTCTCCGGGGCCTCTGTTTGCAGTTTCTTTGACAGCCACGTAGTGTATAAAGAAGTGACTTTGAGGCAGAGGTTTTCTTCCTCGGGAGCCCTCCTGGAACACACCCGCGACTTTTGTAGGGCAAGTGGATTCCTGCATTTTGCAAGGCAGGTCCTCACCTTGGGCACAAATGGTTCTGTACATGCTGTGGGTGACTTGGGTCATTGACTGGTGTGCTTGGGTAAGGAGAGAAGAGCCAGGCAGGCTCAAATGCCATTGTCTCATATTTCAGTATGTGCATATGAATGTGAGGCTAGACATGGTGGCAGGGGTGGGGCAGAGGGTGGCTAGATGCCAACTGTCTGTGTCATTCCTTTAATGTTGTTCATGCCAACTTTTTTTTTTTTTGAGTGGTCCAGTGAGTCAGCCCCAGGATCCATCTCTGTCCTCCTCCCCAATACTACAATTATAAGCAAACACCATCATGCTTGGTGTTCCTGCCTGGGCCCCCAGGGATCAACCCCAGATCCTCATGGATACACAGTGAGCCCTTTCTTGATTGAACCATTTCCCTAATTACCTGTCTTTTCTGTTTTCATTAAGGAGACATTTATACATTTCTAATCTGATTGCTACCCAGCCTAGTGGAACTTCTGGTTCTGACAATGCCAAGGGTAGCCAGCTCAGGATCTACCAGTCAGTAGGGGAAACATACGTTTTGAACTACTAGTCACTCATGGTGTCTGACTTGTCTCCACTCTTCCATTAATGCTGGGATGCTTTTCTTTGCATGTGTGAAGTCTATAAGCCCATTAAGGAGGCAGTAAAATGTGTTACTTCAGCTTGCACAGGATGAGACCCTGCGAATGAGTAGGTGAAACCAGCACACCATCAGCTTCACACTATAGGAGAGGTGGCTTTACCAGTGGCGGGTGACTCTCAGTTGCCTTCTAAGTCCCCTGAGACCTCACTTATCAGTGGGGTTATGGCATGGGGTCTGAGATCTCATGAACACTACTGGGAATGGGTACCACCAGGGCTCTGCCCTCTCACAAACCAAGAAAGCCAGACAGTCACCACGAGCAAATAATGTAACCCAGAAACAGCAGCTGGGGACAGCGCTCGGTGCTGGGATGCTTGCTCAGGAGGCACAAGGCCCTGGGTTTGCTCTCCAGTTATACTGCAAAAAATAAACAGACTTTAGGTGGGTGTGGTGGTATATGCTTGTAATCCTAGGACTTGGGAGGCTAAGGCAGAAGAATCGAGAGAAAGAGGGAGAAAAAGGAAGAGAGGAACGTATGGCAGGGGCTGGTCTGCCATTTGATATCAGCAACTGACAGATATCAAAGAATGGGTGAGTATCACAGTCTTTGAATGGGGTAACATGTTGAAGAGGATCAGGAGAAGAGACTCCACACAGTACCTAATCCGACACTGCTGATTTCTGAAATAACGCAGTGCTAAGATCACACAGAGAAGGTTCCCTTGTCTGAAACTCAGGCTGGCCCTGCCCAGGGTTATCTCTTGCAAAAGGCTGGTCCAGGGACTGTTAGTCTCATTGAAAGGGAACAATCAAGCAAGGAGTGGTAATCAAAAAAGGGAATCAGCCCAGGGTCTATTCAAATGTGTTACAAGAAACATATGAAAGAAATGCTAAGAAAAGGAAATGGTTAAAAAAAAAAAAAAAGAAAGAAAGAAAAGAAAAACCGCAGGCATCAGAAAAATGTGGTCAAGTAGATAAAAGCCTTGATCCTATTTTAAAAAAAATAATAAATGAATTCAAACAATGTGGCACCTCAATCTAAGAGCTCAAAGCAGAGAATTAAAAGCCGGAGGAAAAGGAGCTATTATCAGCATTATTCGCTCCTTTGTCAATTCACAAACAGACCTTAACGTGTGCCCAACGTGACTCGACTTGGAGCAGTTGTCTGTCTTAACTCCCCCTTCCTCACGTGAGCCTGTGAGGTGAGTGTGCGCTCTCCCTTTACTCGCGTAAACAGTGAAGGCCGCAAAGTCAAATAACTTAGCCAGAAGTACATTCTAGCAACCACGACCCAGGAGTCCCTGCCTCTGACCACTCAGTGACATTGGCAAGGTGCTGGGAGAAACCACAGGAAAAACAGAAGCTCACCCGGGAACAAACCCACAGGAAAATAACCTCTGCAGAAAACAGAGGCAAGGCAAGAAGGAAGGGTGGCAAGGCGATGGAACGAAGTGGAAATGAAGAAGAGTTTGGCAGTAAAGAGGTAGAAATACTACCCAGAGATGCCAGGCCTGTGACATCTCCAAACACTATCCCTATAGAAAAGAATCTGAGAGAGAGAGAGAGAGAGAGAGAGAGAGAGAGAGAGAGAGAGAGAGAGAGAGAGAGAGAAAGGCTCAGGTTACCCAGGAGTGTTTACAGAATGGATTCATAGGATGAAAGGATGTACCATGTCCAAGGAGAACACGTCCTCAGCTCACAGCACAGCACCTAGTCCGCAGAGACGAAGAAGAATCCCAAAGGCATCTATATAAGGAGAAAGTCAAGTCCATATTCAACTTCACAGTAATAACACATTGGAATCGTACACAAAAACAGACAAGGTAGGGGATCTAAGAATGTCACAGCCAGCAAACACGATAGGAGACCTATAGGAGCATCCGAGGGCCTGAGTTGGCTCAGCAGTTAAGAGCATGCGCTACTGCAGAGGACCCAAGTGAGAGGACCCAAGTTCAGTTCCCAGTACCCACATTAGGAAACTCACAACTACATGTAACTCCAGCTCCACTAGATCCAGCGGCCTCTTTTCCGACTTTCACAGACACGGCCCTCATGCACACATACACAGGGACAAGTGCACATACACATAATTACAAATAAAACGACAAAAAAAGTAGGTGGCAAGCCTTTAAATACTCCAGGAGAAGCATTGCTGGTCTCTTTGCAAAGATGCTTAGAAGGTCAGTTTTTGGTTAACTAAGAAAAATTTCAGCTAGAGAAATGGTGGTGAGCATTGACTCCTTCAGTTGGGACCTAACGGTGAAGACAGTGGAAACTGTGGTTGGTAAGTATGATGTGCCTTCTCAGTTTAGAAATAATATTTTGTAAATACAAGATTCTGGAAAAGAGGGGGGAGGGGGAAGGCAAGCACATGTGGTGGTTTAAACAACAATGACCCCCATAGGCTGATGGATTTGAATGCTTTGTCGCTATGGACTGGCCCTACTTAAAGGGATTAGGAGCTGTGTTGGAGTAGGTGTGTCCTTGTTGGAGTAGGTGTGGTCTTGTTAGAGTAGGTGTGGTCTTGTTAGAGTAGGTGTGGTCTTGTTAGAGTAGGTGTGGTCTTGTTGAAGTGGGTGTGGTCTTGTTGAAGTAGGTGTGGTCTTGTTGAAGTAAGTATGGTTTTGTTGGAGGAACTGTGTCCAGGGGGCAAGCTTCGATGTTTTAAAAGCCCAAGCTGTGCCGGGCACGTGTCTTTAATCACAACACTCGGGAGGTAGAGACAGGCAGATTACTGTGGGTTCGATCGAGGCCAGCCTGGTCTACAAAGTGAGTCCAGGACAGCCAAGGCTACACAGAGAAACCCTGTCTCAAAACAACAACAACAACAAAACAAAAACAAAAACAAAACAAAACAAAACAAAACGCCCACGCCAACCCAGGGGCTCTCTCTTCTCCTGCCGCCCTTGGATGCAGATGTCGCACTATCACTTCTCCAGCACCATGTCTGCCTGCCTGTAAGCCTCCGTGCTTCCTGCTGTGACCAGAATGGACTAACCCTCTGAAACTAGCCCATCCCTAATGGAATGCTTTCTTTTATAGGAGTGGCAGTGGTCACGGTGTCTCTTCCCAGCAATAGGACAGTGACTAAGGCCTGGCAATTTTCAGATATTTTAGATCTGGGAGTCAAAGAATGGAATGAAGCCGATGAATAACAACAATACAAGTCCATTTAATTGCAAGTAATTGGGTAGTAGTCAAAAAGCGTAAGCTATGCTGTTAAGTGGAGAAATGGCAAATCATGTGTGTGTGTGTGTGTGTATTAGCATTTAATGGGTGAAAGGATTATATGTTTAATATGCTTATAGATCATAGATTATCTATTGAAAGCTACCTGAGAATTTTCAGACCATCCTTCCCCATGGAGGAGAGACCTGCTTGGTTATGGTCCAAGGCTAGGAGGAAGACTGAATCATTCACTTTTATCTGTGGAATCTTCTCCCATTTATACTCTTCTTACACAACCTAATCAATGGTTGTTTTTAACCCAAGCTTTGATACATGGTCACACATCTCAAGCCTACACTGTTTTTTTTTTTTTTGTCCCTTTAGCCCCCTTTCTGAGTCACTGTGTTTCCTGGCTGCCCTGGCATTATTTGGTTCAGCTCTGAGTTCACTTTGCTTAACTCCAGGCGATCCACTTGAGCCCACCTAAAGAGGCATGTGCCACCCCCTGGCTCCAAGTCTCTTGCCAGAGACCCTATACTCACATGGAGACCTCTGCTGGCCTCTCAGATGAATGTGCACAACTGGAGAGAAAGACACTTGTGCCAAGAAGGCTAGGGAAATTGATGTGGACCACAAAGGGCTTTAATAAAAGTGGCTGTCTTTTTTATTCTTTACAGAAAACCTGTAACCCCTTGAGACAGGGCCACTATATACAAAAGAGCTGAGCTATAGGCAATGACTTCTTTCTTTACCATTGAATCCAAGGAGTCAATGGAATCCTCAGACTGCAACGGGGGTGGGGGGCGGGGGAGGATTGGTGATGCTCTGTTTCAAACCACTGTATTTCTAAGCGTCTCACAGAGTCCTGGGTTTCCTGAATGGGCCACTGGAGCACCTGCCCAGTGAGACAAAAAATGGCCATTCAATGATGGGTGATTTAGTTGCCTCTTAAATCTATAAGTACACACATCAAGATGCACCCCTGTTTCTGGCCTCAACTCCCTTTTCGTGCTAGGCAAACCAGCTCCCTCTGATGGAACACAGCTCCTGGCATCTTCCTGAAGGTTCTCTGGGATTTGTGTTCCATCTGGGTTGCAGCCAGGCCAGAAACGGTCAGACAGCTGCGCCAGCGAGGATGGGATGAAAGTCTTCTGACCTTTTCCACCAGAGCTCTTCAAGTCTGCAATGCCATCCTTACTATCTGAACCTCATGGTCTCTGGGACCCACAACTGTGCTAAGGCATGTTAGGGCAGACACTGCACTTGGAATTTTATGGTAAGTCTCCGACCATCTTTTGAGCCTTGTGTTTGAGGTTTAAAGGAGTCTGTCTCTACCAAATCTACAGTCTTTTCAGCTGGGTCATCGTCTCATTCTTCCGGTGCTGCAAGCCTTTCAGGAGCTTTGTATTTATTTATTTATTTACTTATTTATTTATTTATTTCTATTTGTTATAATAAACTAAATTTATTTATTTATTTATAATACCTTAGGCACTTTTTATTAACCTCACCTCTGGGTCCTGTGTCTCTAAGCTTACTGCCATTCTTGAATCTTAAATGGGCTGACTGAAGAGGAAAAGCGGGAGCTGAGGTTTGAGCCATACAACTGTATATTTTGCCCTTCTTCCTTTGTCTCTCTCTCACAATCAGAACAAGTGTAAAAAGGCACCACAGGAAGAAATGGTTCCTCTGGCACCGTGGTAGAACGCAAACGTGGACCGTATCCCCTTTGCCCTCTGAGGCCTGGGAGGCAGTGCTCAGAGGGCACTGAGAAAGGGAATCATTGGAAACAGTTGGCATAGATGAAATGTTTGAAGTTGTGGGTGACGCGTGAGCAAGACCATCTCTTTTCTCCCAACTCTGTGGCTTTGCGTCTTCTTCCCCTGGGGCTGGGGAGATGGTTCAGTGGACAAAGCATTTGCTTTGTAAACGTGAAGACGGAAGTTGGGTCCTTCAGTATTCACATAGATAACAGTGTGACTAGGATAAGTACAGCACTTAGGAAGCAGATATGCTGGCTGGGGGCGGGGGGGGGGGGAGGGGGTGAAAGGGGGAGGGGATGGAGGAGGGGAGGGGGGAGGGGAGGGGGGAGGGGAGGGGGGAGGGGATCTCCTGAACATGATGGCTAGCTAGCTGTATCTGTGAGCACTTGATTCAACTGAGCGGTTCTGCTTCAAAGGATACAGTAGAAAATAGTCAAGGACGACTTCTGAAGTCACGCTCAGGCTTGTACACGCATGTGCACACACATGATGCACACCTGTACACATGTGACCCCTGCACACATGCAAACATTCATACATGCATAGACAAAAAAAAAAGCAAAACTTATTTTAATAATAATGTATTACATCTATGGATTCAGGTGGCTTACTGGATATGCAAGAAGTCTTTAAAGGGGCTGCCTTTACTCAGATCTCTGAGGGGCTGGCTTTGAAAGTGCCCCACCTTCAGCCTTGTTTCTGATGGTTCTCTGTCCTCTGCAGTTGGAGCCTATATATAACTTCCTTGTTTACCATGGATTGCTGAGCAAGGTCTAATCAGGGCACAGTATAACTGGGTGTCACCCAGGTTGCTAGCAGAGGTTTGCTGTGACTATCCATGGTAGCTCTTAAGTTGTTTTTTCTCTAAGATGGTGTCTGGGATAGTGATGACCTTTGCACTGGCTTAGTTGGGATGGGATGTGTAGGTTAGTGGGTTGAAGGGAGCTTCCTGTCAGTTGTGTTTCTCTGGAGTGGCTTATAGGCTTGCCATGGTGCTCCTGAGCCTCTGAAGGGTTGTCTGTCACACACTCCAACCACTGTTGGGCCCCGGAGAACCACACTTGCTTTCCACTTTGGTCAGAAACCCTAGCACTGAATACCTTATAGAATCCAGAAGTTTATCTCACTTGGAGGTGAGGAAGCCCAAGATCACACACACTTGTTGTCTGGTGATAGCGAAGGTCTCGGCTTTAGAGGGAAGAGTGTCACATCCTCAGGTGACAGATGCCGGAGTGGCTAAGAGGCTGCCTGGGTCAAATTTGTTTTACAAGGCATCTAATCTATTTCTGAGGGAGGAGGCCTCGTGTCCTAGTGACTTTCTGAAGGCTCCACACCTTCCTATTATCACAGTGGGGACTGCTGGATTTGGGGAAGGACATTGACCATCCAGAGCGTGCAGCCATGCAGGGCAGCTACACACTGCGGCACCCAGGGATGTGCTGCTCCGGCTCAGCTCCCAAGCCTGCTTCTCTACCAGGGGAAACACAGTGGGAAGGAGGTCTGCTAGTTGGGGAACCCAAGGTTTTATACCTCCCACATGAACAGACCTGTGATAAGGAATTGGCCTGTCGCTGAAATGTGGTAAGAAGCGCAGTTCTATTACCTCCAGCTGAGCTTGGGAGGACAAGCCAGCACCAAGGTGAACTTCTTTCTCCTCTGACCTAAATTCTCATCTTTATGGCCTTGCAATTCCTCTTTGGCAGCACCTCCCTGGTTTACAGGTATAGAAAACCCGGAGGACATTTATTTAAACACAGCCATGGTGTCAAAACCCATATCTGACTCAGAGGCCGTGATTGTGGGAGTAGCAGGTGGAACCAGACCTTCGCATGAAATCTTTCTAAGAGGCAACCATTACAGGCCTCAGGAGACCGGGACATGAAATGAATTGCTAGGTCGTCAGATAGTTCTTAGAAGCAATGAAGGCTAAACTAATTAAATCAATAAATAACAAGAGGATACTGGGGTCTTCTCGGGGGCCCTAGAAACATCTACTTCACAATGGCACAGTCAATGCGTTGGATGAAGGAAGGGGCGTGCCTTCCACTTTCCAGTGGAACTCAAGAGAGGCCACCCAGAGAAAGAAATGACAGTGTGCCCTCTCTGAGCAGTGGGAGTGAATGTCTTGGCATTGGGGACATCAGAATCTGTGACCTTGAAAAAAGACAGTCTCTTTGACTTTCCTCCCTTAAGTCACCATTGTGGAGAATGATCACTGAATTGAAAAAAAAAAAAAGACTGTCAGTGAATGTGGGAGGTCTAATTTTAACTATGGACCTTTGGGAGACTGGGCTGTCAGCAGTGTGCCCTGACACCTTACACCTGGCCAGGGGCTCTTTCCTGACTCCCACACACGGCCTTTGGAGGGGAGCCATAAGCATAACAAGCCAGTAGGCAAGCAGGCACAAAGTTGGTTGTTGAGGAAATATGCCTCTTGGGTTTATGTTTAAGCTAACAACACTCAGCGAAAACCTTTTACGCGCCTGCCCTGGTCTTAGCCGTTGCCGTCCTGTTTCTTACTTATACCCTGCTTGTGAGTTTCGCATGCTTCTCTCACTTAAAGAGATGTAAGGAGGAAGGATCTAGGTTCGGATATGTGAGATCTGCTCTCCACAGTACACTGCAGGTCTTAATAAGAGCCTGGCTTTGGCTCTCAGAGCACGACATCGGATGCAGGTCTGGGCCTGCCAGAGCTGTAGTTTTGGGCCCTTGTTCTGTGTCCTTCACTTCCTAGACCAAGTCCTCTGCATCATGTGACTATGGCCTATAGACTTTCTACCCTGGCTGACTGTCCCCTGAGCATTCAGCTGGGTCCATTCCGACTGTGGGGACAAAATAGCCCCAGGCACTTGTTCTTGAAGCACCCAGAAGGGACAGGCTCAGGAAAGACAGGTGGCAACAATTTCTCTGCCCCAAGGCAATGAACTCATTTGTGAAGGTTCAGCTTCTTAGTTAGAGTTTCTATTGCTATGAAGAGACACCATCACCATGACCATAGAAACCCTTATAAGGGAAGACATTGCAGTAGGGCTGGCTTACAGTTTCAGGGGCTTAGTCCATTGTCAGCATGGCGGGAAGCATGGCAGCGTGCAGGCAGACACGGTGGTGCAGGGGAAGGAGCTGAGAGTCCTACATCTGGACCCTCAGGCAGCAGGAAAGGCCTGTGAGCCACTGAGCCTGGGCTTGGGCATTTGAGACCTCAAAGCCCATCCCTTAGTGATGCACTCCCTCCAACAAGGCCACACCCCTCCACAGTAGCACTCTCGAGGGGCCAAGCACTCAAAAACATGAGTGTCTGGGAGCTATGCCTATTCAAACCACCACACTCAGCTTCCTTGGGGGAAAACGTCGGTGGCCTAGAAGGCTCGTGCCCACTAATGTCACTAGCAAGAGAAAGCAGGGCAACATCACCACAGGGATGAGGGAAGCGTGAGCAGAGCCTGTGGTGAAGGCCTCCTTGCCGGGCGGAGGGGTGGTGCAGGCGCTGAGTCTTGGTTATGAAACTGGGAATTTTCTATGTGAAGAGTGCAGCCCTGGTTGTGCCCGGCACCCAGAGAGCCTACTACTGTGTGTCCCAGGATTCAGGCCTGGTTGACATTGATGGTTCCTTTCTTGTTGCTGCCACTGTACCCAAGCAAGGTATAGCTTCAGAATCAAGCTGTGGCCCAGCACCTCTCTCTCGGTACAGGAGGCTGAAGCAGACTTGAGAAGGCATAGGTGCTGGCCTTTGAAGTCTATAGCGTTGCCTGCTCTTTCCTTCCACACACCTGAATGGTGGTGTGACATGCACGTGGCTTTGCTGTCCCAGCTCAGCTTCACCATTCAAAGAGATTTAGGTTTAAATCATCATTCCTGCTTGAGTCTCACAAGCCCACACCCACACCACGCACACCGCTGTAGGTACACAACCACTCACAAGCATGCATGCACATACGTCCAGATCCATACAAATGCACACTCACATTTGTGCCTATTCACAGAACTGGAGCCAGCTGGGCCTTAGAATCCTGCAGCGACAAGGTCTCGCCTCCTTGTTCTATCTTCTCTGTTACTCGCCTTCTTGTGACTCTTCTGGCCCTTGCAGGATCTAAGAGGAGGGAGAACTGTGTGGAAAAGTACATAAACTGCAGCCTGTGAGAGTATGGGGCAAGGTCAGGGCCTACAGCGGCGCATGTACGTGGTATGCTTCTGTGGGTTCTTTGCTGGTTTCCTTCCTGGGCTTTCCACTTCCAGCAACTCTCTGTGGGCAGTGTTTCTCCCCTAGGTTTCTTCAGAGGGTTCCAGAAGCCAATCTTTCTGGGAGCTTCCCCCTCCCCAACCGTTTACAATCTGTCCTCATTCTCAGTGCTTTGAGACTTCAGTATTTCCCGCCTCCAGCAAAAGCGTTTCTCCCAGCTCGGTCACCTTGTGTTTCTGAGTCAGAAACCTATCTCTGCCGCCTCTCTACGTCCAGGGGACACAAACCACACTCACTGCAATAGCGCTCTTTTGGAGGACCCATTCATTTCCACGCTCAGCACTGGACAGCCTATAGAGGATGTAAACATGTTTTTGTTTTGCTCCCAAGTGTTGGATGTGAAACAGACTTGTGAGAGAATACATGGTATTTGTCCACTAGAAGAGGAACTGCCTCTTTTGGGGGCATGGACTTTGCCAACTGATAAACATCGTAGTTCGAACTCTGAGAGGATATACATGAACATATACATATACATATGGATATATATATATATATACATATACATATGGATATATATATATATATATATATATATATATATATATATATATATAGAGAGAGAGAGAGAGAGAGAGAGAGACATGCATCTATAAGCCCAAAACAAGAGGCCACATATCCAGGAAGATTGTACCCCTTGGGGCATCACTGACCCACACGGCTGTCTTGTGATTTCAGTCTCTTGGGAGGGACCAGCAGGCTCTCTGTGTCCTGTCACCCATGAAATTCCATGCCTCTGTTTTGTCTTCTCCTGGTGGCTTCGTTTTTCCTGTTATGATCTCAAGAGCCTAGGTTGAGGCAAAGGGGGAACTGGATTGCTTCCAGATCCACTTAGTCCAGGGTATACTGTCCAGAGAACCCCGTGGGCTGCCTCAGTTTAGGCACTGAAGTGGAGAACTGGAAAATGGGACTCTGTCTTTCTTCTCTCACATGCTCAGGGCTGGGGGTGGGTGGGGGGCTGGTCGCTTGAAACCAGTTTTGTCTATACCACTAGCCAGCTAAGCATCCTGGGGAAGGCCACTCAACCGCCCTGTGACCATAGCAGCTGCTCTTATAAAACAGAGTCAGCCTTCTCCCCTACGGGCTTGTCTAGCTAGAAATAACAGGTTGGAAGTAGTTGAGCCTCAGTGGATAAATGCTTGTCCATCACACAGCTGTCACTGTATGACTGTGGGGTCTCGGGACCACATCGGGCACACAGTTATCTTTCACAGGTCTGATGCTACAATCCTGGGGCTTCAGTTTCTCCTTCCTCAATCCTTCTGTATATTGCTTTGGCCACTGTTACAGGTGCAATACCTAGACCCGGGAGGTAATCTCTAATGAATATATGAAGTCCTGTATATTCTGCCTTCCCCCTAATTTATCTTTAAATGGCTCATCTTTTTGCTCAGTGAAGACTCAACAGACCTTTTGCCTGGACCGTTCACCTTAAACCTCTCTTCTTGAAACCTTCCTTGGTTAGTTCTTCTTCTTCTTATCATCACCAGTGATTGGCAGATCCTTCTGTGACCCCTTAGTACCTGCCAGAGTGAGCATGTGTGCCTGTGGGATTCTTTGGATGCTTGTTTTCCTTTTTCTGCACTCAGTCTGTAAAGCCCCAAAGGTGGGGACTGGGTCTATTTTATTCATCTTTATACCCCAGTGACCTGCACAGGTAGCAGAGGTATGGGATCATAAGAGATGCTAACCAATCGAAGAACAAACCCTGACTCCCACATGAACAGACCGACCCTGTGGGTTTCCTAACGAATCTCCCTGACCTCAGGCTCAGCTCACTGTAGATTATTCTGCTGTTTTCTTATTGAGTCTAGATTCTGACATTCACAGAGAGATATCAAAGCTCTGAGCCTGGCCTTTCAGAATCTGGCCTCAATTTACTTGTTTACCATTTCTGTCCCTTCAACCCTTACCAGGATTCCTTGGTGTTGGCAAGACTAGAAAAGTTTGACTAAAGTTTTATTGCATGGACTGCCCGGTGAATTGCAGGATTCTGGCCTGTATTGCTGACTGTGTCAAATGCCATCAGCACTGCCCCCATATTTGGCAAAAAAAAATGTCTCTAGATGTTGACAAATGTCCCCTGGGAGCCCCTGTCCCCAGTAAAGAAGCATCACTCTAGCCCTATCCAAAGCTCTCACCAGTCATTTCGGCTTCATCCCCAGGATGCTCCAAGTCTCCCTGGGTCTGACCGCCCAGCCCAGGCTTCTGTCCACTCTGTGATGGAAGATTCTCGGTTCATTCTTCTAGCCTCAATCCGTGTCCTTCTTTCTTCTGAAACCTTTCCTGATTTCCAAAGTGAAAACTCTTTGCAAAACCGAGTGATTCCATGTACATGAAAAAAAAATTGGGCAGCGAACCACAAAGATGACATTTGCCTAATGAGTGGACAAATGTTCCTATTTGGTGCCCAGAGAAAGAAACAGAATGTCTTCAAATAGTATAAAGTCATTTCCTCTAGAAAATTCACGGTAACTTACCATTTGGAAGGTCTGATTCAGCTCTGAATCCTATTAACAAAACCCGCAACACCCTAAGCAAGACCTACCAACCTGTGCAATAGTGGCCTAATTGTTTTGAGGATAACCATCTACTCTCTGATTGGATTTGAGGTCTGTTTCATTGGAGAATACCCATGCCTGGTTGTTATAGTTAACGACCCATGCTTCAGGAGGGTTAAGGCTTGAGCATGCTAACTAAATTGACATAGCATCAACTGCCTTATAAATACATGTTTATACCCATAAATGAAAACTATTCTCAGAGAAGTGTTTCTTTACAGTGAGTGCAGAGACTCATGGATGTCCAAGATGCTGAGAATAAGTGACTATCAAAGGGCTCAGCCCTAAATGAGACATTTATGCCACCTCCTTGAATGCTTAGCAAACACTATGGAAAAGATGACAAGAACTGTGCAAAAGCCAGAAGATAGGACGAAGGGTTGAGACATGCCGCCTGTGTTAGTTTTGTTTTGCTGCTGTGGTAAAACATCATGACCAAAATCAACTTACAGAAGATTATGGTTTGAAGGAGAAGGCATGGCAGCAGACAGTCAGAGCAGGGAGCAGAGAGATCACATCTTCAGGCAAACTGAAAATGGAGCAAGGCCAAAATTCTCAAAGCCCGTATCCAGTAATAGACTTTCTCCTCCAAGACTACATCTCCTAAAGGGTCCATAGCTACTCAAATCGTATCACCAGTCAGGGGCCTAATGTTCAAACTGGTGAGCCCGTGGAGGCATCTCTCATTCAAATAATCATACCATATTCTAGACTCCATACAACCATTGTGATGATGAACCCACAACAACTTTGATTACTTGTTCTGGGCAGGAACAAGGCAGGTTCTGTCAGCAGTCAGCCATGGGGGAACAAGGGTTCATGAGGCCAGACCCCATTCCTGCTAACCTGTTGACTATATGTAGTTGCTGGGTGCAGGGTCTGGGGGAGACGTTGTCTCTAATGACGTATCTACCACTGAACCCGCTAGGCTCCAAACCCAGGGTCACTCACACAGCTGTTGATGTTATTTTTATGTAACTGTGTTTGTTTCTTAGCGTCTCTCTTAACCTGGCTATCACACAAATAATTGAGACTCTCTTATATTTGTTTATAAGGCTTTACAACAGAACCTTGAGCAGTTTAAGTCTGTTCCTAACCCTCTCTGTTATCTCGATTCCATCTTTGCCAAAATCCCCAAGTTACCTGCTCTTTAGTTCTTTCTTTCTTTCTTTCTTTCTTTCTTTCTTTTTTCTTTTTCTTTTTCTTTTTCTTTTTTTTTTTTACCCCAGCTGCATCTTCCTCATCTCTCCTTCACCCATGCCTGTCGCTGAATGCCCGGCTTCCTCTTCTAACTCCTCCTCCCCTGGCTGGCAGGAAGTCCAGCCCTATTTTCTCCTCTGCTTGGCCATTGGCTGTAAGCTGCTTTGTTGGCATATAACGGGACAGCTGGGGAACAGAGTTTATACAACGTTGAGACAGGAGATTCTCAGAACAAGGCTTGCAGCCAGATATGGGAGATACAGAAATCAGCATTTGAATTACACAATAACCTTGTGGTTAAACTCCATGGCTCACACAACAAAACAAATGGACATGGAAAATATGTGTGGGGAAGCAGGGTAGATGGGGGTAGGAAGGAAGATGAGGGAGGGTTGGGGAGTGAGAATCGTCAGAATGTATTATATACATGTGTAAAACCATCAGAGAACTAGTAAAAACAAATTTTTAAGGAAAGAGAAACAATAACCACCTTTTAGTAGGTCAGTAAGGGGAAGCCATGCTAACTGCAGAGTTAGAACTTGCACGGGGAGACTGAGGGTCTTGGCTCGGTTGCCCTTGAGGCTCCTGTCATTCGGTTCTGAGTAGTATACTCTGCCATTTGACGCCTCTCCACCCTTTGCCAATGACTTGGGTGAGAGGTGCTTATTACTAGATCAGTGCTAGACATAGACAAGGTCAGCCCCAGTAGTACTCTGACCAAAACAGAACACCTGGGGGCTTTCTGTTGTTGTTTTGTTGTTGTATTTTGGGGTTTCTTTTGGCTTTGTTTGCTTTTGTGTTTTTAATTTCTCTTATTGTACTACATGCTAAAGATATGTGGCTCCTGGTATTGATCATGTAACTATGTCCCAGTGAGCACACAACTCTCTCACTTTTGTCCTTTGGGAATGCAACTCCAAAAAGCGCCCCCACGTTATCTGCCTCCCCACAGTGCTCCGTGCAGATCAGAGCCCTGAGGATAATGATCCTTCAAACGCCATGCAAGTTCTGAGCAGCTTGTAGTGAGCTATGGAAACGAAAGGTTTTTAATATGAATCTCAGGTGTCACTGGCGCTCATGGTTCCCCTGCTGGTGCCTTGTGACCCTGCTTAGGGAATTCGAAGGCTGCTGGGAACTTTCACGTAGACTCCCTTATCCAGCAAATTCCAAGCTCTGGGCAGTAGAGTAACATGGCAATGCTTGATCTGGATGTTTCCAGAAATGTAGAAATGTAGAGGCAGAGGCAGGTGCATTGGTGTGTGTGTTGCTGGGGGGGTGGGTGGTGGTGAAGTGGGGCATGGCAAACCATAGCCGACTTCCCAGACAACATAAGCAGGACCTGGGAAAGCCAGGACTTACAGCTAGTTCAGCTGATTCTGTAGCCACTGAATAAGACTTGGGCTTGGAGACAGAGAGGCTCATCTCTGGTTTAGAAAGGAGTTTAGGTACAGGCAACCCCATTCCTTAAAAAGCACCTGTACAAAGGGTAGAGAGGGAAGGAAACGAGGGAGGGAGCAGGCCTTGGGCCACAGCCACACTATGAGTTTTCTAAGCCTTGATGTGGAGAAACTCTGGTGAAACACTGACCTTCCCCAGCCTCCCACTGGCTCTCCGTCACTCCTTTCCAGAAGCTCCCTGCCCCCTGCCAGCACTGCCTTCACTAAATTGCATTCATTCAGATGATGGGTCTCAGAAAGATGCCAGGCCTAGGAGAAATCCCTCAGGGATTTGAACCTGCAGTTTCCCCGGAGCGGAAGTATTTCAACCCGGAGGCTCTGGTCACTGAGCCAAGCCCCCCCAGGGGACAGAATGCAAATTTTATATTTTAAAAGTCTGGGATAAGAGAAAAGGTGTCACAGACTCACTTCTCCCCACTGACAGTGCTAGCATCCTCACTGCTCTTCTTTTAGCCTCTAGCTGCAGTAGGCTTAGTATGCAGAAGGCAAAAACAGCTTCCAGCTCATGAGACGCTTGCGCAGTCCTCTGCATCTCAGCTTCAGCCTGACACCCACTTTGCATTTTATGAGTGCCTACTACGGGCAGGGAAGATACCCATATTCACAGCCAGTAATGAAGGAAAGATGTGGGTTCTTCTAGGCGCCACTAGAAAAACCATAGCTCAGGCTTTATGGACATCACACACCTGGGCTCATACCACTGGCTTTCAATAGTGCTATTTTAGTTCTGGGGCAGGTGACCATGTGTTTTAAGAATGACAGCCACATATTTATTAGTGTACTTTTGCGGAGGACACATGCACCTACCTGGGTTAAGGATTAAAACCCAAGTGAAGATGCAGAACGGTCCAGCCCCACCAGCTTGCTCCTGGAACTGGGATCCTGGTGACAGACACTGGGTGTTGATGCTCGAGGTCAGTTCTGTAATAAATCCCACTGAGGCTTCCTGAGACCCGAGTGCATTTTGGAGAGGCTGTATGTGATGCTTCTAGGGGTGAATCTTGTTATTTCTACTTTCCAAAGTGTTGGCACCAGGGGCCCTAGTCACCAGTAGCATTACCGTCTCAGGCTCATGGGAGACTCCTGTCTGTTCCCAAAATGGTGGTGGCATGTGCTGTTTGAGTGGAGCTTTGTAAGTCCCCAATGACTATATAGGTTCTTTTCAGTTTATCCCCAAGTCTGAGATTTTGGGGTCACTGGGGGATTCCAGAGATGCATAACTGTCCCAACCAGCGAGGGACCAAAGCTAGATGTAGAAGTGCCCTTAGTTGTCTTTCCTGGTAAATCCAGCTTGGAGATGGTTGAGAGGGTTGAACAAATCCCGAGACCCAGAATGGTCAGGTATGAGTCATCTTAAGAGAGGGCCTGGAGAAGGTGGACATAGGCCTTTAGGCTTGTCCAGCCCCCACTCACCTGCCCAGTGTCTATGTTCCTTCCCTTGAGATACAGTGCAACACGGTGGGACATTGCCCAAAGGTAATCGGTAATCTTTCAGTGGTTAAGTGGTTATACCAGGAAGGGAGTGGTGGAATGAGTTGTGTATATGCTCACACCTTCTTCTTCTTCTTCTTCTTCTTCTTCTTCTTCTTCTTCTTCTTCTTCTTCTTCTTCTTCATCTTCATCTTCTTTTTCTTCTTGTTCCTTCTCCTTCTCCTCCTCTTCTTCCTCTTCCTCTTCTCCTTCCCCTTCCTCTTCCTCTTCCTCTTCTTGAAGCAGGGTCTCTCTGTGTAGCCTTGGCTGTCCTGGAACTTTCTCTATAGACCAAGTTGTCTTCAAACTCAGAGATCTGCCTGCCTCTGCCTCCCGAGTGCGGGGATTAAAGGCGTGTGCCACTGCACTGGGCTCAGACTAATATTCTTATGAAGAGGGAGAAGTTTGGAGACACGCATAAGTGTGGGGAAGACACCATGTGAATTTGGAAGCAAGGGTGGGTGACGCTCTTATAAGCAAGGCAACCCCAAAGATTGCCAGCAAGCCACAGGGCATGGAGCGAACTCTCACTGTCCTCAGAAGCCCTGCCAATTGCTGTAACCCAAGACCTCTAGTCTCCAGAACTACGAGAAGCCAGGTGGTCCTAACAAACCAACACAGAGTCCCGTGCAGCTCAGCCTTCCGTCCAGAGCCAGCTCAAAGATGGATTGGTACCCTTGCTGATGATCCTGCTATGAAAGTGATAACAGTGGCAATAGTTCTATTTAGATTATTTTTATTTGTTTTAAAGCATCTGTTTATTAACCTGGCTTGTTTAAGTGCTGAAAAATACCATAGAAAAAGATTGTTTGCGGAGAACTAACTACATTCCAGAGACAAGCGTCAGCAAAGAAAATGTGTGAGTAAGTGATAATAATCAGGCTGTGACAGGTGTCACAGGGAAAATGAAGCTTGACAGGGAATAAGGACTAGTATGTGGGTACCAGGGGTAATTTCAGGAAAGAGCTCTGGAAGAGAGTGACATTGCAGTCACCCCTGAGTGAGGGGAGCATCGGCACAAGGACATTCCAGATACACAGCACAAGTGCCTAGAGCACACCTGGCACTGAGGTGGACCCACTGGAGTCTGGGACACTGGAGCAGAAGTCACAAGGCCGGTCTCCTGCTGTCCTGGTCATAATAGGCAGACCTGAGGTGAGGAAGGGGGTGACAGGAACACTTCCTGGCTATACACTGACATGCCTTTGAATAAAGGTCCTACCTGTCAAAGGCCTCTGGATATGCACCCGAAGTGTGTTCTCTGCCTGACAGGCAAGAAGTCAGTGTTACTTTAATGTCACCAGACAAGAGGCCCCCAGTCCTCCTGCTCATCCAGGAAGCCATTTTGTATATGTGTCTGTCTTCCCCCTTGGAGGAAGTCCTTCCCAGAAGTCCCACAGGGTCCTCATTTCTACCTCATGCCAACGTCAACACATCCAGGGATGATCACAGCGGACTTCTGATGCCATAATCTAGCAACAGCAGAAGAGGGATTGGCAGTCCACTCCTCGGCAATTGTTAATAGTCTCACTCGGTGAACTTTAAAGGCTTTCCCCAGAAACAGGAGGGCCTGGAAAGAGGGAGGCGGAGGTGGTATATGACCCCGGCATGGCTCTGCTTTCTCTTTCTCTGTGTGCTCACAGTTGAAGGCACACGTGTAGGTACAGCAAAAGCCTCCAGAACTGGTTGTGTGTGTGTGTGTGTGTGTGTGTGTGTGTGTGTGTGTGTGTGTGTGTGAGAGAGAGAGAGAGAGAGAGAGACAGACAGACAGACAGACAGAGACAGAGACAGAGAGAGACAGAGACAGAGACAGACAGACAGACAGAGACAGAGACAGACAGAGACAGACAGACAGACAGAGAGATAGAGACAGAGAGACAAAGAGATAGAGAGACAGACAGAAACAGAGAGACAGAGACAGAGAGAGAGACAGAGAGAGAGAGAGAGAGAGAGAGAGAGAGAGAGACAGAGACAGAGACAGAGACAGAGACAGAGACAGAGACAGAGACAGAGACAGAGACAGAGACTGGACTTGGTCAACACCTCATTTTTGTGAAGTGCAGAAAGAAAGAAAAGGAATCCTTCTAAAATAAACCAAACCCACTGGGCAAATTCTTTTAAGCTGCCTGTGTGAGGTATCGTGCAAGATGCCACGGCCAGTAAAGGAAGAGGTGTTTGAGTTCTTCTCAGATGCTTCCAATCCCATTGTGGGAGCTAAGGCCCTGTATGCATACACATTTGATTCCAAAGAACAATTGGCAAGAGGACAGTCGGAAGAGGAAAACCAGTTCATGGGTTTAGGCCAACGTCTTATTTTTTTTCAGGGTAGAAAGGTCTGGCCCCAGAGCTTTGTGGTTCAGGACTGAGGAGGAGGAAGAAGTGGATGAGGGTACGTATGCAGCCCGAATCTGATCTTGCAGCTCAGCCTCCTCACGGATTCTGTCCCCCAGTTTTAAATGCTATGGTGAGACTCTGAGAGGGAGGAGCTGGGGTGTGTGGTTTGAGTTGCTGAGTCAGAACACCCCCCTGGACCTCCCACTTGGCCGTTTTTCCAGAACTGGTTTTGTCTGCTGCATGAGCCCATTTTGTCTTTCTGCTTCCTGACGGGCTGTAGAACTCCCAGACTGATGCACAGTCATGCATAAAACATGTGCTACGGTACACACACACACACACACACCACTTTGACTTTTCAATGCTTTGTGCTAAGTGGAAAAAAAAAAAAAGAAAGAAACAAAGTTAGCCTTCCAGCCTTCCACCCCCAAACTGTCCCTAGAATGGGTGGACACAGCCTCCCTTTGTGCCGCTTGCCAAGGGCTCAGCGTGCCATGTGTGACTGCTGCTGTGATCCCTCTGGTTAAGGGGGAGCCTGCCCTCCCTCAAACCTAGGAATCTGCCTCATTTCCTGTATCTTCTGTTTCACTGGACATGTGGCGCCCAGTTCCCGTAAACAGCATGACGCAAGCCCAGTGGTTGGGGACGTGGCAGTTCAGGCAAGCCTCGGTACCTTCTGTGGGGAGCTACAGGGCCCTCACGTCTGGAGCAGCCTGAGGTGGGGTGGGAGCATCTCACCTGCAAGCATCTTGCAGAGCGGACTCCCAGGATGGGGCTAGGGAGCGTGGCGAGAATCCCAAACAGAGCTCTACAGCAGTGACATGTACACATTCCTCAGGAACCCACGACTTTAGAAAGTCAGGAGACTAAACACAGAAGAAAGCTAAAGGACATTTGAGGCCGCATTGCCTGGGCCTTGATTTTCAATGTGGTGAGGCTTCCCAGGCAAAGAGAGCCCTACTCCACAGAGCCTGCTAGTCAAGGCACACCCGAGGCCCATTTGACCTTGGGTAAGTACTTTTAATCGATAGAGTTCAGGGTCAATTCCGTTTCCCAGGGGTCTTGTGTTTGACAAGGGCATGGTGCAGTGATCCTACAAGAGGAGGCTGCCTAAAACTTAAGTCGAAACTTGTGAAGGAAAAGCCTCTCAACACTCCTATTTCCTGTGTAAAACCGGAATCTATTATCCATGAATCTGGTTCAGCAAGCATATACAAAGCACCTTGTATTAGCGGAAACATAAACGCAGCTGTTGTAAGTCAGATGTGAAATAACCGCAGCAGTGTTTGTGTGTGTGTGTGTGTGTATGTGTGTGTGTGTGTGTGTGTGTGTGTGTTGGCGGCTGTGCTGGTGAGGGAACTGGCCCCATGCAGTCTGAGGTGAGCCCCCTTTTCTCCTCGCACTTAGATGCTCTGCTTATAGACTAGCCTGGCTGGCTGGCACATCTGTGGTCCAGGTGGAGAAAGAGGAGGAGATAAGGAGGACTGTTCTACATGTACCATGTGGTCCACATCCCATTGGGCAGAACTCAGGCTTAAAACCAGAGCTAGTGTTGGGAAGCCTGGGATATGTAGCCTTTGCCAGGTAGCCCTGTGCCTGGCCTGCCAGAGGGATTCAAAGTAGATATGAGGGGACAATTTTTGTCTTGCACACTCAGTGTGTAAGACGTTAAGTAGCTGAGCCAGGAGAAGAAGCCAGGTGGGGCCCATTCACAACAGAGTCATTCAGCTCAAGAGAGCCCCAGTCTTGCATACATCATATCAAACTCACAGGGCAGACTTTGAAAAGGGCACTTGAAGAATAGGAAAGCAAGTCCCAGCTGACATGAAAGTGGTGGAATTTGATCTGGAGCTGGAAGTGGTGGAGGAGGGGTGGTGATCCCAGGATTAAACTGAGGCCCTGGTGTGCAGGACAGAGGCAGAGAGAGTGACAGGAGAGCGAGCAGAGGCTGCAGCTGAGTAGAGGGGGAGTTTAGAAACAGTTACCTAGATCACTGCATCCACCAAAAGCAGAGGGCTTAGTCAGAACTTCTAGGGGGTGGAGATAGGTCCCTGGGGGAGGGGTGTAGTGATTGGATGGGATGTGAGTGTGTGCGGGTGTGTGTATGTGTGTATGTCATCTGTACCTACACACGTGGTGAGGGTGTGGTGAAGATGGAAGGCCAATGTCACAGTAAAGAAATCACTGAAATACCATCATTAGCCACAAGCCTGGGATACAGGAGACAGGAGACCTTGATTTAAGCACACACACACACACACACACACACACACACACACACACACACACAAGTAAATAAACAAAACAACAACAAATCCCACACACAAACACATGAAATAATCCATAGCACAGCAGAGACAATGGAGATTTAAAGGAGGCAGAGTTGGTTGAAATGAAGAGACAGCTATTTCTCAGGGAAGGAAGACAAAGAGAAAAAAGCCCTCTTGGGCTTTACTTCACTTCCTCTGGGGAAATCAAGCAGCGTTGCTCACAGACGCAAGCCCACAGGAACCCGTGCCCATGCAGCCCCGAGCCCTGACCTGACACTGTACAGTCACTGATGCCCACTCTCAATTGGTCTCCAGGATTCCTGGCCTGACCTCAGAAAGAGGAAACCACAAACCTAAAAGTGTTTCACAGACACATCTTGGATTCTTTGGAACCATATGTTCACCCTCTCTGCACCTTCATTCAAAGGAACTTTAACCGTCTCACCACGGAATATATTCAAGTTGTCCAAAGTTTCAAAGACATGAAAGACAGCACGGTAGGTATACTCACTCACAGTAGACACGTACCATGTCTGCCCAGTCCCTTCATGTCCCCACAGCTGTAATCACTTTATTACCAATGTGCGTCTAGTTTCATATCCCTTTCTTTGTAATTAAAAAAAAAATGTGTATGAGTGTTTTGCCTATGTGTGTATCACAGGCGTATCTTGTACCCATGGAGGCCAGCAGAGGGCGACAGAATCCTTGGAATTTGGGATTACAGACAGCTGTGGGCTGCCATGTGGGTGCTGGAAACTGGACCCAGGTCCTCTGCCAATCAGGACCTTAACCACTGAGTGTCTCCTCAGCCCCCTTTTCTGTAATTTTGATTTACAAGATTACAGCTGCTTCATTTGCCCGAACTCTCTGAAAGGAGAGGTACACCCCAAGACCAAGTTCTCAACACAAAGATTTCTTTGTTCCAGGGGGACAAAGGTCAGGGAATGAGGGACAACGATAGGAGAGAGAGGATGAGGGAGAAGCGAAAGGGGACAGGGAGAGGGGAAGGGGCATCTGTCCTGGAGGACAAAGGAATGCCTCGCGATAGAGAGAAGGCAGGCGTGGTCCATAGACAAATGGGGTTTCTAAAGGGAAAGGGGGGGGGGGAATTCCATGTTAGGATGAGGTGTTTAATTTTGAGCAGGCCTGTGAATTAGGTGAGCCAAAGGGGATTTTGATTGTTGGACTTTAATACTTTGATAGCTGGACCTTGGTAGTCAACCTCAGGATGAGGAAGTGGCCAGCTAAGGGAATGGACTTTGCGGAGGCAGCTTCAGGAATGTAACCTAACGGTTTATGGCAAAGCAGAGGGAATTAGGGATGGGGATGGGGGGGGGGAGGGTAAGAGCCACGCTCACTGCCATGCTCCAGCTGGCCCGGGTCCCTTCAGCCTCAGGTTCGCTGTGCTCCTTCCCTTTGCTCTGCTGCCTTGCTCAAGTCTGTGGTTCTCACGAGCCTTCTCTCTACGCGCTCAGCATGTATCATGTCTACTTGACCACTCCTCCAGCATGCCTGTGAGGACATGCTCACACACTCACAGGTACATGCTCACACACTCACAGGCACATGCTCACACACACTCACAGGAACATGCTCACACACACTTACAGGCACATGCTCACACACACTCACAGGTACATGCTCACACACACTCACAGGCACATGCCCCCACACACTCACAGGTACATGCTCACACACACTCACAGGTACATGCTCACACACACTCACAGGCACATGCCCCCACACACTCACAGGTACATGCTCACACACACTCACAGGTACATGCTCGCACACACTCACAGGCACATGCCCCCACACACTCACAGGTACATGCTCACACACACTCACAGGTACATGCTCACACACACTCACAGGTACATGCTCACACACACTCACAGGTACAAGCTCACACATACTCACAGGTACATGCTCACACACACTCAAGGTACATGCTCACACACACTCACAGGTACATGCTCACACATACTCAAGGTACATGCTCACACACACTCACAGGTACATGCTCACACACACTCACAGGCACATGTCCACACACACACTCACAGGTACATGCCCACACACACTCACAGGTACATGCTCACACATACTCACAGGTACATGCTCACACACACTCACAGGTACATGCTCACACACACTCAAGGTACATGCTCACACACACTCACAGGTACATGCTCACACACACTCACAGGCACATGTCCATACAGGTACATGCCCACACACACTCACAGGCACATGCTCACACACACTCACAAGTACATGCTTACACACTCACAGGTACATGCTCACACACACTCACAGGTACATGCTCACACACACTCAAGGTACATGCTCACACACACTCACAGGTACATGCTCACACACACTCACAGGCACATGCTCACACACACTCACAGGTACATGATCACATACTCACAGGTACATGATCAGACACACTCACCGGTACATGCTCACACACACTCACAGGTACATGCTCACACACACTCACAGGTACATGCTCACACACACTCACAGGCACATGCTCACACACTCAAGGTACATGCTCACACACACTCACAGGTACATGCTCACACACACTCACAGGTACATGCCCACACATAGTTGCCTACCCCTGTCCAAAGACCACACTGTTTCCTGAGTGAGCTTGGTCAAATGCAGCCTTGGAAAAAAATCACCTTGTGACCAGACAATGTTGCCAGAGCCAGGCTGACCCAGAGCGTGGCCTTTGAACTCAGCCCAGAATCGCTTCCTGTGACTTTTAACCCCACACAGGTTTCCGCCTGACACCCTCAGGGTTTCGATCATCCCTCTGCCTTGGGTTGCTTGCCGGCCCCATGTCTTCCATTCATGGATCCAGATCAAATTCCACCTCTTTCTTGTCAACGGGGATTTCCTCTTCTGTTTTCCACGGCCCTTTTCAAAGTCTGCTCTGCACATTTGCTATACTATGTTCTCCATCACGGATGGAAGGGGTGTTTGATCTCGAGTGGGGTGCCTTTATCTTAAAATGAAAGAAAATGGCTAAAGTGAGGGGCTTCTCCTTTGGGTGAACTGAGACTCCATCCAGTATAGGACACATTCACAGCCATGAGGCTTGGAGCAGCCCAGTGGAATGCTGGACCCAGGTTTCATTTTTTCAAGACCTTCAAGCCAAGCGCCTCTTCCTGACTCTTCACTTGAAGAGTTGGTTGTTTGTGGCTGGCCAGGAATTGGTATAAATTTATCTATTTCCTACCCACACAAGGTCAGTTGTTAAACATCTGTTAGCGCACTGCTGTGGGCATTGATGTAGATTGATTATTTCTGTGTGTTGAGACCTGCCTGGGTCTTGGAGGGTTCTTTCATTCAGCTATAAGTTCTGGTCTGTGGTGGTTTGAATTGGTATGCCCCCCCCCCCATAAATTCATATATTTGAATGCTTGGTCATTAGGAGTGGCACATTTAGGAGGTGTGGCTTTATTGGAGGAGGTGTGGTCTTGTTAGAGGAAGTGTGTCACAGTGGAGGCGGAGCTTTGAGGTCTTAAATGCTCGCACCACACCCAGCGTGAAACCATGCAGTCTCCTCCTTGCTACCTGCAAAGCAACATGTACAACTCTCAGCTCGTTCAGAACCATATCTGCCTGCACACTGCCAATCTTCCTGCCATGATGATACTGGACCGAACCTCTGAAACTGTAAGCCAGCCATCATTAAATGTTTTCCTTTATAAGAGTTCCCTTAGTCACAGTATCTCCTCACAGCAATAAAACCCTATCTAAGACCTAGTCTTTTATTTATTGATTTATTTTTTCCAACATCACTTCAGTTCACACATTTTCCTTTTCCTCCCTCCTGGCTATCTTATCAGTTTACATTTAACTAATAGGGAAACTCCAGTGCCATTTCTTGACTTTGAAAGGTTAGTCACTGTTTTTGTCTTGCATCTGCTAATAGTCTTTTTTTTTTAAATGCAAAAACAAGTGGCAATTTACCAGTGCTAAGTAGTAATTAATTCTGTATTTGTCTTGATCCATCCCAAGACAATTAATCAATCAAGGGTTTTATTGCTCTGATGAGACACCATGACCACGGCAACTCTTACAGGGGAAAGCACTGAATTGGGGCTGGCTTACAGTTTAGAGGTTTAGTCCATTATCGTCATGGTGGGAATCATGGTGATCCACAGGCCAACATGGTGCTGGAGAAGGAGCTGAGAGTTCTACATCCGGATCCAGAGGCTGCAGGCAGAGAGGATGAGCTTCTGGGCCTGGCTTGTGCATATTGAAACCTCAAAGCCTGTCTCTAGTGACACACGTCCTCCGACAAGGCCACACCCCCTAATGGAGCCACTCCCTATGAGCCTAAAAGGGCCATTTTCATTCAAACCACCTCACTTACCAATTTCACTCTTGGGCTGTGTGAGGAGAGCACAACCTATTGTGGCCCCTTGGTTTAAGGATGATGGTGATCACTGTGGCATGGCAACCCTTGGATGCGCTTCTGAGATGGAGAAAATGACTGATCTCTTTTCGAATACCATATTAAGTGGAGTGTTAAAGAAAGGAAAATATAAGGATGCTTACTTTGAAATATTAACTGGAGGGGGTTGGCTGATGTTGTAAACTGAAATAAAGACTTAAAAGAGACATCCTTAAGTATGCCTTGATTTGGGATATTCTGAGTAAGTCAGTGTGGGATTGAAGAAAAACAGAATGCCTGAGGTGGAAAGTCAGCCATACAAAGACACATTTGTGTGTGTGTGTGTGTGTGTGTGTGTGTGTGTGCGCTCAATCTGTGGTTCCTTCTTTGAAATTGCCTATTCTGAAGTCATGCTTGGTACTCCATTTAATGGACTGCCCCCCAACCCCTGTCCCTGATTATAGCTAATGGGGTTAGGAGTGATCCACCTGATATAAGCTGGGCTGGTGAGAATCTCTTCTATAAGCGTTCAGAATTAATAGACCCAAGTGTGATAGTACTTGTGGGTATTCGATGGGAAGGGTGCTGCGCTCTGTGGGAACAGGAATGAGGAAACTATTCTGGAGCTACTGCGATCTTTCCATGGACCATGGCAAGAAGGAGGAGAAAGCCAGTCTGCAGATGGAAAGAGGGAGAGAAGCTGTGATGACAGATGGTTGTATGAAGGAAGGAGGAGGTAGCTGCCGTGCATGCGTGCGTACGTGCGTGTGTGCGTGCGTGAGTGTGTGCACATGTATTTTATGGGGAATTGAATTTAGGGCTCTATGCATGCTAGGCAAATGCTCTATCACCAAGGCATCCCCAGCTCTCTGTATTCTTTATATTTTGAGATAAATCTTTACTAGGTTGTCCAGCCTGTCCTTGAACTCTGTAGTCCACGAAGGTCTTGGACTTGTGATTCTTGGGTCTCTCCCTCCTCAGTAGCTGGGATTACAGGCCTATAGTACCAGAGCTGCCTGTAGCTTTTGACGAGCCTTATCTGTCGTTCATACCCTTGTATTCCTAGGTCACAGCCAAGCTGCCTTGTCATGAGTCCACCTTTACTTGTTGCAAGTCACTGTCCTCCCCAGGCCTGTCATCTGTAGTGAAGAGTCTGAGATCATTTCACAGATGGAATCTTTTCATCTGTAAACTGAGGGAATCACGTTTATCCTTGGGGTTTTCAGAAGATTAGGAAGCATCCGGGAAAATATTTCGGTCTTGATAATCAAGTGGATGCGAGGCGATAGTTGGTGAAAGTACCAAGTGTGGGGCCTATAATTGTGGGAACGATGCGATTCTAGATGACCTGAGCTTTGCTCTTGAGTCCTCATACCCCTGATTTTTTTCTCTACCTGGGATCCCTTTTGCTATCACATGCGCAGGGCAGTTCTCCACTTAGGCTCCCCTAGAGTCTCCCAAAGAGCTGGCCTCTACGGTGTCAGTGGTCATGCTGTAGTCCTGTACTTTTGTAGCATGTGTCAACGCGCTTTTGATTTCTCCTCCGAAGTTTTCAATCCCTAAAAGAAGCCATATTTTCCCGGGTCTATTCCATTTTTAGAAACAGACTCCGTCCATGACAAAATACAACTATTGGGTTAGTAAATGGGCAAATGGAGATTTCTAATTGAGACTTTGGAGTCAAAGAAAAATGGCACCTGGAGGTAGTTTTCCAGAGGTGGATGAATACCTGAAGTCATGTCTTTGAATGTTATAACAGGAGAAGGGGAGGGGAAGGGGACCGCTTGGAGGAGACTGCAGATCTGAGGAAAGAGACAGAGTAAGGACAGGGTGTGAATAAGCAAGCACTCATAGAGAAATCCCATGGAATGGGAAGGAATTTAATACTCACATGGTCTAGGAATAAGATGACTTAGACAAAGAGTAGACTTGAACTGTGGAATCCTGGTCAAGGGCGGGGGCGGGGGTGGGGGGGTGGGGGGAGATAATCACAGGTTCTCCATTGGTATGCACTGTTCGTTTGAGAACTTACCAAAGAAAGATACGGAAGAAAGGAGGATTAAAAACAAAAACAAAAACTGTTTATGAGGAGAGGGGACCTCTCTTACCCTCAAGCAAATGGGCCTTCTCGGCTTGCTTTGTGCCATGCAATGTTAATTTTGTCTCTTCTGCATTTGCCACTTTCACGAAGTTTCTTTGGCTTATTATAATTTGTAAACAAACTTTTATTAACTACTGCTTCTCTTCTGTGATTATCTCTAACATAGCAACTCTATGTCTGTACTTTTTCCTATGAGAGTTCATCCATCCGTCTCCCTTGTATCTGCCCACACATCCATCTATCCACCTTCCTACACAATAAATATTTATCTGGCCACAATTAATGTCTAGACACTCTACTTTAGGAGTTATTTGTAGAGAACCAACATGGCTCTAGGAGTCTTTAGTCTCATTACAAAGATTAGAACACACTGGCGCCTTCCCTGGGGTTTTCTAGCTTCATGTTTGGCAGTTGCAACTACCTGATAGTATTTGAGGTTTCCTGGGCTTGGTCTCGACTTCAAGGATAAATAGGAAGGGATCAGCCTCAAGCATATTCAACTCATCGGAACCCAGGCTGTACTGAGCAATTGCCCAAAACCAAGCCAGGCTCCGAAGGAAACAGGCTGTGTGGCTTAGAAGCTCCCGAAAGAGGCCTGCATGCATTATCCATAGCTTGTCATTTGCAGTCAAAGACATAGGCTGCCCTCCAAGACCTCTGAGAAAGTTCGTGATGTATTGGAGGCACCAGAAGAAATATAAAGCTAAATAGTAACCTAACCCTTCTGCAGGAAGTCTTGCTTCTGTCTTTTATATAATATTAGAACCTCAGCAAATAGTTTCCCCGAGATAAAAAACTTCAACAAACATTTAACTGGAGCATTTAAGAATTGAAACCATTCTTGTTTTTTTGTTGTTGTTGTAATTTTTTGGGTGTTTTTTTTTATGTCAGGTGACTTAAGTCTCATCCAAACTTCTTTTTAGAGACCACATTTAGAAAAATTTCCCCAGTGCAAAGAAATGGCAAGACTGTGGGGCAAGCAACACAATACAAGCCCCTCTAACCTCAATCTTAGAGACCGTGGGCAGGCTCGAACTCTTTCTCTTTGATACTTTCTGTAGCCCGTCAAGGCAAGGCGTAACACTTTCTTTTATGGCTCCTCAGGAACAGAAGGTAAGCTATATATCAAATGCCCAGTGTCTCTGAGGGATCCTACTTGCATAATTTAAGAATAAGCTTTGAGCAGAGAACAGAAAATTCAACTGTAAGAGACTTAAGCTACTGAATTGGACTTCATTTTTCTCAATGAGAAGTCTGGAGGTCAACAGCTGAGGGCTGGCACAGCTACTCTGTGGTGCTATCAGTTCCTCTGTGTCTTTCTGTCCCCTGTTTTGCAAGTCAGCTACCAGGCAAGAATAATGTGAATACAAAAGCCTTCCCCTGGAGAGGTTTTATCCTTCGGTTGAGAAAGGGACATGCTTCCCATAGCTCCTACTAACACCATCTCGACCGCAACATGGCTGTTCATACCCTGTATTAAAGGTAAACAAAAGTGAGGCTGGGATTGGATGTCTAGGAAAGCCCCTCCACAAGATCTGCTGCACCACTCTGAAAACGACCTTGGAGTTTTTCAAAGACCAGAAGGCATATATCAGAGTGTTGTGGGGCTTGCTTGTTTGTTTGAAGTCAATGAATAAAAGCTGCAGATTAATAACCCAACCACTACAGATATGTTCTTCATATAATGGTATCTCAATAGGACTTTCCAAAAATGTTCAGGTAAGAAGCATGATGCTGGCATAGGGGTATAGCTCAGTGGCAGAGCGCACACCAATCCAACGGAAACGCCAAGGGGCAGAGAAGAAGACAGTGGGGGAGGGGAAAGAGCGGAAACCCCTGTTTTCCTGAGACCATGAAACAGTTCCTGCCTTCAGTGCCTCCAAGTGGTAGACTCTGGGCTAAGGGAGGAACTGAAGTACCAGAAGGTGAACAGAGTTGTCCTCAAAGTTCACACCAGTTGAGCCCCTCTGGAAGTGGTTTGTATGGTCTTGATGATGTATGTCATGAAAGTAGAATGCCCAGGCTGGTTGCCAAGACAACATGTTACCCTCCTCCAAATACTTGTGTACCCCTCGCATGCCGGGCTGCTCAGCTGCCTTGGGTGACGGTTGCCAATGAGCCTGTGAAAACTTGCAATTTCACACTCTCCACTTTCTTCCTATGGGCATGCGTGATGGTGGTGGTAGGCACGCTGTGTGTATACATGCATGTAGAAGCTACAGCAGGCCACCAGCTGACTTCTTCTATTTCCTTCTGCCTTGCTGCCTTGAGATGGAGTCTCTCCGTGATCCAGAAGCTTGCCATTTCTGCTAGGCTGCCTGGTCAGCAAGCTCAGGACCCACTCGTCTCAGGATGCAATCTCGAGTCCTCATACTTTCAGAGGAAGCATTCTGACTCACTGAACCACCCCTCCCCCGGCCCCTCGTGCCTTCCACTTTTCGTCAGAGAGTTAATTTAACACGTTTCAGGGAGATGATGATTAAAATACAAGTTTCCGCTGCCACACATGGCCAGGTCTGCCCCCTCCTGCCTCTCTTCTCCTCCAGCTGTGAAGCTGGAGGCAGGCAGAGCTCTGAACATGCCTAGAAAAAATTTCAGAGATAAGCAATCAATTATATTATGTTTGCCTTATTAAAAAAGAACTTCCAGAGATACTGAGTAGGTCATGTGTGTGCACATGTGCAGACAGACAGATACACACACACACACACACACACACACACATACACACACACACACACACAGGGCAGGGGAGGGGCGGGGGGGGGGGACTCATAAGACCCAGGAGAACAAAATGTCAGGATTGGTGGCACTCAGAGTGAGCTACAGATAAAACAAGTAAAAAGAAAAATTTCTCTAACACAAGTAGCATTCTTGTCTGTCCGTCTTACAAAGGCTTGAAGTTAATGGATCCAAGAAAATAAATAAATAGACCCCCAAAAAAGGTTCTAGGTGGAGGAGTGACTTAAAGTTTACTGCAGCTGTGTCCATGGCTAGCTTTTCTCTGAGGAAGCAAAGGAAACCAACATCTTTCAGAAGCCATGTGACTTAATATCCCTGAGAACAATCTGCTGAAGAAGGTGAAGTTCTGAGAGGTTGCCCCCTGCCTGGTGTTGCGCAGCTGTGGAGGCGTAGGTCAAGTGTGAACCCTCGCTTGTGAGGACCATAACACCTTAAGCTTTCCTTCAAGATAAACTTTTTAGAGTCCCACCCTCTGGTCCTATCTGAAGCTCTTGGCTTGTATTGGAAAGTGGTCTCTGAATCAACCATTGGAGAGAGGGAGGGAGGGAGGAGGGAGAGAGGAGGGAGGGAGGAGGGAGGGAGGGATGGAGGGAGGGAGGGAAGGGGGAGAGAGAGAGAGAGAGAGAGAGAGAGAGAGAGAGAGAGAGAGAGAGAGAGACAGAGAGAGACAGAGAGAGAGTCAGAGACTGTTTGTCCCCCAGAGAAAAGGCACATGTTGGCAGCTTCTTCAGGAGAAAACATCAAATGCTGACCAAAATGGCTGCAGAGTTCAGTAAAATCGCTTCCCTAGTTCCATCTGGAAGCCCTTCAGAGGCCTAATTTCATTCCAGCCAAATGTAATTAGGAATTTGATTTGATTAAAAAACAAATCGAAGGAGAGAAATGAGGTTTTTTCCTCATTCCCTCCCTTTCTTCCCAAATAGGGCTCTCATTAACAGGGCCCGGGCCCATGACCTTTAGGGGTCAGCGTCCCTCTGCCCCTGGCCAGGCATCCTAAAGAACCAAGGCCCCAGGAGGTGAAAGAGAGAGAGGCGCACAACTCCTGCAAGAGAATGCTGAGGGTTTTTTAAATTCTGATTTTGCTTTGAGATGCTAGAAAGGTGAAGCAGCAGCAGCAGCAGCAGCAGTGGTATGCCATCTGTGGGAATGCAGCGTCCATTTAATTAAAGCACCAGGAAGGCAGTGGGCAAACGCCTCCATCCCACTCCCACCCCCCCACCCCCCACCCCCGCCCCGGGGGGGGGGGCGGGGAAAGCTGGGTGAGGCAGGGGTACTCCTCTCAAAGGGGCTTTTGTCAAGAGAAACAGCAGCAGCGGCAAGCGAGGAAGCAGCTCAGGCCTCCTGGGAGCATGGGTGCCTCAGCCAACTTTGGTGAAAAAGAAAAGGAAAAAGGTAGGAGGAGAGGAGAGAGAGCATCCGTGACACACTGTATTATTGGCTGTGACCCAAATAATCTGTCTCTGACCTACGGCATCTTATCTCCAAGGCTCTAATGAGAATTGTGTGGCGGTGTGCTTTTTTTTTTTTTTTTTTTTTTTTTTTATAAAGGGAAATTCAGAATGAGAACAGAGAGGTCAAACAATGCCGGCTGCGGCTGTGGTGAGGTTCTGCCCAGAAGTGCATCCTGTGACTCCCTTGTTTGTGAGAGTGTTCCTTTATCCGTTTTCTGAATCTCTTTCCTCCCTTCTCAAGAGAGGTCTTGAGCGTGCATGGAAATGGCTAATGGGAGGTGGAGAAGAGTGCCCAAGGTTCCTGTGTGGACAAATTAAGCCAGAAGATATTAGAAAGAATGGGAGACAAGGAAAGTTCTCATGTTTGTTGACTCCTGGATACACAGAGGCTGCTGCAGGACCAAGCATCACACATGTACTCCAAATAAGGAAGAGTGCAAATGGTAGCTCTGTCCATATCTGTTTCATCTTACTAGAAAAGCAAATTTTTTTTTCCCTTGAAACCCCAGAGAACGCTTTTATTTTCTTGGGCAAAACTGTCACGAAGTCACCCGGGAAGTACAAAGAGACTAGGAATTTATGGGTTAGGAAACATTGCTAATCTAATTTGAATTGGAGTTCATGAGAGAGACGGAGGAGATGGCTGCCACGTAGGCAGAGGACAGGGCCTCCCATAGGTGCTTTGGACAGCAGACTGCTTGCTAGCCGGCTAGAAAAGAAAACAGAAAGGACTGTGGGTAAACCAAACAGACGAATCTGATGCAGCAATTTCTTCTAAGCTCGGGAACTGCCATGAAGGCCGGAAGAGAGAGGAAGGCGAGGAGGGGCAGCGGGGGAGGGAAGGAAAGAGGGAAGAGGGACGGGTGATGAATTTATTCCGACATTAGGGACTGTGAGAGATCTACCCCTGGGCTACAATTATATAGGGAAAAACGGTATAACTCCCAACCCAGGGGACAGTTGCTATATGTGCTGCCTCCAAATTCCAGGAGCCAGAAACCTGGTGCTGTCACCGACAAGGACTCATAATCAGACAAGGCTGCTGTAAAAATGTAACATAAGCATCAAGGTGCCCAGGCTGTCCACAAGTCCAGAACTGCTCCCCGACCCCTGACCCTCAACCCCCGCAGCTTCCATGATGTCAGAAGGAACATAAGACTGCACCTCTTTTCTTCCAGTCCCCAATGACTGTTGGAATCTAGCTGGCAGCCAGCTGGTGTGGGAACTGACCCAGGAGCCGTTCCCCTGCCCTGCATGAGCCACCCTCCAGTCAGCATGGCAGGCTGGGATGGTGCAAGAGAAATGATGGCCCAGGCATGGTTCCCTGAAAAAGGTAGGGAGAGGTAGGGGTTGGTTCCACTGGGCTCGTGAGATGACCCAGGTGATGCTTCATCCTCTGTCTCCATGAACTAATCAGGGCAACAGAGAGACAGGTGACAAGAAAAACCCAGGTTCAAACACGAGTCCAGCGGGGAGATCTAGAAATGCTTTTTAATTGTATGTCCAGATAGCTAGATTCTAGATCAAAGTTTCTTTCATTTATTACTGTTTTTGAAGAAGTTGGAACAACTGGATAGATATTTTTTAAAAAGCATGTGATGTCAAGTTTCAGGTTTGATAATAACATGCAAAGTACTGAAAAAGGTAAAGACCTCTACCGAAGATGATTCAGGCCAGAGGAGCCCTGCCTGGGATATGACTCTGTTGTGCCTCCCAGTTCTTTATTAATATTATTATTAATATTAATATTATTGTTGTTGTTGTTGTTGCTGTTATTATTTTGGTATATATATGTCCGTGTCTGCAGGTACACATGTAGGGAGGTGTGTGTGCACAAATATCTGGAGGACACAGGGTACCCTCAGGCATCATTGATAAGGCTCTGTCTACCATCCATTTAGGGCGGGCTCTCTCAATATCCTGGACCTTCCCAGCTAGTGAGTGCTAGGACCTACCCTTCTCTGACCTCCTAGGGCTGGTATTACAAACACTTGCCACCACCGTGCCTGGCCTTTTAAATATGGGTCTGGAGATTGACTTAGGTCTTCATGTTGGTAAAGGCAAGCACTTTACGAACCAAGCCAGCCCCTTAGCCTGAGCCTCACGATTTTCTTTTTTAGCAGTGGGTTTATTTAGGTCATTAAAAAGAAGCCACAGCAAGCTTGCTCTGGTCACATTTTCTCTCTCTGTGGTCACTGTGACCTGCCATTTTAATACAAGACCCTGTGCACGGTGGCAGTAGTCGCTTGTCCACAAGAGGCATTTGCAAACATTTTGGCTAGGGAATGTTAGCTCCTGGGGCCATTAAGAACATGTGGTACCGAGGGCAGATGTGGACACCTCTTTCCTTTATAGGAGCATAGAGAGAAAACCTGGGATTTGAAATTTTCACCTATAAGTTTATTTAAAAAGGAGAATCAGTGTGTTGATAAAGAGCGTTGGGTAGGCAAACTCAGAGGCTCCAGGGAGATATCACTGCCTCTTGGCCTCACTTAAAGCCTCACCAGGAAGATATAAAAAACTCATGCACAGAGCCAAAGCAGAAAGCTGCCTGAGTCAAGAGCCCAAATTTGGCTGAAACCAGGGCCAGGAGCTGTGTTTTGGGACAGAACAGGAAGGGCAGGGCAGTAACTTGTGACATTAACAATGAGCCTTTATATCTGTGGAGCAGTTTGGGGCTCATGAGATACATTTGTGTAACAGTTTCAGTCTCCTGTGCTCTGCATTCCACTTACTGCAGAAGTTAGGTGTTCCGGCGATCCGCTACTGTGTAGCGAGCTTGTCCAAGGTCAAGGCTTGGCCATGTAGAATGGCAGGGGATGCAGGCAGTTGGTGGGGAGCTCTGGCCAAGATGCTTGTACTAGTGTTTGCAGGTGGGCCTCCCCAAGTGGCTTGAGATTCTCAGAACCTGGTACTAGGTTGAGGGTGTGGGGAGACAGAGAGACAGACAGATACAGAGACAGGATGAATATTTCAAAAGTGGGACGTTTAAGGCTGAATATAATTTGTGCATGGCAGATAATGCGGCTCTTTTTTTTTTCTCTCTCTCTCCCTAGTCTATTGACCATAGAGGTTGGAAGGGGACCGAGGGGGAGGGGAGGGGAGTCCCTCCTCAAATCTTAGAATGCATTTTTAACACGGAGTGCTCTAGGGTGCTCCTGAGTCCTGCTAGGCACGAGGAGTCTGTCACCTTAACTGCCAGACCCAAAGGAACCTCAGAGGACACTGTGTCACAGTGAGCAGGGTGTGGGGATATGCAGTTGCCTCAAGATGCATGGCTAAGTCAGAGAAGGAATAAGTCTGGGTCTAACTTCCCTGAGCCACACACAACCAACTGCCCCTCTGAGGAGAGTCCTGTCTGCTCCTTGCTTTTTGCTCTCCCTCGCCAACCACTGCCTACCTGCTTGAAGCACTAGAGCCTGGCCGAAGGTGGTTTAAGACAAAACAAATCAACGAATGAACTCACCCAAACCTGGAAGCTCTTCTGTTTTATCTTTGGGGAGGACGGGGGCGGGAGGGGGTTAGTGGGTGCAGGGGTGAACCTCTACAAGTGCTGTTAATGAGCCCAGCCTGGGTACTATCCTCAAATGCCCCAAATCAACAGCTAAGCCACTCTCGATCAGTGGCCTGATTGCAGTTCATTAAACGAGTGCCGATGGGTACCATCACTTAGACTCTGGAAGGCAAGCCTTTGTTCAGCTTGGCTCTTGTCCCTGGGGCCCACAGGCACCCCAAGACTCACTGTACTTGAGCCCGTGAGTGGCCTGGAGATGAGGGGGAGAGGCAAGCTTCTGGAGGTTTCTCTGCCCTCAGCATTTTCCACCTCATTCCTCCTTTTTCCCTTGGAGTACCTTAAGTCACTTTTCCCTCTCCTTCCCCTCTCAGCCCAGTGTCAAGATCTGGTTGTACCAGTCAGGGTCTTGGGAGAGACAGAGCCTGTGGTTTCTTCATAAATACAGAGAGAGGTTTATAAAGAGGGATTGGCTTATACAATTATGGAGGCTTGCAAGCCTGGAGATCTGTAGGGTGAGTCAGCCCACTAGAGACCCAGGACAGTCCTTGTTATAATTGAATGGCAGGAAAACGTCCCCTGACTCACAAGGGGGCTGGCCCTTTGTTTTCTCCAGACCCTCCGTGAGCTTGCTTAGGTCCACCACACTGGGGAGTAATCAGCGTCATTCCGTTTAGTCTCATATGGAAACATCTACAGAGACACACGCAGAAAAGATATGAGCGAGTATCAGGAGAGCCGGAGACTAGTCACTATTTACAACCAGTGATCACAGGCAGACGCTGTGCATTGCTAGGGGTGGCGTCGGGATGTTGAAATGTTGCCACGAAACACAGCAAGATAACTGAGTCCCCGAGCTGGCTGATACGACATGAAATCCAAGGCATACACAGGCTTCCTCTCCATTTTCTTTTACCACAGAATGAAATCCTATCTTCGCCTCCCAACCTCTCATTGCCTTTTCTGCGTTTTCCTCTCCAGCTTGTACCTAAACACATCTCCTGGGCCTTCTCTCTAAGCACGCCTTGCCTGCTGTGAACTGCTGGTTCAGTCCTGTGGTTTCGCAGCTCTGGGCCTTTGCATGTGCTGTTTTCTCTGCCTGGGACACCCTTAACCTCCATCCTGTGCCTGGGAACTTCTATTTGCCATTCAAGACCCAACTGAAATGTTATTAAGTAAGTTAATAATTCAGACCCTGGAGAAGTACGCCTGGTGCTTCTTGCACTGCCTGAATGTTTGGTATAACCAGTGATAGCATTCAGATTGTTATCTGCCCATTTATTTGGCCAGCCAATGAATATTTTAAGGACACCAAGTACATGTCAGACTCTGGAGTAAGTGCCGAGATACAGGAAACCAAACTAGGTCTGTGGGGTATGTATTTCAAGAGGAAACACACACAGAGATGCAAAAACTGTGACTTTAAAAAGGAGCAATTAGCAACCAACACAGTAGAGTGGCCCTCCTTTGGTTTGAGAGTCGGGGATGGCCTGATGTATACATTTACCTGAGGTGGGACTGACCCGCATCCATAAAGATCAAGGGGAGGTCATCTGTGTAGAATGAATGGCAGAGCAGAGGCTGTGAGTCTAGAGAGAGCTTGGGGCATTTGAGGACTAAAAGGAAGGCAAGAAGGGTTAGGAGAATTTGGAGGTGTGGGGGCGGGGGAGGTAGGGGTAAGGGAGCAAGACCAGGTCCAGGCAGAGAGGAGAGCCTGGCTTGGAGCTGTTGTTGCCCCTGATGCCCGAGATGCACACAATTCTTGCCTTCATGTGGTGCCAGCCTAGCTTTGCAGCTGCCTTGAGGCTTCTCAAAGAAGCCTGGGCTGTCTGACCCCCAGAAGCACAGTGGGCTTGGTGCCTGGATGGCATTCCGGGAAGTTTGCTGACTTATCACAACCTTATAACTCACAAGACTACACATGGCCCCTTGAGGACTGGAACCCCATCCATTTCTTCATCCTGGCATCGACATCTCGCATCCCGGACTGAGACGCAGCGGCTACTGCTCGCCGTGAGTACACTTTGCTTTATCTCACTCCTTCATGGCCTTGGGAACTGAGCTGGGGACAGGACTGTGGACCAGGAAACACGTAACACCCACTGGATTGCAATCAGCCCACGGTGAGTTAGGTTTAAGCTTTACCTCTTGAGGCGAACATGGCAGCAGTGAAAGCTGAGGGCACAGGGGACTGTGAAGTTCCCAATCGTTACAAAACGTTATGTAGAGAATATTTGTGTGCCTGTGACTGGTTTCACTCAAAGCCAATGCAGCCTAAAGGTTCCTTTCATGAACTTTTCTTGTCAAAGCATGTACTTATATGAACATGTTGTCTTTGCTTCTGCACTAAACTACTTTACTAAACTGATTCTGGAAAACAAAACCACAACATTGGTCTGTTTCACAGATCATTTAAACAACAACAAAAAGAGGGGGATTTAGTCTCCCTTTTAGCCTGACCGCCCAGCAAATTACAGGAGAGTGGTTTGCTGTGGTTTTGGGTTTGTTCTTTAGGTCCCTGGTGGAGGCACAGATGTTGGAAAAGTGGTAGGGAGTAGGGAGGTCCCCAGAAAGTGGGGAGGGAGGAGAGTTCTGACCGAGAGAGGCATGTGCTTTGGCTTGAAGGAGGGCATAGAAGAAGCGGTACAGGGGAGCAGCGGGGAAGAAATATGCATCTACAGCTCTTCCTACTGAGACCTCAGGGCCAAAGAGCAGAGAAAACATAAGCAACAAACTAACAGGAAGATGATCACTAGTGGCCAAGGATGTAAGGGAGCTGTGAGAAGCCTGGTGTGGTCTAGGGCTGTGTTTTACTTATTGCCCCACGTATTTCTCAGGCGGGCTTCTGGGACACCCTTCTGGAACTCATCAGCTGCGGAGAACTAAGACAATGCTTGGTTCCATTGGAGGACCTGATGCCGCTGGTCAGGTGAGTGTCCTGGACATCTGGAAATATACGTGTGTGTGTGTGTGTATGTATATATAATGTTTTATATATATTTATATATAATTATTATGTATAACTAACAATATATCACTATATACTAATAATATATTATGGTATATATTAATAATATGTAATGCAATATAATGATATAACATAATAATATAAAATAATTATATATGTATTGCATATACAGTGCTCTGCCTCCATATACACCTGTACACCAGAAGAGGACACCAGATCTCATTATAGATAATTGTGAGCCACCACATTTGGTTGCTAGGACCTGAATTCATGACCTTTGGAAGAGCAGCCAGTGCTCTTAACCTCTGAGCCATCTCTCCCAGCCCCTAGACACCTGGAATTTTCCCAAGATCCCCAGGTGGTTCTAAAATGCAGCCAGCTTTCCAGGCATCTCCTGAGTTTAGTGGTGTATAAAAACTGAGCACAAAGAGATAACATAGAATTAGTAATGTACTAGTGAGGGCACTAAGATGGTAAGAAGATACAGGGGAGCAGGAGACGCATCAGATGGGAAGGAGATGCTCCCATCATGCTTCATACCCATTATGTGTCCCTTAGGACCAGGTCCCAAGGTGACAAGAGATTCATCTGGTGATTGCCACTGACAGTCTATTCTGTGCAAAGAGCTTTTAGGCTACAAGGTAACCACTTTCAGCTCTTAAAGTATGACAGCTATTAATTGACAATTAGGTTGTTTTTTTTTTTTTTTAGATTTATCTATTTATTTTATGTATCTGAGTGTTCTGCTTTCGTGCACACCAGAAGAAGGAATCAGATTCCATTACAGATGATTGTGAGCCACCATGTGGTTGATGGGAATTGAACTCAGGACCTGTGGAAGAGCAGCCGGTGCTCTTAACCGCTGAGCCATCTCTCCAGCCCCGACACTCAGTGATTAAATCAGTTGTACG
This sequence comes from Acomys minous, assembly GCF_964271855.1. NCBI lineage: Eukaryota > Metazoa > Chordata > Mammalia > Rodentia > Muridae > Acomys > Acomys minous. The sequence continues at coordinate 106,075,392 of NC_140492.1, read as the reverse complement.
TACCAGAGTCACACAGTAGGCATTCTGACACATGTACGGACTGAGAAAAGTAAAGTTCTAGGTCTCACACTCCAGCGGAGAGCTATGAGCATCTTTGCTAGTCCTTGCCTTGCAGAATCCAAAACTGGAAAAATCCCGGCAACGGAGACTTTGCCTACCTGGTGTGGGATCCCAAAACTCTCATGTGTAATGTACTGCTATACACAACACCTTCCATTACCAAGTATCGGCTCTCTCACCTCTGTCAATGATGATGGTGCCACTGCCATATTGAAGGAGCTAGCATAGTCAGTGTGAAGAACACCAGCCAAACACCAGGCAAACCTTCTTAGCTATTCCTAATAGACTTCTCTCCGGATGAGGCCGAACTCAGTTGTTCTCATATAGAATTTCCTAAGAGGCACAAGCTAGTTAAAAGGAAATTTAAATTTTATACAGTCCTGGTTGATTGACCACTCCTAGCTTATTCGGTTGGCATCAGGTGGAAAGGTGGCCTACATATTAACTAAAACAACAGCAAGGACAGGCCCCTTGCCAGACTCTAGTGGGCCTGACGTTTGGTTTGATTTTAGCCATCCTCACAGTGACTTCCCAAGAATCTCTTAAGGAATCTAGAATCCAAGGCCTTCAAGGCTTCTTTCAGGTCTACTTTACACTTGCTCTAATCATAAATGATTGCCGCTTCGTGTGTGTGTGTGTGTGTGTGTGTGTGTGTGTGTGTGTGTGTGGTATGTGTGTGTTTTCAAGGTAAAAGTTATACTGATACTTTTGTTTAATTGTCCCCTTATATTCCATTTTCCCTTCCACCTCCACCCCCATCCCATGAGCACCCAAGAGCTCCTGCTTAGGAGAGTCTGGAGTGTCTCAGCAGTGCAGAGCACTTCCTGTTTCTCAGAGGATCAGAGTTCAGGTCAGCATCCATATCAGGGAATTCATAATTGTCTGTGATTTGGGCTCCAGGGATCCTACACCTTTTTCTGGCCCCAATAGGCACTCTCTGTCTCTCACACACGACCCCTCTCCCAAACTGGTTCATTTTAGTATTCACCCAGAGATAGATAACATGGCATAGATTATTCTATCCAGCCTTCTTGTCTATAAGTTAAACATTTTTAAATCTCATATTAGTTCTCGAATCTGCTTCCTTTTACTTACCTTTGTGTCAAGAGTACTGTGTCAGCACTGTGATAGCCCTTGAGAGCATACAGCCTTTTCCTTAGTGTCATTCTATTTCTTACCATCCTTGGCTGTGTTAGTGTGCTCAAGAGATGACAACATGATAACACTGATTGGGTGGGTTAAAGCAACACACATGTTTTCTCCTGAAGCCACAAGTGTAGGGTGTAGACTTATGGCTCCTGGTAGAATCTTTGAGGGAGACTTACCTCTGTGCTATTTCATTTGCCTGGTAGTCACTGGCAATCTTTGATAGCCCTTTGTTTGTAGATACCTCACAACCTTCATGTGGTTTTTTTCTTAGTGGTGCCATGTCTCTATGGCCGGATCCTTTCTTCTTACAAAGATGTTGGTTATTAGTGAGAACTATCCTAATTCACCATGACTCTTCTCTTGATTATATTTGCAATAGCCCTGTTTTTAAATGAGGCCGCTCACAGGTACAAGGAGTTAGGAAGTGAACCCACTGCTTTGTGTAACACAATTCAACCCAACTATTATGTCTGTCCATCTTTTAAAGGGAGCCGTACAGATTTTAAGTGTCTTGTTTCTTCTTTGTTTCAACTCACTGTAGCTAGTCTTCTGCCCAGCCGCAAGCTCGGACAGGTGCCGAAAGATCCAGGTCAAAGGAATAAATCCGGAGGAGGGGAGGTCAGCTTATATCTTTTCCGATCCCCACACTCATCAAGTGAACAGGCTGGCTATATGATGCTGGCACCAGGGAAGTCCAGGAGGGGCCAGATGAGGAAAGGACAGAAGCCACAGGTGGCACCAGACATAGAGCTGTGGGCTTTCCTGCAGCTGCTCAGCCACCTGGCTGGACAGCTGTTTTCCCTCTCAGGGAGCTATGTAAAGCAAGGACTTCCTGACTTACCACAGCTTCTAGAGAGTGACAGGATGCCAAAACGCCTGCTCAAATCTGTCAGTTCCAGTGAGCAACTGTTTGGGGTTGGGGTCGGGCGGGGGGGGGGGGCATGGTGCTGGAGGGGTGGAGTTATGAAAAAAAAATCCTTAGTGTAGACAAGAACTGACTCAAATGTACCCAGTGTCCATTCTGGTGGGATGGTCAAGGGTTTGCTTACTGCAGGCGGCTTAACTCTGGCCTATGTGCTTTGAACGAGGTGTTTTAAAAGGTAGGATTTTTAAAAAATAAATTAAATATGCATCTGCAGTTGATTTGATGTTAGGTAATACTAACTCTGACCTCCAGATAAGCCAAATGGTTCCTCCCCGGTGAGTTTAAACCTTTTCATCATTAAATTTGTACAGCTAACCATCCTCGTGATTGTTGCCATATCTTGAATGTCATCAGGAAGAATTGTGGAAATCTCTTTTCTATCTTGGGTGCAAATGCCTACATTATAGCCCAGTTTTTTCTCTAGACCAGCCAAGACCGCGATTTTTGCTTTCTATCCCTTAGTTTGTGTTGTTTTTCTTTTACTGTACACATGACACTGGGGGCACCTAGAGAAAGGAGTTCTTAGGCTGGAGAGATGGCTCAGTGGCTAAGAGCACTGGCTTTTGCAGAGGACCCAGCATCCATGTGGCAACTTGTAACGATCCTTAACTCTGGCTCTGGGGGACCCAGTGACCTCTTCTGACCTCAATGGGCAAAGGGCACATATATGCTGCACATATGCACATATATGCTGCACATAGATGCACATACAGGCAAAACAGTCATACATATACAAAAAAATCTATCTTTTTATTAAAAAAAAAAACCAAAGAACAGGGGTGAATTGGCTCAATAGTTCTAGATTTTGAAAGGCGAAGATTGATTGGGCCTATCTGTTTGACCTCCAGGATGGGTGTACTGCAGGTGCCGCTTGATGATTGACACCTGTGAGCACAACGGGGGTGGGGTGGGGTTGGGGGGTGGGGATGTGGGGGTGGGGGGGTGGGAGGATGAGAGAATAAGAATGCACACAGGAGGATGGCACCCGTGGAGGAGAAGATAGGTAAACAGCCATCTGCAGAAGGGGCCAAACACATTGGGTGGATCCACTTCATAAGAGCTTGTCCTCTTGAGGACTGATTCCATGACACCAGCATTGGTTCCTCCCAAGGCTGGACACCTAATTGCCTTGCCCTGGGCTCTGACTTTTGAAGGCCCTGCCCCCTTCCCCCACAGATGAGGACCAAGCTCTCTGCACAGCCAGCCAATGGGAAGACTTCTAAACTTTATCTAAACTGTAGCAAACTGCTAAAGGAAAGTATTTGCCAATTCCTGGTCTTGCTGCGGGAGTCTAGGGCATCGACAAACATTAAAAAAAAAAAATCTGTACGGTCTTTAGGAACACAAATTACGGGTTGGGAGGATGGCTTGGTGAATGCAGTGCTAGCCTCACAGGCATGAGGCCCTTAGTTCAGATCCCTGGTACACATGCACATGGGGGGGGCAGGGGGAGGGGGGAGAGAGAGAGAGAGAGAGAGAGAGAGAGAGGAGAATGGGAAGGGGAGAGGGGAGGGAGAGGAAGAGGGAGAGAGAGGGAGGGAGGGAGAGAGAGAGAGAGAGAGAGAGAGAGAGAGAGAGAGAGAGAAGAAGGGGAAGGGGAGAGGGGAGGGAGAGGAAGAGGGAGAGAGAGGGAGGGAGGGAGAGAGAGAGAGAGAGAGAGAGAGAGAGAGAGAGAGAGAGAGAGAGAGAGAGAGAGAGAGAGAGAGAGCTCTCACCCACACGACAGACCGCAGAAGGGGGAGGGAAGGGGAGGGGAGGGGAAGGGAGAGGAAGATGGAGAGAGAGGAAGAGGGAGAGGGAAGAGAGAAAGCACTCCAGAAATTGCTGGGTCCCTGGGGTTTCTGTTTCAGGAACTCTGGGATGGGGCCCAGGAAGTGGCATTTTTAAGGACTTGTATGCCCACCAACTTATTAGCAGATGCTGATCTAGCAGCAGTTGAGTGTTTGTAAGAATCAAAGCTGGGCCACTACCCAAGTCTGCTACTAGCCCCTTTATCTCCTAATGAAGGCACCTACCTTACGTGGGTTATGAAGGTTTAAATAAAACTAAGCCTCTCTGCAGGTCTCACATACTGGCTATGCTTTAATTCCCTACCAACACCAATGTAGGGCTGTAGGCTTGAGACTGGCTGTAATGAACAGTAGGGGAGGGCTAAGGGCTGTGAGCAGGAAGCTCAAAGCAACAATTCCAGGGGATTTCCAGCAGGAAGCCGGGTGAGCTGGGCATGAGAGGGATAGAAGGCAAATGGGACAGATAACACAGGGACTTAGAGATGGAGCGACACCAGCATGCTGATTGGTTAGAGAAGAATGCAGACTTCCTGTTTCAGTAGGAAGCTCTGCCAAGTGGCAAAGGAATTTTGCCTGGGCTCCTGGAGACCCTGTGTGGGGGTTATGAAGACCTCAAATCCGCTCTTGAGATTCCTTTAACTCTTGAGAGATTGGGGGGAGATTGCACCACCAGGTTTCTCAAGGCTAAGCCCTGCTGTTGGGGCTGCTCTGTTTTGTTTATCCCCACACATTCCTACGGCTTGGTTAAGAGCTGCCGCCGGGCCTTGGGAAGCTTGCTCTGACTTCTAAGAAACAGGAAGTGATTATTTGCCCAAAGCAAACAAACTCACAAACTTCAGGGTTCACCATCAGTCCAAAACTGAAGTCCCAAGAGGCGCTAGTGTGGGCTGAGGATGTGGAGGACCCAGCGGAGACTTTTCCCCTCCCATTTCCCTGCCAAGTCAGCAGAAGCCAGCAGTTCACAGCAGTGACTAGCAGGAAGCCGGAGCTAAGTCAGCCCTCGCGCGGTCGGTTGGTCGGGTCACCTGGCTGAATTTCTTCTCCAGGCAGCATCCTTTCCCAGTGAGGACATCCTTCCCATGACATCAGCAAAACTGCTTGTGCTGCTCCTGGAAGTGGGAGATGGGTCACCTTCCGCGTGCCAGGACTCTCCTCTAGGAAGACAAAGGGAGGGCTTTTATTGGAAGCCCTTCGGAGGCGGTGACTTGAACCTGGTTTCCACCTTCTGTTGGCTGTTTCACTTTGCCCTTGCAGCAAACCCAGTGTAATAGACCCATTTACAGGTGAGAAAAGCCAAGGCTGGGAGAGAAAGGGTCCTTTTCCCAACAGAGACCCTGTAAGTAAATGCCTCTTTCAGCCCTGTAAACGGTTTTGCCTTTATCTCTTAAGACACTGGGCTTTTTGTGTGTGCGTGCAGTATATGCAGTTCCTGGGGCTCACGAGGCAGACTGCCCATAACTCAGACCCAGATAGGGCTTACAGAAGAGAATTGAAGGGGAAGAAGGGATTCTTGTAGAATGCTCCATCCGTGATGGCTGACAGAACACAGTAAACGAATAGGATCCACTGTGTTCTTTTTTTTCAGGCAGAATTTGGTGGGCAGCAGGCAGGGTTGGACAGGCTAGAGGAGAAACGCGCATCGCTGGATGGAGAGGACCTGGGAATGGCAAGGATGCCATGGTGGAAAATGTGCTTTTATGCACTATACACTCTGGGACCTCTGTTTCTTCATAGGCTAAATGGGTCCGGCTTAGGAAAGTATTCACAACGGCATTGTAGGAGCATACTCTGGGACGCAGGCATGGCACCATGCAGGCAGAAGGCAACCTGTCTTGTTAGATTGGCAGAAACAGCCAAGGCCAAACCCATATGCCTCCCCTGTCCCTACTCCAGACCCATGGCAAGACCCGAGCACATGAATTACACGTCACCTCCAGGCTTCCCCGCCCCCCTCCTTTTTTCAGGTCTCCTTCTTGACAGGGTTTGCACTACCAGAATGAAGCTCTGAGGCCAAAGTCCTGAAGCAATTTAAACATTACTTATTCTAATCAGTTGATTATTAATAAGTCAGTCTTTAATATTCTATCACTTTCTCTACCCAGGCTTTTAGAAACTAAGATTGGAAAATAAAAAGGAAAGGGAAAAAAAAAAGACAAAAAATAAAATAAAATAAAATAAGGCCTACTTCTGCCTTATTACTCAATGTCTTGACCTAGCTTCTCCATGCTCTTCTCAGTACTTGCTGAGGGGGTCTGGTGATGGGTGACAATTGAAGGGACCCTTAGCTCTGGTTGCCTTGGGACCTCTGCTGCAGAGAGGGCTTGAGGGCTTGGGGTAAGTGTCCAAGAAGTGGGGCTGTCTAGACAGCCCTTTGCCTGTTTGAAAAGAGGCCATTGGTTAAAAGAAATAGCACAGGCAAACGGAGCACACTCTGCCTCCATGTGGGCTGCTACTGGTTGGCAGTAGTGGTGGGTGTGTGGTCGATGGAGACGGTGTTTTGGAACGTGTGATCTCCAAGCTGTGGGCTCTGTGTTTAGGACGAAGCCAGTGAGGCCTTGTGGGGCACAGACGGTAACCCAGCCAAGTACAGATAACATCCTACACAACTAGGCTCCACCCTGTTTGCTCCAGCGCAGCCTTCATCCAGTGACAGGTGGGGGCTCGGAGCTAAACCCCATTCCATTTTGTCCCAGGTAGGACAGTGTGAGGTCTTTTGCACAGTTTCCAGAATCCTTTCACAGGTCTGTGACACTCATTAGACAATGTCACTTTTGCTGCCCTGGCTCATTCTCTCACTTTCCAGGCTTCATCTCTCAAATCACCTCCGTGCGTTTGTCCTCAAGAAGCTGTCGTAAAAAGGCCGAGGTTGTGTCTTGTAGTAGAAAAGTCTGGTTTTAGGGATGGCTCAATCCAGGATTCAAATGGTGTCCTTCATTCCCTGCCACAAGATTCACTCTTGGGATCATTCCCCCTGGCTTTTCTAACTGTCCTCCAGATTGTCAACTGCAGGGTGACACTCACAAACAATGTTCGAGGGGAAGAGAGAAGTAATTCCCTGAAAGCTGGTGGTCCTAGGGGATCAAGGTTTAGGGCCCCCAGTGCCCATATTTGGCCCTGGTAATGTCCTTGAGCCAGTGCTGGGACACAGGCGGTGGTATGAAAGGCTGTCCATGCCAAGTCCCCTGTTCTGAGCTGGGAAAGCCCCAGGCTGATGTTGTGAAGAAACAGAGAAATTACCAGAAGAGGCCAGTGAGTGCTGCATGCAAACAGCAGGTGACCCCCCATTTTCCACTGTGAGTTTGGCACCTGCAGCTTTCTCTGCCAGGTGAGGAGCCTGAGGCTCAGGCAGGTTGTTTGTCCAGGTTGCTCAGCTGGAAAGGGACAAAGTGACCTGGGTACCCCGGCTTAGCCTTGACACACACGCTCCCTCTGCTGTATTCATTGATGGAGGTACGTTTCTAGTTATCACCCCCACCCTATGATTGGGGACCGAACCTTGGTTTTTGAGATGCAGCTCTGGCTGGTTCTGAGTTCCACACCGTTCTGGTGCAGACCGTACCCCCACCCCCCACCCCCGTGTCTTTTCTCCCATTTCTACCCGCAGCATTTCTCAGGGGTGAAATGTTCCATGGTGGACAGCCCTGTGAATAAGTAGTTACAAGATAGTTAATTAAATGATCCAGTTCCCATGCACAGTGGGCGTCGGGAGGTTCTGGAGCCTTCATAGCTGATTCTTGGTCCTCACCTGCTTCAGGATGCCTGTTTGCCCCCCCCTCCCCCCCCCCCCCGTAGCAAGTCTTCATCTGGCAGAAGGCAGAGTGGGCATCATAGAGGGGCCATTAGCCAGCCCTGAGGGTCAGCCTGCTGTCGGCAGCAGACGGAAGGCTTAGGTGAGGAAGGGAGTGTGTGCTGGCCAGGCTGGTGGCTAAGGGGGAGGTGGCCTGAGAGCACTTTTCCCCCCTTCGGAGTGCTAGTGTGCAAAGCAAAGTAGCTATGAATCATTTGTTCTTACGGCCTCGTCCCCTTGGGACCATGTGGCTTTTCTAGGGCTCTCGGAATAGGTACACCTTTGACGGAATAGGTACAGCCTTAGTGATGATGAGCTGGAGCTCCTTCCTTGGAGCCCATTACTTTCTAAGGGAGCCCTCTCCAGTTCCACGGGCTTTGCCTTTCTGGGAGAGCACACAGCTTGGCTTGTTCAGTGTGAACTTTATTATCACCCCTCCTCATTCTGTCAGTCAGGCACCTTTGGGCAGTGTACAAAATGCAATGCAAACAAGGCAGGCCTTTTCTTTCTTTTTTTTTCTTTTTCCTTTCCTCTTTTCTTCTTCTTCTTCTTCTTCTTCTTCTTCTTCTTCTTCTTCTTCTTCTTCTTCTTCTTCTCTTCCTCCTCCTCCTCCTCTTCCTCCTCCTCCTCCTCCTCCTTCTTTTTTGGACACAGGGTCTCACTATGTAGCTCTGGTTGTCTTGGAACTCATTGTATATTCCAGGCTGGCCTCGAACTCACAGAAAACCTGCCAAAGCAGACCTTTGTGATGTTTTAGTTCCCTACTAGTTCCTGGTGTTCCACGCTGAAGGACTGAGTGGAGCAGTGAATAGAGTAGTGAATGTTGCAACAATGTTCCCTGGTGGCAGCAGCAGCAGCAGCAGCAGCAGCAGCAGCAGCAGCAGCAGCCGCAGCAGCAGCAGCAGCAGCAGCCGCAGCAGCAGCAGCAGCAGCAGCCGCAGCAGCAGTAGCCCTGGGAACTCACAAGGGCAAATCTAGGCTTTTTGGCCCCAGACCCAATGGATCAGAACCTCTAGGGATGGGCCCAGGCAACAGGATTTAACCAGCCCTCCCAGTCTATCATTCGCTTGCTAAGTTGGAGAAATATTGTGGTAGCCAAGTGCTTCAGCCCTCCTGTACTTGCTGCCCAAGCACTCGGCATGGTGGGAGCTTGCCATTTCCTCCCCAGGGGAGGGAGTTAGGCTGCTGGCCTCCAGGAGCTTCTATCTGCTAGGCCTGGGCTTGCCTTGACCAACACACTGAGCAATTCCCAGTATTTCCAGGAGAGGAAATATATCCTCCCTGAAGCACAGGAGTCCCTGGCAGTCCATGGACAGGGCTTGGGCTCAAGAGCTGGCCGGCTAAGTGTCCCTTTAGAGGGGAGTTGAGAGACTAAGTGAGCCGGAGGGACTTGATCCACCATGTCCACCATGGAACTTGATCCCACTGCAGTTAACCTTCAGCCAAGGTGAGGTCCGGGGAGTTCTCAGCTTCTCTACCACCCCAAAGAGAAGCAGCCTGTCAGCGCATTCTCTGCCTTCCTGAGCTGCTGCCTCAGTGGGAGGTGTTGTGACCCTTCATCAGCCTGGGGTTCTGACAAGGGTGACTTAGGCCTTCTGCAGGGAGAGGAGATTCCCTAAGGCAGAGGGACCACTGCTTGAGTTTAGAATGCTAGAAGTCTGTGATAAAATTCAGTTAGGTCTGGGGTAAATTTTGGTGTTTAAAGTGAAAAAAATTAGTGAAGACTTTCATGGGACATGCCCCTTGGCCTAGTATGCAGATATAAGTGAGTATATACCATTTAACTCTTTCTGCTTCTGGGTTAACTCACTCATTATGATCATTTCTAGTTCAATCCATTTGTCCACAAATTTTGGGAATTCCTTGTTTTTAATAGCTGAGTAGTATTCCATAGTGTAAATGTACCACAGTTTCTTTATCCATTCTTCTACTGAGGGACACTTAGGCTGTTTCCATGTTCTGGCTATTATGAATAAGGCTGCTATGAACATGGTTGAGCAAATTTTCTTGTTGTGTGCTGGAGCATCTTCTGGGTATATTCCAAGGAGTGGAATAGCTGGATCTTGCGGAAGCCCTATGCCCAGTTTTCTGAGATAGCACCAGATAGATTTCCAAAGTGGCTGTACTAGTTTGCATTCCCACCAGCAACGAAGGAGTGTTCCTCTCTCTCCACATCCTCACCAGCATGTGGTGAATTTTTGATCTTAGCCATCACTGACCAGGAAACTGGGACAGAGGGGAGGATATCCTATTGGGACTCTAGATGAGAGAAGCATGGGAGAATGGCAAAGTTGAAGGATCCAGAGGATCCTAGAAACCTGCAAGAAGAAAATTATGATAGGCAGATTTGGGCCCAGAGGTCCCACTCAAACTATGGCACCAGCCAAGGACAATACAGGCCGTAAACTTCAAACCCCTACCCAGATCTAGCCAATGGACAGGACATTCTCCACAGTTGAGTGGAGAGTGGGGTATGACTTTCACACGTACTCTGGTGCCTCATATTTGATCACGTCCCCTGGATGGGGAGACCTGATGGCACTCAGAGGAAGGATAGCAGGCTACCAAGAAGAGACTTGATACCCTATGAGCATATACAGGGGGAGAAAGTCCCCCTCAGTCACAGTCATAGGGGAGGGGAGTAAGGGGAAAATGGGAGGGAGGGAGAAATGGGAGGATACAAGGGAGGGGATAACCATTGAGATGTAATATGAATAAATTAATAAAATAAAATTTTAAAAAAAGTGAAAAAATTAGAAGCATGAAGATTCAAAACCAAATGACAGACAAAAAACAAAAAGCAAAGAAAGAAAGAAAGAAAGAAAGAAAGAAAAAGGAAGAATTGGGCCTGCTTTCTTTTCCATTCATCTCCTATGAGAGGAGCGTTGAAAGGAGTTGATCCTATAGCCAAAAGTGAGAGAGTATTCTACCTTCCTAAAGGGCTGGGCAAATTTACAGCCAAGTGCCCAGGAGCACTGACTTCTATGCTGGAAAGAGGATTTTGTTTTTAGAGAGCTCCAGATTTGATCAGGACCAGCATGTACTTGCTGTGTGACCTTGGGTAAACTTCTTAGTTTCTCTGATCCTATCATGCAAATTAGTCAACTTACCATAGTCATATTAGCCAGTAATATGGTACAGATTGTGTAAAAATTAAATACGAAGATGCATGGACAGGGGTGGTCTGAAGGGAGCAGTCAGAGTCAGTCTGTGCCTTCACTCATCACGTCCCTATAAAACACTCATTTGTTTGAGGTCATGACAGAGAGAAGTCTTAGTGAGGGTATCGCTTGTGGGCACTGAGGTTGCATCCAGGCTTTCATTTTTGCCAGCAGTGAGCCGTGGAGTGAGTTGGTTAGTTTCTCAAAAAGCTGTTTCATCCTCTGTGAGCTTGGAGATGTCTGAGCACTTACCTTAAGTGATTATTGAGGTAGAGATAGATAGATAGAAATAGATAGATAGATAGATAGATAGATAGATAGATAGATAGATAGATAAAGTGCCATGCTACCATGTTCAAAACTATATTTAGAACAATACACAGTATGAAGTTGTTAAAAGCACAACCAATTCAACTGTCCTTTAAAAATCTGTGACACTGTGATAAGCATGCACCCAGCAGCTGCTGTTCAGGTAGGGTTAGTGTTGGATAGCATCACGGGAAGACTAAGGAGTGGCAGTTTGGGGATGCAAGGACCCTACCATGGAGTGGCAACACCCGGAATGCGATGGTTCATTGTCACCTCGATGCAATGTCAAGTTACTTAGGAGGCAAACTTCTGGGCTTGTCTGTGAGGCATTTTCTAGGTTAGTATAACTGAGGCAGGAATACCCACCCTAAAAGTGGGTAGTAATAGCCAGTGGGTTGAGGTTTGGATTGAATAAAAAAGGAAAAAGTGGACTGTGCACTACGGTTCATCTCTCTCTGCTTCCTGATTGCTGATGCAGTGTGGCCAGCTGTCTCACATCGACACGCCTTCCCAACCATGACAGGTACTCTTTATTATGAGCCACAATAAACCCTTTCTTCCTTTTTTTCCTTCTTTCCTTCCTTCTTTCCTTCCTTTCTTCCTTCTTTCTTTCCTTCCTTCCTTCCTTCCTTCCTTCCTTCCTTCCTTCCTTCCTTCCTTCACAGAGTCACACTGGGATGGAGGCCCCTGAGGGACGCGTGGGAGGAAAGGATGAGGTCTGAGGAGAGCAGAGCAATGCCTGGGAGCCTGTAGTGAGTCTGCAGGCTGGGGACTTTGGAGGCTGCAAGGTGGGGAGCCTGGAGATTGTTCCGTGTTGAAGAGTTGGGGTAGAGGCACAAGAAGAAACTAAGCCACCATCCCCAGCCAGGTAAGCATTCCTGAGCTTTGTTCATTTTTGTCTGCATCCCAAGCCTCTCACGTGTGAGGTCATGACTAGCAATATCATTGATAATGAATAACTGACTCACTAAAGTGAACTGAAGCAAGAGGCTGAGAATGCAGGTGAGGTGAGAGTTTCATAATCACATCTGAGGGAGCCAGGAGAGGCATAGCATCACCCAGCCTTCCCTCAGGCTCACCTGGTAAAGCGGTTTGTGGGTGCATAGGCTAGAGGAAGAAAAGCCATGGGGGGGGGTTCCTGCTTTGACTTCTGCCTGGGTGAGCTGGGAGATACTTTCCAGGCCTCTGCTGTGGAAAAGAGGAGGAAGTCCAAAGAGCTTTTAGGGGACAGGTCTGGGACAGGCACAGGACAGACATCCAAGCAGGGACATCTTCAGCATCTGAGAAGTGTGGGCACAGAGGAGGAGCAGGAAGCTCATTACACAAAGATGGTACACACAGAGGGTTTCTGGGTGGGTGTCATGGAGCCAAGCACTGGGTAGGCCTCTGACCCTTTGGCTGGGGCGGGGGAGGCGAGGGAAGGGGATGAGGAGGAAAGGGTTCTAAGGAAATGAAGGCAGATTTCAGAGGCCAGGACTCAGATGAGGTGGGCGCCATTGCCCTTCAAGGGTGGAGCTTTCTGCCCCGAGCCTTGATTTCTCACCCCTCCCCCCCCCCACCATATCCCCTCTATGACTCAGTTTTCTTGTCTTCCAAGGCATCTCTCTGTGAGCATCTCAGAGCTGACACACCCCTCTGTTGAGTTCTCACCTGCTTCGGAGCTGTAATCATTTGGCCCAATTTGTCTTTCTCATGAGAATGTAAGACTTTCAGAGCAAGGTAGGTCTCAGCTGTATGGTCTCCCCGGATCCCAGAAAGGTCTTCCTTGTGAGGAACAAGTGAGTGGGTATTTCTGATATGAATGATCTGTTATCTTAGAGGAATAGACAGACAGGCAACCCTGCCGGAATTGATTCCATTTCTGATGGTCTGTGTTGAGTCTCTTTGCGGAAAGGCACTGTGGCCCGAAAGAAGGGGGAGCAGGTGTCAAGCCAGAGAAACTTGAGTCTCTTATTGGTGAGAAATGAATGCCCTGGGGGATCAGAAATAAGTGTTAATAATCAACATATCCACTAGCTCATCCAAGAAGTCATTACACAAAGATGTCCTTTCCTCTGGGTCAGCATAGTCTCAAGGACAAAGGGCTTGGCAAGCGGAATTGAGTCGTCTGCATCCCCCCCTCCCCACCCCCCTGCCCCCCTGCACGCTTAACGAGATACTTTTGTACAGCTGCAAATTGTGGCCTTGGTCAAATGCCTGGCACACAGTAGGCACTGGATGGGAGCAGCAATTACAGTTATGGTTATTATTAACGCATCATCGTTATTATTATGCACGGTGCCCACCTGGCACTGCACGCAGACAGATCTTTGATTAACATTCCTCTGCAGTTGAAAAAATTTCTATTTTAAAAATTCAAGTCATAGACACAGTAGCAAGTCTGTCTTGAAGAAGAAAAATGAGAGGGTTCGCTGAACAACGCTCTGAGAATTAGACTTTCCTCATTACAGAGGTAATGTGACCCTGCTTTGGCTCCCAGCTCCCATTGCAGCTGAACTGTAAAAGACAGGGCCGAGATGAGGGCCCGGGAGCCACAGGAATGATTGCAGGAAGCCATATAAATGGATTTGATCTCTTGTTAGTGGTCCTTATTGTCTTAGTGGGGCTGGAGGAACCAACTTATTATCAATAAAAAAGAATAAACACTTTATAGGAAGCCATTTTCCCTGTCACCAAACATTTTATGTACCTGTCAATAATTGTAACTGTTAAATATGACATATTGATGGATATAGTGGAACAAAAGGATGGGATTATTTTTTTTTCCTGATTAGGGCGGAAGGATTTTTATAGTCTGTATTTTACGGATGGAAGTAATCTAACTCACAAACTTCAGCTGTCTATAATCCTTTGTAGGAAAGCAATAAAAGAAGAAGAAAATCCTAAAAGGAGCTCTTTTGGCCAGGAGCCCAGTGCTGTGGACCCTGCCCTTCTTATACTAAACTCAGAAGGCTGCCTGATGCAAGAAGGCTGTAAGGTGCTTGCGGAATTGCTGGGTAGAGAAGGCCCCTCTTTCCAAGGCTGTCTCTTGTCGGCGTGAACTTTGCTCTTCAAATGTCTGTGGATGAAGACAAAAAAAAAAAAAAAAAAAAAGCAAAGGACGCCTGGATTTGATTCTTTGGGGGACAGAGGAAAGCACATCTGGAAATGGGTTCCTGCGAACATCTGTTTAGAGGTAGCAGCTTTCCCCTGACCCCTCCATTTCTCTGTCTTCCACTTGCCTTGTGTGGCTCTGTCCATGTTCCTTTGTGGACACAGGAATCTCTTGCCGTCTCAGTAGCGGGGTCACATGGTTCCTGGGCAACAGGTGATCTGCTTTCTCCCTATGGCTTTGGTTGCCTAGATCCCAGCTACCTCTTTTCTCATGCATTAGGGCTGAAATACTAGAGCATCCTTGAAACAGAAGGACCCAGCATCTCACCAGCCATCCCTGAGTGGTCTGCTGGTGACATCAGGCCTCTGAGGAGTCTGCTATGCTTGTCCTTCCTGGGTCTTTGTAATCTGCTCCTGTCTCTTCTGCATCTATGCTGGCCTCTCTTGTCCTCCTCAGTCAGGATCCTGAGAGAGAGCATCAGTAGACTGTTACACACCAAGCTGGGAATAAGGCCTTAAAGAGCCATTGCCTTACCAGTGGTACTGTCGGGTCATGTTCAGATTGATGCTTATTTAATAACATGTTTAAGGAACAAAAGAACACCGGTGAACTGATGTGGGGAAAACCCGCAGCCCAACCATAACCAAAGTGACAGCAGTGAACACGTGCCTGCACAGTCCTAACCGTTGGACCTCTAATCTACAGAAGCACATGAGTCAATTCCTTAAAACCAACCGCTAAGTGGATAGATAGATAGATAGATGATAGATAGATAGATAGATAGATAGATAGATAGATATACGGATTAGACTGACTTTCTTCCATGGAGAAGTTTAGCAATACAGATAGAGTGCCACAGTCTTAGCTTTATGGAATACACACACACACACACACACACACACACACACACACACACACACACACACACACACACAGAGGTATATGTATATATTAGTTTATTGGGGACAAAAATCCTACTTTAAGAAATGTATCAGATGCTTTCTCAAACAAGAGATAGGAGATTTCTCTAAGATTTCTTATCTTTCCATTCAAGAAAAATGAAATAAAAAGGAAATCAGGCTGTGTTTGGTGGCACGTGCTTTTAATTGCTGCACCCTGGAGGCAGAGGCAGGTGGATCTCTTCTAGAAAACTTCCCCCCTCCCAATCCCCAAAAATCAGTGTTTTTTGTTTGGGGTGTGTGTGTGTGTGTGTGTATGTGTGTGTATACATACTTATATGTGCATGCATGTGCATGGGGCAGTCAAATGTTAACATTTGGTATCTCCTAAACTTCAGGGCAGTTCTTGGCAGTCTCTGCTTCCCCTGTGCTGGGATTACAGGACCATGTCTCTGCATCAGGCTTTTTATTTTATTTTATTTTATTTTTATTTTTTTAATGCTAGGAATATGAAACTGAGGCAAACATGTTTGTGTGGTAAGCATTTTACCGACTAATAATCCATTTCCCTAGCCCCTGAATGATCATGTTTATTTTAACAATGACTATTCCTAAAGTATCATAATATACATGATTTGCCGAGCTGTTGATTCACTGGGTGATATTCTGAATGTATTTGATGTATTCTCTCAGTTCATCCTGTGCCATTCCTAAGATATGTGGGTTAGTGTCACCCTATTCTTATAAATGAGGGAGCTGGGAAGTCAACAGCACATGTCCTGAGGTCACCCACCAGTGAGAGGCAGGTCTGGGATTTGAACCCAGGTCCACCGACCCTGATGTCTAGATTTGCCTTGATGTCTGATAACTTTAACACTGCCTAAGAAAACTGTGACTGAGAGGAGGGGTGGGAGGAAGGGACAAAGAAGCTGTGGGGATGAGGCAAGCAAAACATGGCTTCTGAACCATATGCATAAAAACCGAGTGCTTCCTGTTTAGAAGGACTGCTATGACAGTAACAGGAGCTGATATTTATTTAGCGTCCAAATGCAATGATGAATATATATGCATATATATATATATACATGATGAATATATAATATTCATGAATATTATGATCAGCTTATTGCTGATCCCTGAGAGCTGAGTACCCTTGGAGCCCCTTTGTGACTAAGAAGGGAGGAGTGACCATGAGAACAGGTTCTGAAGGATACCACCAGGGAGCTGGCCAGCTCCACAGGGACTCAGGCTTGGATTCAGCCTAAGAGAGTGTGTGTGAAAGGCCAGAGGCTTACTTAGTGTTGTTGGAAAGATGGCAACTCTGCCCTTCCTTCTGTTCCAGTTCTGAGGCACAACCAGGACCCTAAAGAGAAACCTGATCCTTTAAGGACCTGCACTGGCCCTCATCCATCTCCTTCCTCCCTCCCTCCCTCCCTCCCTCGCTCCCTCCCTCCCTCCCTCCTTCCCTCCCTCCCCTCTTCCATCCTTCCCTCCCTCCCTCTGTCCCTCCCTCCCTCTGTGCCTTCCTCCCTCCCTCCCTCCATTCATCCATCCTCTCTTCCCTCCCTCCCTCCCACCCTCTCTTCCTCCTTTCTTCCTTCCCTCCCTCCCTCTCACCCTCTCTTCCTCCTTTCTTCCTTCCCTCCCTCCCTCCCTCCCTCCCTCTATCCATCCCCTCTTCCCTCCCTCCCACCCTCTCTTCCTCCTGTCTTCCTTCCTTCCCTCCCTCCCTTCCACCTTCCCTCCCCCCCTCCCACCTTCCTCTCCTTCCCTCCTTCCCTTTCATCACTTGAACAAAGGCTGTATCCTCAAAAGCCTCAGTATAATATTTTCAGAGAGGAACCACCATCAGCCCCTTGGCCCTTACTGAGCATACTTGATCAGATTAGAAAATCAATCCAAGTGCCTGAGGGGAAGGGGCCGTGACTGGCTTATTTGAATGATGTGAGAAGGTCTTCGAAATCCTATCAAGGGTCTGCTTAGAAATACTAAGGGGTCTCTCTTCCTCATGACCCCCCTGCTCAGTGCTATTTCCACAAGGAAAACCAAACACAGTCAGTCATGACAAGACCAGGCCCTGGTCACAATCTGACCACACCATCCAGGGGTATTAATCTTCAGGGACCTCTCCCTGGCTCTGCCGAGCATCCCTGAATGAGCATGTGGGCTTTATTCATGCTTGCCTGACATCTGCCAAGGAAGGGTACCCATGCCTCTGGCAAAATGTATCCGCATTACTTCCCACTCCCCACCCCACAGTGGGTGTGCAGAAGACTTCTGTCCTCAGACCCATGCATCTCCTTCCCAGTGATGCTCAATTTGCTCATCTGGCTTCAGTGGACCTGCCAGATTTCTTCACTGCAAAGTGCTTGTCTCCCATCTGCAATTAATAAATAATTCTCAGCGAGAGGGCAGAGTTAAGTCTAACGTGCCCCTATAAGGAAATAGTGCACCCCATCACTGTTAAGAAATTGTACTTTAGAAACTGTACCCTGCCACTGCTGAGAGAAAAGCTGTGTTTTTCAGACTAGAAAAAGTACCTTCTGGTGAAATGAAACTCTTTCTCCTCTTTTTTATGGTCTGGAGGGGGAAATGCAGAGAGGGCTTTAAGAAGGTGGCTGATGTGAAGACTGACTTTGGATGCTTCTGACCTGGGGTGTTCAGCTGCAGGGGCTGTGAGCAGAGAGCGCTGCTACTGGCTATGTGTTTATGCTTGGTGGTGTGGATGCAGCAGCTGCTCTGAGCTAGGTCATTTCAATAACAACAGGAGACCACAGTTCCAGATGAATGGCATCTCTCAGGCTGAAGAGCATCCGTAGGCTCTCCACTTTCATACTGATTAGAAGTGCTTGAGATACATCATAACAGTGTCAGTGCAGTGTTTATAGGGGGGGAATTGTCACTGTCTCTTGCCTTGGAAGGTGACATAATGGGATGCCTTCCCTTTGTCCTGATGACAGGATGATGAGCAGTGTCTGGGCTCTAGTCCTGCACTCTTTGCCATTCACGAATCCCTGACAGGCTCAGGGAATAGATTTAGAAGGAAGGTGTGTCCTTTCACTGGGGTGTGGGTTTCTGGTGTGGGCAGGGCCTAAACCTTCTGGAAGAAAGAACACTTTAGAAATAATGGTAGAGGGAAAGACAGGGAGGGGTGGGCACTGAGGAGGCCACAGGCTGTTTCCTGAGAGGTTGATGATATGGGAGTGGTACCTAAGGTGTCTTTTATCAGGGTGGGGGTCTAGATTTAGAACATCTCCTGTACCTTGCCACTCTCTCCCTGCTCCCCCACTTCGTACGGCTGACATGATTTACCCGTGTGTACTATCATGTCTTATTCAGAAAGGTTGTGAAAAGTCTTGGTGTGGTAGATAATGTAGAATTAGAGTGGATTTCATATTTAAGTTAAACAATCTGCTCTGGGCTTTGGATCGAGGGAAATGGCCTGATAGGTGAGTGTTTGCTTTTCTCAAGTGGAGCTTTGACCCTGCAGCTCAGGGCAAACGATGGCAGGGCAGAGCAGTGCAGAAATAGGTTCCTTGCAGGCACATAGATCCTACTGAAAGGAGTTCTAGGGATAGATTGGGAACTGCCTTCCTCTGTGTTGCTCATTCTGATCTCTGTAGAGACTACCTTTTCAGGGTGCCTTTTGAGTTGCTGCCGGAGCGAGACATGACCAGAGCTCATATGAATACAGCAAGGTATCCCATCCCTTGTATGTAAAGGCCAAACTGTGTGGAAGGCGATGATGATGATGATGATGATGATGAAGAAGAAGAAGAAGAAGAAAAAGACAATGACAATGATGGTGGCAGCTTTGTAATATTATCACAGTTATCCAATAGTTGACTAAGTACACGACAGGCCCTGTTTTAGGTGCATGACACTTAATTAATTTCTCATAGTAACCCTCTGCTGTCACTGTTAGGCATTCTCTTTTAACGTGTGGGGAGACAGAGGCTCAAGGAAACATAATGACTTGGCCAAGGTCACTCAGCTTGTTTGTTGTCCAGCAATGCTGAGAGCACGCTGATTTTCAGAGTCCAACTAGGCTCAACGAATGGGTACCTGGTTTGGAGTACGTGCTTGCGGCCTGTGCAGAGACATGCTGATAATAGCAAGTGCTGACCAGGCATTGCCTCTCTGTGTCCTGTTGAGTCATAAAGTCGACCCTTACAGCAGCTTCGCATAGGAGATAAACGCTGCCCATTTTATAAGCAGAGCAAATGAGCCAGACTGTCCCGTAGCTAGCAAGTGACAGATAAGCCTTCAAACCTGGGCCCCTGGATCTAGAAATGCCTGTGCCCTTACTACGTCCCATGTCACCTCTAGTACCTGCATTATACACATACACAGACAGACAGACAGACAGACAGACAGACACACACACACACACACACACACACACACACACACACACACACACACACACAATCTGGCAAGGGACACCATACTAACAAAACAAAAGCGGTATTCAAAAATCTCCAAAATGACAGAGCCTTTATCATCTGGTTGAGTCCCCTAATTTCCAGAAAATGGAAATAGGCTCTGTGGGTGTTAAGGTTTCCCCCCTGGGGAGGGGGGGCCAGCACCTCTTTTGGTTGCTTACTCAGTGTTTTATCACCTCGGGATGCTAAAGGCCAGCCGCCTTTAAGGTCCCTCAGCTGGAAAAATGGCTCTGAATAAAACAAATGAAGCTCTCAGCAATGGAAACTCCTGGTGGTGCCTGCAGTGGGGTGTTTCCCAGCATCTGTCTCCTGCCACTTGGAGCTCATCCTTTATTGCCCAAAGATGTTGTTCCTATTTTGTCACTGGCCACTAACCAGTGGCAGCTCAGGTACTGGGTGTCCTAGACTGCCTCATTATTTAAGGCAGTCAGTGTTACACCCCAGACTGCAATCTATTATCATTCAAATGAGCCAGCCACAATGGGAGGAAAAAAATATGCAAGCTGATTTCTCTCCAACAGCCCTTTCTCAGTACTCCCTAATTACAGCCAGGCAGTTGATTGGGACAGTTGCACGTGGAGGGCTGACACGGGCAGCCAGGCTCTCATCTAAGCAGAACACAAACAATATAGAAACTTGCTAGCATAGGTTAGGTAAGCAGAATTTCAGTCATAGCTTGGTGGTATCGGTGCGGTGTGTTTGCCAGTCAGTGGTGTCTTCTTATAGCATTTCTTGGTTACATGGTTTTGCTCCCCTCCCCTCCCCTCCTTAAAATTTGATTCATTCTTTAAAAAATTTATTTATCTTTATTTTATGTGCATTGTATGTCTGTGGGTGTCAGATTTTTGGAGTTACAGACAGTTGTGAGCTGCCACGTGGGTCCTGGGAATTGAACCCTGGTCCTCCGGAAGAACAGTCGGTGCTCCCAACCTCTCAGCCATCTCTCCAGCCCTCAATTTGATTCATTCTCGACTTGACCTCTTACTCCTGGTTTTCTTCTTCTTGTCTGTCACACGCACTCATAATGGCACCTTCCTAGATAACTGTCAATATTGCTCCAATGATAAGTGAGCGCGGTCATTCAGCAAATATTTACTGAATCCCTACTAAGTGCTGTGATTGTGCTGAGCATATGAACCAAGCATTATCCTTCCGTTTTCTAGAGCATTAAAGGCCCTTGCCAGAGTTAGATACTCAACCAGCACGTCGCAAATTGTGGTACCCACACTTTAAATGGAGAAAGGATACCCACATGCTTGCAGGACACCTAAGCGTGTGTAGAGAGACACACCCCCCCCCCCGCCGCCTCAGCTCTCAACACTAACGAAGGCTACATGTACCTCAAAGTTTTCTCCAAATGACACTTGTCCCAGGAGACCATTCTTTTAAGTTTTCCTTCATTTTTAACTATGTGTGAGCGGGCATATGTGTATGTGCATAGCGGTGCCCACAGAGCTCAGAAGACACAGTTGGCTTGTCAGGAGCTGGAGTTACAGGCGGCTGTGAGAGGTCCACTGTGGACGCAGGAAACTGAACTGGGTTATTCTAACCTCTGAGCCATCTCTTCAGGCCCTGGGAGATTTCTTATTCATGTTCCGCAGCACACTTTCTTTTAAACTCTTCTTTATTTGAGGTGCTTAGGCCTCAACCTCCCAACCTTACATAGGATAGAGATGGTTAGAGGGGAGAGGAGCCCCTTTACTTCTTCTGGATGGTTAGGGTCATTTCGGTTCTTTTGGGTTCTACCTAGCTCTGCCAACAGCAGACCCAGCCAGTAGTCTCCTCCAAGCTGCTGCTCCCCGAAGCATTTCTTTCTGTCGGTCCTGCTCCAAACTGCTACACTTTCTGTCTCTGGTCACTTCCAACTGCTACACGCTATACAGCAACACAGCACACCACACCACGCTCTCTCTCTCTGAGCTCTCATTTATTTCCTCAGAGCCCTAGACCACGCCCCTCTCCTTGCTGCATGAGGAAGGCCATTAAGAGCTTGCAAAAGCCACGTCTCTCATGGGACAATTAATAGGTACGGACAAGCTAAAGCTCCAACTAAAGTCCCATGCTTGGGATTAGAACAAGAACATACCTTACATAACACAACTGAGTTTACCCAGAAATCAAAACTTCTACTACAATATTCAGTTTGCAACATGTTGGTTTAATATTTCTTGCGTGTGTGTGTGTGTGTGTGTGTGTGTGTGTGTGGAGATTTTCAATGTGGCTGTGAGTTTTCTAGGAAGACTTTAGGTATTAGTGAAGTTTGTTGGCTGGTGTGATGAATCCATCTCTTCCGTGTGCTCTGAGTTACGGTTGGATGCTGATGTTCTGTGTCTCCAAATCTCGTTAGAATTGGGTATGATTCAATGTATGTCAGGAAGAAGAGAGTCTTCTTAGAGTCGGTTGGTAGTTTTCTTTTTAGAATTCCCTACCTTTGAGACGTTGTGCCTCCATCTTTTTATTATAAGCACCTGCCTCACAGTTTACTTACTGCTAATGAGCTTAGAGAACACATTAGTCAGCTTTCTATCACAAAATGCCTGAGTTAATTCAGCTTAAAAAGAAGAAAGGTTTGACTTGGCTTATAACACTTTCATAGGTTTTGCCTGTTGGGTTTTTGTTTTTATTTTTGTTTTTTGTTCAAGGTTAGTTGCTCCATTGTTTTTTGGCTTGTCACAAGGCAACATGTCATGGTGGGTAAAATACATGGTGAGGAAACTGTTTACTTCATGGTAGTCAGGAAAACACCAGAAGAAGCCAGAGCCACATTGCCTTTTTCTACATCATGAGCCCAGGGACCCAGCTTCCTTCCTTCACGTCCCACCTCCTAAAGGCCCTACTATCTACCCTCACTAAGGAACAAGTCTTTCAACATGTGAGCTTCAGAGACACTTTTCTGATTCAGATTATAACAGATTTTTGCAGACATTGTGGTGAATTTGCGCCCCCACCCCCATGGTAGTGCTCAGCCCTGGAGATTAGGGGGTCAAACAGGTGAAGCCCCCTTCACTCCCAGAGCTTCAGGTACATTGAAAAATGACCACTTGTGCAGTCACAGTGTGGCAAGAAACCTGGGGTTAGGGGTGGAGCTCAGTATAAGCCCCTTTCAGAGCATGTGCAAGGCCTTGGGTCCCATCCCTAGCATAGCAACACAAAACAAACAACAAGCAAGCAAACGGAAACAAAACCAAAGGAGCAAGCCCTGCTGAGATCCAGAGGCAGTAAAGGAAGGGGGGGGGATGGTCTAGAGTGAGGTGGGGGAGGGCCAGCTCCAGAACAAAACTAGAATTACCAAAAAGACCATAATGCCTGTAGCAACCAAGGAAAATGAACGCACATAGTCACCATCTTCATTGTCATCCCCTTGGAAACCCACCTCTAGGTGTGTCTGTGGGGACAATTCCGGAAAGGTTTAACTGAGGAGGGAAGAAATACCCAGATGTAAGTGACAACATCCCTTGGGCTGGGGTTCCTGGTGGAATTGAAAACGAAAAGGGAGCTGAGTGTCAGCGTTCGGTTCTCTGTGCTCTGGTAACCAGCTGCTTCTTGTTACCACCGTGATGTCTTCCCTCCCACTGGAGGTTCTACCCCTTTGAGCTGTTGAGGCCAAAGAAACCTTCCTCCCTGAAGTTGCTTCTTGTCAGACACCGGGTCACAACAATGAGAAGAGTAACGAACAACAAATGTGGACCAGGAATGCAGTTGATGAACCCAACTGTCACAGAAGATTGCCAACACAGACTAAAGAATTCCCTTGGTCACTATGTGGGATGTGGCTGGAGAAATAAGCAGGGGTCGGTGGCTTTCTAGACCCTTCTGAGTGTTAGCGATGGACAGCTCTTGGGGTGGGGTTAATAGTGGAAGAGAAAGGAGAGCTCAGATAAGCACATGAGGTCTGGCTTGGAGGATCGGCTGGAGGTGGGGACCTCTGGGACGCTGCAGCAGAGGGCCACAGGATAGTAGCATGCTATCAAAGGACATCAATTACAAGACATTTGAGAGGAGGCTCAGTCAGGCTGACAGCCTTCTCTTGGATGAAGGGCGGAGGAAGTAGAAAGAGGCCCAAGGAGGCAGGAAGGGGTAGAGGTAGGGTCCTGACCCATGGTTTGCCTTGTTCACTTCCTGTCCAGGCACACAGTCTTTTTTTACTTCTTTTCTATAAGAATCCTCACAGGGGTCCAACGCACTCATGTACATAACCAACACAGCCAGTCTCCCCTTGAGGGCTGTTAGACAGTGGAATGCACACCTCACAGCACTGCGTAGCAGTAGGGCATCTGGCAGCAGGGGTTGCTAAGAGACTCAGTGAGGAACAGATCCAGCTTCATGGAAGGATCAAGTCCACAGCCTTCCTTCCGCCTTCCCATGTGGGTCATGTGAAAGTAGTGGTTCTCAACCTGTGGGTTGAGACCTCTTAGGGGGTCAAATGACTCTTTCTCAGGGGTTATCTAAAATGATTGGAAAACACAGATATTTACATTACAAATTGTAACAGTAGCAAAATTGCAGTTATGAAGTAGCAACAAAAATAATTTCATGGTGGGGGGGCAGTTAGCCACAACATGGGGAACTGTATTAAAGGGTCCCAGCATTAGGAAGGTTGAGAACCACGGTTCTAGAAGGGTGACTACTCCGAGAGACCTTGCTGTCCCCTCACTCCTGGGATCCTGTGGTGTCATGCTGGATGACAGGCATACCATTGCCCAAACCACCCTGTCCCTTGCATCAGGACATAGGTGTGTGGTTGCAGGGTGGGCTGGCAGCCTTTTTGTGCTACGCTCCATCCCCGTATCATAAAGGCTGTTTGTTCATGCCTGAGCCAGATTCTTACCTGTAATTAGTAGCAGACCTGCTGGACCCATAGGGAGCCCACATCAAAGGTTCCTGATCTTTCTCCTTTCTTCCCGTCCTCTCTTCTTCCCACCACGTCCTTTCCTTCTTTTGACTCTTTCGAGACTCTATCTGAGGCTGGTCCAGAACTCTACATTGCCCACGTATGGATCTTCATCTGGGACCACAGCTGGGATGTAGCCTTCGAGCAGGTCTACAGGGCATTTTCTTGATTATTGATGAAAGAGGGCCCAGTCCACTGTGGACAGTATCATTCCTGGGCAGGTGACCCTGGGGTGTATAAGAAAGTAGACTCAGCAGATCATGGAGAGCAGACCAGTTAGCAGTGTTCCTCCGCGGCCTGCCTTGAGTTCCTCTTCTGACTTCCCCTAGTGATGTAGAAGTGGAAGCCAAAGAAGCCCTTTCTTTCCCCTAAGTGGGTTTTGGTTGCAGTGTTTATCACAGCAAACAGAGCAATGTAACTAGGGCAGCAGTCCTGATGCCCAGGCTGCTACCCGGGGATTCTGATGGACGTGTATGGTGATGCCCATTGGCAAAATTCACCCCAGCCTGCAGCCTGCTGGAAAGCACTATGCCTGTGTTTGGCTTGTGTCTTCTTGACTGGAGTGAGGTGGTCCCAGGTTACAGGCGTCTTCTTGACTCCCTGGGATTCAGACAACAGAACGGAGTTAACTCTGGGACTCTCTGATGGCTCCTGGAATCCATACTTAGAGGAGGTGTGGCTGCGAAGACCAGGATGCCCCTTGGTTTGTTCTGTGTCCACACCACCCATGGATGGGGTTCGCAGACAGGGAGCTGCCGTTCTAAGAGACTGCCTTAACACAGCGCTGTTTGTTGCCAAGCGTTAGCCTCTTATTCTCAGCATTCCTGTGTGGGTCTTGTGAACCAGCCAAAGAAAGAAACCACAGTGGCCATGGGGAGGGGGAGGGCCAGCCTTACCTCACTTGCCAGTGTACAAAGTGCACCTTTGCCACCTGTTTATACCCCTAGCTATTTAAGACTTGTATTTGGTAAGCTGCCCTACTCTTGGTATCCTATATAACTGTGTAATGAGGAATTCGACTGTGATGTTTCTTGGACCCCCCATTTCACCGGAAGACATAAGCCACAAATACTATAAGAACCGGGAAAATCAGGAAGAGTGCCGGTGTCTGATAGAATCATGCTCTACTCGACTTTTCTACCACCCTAGCATGACCAGTAGAGGGTCTGAGATAAAACCCCTGCAAATGCGCCTTTCTTCTGTTTTGGAATGCGTTTTCCCAGGGGACCAGTGCCCAAGAGCCTCAGCTGTTGATGGGATACGCTTTCCTGAGAAAGGCTCCACAGACCGTTCTTCTGCATTCGGAGGCAGGCTAGATGCCTGGCAGCTGTGGGGTTTGGCTGATGAGGCCAAAGGGAGGGTCCCTAGAGGGAACGGGAAGTGTCCAACTGGCCTGGACATGTGTGTTCTTAGAAGCCCGCGAACAGATTATTGTAACGGACTGGCTGGCTCTGCCTCTTCTCAACTCCCTGACAGTTGCTGCTGGGAACTCCACACCTGTAGACTCAGCTGGCTGACACTCAGTTGGAGGACACTCCAGGGCTTACATGGGTGATTGAAAACAGCCCTCAGTGGATAAACATTGAGTTTGGCTAAAGCCAGGTCCTCTCTGGCCTTAGGTTCCTAGTTCCCTTTGGCTTATGTCCTATCAACTAAGGAACACTACGCTGCAATTAACAGGAAACCAGAGAGACAGACTTAAATAAAGGAAGCATCACTAGCTCGTATAATTAATTGGAAGGTTCTAGTTGGAGAGAAGCCAGGCTCAGGTGTTTCTTAGGTTAATGCCATCACCAGGGATCCGTGTTCTTTGAGCTTCTCCCTTCTTGGTATTCATTTCATCATCCGCCTCCTGGCAAGGTGGCTGCAGCTGTTCCACGTGTCACACGTGAAAGTGACGCCATCAAAAGGAAGAGGGACATCTGTCTGTGGCTTGCCCTTAACAGAGGACGTTTCCTCCCAAGTCTCGCTGGATCTGTCTAGATCCATCTTCTATGGCGGAACAGGCTTTGAAGAGTCAACCAAGACCAAACATGATTTCTAATGATAGCTCTTTTCGGTGATTGACATGTTGGGCTTTCTGTGTTCTTATTTGATCACCCACCTTTTCTTTGGAAACTGGCCATGGTCTTTCTTTTCTCCTTCCAGCCCCATTGCAGACCCTACCAGGTTTATCACATCTAGATCCCAATGCAGCCAAGCACAAGTAATGGAGTCATCTACTTATCATTTGCCCTGACCTGACCATATATATATATATATATATATATATTTTTTTTTTTTTCCTGGCCTTGGTTCCTACTCCCCTGGGGTAAACTTTCACTGATTTCCTACCTCTGGATGCAGCATGCCGTAGAAAGAGGCACAGGACCAGGCTGGACTCAGGAAGTGGGTGGAATCACACGTCATACTCACTTCCTCCGTGTGGACGGCTTGTGACAATAGCTACAGGTTGCTTTCCACCGACTCTGCTCTGGGAGTGGGCAGGTGTAGGGCTTAGAAAGGAAGGTATAGTCTCCCGACTAGTGAGACTTTGCTCCCTTTCACCAGGGCCTGCAGTGGTGGGGACACGACAAGCTGTCTCTTTTATCTCTGGAAGAATCCATAATTGGAAAGCCAAGATCTCATCTCATGTAGGGGAGTCACTACTCTCCAACATTACTGTCAAAGTCAAAGAATGCCCGAAGTCCTATTTCTTTTCTCTCAGCTGCTTTCCTCCCCTCCCTTCCTCCCACCCTCCCTCCCTCCTTCCATTCTTCCCTCCCTCTCTTTCCATTTCTGGGTGGTGGTATGCAGCACTGTAGAGGCAGTGTATAGAGGGTTAGACTCACAAGCATCAGACACCCTACCATGCAGGTTATATTTTCCAAACCACTAAGAACAGAACATTCTCTATAAGCACCAGGGAAGGGCAGAATTGTCATTCATTCCTTCAGCAAGCCAATGCACACTGATATATGGTCTCTGCAGAGCGTGTTCTAGTTTTCGAGAACACACAGCTAAGAGTTCATCCGGTTCACAGGCACCTGCTGAGGGACAGACCAGGATGATATTACTATCCCTGTTTGACAATGGTAAAAACTAAGATTTCGAAAAATGGAGCCATTAACTGTGTAGGAAGTTGGTCATGGATTCTTGTCCCTGCTCTCCACCAGGCCAGCTTTGTTAAGCTGACCACTCAAGGTCAAGCTGGTCATTGGTGATGGATTTGAACTTGTGGATGCCCAGTAGTTCCTGTTGGTTGTGCTGTATAGTTCTAAGGAGGTGTCCCAGTGGACTATGACCCAGATGTCACCTGTCTTCTTTGAAGATTAAAAAACAAAACAAAACAAAACAACCTGCTGACCCCAGGACCAATAGCCCTGGTCTATTTTTCAAACATGATTTGAGGCTAGCATTCACTAGAGACCCTCAACACATAACCTTGGAGTTTGCCAGCAAGTTACCCTGTGGTTAGAGGAAATTGCTTCTGTCTGTCTGTCTGCAGGCATGTGTATGGGAATGTTTGTGTGCACAGGCACACATGGGCCGCGCTATGCGCCCAACTGGACCTGCGTATACACACTCACAGCCTGTTTGTGCAGGTCACGCCTGGCTCTCTTGGCTTCCCACCACTCTGCTGTGTTCTGCGGAGCTTCGGAGCCAGCTTCCGTTGCTCTTTTAAGAAATGAAACTGCCTTCCAGATGCCTCCCCACCCCCACCTCCCTTCCACTTGACAGAACTGCCTACACTTCTCATTCAGGGCCTGTGGAGAGGAGTGTATCATTTCATGAGGCCCTGTTTAGCTTTTTCCAAATCGAAAGCCAAAGCTGGCACAGCTACTGGTTAGCAGAGATCAAAAGCAGAGGCTGGGCTTTTGATGGGAAAACTGCTACATTAGAGAGGGCTGGTTGTTTTTGCAATTGCAGGGTAAGATTCATAATATTACCCACCACTGAATGGCCATTAGATTGCAAATTGCTGGTCACTTTGCCGGACGGCTCAGTCATCTGTAATCATGGTCATAATATCACCAATAGTGGTCAAGCCCAGGCACCTACCAGGAGTCTATTACTGAGGCACCAAATTGCTGGGCTGCATACAGTGGTGGTTATCACAGCAGGAAGGAAGGAAAGGCCCCCCCACCCCCCAAAAAATTCTGGGTGTGTGGCACTCTGTCCTCATTTCCCATTGGGAGTTACAATTGATGACCAGAATGACTTTGGTGCTTTGTCTGCCTGCCTGCCTGCCTGCCTGCCTGTCTGTCTGTCTGTCTGTCTGCCTCTCTACTGAGTGCTCCACCCACTATGACTTGACCTTTGTGTGGCTATCAGCCTCCATGTCATTCCCGGGCGGAGGTGTCTTGGGCCAGCTGCTGCTCTGGTGAATTGTATGTGTATGTGCAGCGATGAGTGGGTGTGTCTACTGATGGGGAGCAGGCGGTGCAACACAGAGAACACTGCAGAGGCATGCATACATTTCGGTGAAGACGTGAACGGGGGCTTCATAGTTTCTATAATGCTACACGCAGGCTTCGGTGATACAAAAATGAAACTAGGAAGAAGAAAAAAAAAAGGAGAGAGAAAGCCAATGGAGTGATAAGCCAGTAGCCAACTCTTGGCCTCTCTCAAGAAACAGATGGCCTGGTTTGCTCCAGGAGAGTGGTGAGGAGAATCACAAGCTACTGATGGAGGAGGCATTGCTGGAGTTAACAGGGAATCAGAGGGCCACTGCCAAGAAGAGGTCCCACTTACTTCTGGGTTAGGGACTGCATGCAGCAGGAGGGACGGCTTTCTGACAGGTGCTTCTCTTTCAGTTTTTGCCTTTTGGGAAAAGGATCCAGCATGGTGTAGTGACCAGGGAGATACATACCCAGACACTTCACTTTACTGTGCCCCTCATCCATTCTTCTGCTCTACCTCTTATGGGCCTAAACCAATGGGAAACCCAGGGGCAAGGGAACCTGTGGGCCCACTCTACAGAGGGTGGAGTCAGATGGGAGATGAGGAGGTTGTAAGGAAGAAAAGGGACATGGCTAGTAACTGCGCCCCCCCCCAGGGATTTGCCAATGGGATACTAGGACCTTTATGGCCATGTATGTAGGACTCATAGGCTCTTGGGCTCTCTAAGGCCCCAGTCCCTTTCTTTCCCTATACTGCTGCCCCCTAGGAGAGAACAAGCCTGGTGGATTTTAGATGTGCCCTGCCCTCTGTGATTGTTTCTCTGGTCCACGGAATAGTGATTCCTCAGCTTCTACCGAGTTCAGTTGATACCCAGCACTTTGGTGCTCATAACGGTGGCTCCTTCGTCACAAGAAATGGTCCCTAGATGACTCATTGGCAGTGAAAACGTTGAGCCAGGGAGGGGGCAGGGATAGAGTGGTTTAAGTGGTGATGGAAAATATCGTGGTGGGGAAGGGAGGGATGAGTTATCTTAGACAGCTCACGGTCTGGCTAGAAGCTTGCCCGCAGCTAACATGGAGCCTCTCCATCTTGCTCCTCTCCAGCTGCGGGCACACGGTGGTTTTCTGCTCAATTCTTTAAGGAGTGCTAGACTCCCACTCCCAACTCTGCCTTCAAGCTCAGGACAATGCTAGCTGAGAAGCAATGGGTTGAGTATTCTGATTGCTCCAGAAAAGCACCACTTGCTGCCATGTGAGAGAACCTATTTGCCAAGGTCCTTTCATCAGGACCAAATGGATGGCAGTAAAAAGACCCATGGGAATGACCTTCTGTGGAGGTCAACAAGAATAATAAAGACAGGGAGTGCTGTGGCCTTCTTACTTTGGGCACTGTGAACTCTAAATGCACCCCCCCCCCCTATACCCCATGGGTCTTTATTTGACCCTCACGACAATTCTCTGAAATGGGAAACAAGCTGCATCCACTTCTCAGACAGAGGAACAGAGACCCAGAAATGTAATTATCTCCCAGTTTCACACAGCAAGTAAGGAGTGGAGCTGGGATTCAAACCTGCACAGCCTGGCTCCAGATTTGGACTCTCTCATCTCTTCTTTCCTAGCGAACTTCTCCTTTTTAAGTGCCAAGAGGCAGGAAGTTCATAGTGGGATGGAAGAGCAGAGCTGGAAATTTCTTAAGCTCAGCTAAGCTGAATCAGAAAACCATCTTCTTTCCGAGTGGCAACTGAAGACTCAGGGGCCAGGTCTCTGGATTCCTACAATTGTAAATGATGTGGCTGGCAGTTCAGGAAACGCTGGGCAATCTCATGATGGCTCTCCTGTCCTCTGCCTGGTGATGTCCTGACACTTTTCCTGGCTTTGTTTACCATGTAAATTTCTTTGAAGTAAAATTCCTTTTATCCAAGAAGCAATGTGACCTCCAGTCTTGTTTTTATAAAACATCTCTGACGTTAGCCACATGAGGCAAACCCCTGAAGGTGTTTTCTGAGGCCCCTGTGCCCCAAATTGGATGTGGTCTTTGTTTCTGCTGTGAATAATAGCCAAGCCTGAGGTCATGGGGTGGCCCTGAGGCCAGGTGATATATGAATGCTGGGAAAACAGAGGAAAGCTAGTGTTTCATCACTTTCTCCAGAGCCAGGGCACCTGAAGGACCTTTGCTGCCCACCTGGCCAAGCGCCTGTCACAAAGAACAGAGTGTCTTGGATCATGTGACCATAGGGGAGGTTGCCCTGGCCTCTGAGGGAGCTGCCAGCTCGCTTGGAGCAGTTGACTCCCTGATGCTGGCCTCCAGAGCTGCAGAGAAAGAACAGAATTCCTCATTGAGAGGCTCAGTCCAGGAGGCCTGCGGGCTTTCTTTTTCTCTGGGAGCAGCATAGCTACTGTGGGGAGGGACAATCGAGCCTGTTGTCCTGATGCAGACTGGAGGCCATCTCTGCTGCGCCTGCCTGTCTAATTCCTGGGTGCTGGATCCTAGGCCTGGTTCAGTAGGTCCAGACACCTCAGGGACTGATAGAGTGGGCCTCCTGTTCTCCTACATTCCAGACATGTTACCTTCCATTCTGAATGCATTGGTGTGAAGATGGAGACATTTTTATGCATATATATATATATATATATTTCTCTTGGTGCTAAGGTGGAAAACATACTCCCCGTGCTTTTCAGGAGGTATACTTCTCAAGCATAGATGCTGTTTGTCTTTGTGGCCCAAGGGGACATATCTTAGGGTCCTGGGTTCTCTTTTCTCTCTTGTGGCTCTCCTGTAATCCCTGGCCCTGACTTTTTTTTTTTGAGAGGGGCAAACACAGCTGGGACAACCATCTCCTCTCTTGGTTTGGGAACTTGTGTTCTCAGTAAGCCAGTGTGGGAGAGCACAAGCTAGGTTTGGTTTTGAGGAGGAGTTCAGAGAAAAGTCCGTCTCTGGTTCAGGGTGTGGCAGCCTGCTTGGTGTTTGGGCAAAGGACGCAAGAATTCCTAAATCCCAGCACAGATGTTCATTTCCCCTAAATGCTTTCCTACATTGTCTCTATCGGGCCCCTGAGCAAAATAGATGGTAACCTTGAAGAGAAACCAGAGGAGGTTTTATCAAGGGATGAAATACAAAAGTGCAGACAGAGCATGGCTTGGTGATACAAGCCTGTAATCACACAGCATGTGAGAGACAGAAGTGGGAGAATCTCAAGTTCAAGACCAGCCTGAGTTATACTGTAAGAGACCCTGTCTCAAACAAAGCAAACAAACAAACAAACAAACAAACAAACAAACAAACAAAACCAGCCAGGCTGGAGAGATGGCTCAGAGGTTAAGAACAGTGGCTCCTCTTCCAAAGGTGCTGAGTTTGATTCCCAGCAACCACATGGTGGCTCACAACCATCTATACTGAGATCTGGTGCCTCCTTGTGGCCTGCAGGCTCACATGCAGGTGAAACACTATAAGCATAATAAATAAATAAATTTAAAACAAACAAACAAACCAGCTGAACATGGTGGTGCACACCTTTAATCCCAGAACTCGGGGTGGGGGGGGGGTTGGGGGGGCACAGGCAGGCGGATCACTGTGAGTTCGCCACCAGCCTGGTCTACAAAGAGAATCCAGGACAGCCAAGGCGACACAGAGAGACTCTATCTTGAAAAACCAAACAACAACAACAAAAACTCAAGTGCTGGGAATATAGCCCAGTGGTAGAGCATTTGATTAGCATGCATAGGTTCTAGGTTCAGCACCCAGTATTACAAAAAACCAAACCAAACCCAAAACTCCAAAACCCAAAACACCACCATTACCACCCAAAAATCAACACAAAGAAAAATGAGGAAGAGGAGGGAACATGGCTGGAGTTGGTGATATCAGTGAGGGAAAGTACGGTATCCTAGAGCATCAGGAGCAGGGAGCCATTACAGGTGTAGGTCTGAAGGGTCAAGGGCAGGAAGCAGCACCTTCATGTCGGAGAGACAGCCTTGCAGTAGTCCATGGAGCTCCACAGCTATGGAGCAACAGTCTGTGGAGAACAGCGATCTGCCGACTCACCATGATATGGCCAAGTGGCCAAGGGAAGTGCAGAGTCTCAACTTTGTTCTCCTGTACTCTCATGCCCAATTCTGTCGTGTGTGTGTGTGTGTGTGTGTGTGTGTGTGTGTGTGTGTGTGTGTGTGTGTTTGTGATGATGCCACATGAAGATGCAGCCCTTAAGACAAAGCAGGGAAGAACATATTTAGACAGATAGATGGGGGGGTGGGGAGACATACCTGGCACAACATCTTTATGTCACCACAACCCCTGATCATCTCAGACTTACAGCATCATTGGTTTTTTTTTTTTTTTTGGTTTTTGTTTTTTTGGGTTTATTTGTTTGTTTTGTTTTTTTGCCACCTCTTATGTCTCCATGGGTTTGTTTGTTTGTTTGTTTGTTTGCTTGCTTTTGAGACAGGGTCTCACTATGTAGTTCTGCCTATCCTGGAACTCACTCTGTAGACTGGGCTGGCCTCGAACTCAGAGAGGTCGGCCTATCTGTACCTCTCGAATGAAAATATTGGGATTAAAATGCAGGTGTCACTGTCCCCGACTTTCTCCATTGTTTTGACATCTCATTCTCATTTTACTAGTCTAGTAATGATTTTAAAAAATATTATTTATATCTTATAGCCAGCCAGTAGTGCATACTTTTAATCCCAACATTTAGGAGGCAGGGGCAGGCAGATCTCTGAGTTCAAGGCCAGCCTGGTCTACAGAGCAAGTTCTAGGACAGCCTGTCTCAAAATCCACCCCCTCATATATATTTTTATATATTATTCATATATTACCACGTTCCAAACTACAGGGGGAAAAGTTATCATATCTCTCATAAGTTTTGGATTTTAGTCTTAAATGAAATACTTTTTAGCTGGGAAGGATTCGGCTCCTTCCCTGGGGAATATTTGGCTCCTTCTGGAGACGTTGTTGCTTAGTCCCCACTCTGGACGGGGTGCTGCTGGCACTTAGTGTACAGAGGCCAAGCCAAAACAGCACTAAGTTTCCTGCACTGCTCAGCTTAGTCTCTGTCTCAAAGAATCATCTGGCGTGAAGAGTCAAGGATGATGAGGTAGCGAAGGAAACTGCTGTAAGGGAAGGGAAGTCTTGGTTTTGTTTAGGGGGAGAGAGTAGGGAAAGGAGAACTTATATTGCTTTGTTTGGTTTGCTTTGTGCGGGAGGAACCTGGCACAGAGATGTCCATATTGTCTCTTTGGGCAGCATGGTCCTCTCTGGGAATTCTGGGTATCAGCAAGGCTGGAGGATTCTGGGCTCTTTGGGGTCACTTTCTGGGCATCCTGGGCACAGGCAGGAGTGCAGGATTGCGGGACTGAGTTCTCAAGCAGCAGGCTTGAAGGTTCTTCGAGGGAACATGCCAGAGAATGTAGCCAACACTCCGGCTGCCAGAACTGTCACAACACCCTCCGCAGAACTGATTTGGATGGTCAGCCAGACCCAAAAGATCTGGTGAGTTTTGTTTTGTTTGTTTGCTTGTCTGTTTTTTGTTTGTGCCTCTCCCAGTCTTTGGAGGTCTCTGCTTTTGAGCTCAAAGCTCTGAGAATATTGACAGAGACCCAACAAGTCCTGGAGTGCTCCTCAGACACAAAGGAAGTGTCCCAATTCAGGAAGTAAATGCGTGTAGTCAGGTGTCCTTTGTTAAGACCATGATGATGTTAATCATCATCCAGTTTTTGCTTCTTTTCCTGCTCCTCCCTGTATTATGTTTTTTAGTCATTTCCCTGACTGTTGGTGCCTGTGTTAGAGCAGAGTGCAGGCAGAGGCAGAAGCCTCCTAGAAGCTCCGTGGGGAAGCTTTTAACAGTCGTGATGGAAAGGTGAAGTAATGGCCACAAGTGTGTACACACACACACACACACACACACACACACACACACGCGCGCGCGCGCGCCAGCAGCTACCACAAGATTTCTGTCCTTAGCACCAACTCTTCATTTGGCTGTAGTACAGGAGACAGCTGTAATATTTATTTATCACCCCGTCTTATTATTTTTTTAAGCCAACAATTAATTTATATTGTTTAAAAACAAAATGAAACTGGAATTTTGTAAAAGTGGAACTCTGTGCGTTCACAGGCTTTCTCTCCCAAAAGGCAGTGCCCATGCAGAGATGGTTCTGTGCTTAAACAAACATAGACATTGAATACATGTATGTGTATATATATATAAAACATTTAAATATAATAAATATAAATATAAAGTAAAATATCAAATATAACATATAATAAAGTATATAATTTTTTACACTATATGATATGCATTTATACTATATATGCATATATTTACGAATGTATGTTGGAACTTCTTCTTCACCAGTATATCTTTCTTGTTTTGATAAATGGGTCTATCATAGCATATAGCCTAAACCTTAATCTTGTTAGCCAATGTGACTTGTTTTTTTAAAAAAAGACTGTATTGAACCAGAAAGAATGCTCAACCAAGACAAACAAAAGCCCCAAACAACAAAACCTTGCTGCAAAGTTCTGCTTTGAGGTTACTTGCTTTTTTGACTTGCAAACCCTCCGTTTTCTCATCTTACTGACAGTTTCATATCCCCCACCCCACCCCATCTCTACCTTCAGCATTTGCCCCTTAAAATATCTCCACAGAACCATCCACTGAGTATCCAAAGGCTGGGTGGGATACTGTCGGTGACTTAAACCCTGTCTGCTTTATTAAATCATTGATTGTTATCCTTTCTTACAGAAAGCTCTTGTAAGCACAGGAGAGCGATCTTTGACAGCGACAGCGGAAAAGCCTGCCTGGGCTTGGGATAGCAATGCTTTCTCGTTTAGAACTGTCGGGAGTAGTCAGCTAGCGCGAAGCTTAGTGCAGGGCAGGACCAGTTCCCTTTCTAGAACTGCGCGCCCTCCTGTCTTGGCCGCATTTCCGTGGTGCAGCCAGGAAGAACCCATTCTAAGTAAAGAAAGGAGTTTGCTGCGTTTGGAAGGCCGGGAGAGAGGGCAGGCAGAAGAGTTGTCGGGGCGTACAGCGTGTTGGGGCCTCGGGGCTTTGAAATCCTTTTCTGTGTTGTCACTTGAATGTCGAACACGTTATTCTCAGTGGACACTAAAAAAGAAGTACAGGTACCGCGGGCTCCGGGGGGATTCATTATTCAAGGCACAAAATTTTCTACTCTGGCCTACAACACATTATAATTCAAATGAGCCGAGCACAATAGAGGAAAAAAATATGCAAGCAGATTTCTCTGTGTCGTGTTTTTTTCTCCTCCTCTCTGAAGCCCTGTAATTACAGCAGGCAGGTGGAGCATCTGGGGTTGTGGGGGAGTCAGTCCACTGTATTTTTACCTTCCCAGGAACGCAACTTGCCTACCGCATCAATATATTTTATTTTTAATTAAGTGCTTATTGAAAAACCCGAGTCCGTGCGCGAAAGCCTGATTTACGGACCTCCCTCCTCCCTTTTTCTGCCACTCCTGCTACTATTACAATTTCCCCCCCTAAAAGCTCTCATCTTTTCGTGAATGGGGTCTGGCCTTTCGTGGGCTCGGCAGTTGCCGTGGTTTGATTGCTGGACCTTCACCTCGGTTCTTGGTGTCCGGAGTCAGTTTCCCCGGCTGGCTCCTCTCGCTGCGCATTTCTCTAATGGCGGCGGGGCCCCTGCCTCCTCCCTGTCCAGTGCCAGGCGGTCCTGCGGTGTGCGGCGACACTGGGCTCGGTGCACTAACCCGTCCCCCATCCCCCACCTGCGGCGTGGGCAGTGGAAACTCGGACCACGGGCCACAGTCTCAGGCCCCGCCCCGCCGGACCTGTTCTCCGAAATGCCAGGGCTAAGAGGGCTCCTGCGCGGAGCCCCAGCTTCTCGGAGGTGGAGGGATCCGAGGTCCAGGACGAGACACTGGGTTGGCCAGGAGGAAACGCGGGGCTGCAAAGAAGGACTGAGGAGGCGACCCAGGGGTCCCCGGTGTCAGGGACCCGGAGGAAAAGACTCCCTTCGGTAGGATGCCTGGTCTAGTTGAGAATTGGCGTTCTAGGGGCGGGGACCGGGTGTCCGCTGTATCCCCGAGAGAACCGCACCCCCCCACCCCCGTGCTACGCACAGCCCGATTTCTGGGGGGACCATACCCCCTGCCTTTTCCAGAGTATCACTAACTGCAAATGGGTTTACAGAAACCCACGGGAGCCTGAAGGAGCCTGCCAACCCTGTGTTGCTACCTCGCAGACACCTATGTTACCTGCTTCGGTGGCTCCCGGGGGTTGGCCCAGCACCAGGTGTGTGTGGAGTGTGGGGGTGTGGTGGTGGTGTGTGGGGGGCAGGAGTCTAGAGGCAGCAGCCAAGATGAGGGTGGGTCAACATTTGCAGAGAAAGGCGACCACCATGAATCACTAGTGAATAATGAAGCGAACAGGAGCTTCAAGGGGGCGACGCGGGGGGGGGGGGTGTTTAAAATCAGATTAAAAGGAGAAAGGATTCATGTCGGGACTACAGAGGATTCAGAGGAATAGAGGCGTTTCTGGCTCCACGGCGTTTCCTCAGCACAGGTTGCCTTTATTTGTGCTCGGATTGCCTGGATAACCTTTACAGGTCATGCACCTGTCTGGATTCCGCATACAGAGTAGAGACCCAGATCCCCGAATAGAGAGTGAAGACAGAGAAGAGTAAAGGCTGAACTGACTGCCAGGAGGGGAGCTCTTCTTGGGGTCTGCGAACAATATCCCATGAAAACAGTATCCCACAAGTAACAGTATCCCTTGAAAGCTGCTGGGAGGTACTTCTCCCGAGGTATGTGTCAAGGTTATGACTAGCTAACCCCCAGCCACTCACTTGTAGGCCATCCCTCAGTAGCAAGACCTAGGCTCCCTGGTGCTAATGATTTCAATTGCATTTTGTTTCTTGATTTAAAAAAAAAAAGTACATCTTTATCATAGAAGTAATGAAAAATCACAAACACGTGAAAGAAAGCAAGCATTAATTACCTAGAGACAAGTCTTCCTTATATACTGCGGTACAAACACGGCTATTTTGTAGGATAACTGGTTTTTCTTTTTCTTTTTCTAAACAATGCGCTGTGAACATCTTTCCACCTAAGTACCCTTTCGGTGAGTACAGCTCAGTGGATGTGCGGCCTCCTCAATGAGTCAGCGGCGCTTCTGTTGCCAGGATGTAGTGTGATTTTTTTAGCCATTCCTTTACTGTTTTTTTTTTTTTAGGTTGGTGACACTTTTTAATGTTTAAAACCTCTGTCGACAACATTTCAGGGTCATCCCCCTGCTGTGTCACCATGCAGGTCCTTAAATATTTCCTTAAGATGTATTCCTCAAAATGACTGGGTGAACTGTTCTGCATTTAAAAAAAAAGTTTCACTACATTTTACCAAATCAACCTTTGGAAAGGTTATGTCAACTTACACTCCCACCTGCAGAGAAGGCAAAAGTCTGTTGCTGAAGTTCTGCCTTCATCAATTACAAATCTTAGTATACATACATACATACATACATACATACATACATACATATAATTTCTGCCTACTTTACTTTTTTTTTTTTTTATTTTGTTGTTGTTGTTTTTCAAGACAGGGTTTCTCTGTGTAGCCCTGGCTGTCCTGGACTTTGTAGACCAGGCTGGCCTTGAACTCACAGAGATCCACCTGCTTCTGCCTCTCTGAGTGCTGGGATTACAGGCCTGTGCCACCGAGCCCTGCTGCCTAGTTTACTTCCAAATTTGAATATTCATCTTTTTATACATTCAATCTAATCCTCCCCCATACTATACAATGTTCTGCAACTTGCCAGTTGCCCACCCACTCCATACTGGGCAGCGAACCCAAGACCTTTCGCGTCCTAGGCAAGTGCTCTACCACTGTGCTACACCTCAGCCTGCTGATTGCCTTTGTGTTTAAATTAATACAAAAGTGCAGCCAAGATTCTTAGCATTTTAATTCACAGTTTCTGTGAATTTGATGTTATTTTATAAAGGCCCTTTCTACTCTGGAATTTTCTAGCCATCCATGTACATTTTCTCCCAGTGCTTTTGTTTTATTTAAAAATACTTTATATTAAATTTGTTCCCCCCCCCTTTTTATTTGAAAATGGAATCTAAGTTTATTTTTCAGTCTTTGTGATTGGTTCTGAATAATTTTGATCATGCCATGTTCTATAGCTAGTTCCCAAACAAATATAGCCAGGAAGAAAGGCCTGATTCATAATACCCTGTCCCCAGGAAAACACTGAGACTAGAGATGAAGGATTGGACTCATGTTTGGAGGTCATACGTTGCAATAACACAGAACTGGACTGTATCTAGCGTCTGCCACTTTCCATGGGTGGAACCTGGGCCAAGTTACTTATTATTTAAACCTTGGTTTTGCACCCGTGTAGTGAGCATGATATTAGTAACCATCTCCGCAAATGGTGGTGAAGATCAAATGGTAATGTGCGCCCGAAACACTTGCTTGTGGAGCCGTGGGAGTAATAATGTGCAGAGGTAGGCTGGGCTGAATGACGGCAGCAATGTGCGACGCGGTGATGTTAAATGGAAATACAGATGGCGGCGCAAGATGGCGCCGCCCACGGTCCTGCGACTGCGCCCTCCCGTTTTCCTGGCTGGGGCGCCCCACCCAGCTCCCAAGCTGCTCTTCAACAAGGTCCAAGTTCTACGTCTGAGAGCCGGTCAATGCCAAACCTAAGAGGCTGCAAGTTGGGCTGACCTTGGGCACCATGGTTTCCCCGTGTGTTTATGTCTGCTTTCTTGTGATGACTGTGGCTGTTCCTCTAGATTCACCACCATCTGTTGAGTTGTGGGTATGAAAAAATGAAATTATATGTGAATGTGCATCAGTCAAGGCAGCACGTACATTTTGCACTGTTAAAGAAATAACCATTGCTTGTTCCTTCACAAAAACAAGTACAGACGTCATCAGCAACTATAGATACAAATATACATATAAAATAAATATACAGCTATTTGATTCCAGAGAGCTCACCGATTCACAGAGTTCCCTGGAAACCGGCTTACAATCCCTGAGGTCTGGCTCTGTTGGAGACTGGACAGGCATTGAACACTCACATTTTAGGGACTCTAATAGTATGTCTGTTCACAAACGACGTCCAAGGCTTTCTGCTGGACCTTCCTGTGTTTGGGAGGAATCAGAGGAACAGGCTGGTGCTTGGAGAGCGCACAGGACAGAGAACACTCGGAGCTTTTCCTCAAAGTGAGCAGCCCTCTCTCCCTTCCTGGCTCAACCCCAGCAGAGGATTGCTGCAGAGAAATAATCACTGGACATGAGCCAGGGACACCAGTCAGCTTAACCAAAGGAATCAATGGACACTGTGTTTTCCCTCTGCAAATGAGGAAAATGACATGGTAAGAAGGCATATGCCTTGTCCAGAATCACAAATACCAGGGGCAGCGAAAGCAAAAAAGAGAAGCTGCCTCAAAAGGGGCCATTTCCCATGTCAGGCAGGCCCGAGGCTAGGCCTCTGTTAACAAAAGGATGGGAACAGTGCTCTTGAGATCCAGGCAGTGGAGGCCCAGCATATTTTTATGAGGCATGGACAATGAGTAGCCATTCAAAAGGCTGATGCTGCCTCTGCTTAGAAAAGGGCAAATATTTTAGGAATCCCTTGTTACTAGGCAAATGCATGTTTGCTGTTTAGGGGAGTGGAACTTAGCTTCAAGCACAGTACTGAGGGCTCTACGCTTTGATTCTGATTTTTGCTTCAGTCCAAAGAGTGGCTCTCTATTGTGGCTGCACACTGGAACAAGCTGCCAGGCTCTGAAACAGAAAGATGCCAGGCCCCACTTCCAAAAGGATCCATTGAACTGGCCCATCGTGAGGCCTATATGTTGGTATTTCTAAAAAGTTTTATCCTAGCTAAACATTTCCCAAATTTTAAAGAATGATCTGGAAATTTTGTTAAAATGTAGCTTCAGATTCCGGGCCTGGAATTTCATACCCCAGACCAACTCCTGCAGGATGATGCTGTTACTTGTGACCTAATGGATGTGATAGCTCAAGAACCATAGTTTTCTCAAGTAAATCAATCAATCAATATAAATATAAATATATGTTTAGCATAGATTAGAGAAATCCTTAATTAGACAATTGTCCTAGAGCTGAAATTATGCAGATAGCAAATGTATGATGCTTTAATTTTTTTTAGCCTGGAGGTCGAGCACACTGATGACAGGCCTTGACATTCAGACAAAAATCCCATCATCACCTAGTAGGAGACCTTGCATTTTCATGAAATAAAGCAGCTATCTGCTTAGGCTTTTGTTTCCATTGTTAGAGTTATTTGGTCTGTCCCCCCTTTGGGACGGTGACTCTATGCCAACAGGAACAACACAGATGCTGGAAGAGGGAAGAGCAAAGCCTGTTGGGGGCCTTCCACCCCGAGGAAGACCCTGAGCATGAGAGGCGAGGATGTAAGGAAGGCTGCTGCACTTTAGGATCTTACAGGCCCGGCTGCGGTTAACATGAGCATCAACTCGACAAGCGCCAGAGCCCCATAACAGGAAACTCTGGCAAGGCCTATGAGGGGGGTTTTAGATTGGGTTAACTGCGGTGGGAAGCCATTCCATAAGTGCGTAGCAACGGTCTGTGGTCTGGGGTCCCTGACTGAATAAAAGAAGACAGCAAGCTGAGCGGCAGCTGTCTTCCCTCTCTGCCTTGGGACTGCAGATGCAATGTTTTAAGCTCTTATCCCCTTGACTTCCCAGCCATGAAGGATGGACCCTGAAAGCCAAAATAATCCCCCACTCTTTGATTGTTTTTTCTAGGTATTTCGTCACAGCAAGTGAAAGAGTAATATGTGGTGCCTACACTGAGAACGTTCCACAGCATCTGTGTGTCTTTTTTGTTTGGTTTGGTTGTGGCTTTTGGTCTTTTTGAGACAGGCTATCTCTATGTAGCAACCTGGCTGTTCTGGAACTCGCTTTATAGACCAGGCTCACCTTGATGCACTTACTTCTGCCTCCTGAGTGTTGTGCTAAAACTTGCCCTACTCTAGCCCTAGCCTGTAGCCTTAATTTGACCTATGTTCCTTGCCTTAACTACGACATCTTGCTTTTCTAGTCTGGAAGCCCCTCATCTTGAGGCCCACAGGTCTTGGAAACTCCCTAGACTCCTATGACACTAGACCTAGCCGATTAGATTAAAGGTGAGAGAGCTCTGCTCTGTCTAGGTAGCCAAAATGTCCCCTTCAAAGAGAGCAATTCTTTGCATAGATGTTGCAAATGTACCTGTTTGTGGCTTTCCCGGATAAAAATAGGCCCTGAGAATGGTCCAGGGTCACAGTCTT
The DNA here is from genome assembly GCF_964271855.1 of Acomys minous. Taxonomy (NCBI): domain Eukaryota; kingdom Metazoa; phylum Chordata; class Mammalia; order Rodentia; family Muridae; genus Acomys; species Acomys minous. The sequence continues at coordinate 106,033,200 of NC_140492.1, read as the reverse complement.
GGCCCCTGCATCTTTCTACATCCCTGATCAATTGGTCTGGGTGTGTGCGTTCCATAAACATCCACATCTGACTGAGGTCGGTGTCTGAGTGGTTTGCATGACTGTTCCTGAACCCCCAACACTAAATTGCTGGGATTAAAGGTGTGCATCGCCGTTAATGCGTCTTTTTAAAGTCTCAATAAATGGCCTGTGAGATAAGCCGGACTCTGTGCCATCTGGCTCAACTTGAAAAGAGCTGGAGTCATTTGGGATGGAGACGCAATTAAGAAAGTGCCTTCACCAGATTGGCCCGTGGGCAAGCCTGTAGGGCATTTTCTTGATTAATCATTGAAACGAGAGAGCCCTGCTCCTTGAGGGGTGGTGCTATGTCTGGGCTGGTGGTCACGGATGGTATAAGAAATCAAGCTGAGGAAGCCAGCAGGAGGAGCAAGCCAGTAAGCAGCACCCCTCTGTGTCTGTTCCTGCCGCTAGGTTCTTGAGTTGCCCGAGTTCCTGCCTTGACTTCCTTTGATGAGACACTGAGATGTAGAACTGTGTGCTGAAATAAACCCTTTCCTCCCCTTGTTGCTTTTGATCACAGTGTTTCATCACAGGGATAGAAACCTAACTAAGCTATACCCAAAGGGCTGATGTGGGAGGTAAAGGAATCTGTAAAGTTAAGGACAGTCCAGCATATTGTCATTGGTTACCATCAAGCCCATTTTTCCTTGTGTGTTAATCAGATTATAGAAGATTCTGGCCCTTTTGGCCCTTTGTTTTTCTCCTGGATCTTCATCTTATTTCTCCTCCTTGTTTATTTTATTTTATTTTATTTTATTTTATTTTATTTTATTTTATTTTATTTTATTTTATTTTGCTTTCTATAAGGTTTGCTGAGGAAGGACAATGGAGATGAAGCTCATGTGGAGCACTGAGAAATCTGTGAGTCTCTTCAGAAGCTGAGTGGGAGGAAAGTGGCTTTCCTTACTCCTGCAGACTTCATGGAATCTGCTTCAGGGATTCCAGTGCCTAGGCCCACCTTTGTGTAGCAGATGCAAACCTTGGAGGAAATACAGAATGTCCCCATGCACAGTTCAACAGCTGACAGGAATGAGTTGGCAGAAAAACCTAGAACTTGAAACACGACTTATTATTTCACTTACACATGCTTATTCCTTTATATATTTCTTATTCTCACGGTCACCAGTAAACCTGTCATGAAATGGGGAGTATCAGCTGATGGTCACACAGGCTGAGGGAGAAGGGCAATGTGACTCTCATGCCTAAGGAAGGCATTTTGTCTGTTTCTTCCAGCTTAGCTTCAGTGCATTATGTAATGTGTCTGGTTTCCATTGCTTGACGTAATAAATATCTCAGTGAAATTTTGTACATTGTTTGATGATTACTCAGTCAAAAATCTAAGAGTCCTGCTGAGAGAGGAACAGCCATCCAGCGACACTGCTTCTATGCCTTGGCTGAACTGAACAGTCACTAATCCAGCCAGGAAAGGAAGCCACAGGTAATTGGAACTGAGCAAACACACTGAGACTCACAAAAAAGACTAAGGCGAAGTATAACATTTCCCATCAAATGCCCATCCATCTCTATTTTCTCCTTTCCTTAGAGTAGCCCTTGTGGCTGTAGGAAGCAACTCTAGGGACCAGGTCCACACTGGAGGGAAATGTCACTCCTTGTACAACTATTCTGAAAATGAGTTTAAACAGACACAGTCTGCCAATGGCCAATGTGAAGCCAGTAACTCCCATAGCCGACTTGAATTTTCTTGAAAGAAAATATAAAACCTACAACCTATCACACTACCTTTCTGTGTGATATCATTGGATTGTTTGCTTTTTTTTTTTGAATAGTCTGAGAGTAGGGCATAGGGATGTTGTCAGGCCAGAGTTTTCAAATGAATACATCAGTAGCCGCAGTTTTCTTACTCCTAAGGCCACAGCTTGAGACCAGCCGAGAGTGCCGAAGCAACGGGACCGACTGTCATGAGTGTGTGGTGGCCAAGGTCCCATGAAGGCTTCACAGTGTGAGCTCTGCAGTATTTATGGGCATAGTTCAATGCAGGGCCCTATGTTGGCATAGCTCTGGGTTTAAACAACACCAGAGAACCAAAATGGTTGTGTGTGTTTGTGTGTGTGTGTGTGTGTGTGTGTGTGTGTGTTGCATGTACATATTCCTTGGGGTGTGTGCATAGCACTGTCTGTACACTTATATAAGCATTATATGTGGAGGCTAGAGGTCAAGGTTAAATATCTTCCTCAATCATCCTCTGCCTTGTGCTGTTGCTTCCTACCACTCTTCTTCCCCTTCTTCTTCTTCCACCTCCTCCTCTTCTTCTTTTAGACAAGGTCTGCATTACTGGCCCCAGAACTCATTCCTTCCAGTGCTCTGGCTGGGTAATAAGCTCCGAGGATCTGCCACTCATGCTTTCCCAGTCCTGGGACTGCAGACATGGGCTTCCATGCCTGGCTCTTTACACAGGTATTGTGGCTTCCAATGCAGGTTCACGTGCTGGCACAGCAAGCATTTAACCACCGAACTGTCTCTTTATCTCGCAAATGGTTTTGTTTGTTTGTTTCGAGACAGGGTTTCTCAGTGTAGCCTTGGCTGTCCTGGAACTCGCTCTGTAGACCAGGCTGCCCTGGAACTCACAGAGAGCCTCCTGCCTCTGCCTCCTGAGTGCTGGGATTACTGGTTTTAGAGTTTTTACTCAAGTGACAACAGAAATCAATAATAGAGATTATATCTAGGGCTTAGGGTCATTTTTATTGAATTCTCCTTCTCTCACAATTTAATGAATGATGAATTAAAGGTTTTTTTTTTTTTAACTTGCTGTTCTTGTATTTAGCAATGCTTCCTTGCTGTGGAGAAGCCTGGAATTCAAATCCAAAGTTCTTCCTTTGTACATGGTAAATCTGAACTGGCTGCTTCCTCAAAGAGAATGCTTGAAGACTTTGAACAATGGTAAGCAACTTTTCCTGATTGCCAGAGAACAGTGCGCTGGGAGACTTGATATTCTAGGGACCAGTGGGAAAAAACAGCAAACCTTACTGGGTCAAGCCTAGCTGCCTGCAAGCTAAGGGAGACCAGAGGACACTGCCCGGGGCTTTTGCCAAGCCTGTGGTTAGAAGACCTAATGGAGAGAGTGGAGAGTGTGGACTGACTTTCACAGGAACTCTGGTGCCCCATATTTGACCACGTCCCCTGGATGGGGAGACCTGGTGGCACTCAGAGGAAGGATAGCAGGCTACCAAGAAGAGACTTGATACCCTATGAGCATATGCAGGGGGAGGAAGTCCCCCTCAGTCACAGTCATAGGGGAGGGGAGTAAGGGGAAAATGGGAGGGAGGGAGGAATGGGAGGATACAAGGGAGGGGATAACCATTGAGATGTAATATGAATAAATTAATAAAATATTTTTTTTTAAAAAAGAAAGAAAGAAAGAAAGAAAGAGAGAAAGAAAGAAAGAACAAAAAGACCTAATGGGATCCACAGTAAAGGATAGACTGAAGGCAGGATGGAGTACCGAATTGGAAGGCGGTTCATCCTTCCTGATCCCAGGCCTGTTTCTTGTACAAGGCCACACCCCCGCCCCAGCTGCAGCACATTTTGTTTGTTCCTAGTGCTGCCTTCAACCAATCACGTGGTGCAGAACCTAAGGCAACCTGCACCCGGTCCACCCAAAGCATCTCCGACCATCCGGGAACATTCTAGTAACTCCTACTCAGAATTCATCTCCGTCCACCAGATGGATTTCTTGTTCATTGACCATGTTATGTTATGGGTGGAGGACGTGGCATTTAAAGGCTTCTGTGGTCTAATGCTCCAGGGTCAAGCTAGACAGTATGGCAGCCCTGCCTGGCTTTACCTCTCTGACATAAGCATCGCTGGGCAGCTTAAGTTCAGCACAGAATGTTGTTGAGGCAGATGTGAATAGTGCGCTGGATTTCCTTTCTGTTACTGATACAACACGTTCAGTAGCTTAAAACAAGACAGATTTATTACCTGAAGTTGTAGAGGTCACATGTCCACACTGGGCCAGAGGGCCAGGCATCTTCCTGAGGGCCCCTGGGAGCCTTTGCCTCTTGCCTATTGTCATATCTCTGTCACTCTGATTCCAACCTTCCTTCATAGCTCTCTTAAGAGGTCCTGAGTTTCTTTTGGGCCCACCAAGACATCCATGATCGTGGCTCTATTTCCATATCTTTAATCCCCTCTGAAAAGCCCCCTTTGCCATTTGAGACCAAGTTCTGGGCTCTTTGGAGGGAGAGAAACGTCTTTGTGTCTGTTGTGGCTCAGTTTACCCTCCTGTAAAAGAAGAATGACAGTCTTCCCTGAGGAGCTACAGCAGGATTTAATGTGGTAATTTATACATGTAAATTTCCTACTCTGTGCTCGGCACAGTGGAGGTATTTTATTCTGGTCAGTAGCTTATAAGCCAGAAACCAAGAACTGTGGCTTCTCCCTTCTGACCCTTGAGTTGCTAGCTATTGCTGAGACCCAAGTAGGAAATCAATACACGTAATAAATAATTATCTTGATCGATGACAATGGCTACCACACTATAATTGCTCTAAAATGATTTGTGGATTAGTTATTATTTTGGTGGTAATGAGTGGGGTGTGGGACATCTGATTAAATGCTATTATTTATTACATTATTTGGGTTATTATGTTGCACCTGGTTACTCTAAACACCAGTTAGAGAAGAATTTGTCCACAACACGAATTACGGAAAGCAAATTGTACTGCCCCAACTTTTCTCCTTGGTCTAGAAACTTCTTAGTTTCCTAGGGTGCAGCTGACTACTGGAAAACCTCTCTGAACGTCCTGCCCATTAGGTCACACAAAGCCAGGCTTATTATTTAGAGAGTACACAATGCCCTCTCACATGGGGCACAGAGAGGAAAGAATTTTTTTTTTTTAAGCCAATTTCAGTCCCCTGGAGCTGCAAACTGCCCTCAGGGCAAAGAAGGCTGCAGAATAATTGGGAGGAGCCTGGCAGGCGGGGGCTGAGAAACTGAAGAATTCGTTTCTTTCCATCTCCGCCAATGCCACACCACTTTTTAAGCATTCCCCTCTGGTACGAGCCTGCACGTCAAGATAAACAATTAAATAATAAGCAAGGGTCCAATCAGGAAAACCATGGCTTCAGCCTTAGAAAATAGTGCTGAGAGTCACTAGCCTGTCTGTCTGCTCTTGTCCGAGAGCCGGGTTCCCATGATTAGGCAAGGGAAGTGGGTCAGGGAGGAGGCACTGTCTGCTTGGAAGGGGCGTCTGGGTCCCTGGACTTGGCAGGTTTATGCTTTTTCAGGATAACAAAGGTACATAACAGTCTTACTTTATTCTTCCTTCAAGCCACAGTGCAGCAGCCTGATTAACAGAGCCGTGGGTGACGTGTCCAAGGCATGGGGGTGTGGGGGCTGCACGGATCGGACCTCAGAACTGTGAGAGGGGGCGCCATGGCAGAAAGATAGTCCACTACAGTGGGGCGCCTCTCATTTAGAGGGATTGCAGAGGTTATCTGAAGCCTACATCTCTAAGGCGTCTTCCTGGGCTTCCGCACAAGCGTGTCCAGACTGGCCAAGGCCCAGGGGAGGCCACACAAACACAGGGCACTTGCGCAGTTCTGAACTACCAGCGCATGAGGGTTGAGCTTGACTAAGGAACCATTAGGGGGAGTGGAGGAAAGCTGTGTGGTGGACAGAGAGTGAATAGGCTTGATGTTTCTTTTGTTCTCAGGGTAAGAGTGGCTGGCAGGATTTGGGAGCTGGGCTGGCTGCGATGGCATGTTTCAGGGTCCACAGCTAATCTCAGTAATAAGATCCTGTAATACAGCCAGCCAACGGGTGCGCAGGGCAAGCAGCTTGGATCTAGGTCACAGTACCCTGGTTGTATAAGGAAAGAGGCTCTTTCGTGGCATCGGGAGTACAGGTAGCTAGAGGAACAGAAGCAAAGCACTCACTGAAGGAGCAAAGGGTAGCCTGAAGAGCCAACTTGGCTGGTTATAGGGCTGGTCTAGGGATTAAGGTCACAGTTCAAAGTGGAAGCTCAAAAATACTTTCCACGTGCCATGGTGGTGCATGTTTCTTGTCCCGGTACTCTGGGAGGCAGAGGCCGCCAGATTGCTGTGAGTTTGAGACCAGCCTGGTCTACAAAGGAAGTCCAGGACAGCCAGAGCTATACAGAGAAACCCTGTCTAAAACGAACACAAACACAAACAAACAAACAAACAAACAAATAAAAAACCTTTCAACACAATATCTCCCCAGAAGAACTGGGCAGACTCAGTCTTTCAGACAAACATAAGACGTACAGTCAAGCTAAGGGGTGAGCTGTGAACAGAGTGCAGTCTTTGAGACCTGCCTTGTATATTAAGTCCAGTGTCAGACCAGACTTGCTATATAAAGGGCTTTTAAAAATGCTCAGTCATCTTGCTACCCACAGTTTTGTTTTCCAGCATTTTAATGATTTGTGGTCAAGAGATGTTAAATGGAAATTCCTAAAATTAAGCAATTCACACATTTCATATTATATACATTTTAAATTCTACACTGTTCCGTGCAGCACAGTGAAGTCTCGGGCCACCCTGCCAAGGTCCCACCTGGGTCCTTCCCTTTGTCCAGCACATCCACGTTGTCCACCCTGCCTGCCTGCCTGCCTGCCCATTGGTCACTTAGTGGCCTGCTCAGTTTTCAGATTGTCACAGCGTAGTGGTGCTTGCTTTGAGAAACTCTTATTTAATAATAGCCACTGAGCACAAGTGATGCCAGCAGCTAAGACACCCCAAAGAGAGGCTTTAATGTGCTTCCCAGAAGTGAACATATTATGAGAGGTTGACAGAAAGAGAAGGCATTCAATAACCTTTTGTTACAGTGCATTATGGTTGTTCCACTTTATTATCAGTTACTGTTAACTATTAAGCATGCCTGATTTATAGAGTCAATTTTATTACAGTATGTATGTTCAGGAAAAAGGGATTGTACATATAGGATTTAGAAGGACCCAAAATTTCAGGTGTCCACTGGGGTCCCTGGAAGATATTCCCTTGTGGCAGAAGAGGGAATCACTGTGTCTCCATCTATATTCCTCCCAGGTACCATAGAGACACAGACAACTGGCCTAGAGGTCACCTTCTGGCACCATCTGTTTTCCTACCACTAATGCAAGCTTTTAGGGTGGCTTGTATTCTAAAATTCCCACCCTAGGAGGCCCGACAGAGGGCCCCAACTAGTAACAACCAAGAGGAAGTGGTACTTAGGTTAACCACCTTGTCAAGGCTGTGAGGAAACGTCCGACAAAACCAACATAAGTGGAGGAATGTTGTATTTCAGCTCACAGCTTTGGGGGTTTTCAGTTCAGGGTCATTTTGTTCTGTGTTTCTGGGCCTATAGTTGATGCAAAGCATCACCCTGGGGAAGATGTGGTGGGCAGAGCTGCTTATCCCATGGAAGAAACAAAGAGAAAGATAAGAAGTAGTCACGTAAAGAATACCCGTCTCTAGGCATGGTAGCACAATCCTTTAGTCCCAGAACTCAGGAGCAAGAGGCAGAGAGATCTCTGGGAGTTCAAGACCAACCTGGTGTACATAGTGAGTTCTAGGCCAGGGATACATAGTGTCTTAAAGAGTATATAAATATAAATATACAATATATATAAACACATATATGTATATATACACTTTACATTTATATTTGTGTATATGCATCTATGTATGAACACACACACACACACACACACACACACACACACACACACGCATGCACACGAACAACATGTCCCCCTGACTTTCTTCCTTCAATCAAGGCCACCTCTGCAGAGTCCATTGATGATGTTAGTGTCCTGAGGATCCAAGCATATCTCAATAATAGCACAAGTCTCCAACACATGAGTGTTTTGTGTATTGAAACCACGGTAACACCCAAACAGTTTCAGAGCAGGAGTCGCCAAATTTCGCAAACAAGATCACAAAGCACTTTGTTAAATATGAATCTCAGGGAGAACGTGAATAAAGTCTCACATGCATATGTTCCAATACTACATGGGATATACTTATGTTGTTCTTTTTTTAAATTTAAATTAAAAATTTTCCAGGATGTCCTATCATTTGCACAACTACCCTGTCACATAGCGCATGTAGGAACCAGATGCTAGGCAGGGGCCAGCGTTCCAGTGCCTAACAAATCAGGCAGGTGCCTCTTGGCTACTCAACCTCAGCTAAGGATCTATTTTAAAAGCCAGATCTCAAGTTAGCATGATGTTTGCCCTCGTCAAACATCCATTGAATTGTAGTTTGTAATTCACTCTTGAAAGTGCCACTCACCAATGAACCTCAAATATGCTCATAACTATGTCCAGTTATAGCTACTGCGGAGAAAGCTGGAGCCCGATCCAGACACGAAGGACAAAAAAAATCTCCCAGGCTGCCCATGGCCTTCAAACAGCTTGGGGATGTTTCTTCTACCCTGAACTCTCTGCAGAGAAAGAGACGTGCCGAGGGAGAAAGTAATGACTTTGCTCTCACTGGGCCAGAAATTCTAAGGCTAAAATGACCCAGAGAGAGCAGGCAGATTTGACAATCTGTCACTTTCTGGATAGAGTTACTCGTCAATCACTCCTTCCTGCTAAACTGCAGAAACGCCTTTTCTTTAAATTGAGCTATTTGCTCATGGTGCAGTTTAAGCCCAGCTGTTGGCATGAGAGTAGGGAGGTGGCTCCATGTTGTCCGCCTGCTCCTTCAATTGGGGGTATGTGTGTGCCCTCCCCTAAAGGCTTTCACTTACTTTTTTTTTTTCTTCTCATCTGAGACCTCACTGCTGGGATTGTTTTACATGAAAAGATAAGAAGACAACTGAAACTTGGTCTCACTGTATGGAGATAAGAACATGGTAGTATTTTATTCAAGAAGAATGTAATAACAGTAATCTAAAAATAATGATATCTACAAGGCCCTTGGCAAAGCCACCCAGGAAAAGCCACACAATAGATGTGAAAGCTTCAGTGAATCATAACAGCACCGTTCAACACCCAGAGACCCTGGAATCAGATTCAGATAAATGGGTCTCACCAGCTCTAGACTCAGCTGGATGCGGTCCCCCTTTTTTTCCTAGTGCCAGTTGCACGTCCTCCCCATAATGACAAGGTGTTGGCTCCCCTTCAAGACACTCAGCCGTGCAGAAGAGGGATGAAAAGGATTCCTTGTGAGCGTTTGAATGTCTAAACTTAAAAATAGCTCCCCCTCGGTCGGCCTCGTGGAGTTCCCTCCCCCTTCGGACATCAGAGAAGTGCTGGCTGGACTGATGCTCATCACACATCTACCTGTGTGAGAATTATGTAGACGCTTATCCAAGATGGAGATGGCTGAAATTAATGAGAATCCTGGTTATTCTGATCCCCTGGGTGGAAAGTAGGAACCGGCATCTTTAATGACTCCATACACCAAGCATTCTTAGGTACACTACGATTTTAAGAGCCATCAGGTTTGTCTAGATGCCTGACCCTAACCTTATCCTATTACCCATATTGTCATTTGACTTCCAGTGTGTGATTTTTATTCCTTCTTCTCAGTTCAATTCCGAGAGGACTAGAGGATGTGTGCATGATGAGCTAGCACCCAAACCCCATTTGACCAATTGTCCTCTCTTCTGTTCTATGTTTTATGAATACAGCCATTTGTTTTCTAACCAAGATCACGGCTCACTTCATCCTTGTCTGATCACAGCCTGTGGCTATGCCCGTTTTGAAGGAGGAGAGCTGAGAAGACAGACCCCATGGACTGAGGCTAGGCCAGGGCTTCAGTGGTTCCTGGAGAGAGCAGTAGGTGGAAGGTGAGGATAGCAAAGATCGCCTCTTGTCTTGCTCATTGTTGGTCCTGAAACAAAAGCCACAGGCTGGACTAGACTGGAATGTGAAGTCTGCATGACAGAGACAAGAGGGAGAAGATGGAGGTTGATGATGAGGCCTCAGTTTCTGGGGATGTAGATAATGGTGCCAGTTTCTAACTGGGTTATGGGTGCCAGTTCCTATCCTGGGCAAAATAGTCATGCCAATCAATGTTAAAGATGTCAAAGAATTGAGACCATTCTTATGTGAAAATCTAAAAAATGTAAATGTAAAATAATGTAAAAATGATACATTATTAATGGATGCAAATAGTCAAGTTGGAGCCAATGTTGATTGGGAGAGGAGAGAATCTTGAACTGCATTGAACACCAACATTTCTGAGAGATGCCCATGGAAGGGCTAAGAAGGAGAGTCAGGTCAGAGAGCCAGGAAGATGCTCAGGCTATGTAGCATCATGAAAAACAAAGGAGAGGGATCGGTACTTTCAAAGCTGACATGTTGAAAGTCCTAGTGAGAGAAAATAAAAGTTGGATGTCTCTAGTAATGGCTGAGTGATGGTGATGTGGGTGTGGGGGCCTCAGTGAGCAGTGAGGCTAGAAGCTGGCTTCAGTGTTTGGAGAAGATGAGAGATATAAGAAGGAGAGAAAGAGAATGAGAAAGAGAAAGAGGGTGGAAAGGAGGGAGGGAGGGGAGAGAGAGAGAGAGAGAGAGAGAGAGAGAGAGAGAGAGAGAGAAGAGAAGAGAAGAGAAGAGGAGGGGAGGGAGAGACAGACAAAGGGAGGGAGGAGAGAGAGAGAGAGAGAGAGAGAGAGAGAGAGAGAGAGAGAGAGAGAGAGAGAGAGAGAACATTCTAAGAGAATTGTGAAGGAGAAAAGAGTCCCATAGCTTAAATGGAAGGTGGACTTGGTCAACGATTAGGAAATGACATCGAGAGGCACTGAAATATGTTGAACTTGACCTTGCAATGAATGGAAGGAGTGATCCCTGCAGTAGAGAGCTATCTAGGTAGGCAGTCCCCAAAAGGACTGAGCAGCAAGGGCAGAAGGACATGATAATGAGACTGCCACCTGACGATACTCTATACTCTTAGAAGTAAACAGACATGGCAAGACAAGTTTAAGGGACATAGAAAGACTTAAATGGCTAAGTAGGGGAACCAGGAGGTGCAGGGAGAGGGAAATGAGTTTCCTGGAAGTTGTACTAAGTGTTGACTTTTAGTGACTTCCATATGTCTTTAAATAGTCTTTCATTTTCGTAGCATCTCATGCTGTTTGTGCCTCTCCATTGCAAGTCTCTTCGCCCTTCTGGACTGTTGTGAAGACATTTTATGGCACAGAGAAGGGGATACACGCGTTTTCCAGAAGAAGTGAAAGTATGGCCGATCTCGTAGGAGCAGAAGGACCCCGACTTTATGAAATGCTCAATTTGCGTTTTAGAAGGCAGGTATGTACCCAGGGTGCTTAGAGGGCAAGGGCAAGATGCACTGTTGTTCAGAAGCTAGACATACAGATCTTTCAGCTACTAGAATGTATAAATGGCCACGTCCAAGGAAATTAGACCCTGCTGTCTGTTTTATTCAGCTGTTCCAGAGTTCCTTACAAGCAGCCATTTCTGGGGATCCTGGGGCCACTGTTCTCGACCTGTGAAACCCAACACCCTCTTTCATTAAAATAGACTCTGTAACTCCCATTGCTTGGAGTAAAACTAATTGATAGAATAACCCATCTTTACATATAACCTGAAACATTTATGCACTGCCTTAGCTGTAATAAAGAGGAGACGGACGTGAAAGTAATTTAGGCTAAGAGACTGGTTTCTTTTCACCCCTCAGCGCTATGGAATATAGTAGAGAACATCCCATAATGTCTGTATCCAGCTGCAGTCTCCTGGAATAAATGTTCAGCTCTGTGGGTCTGGGCGGAGCTTATGACCGTTCTCTCTAATAATCTTTCTAGTGGTGATGCAGAGGCTGTGGTCTGTGGACCACGCCTGATGAGCAAGGAACCAGGGTGACGAGGAAGTACTCAGCGCCTTCCTCATATAATAAATACGCTTAGATTTCAGAGGAGTGAGATGCATGTATCTGAATATTGATGACCCTTTCTTTAGAATTGGCATTTTGAAGTAAGGCATATCTATGTGTAATATATGGCATATATACATTATATATGTATGTATATACATAACATCATAAGGAATGCGATGGTTTCAAAGACAAATTTATACAGGGCTAGCCTATTAGTGAGTCAAATGTATCACAGCATCACTTTTGGTGATGATGACAGACTCTGGGGAAAGTTTGAAAGGAACAAGGCATATCTTCAGCAATTTCCACTGTACTCTCATTATTGGATAACTCAACGCATACTGACACTGAGTAAAAAATATTGCACTTTATGCAAAACACAATTGGTCTCTGGGTTAAGAAACTGACAGATAGGTTTTAGACCTACATGCATGTCTGCTGGGACTTGAAAGTGATGTGGCACACTAGACAGTTCTCTGTTGTGACCACCTGTCTCATGCACTATAGGGCAAGCACAGTTCAATCTCTACCCAATAAGATCAATGGTAGCCAGGTGGTGGTGATGCACACCTTTTAATCCCAGCACTAGGGAGGCAGAGGCAGGCGGAGCTCTGTGAGTTCGAAGCCAGCCTGGTCTGCAAAGTGAGTTCAAGGACAGCCAGGGCTACACAGAGAAACCCTGTCTTAAAGACGAAACAAAATAAATAAACAAAATCAATGGCAATTCCCAGCCTTGAAACAATGAAAATATCCTTCCAGGTTCTCATTAGAACCTCACCTGCTTATGGGACAATCACTAACTTAGAAGAACCAAGAAAGGAAGAACAAACCAAATAGAAGCTCCCAGAGTCACATTACACCAGCACCCATTTCTCTGAGGAGGAGGCAGGCTGGGCTGGGTGTTCCAAGTTGAATTTGCAAGTATATGAAAGGACAAGAAGGGCTTGAATCACACAGCTGCTCTCATTGCAAAGAAGAGAGACGCAAATTAATAATCAAGGTGTGACTTGAGGTAGAAGTACACAGCTCCCTTGGCACAAAGCGGAGATGCTTCTGCTAAACGTATCACAGGAGGATAATGCACGGCCCTGCTGTTCATTAGCATCCTGGAGGAGATGGAAGTGGGTAGATGAGTCAGAACCAGGTTCTAGATGCTGCATGCTCATCCGGATTCCTGTGTATCCTCTTCTCGTACTTGTATTTTGGCTTTTGTGGATTTTGGAAGCTCTTCGAGGTCTCGGGATCTCTTATACCCACTGCTCTCTGTGTCTAGGATGGTTTATATTCTTCTCTGGATGGATCTAGTTGCTTCTTAGCTACAGTCGAAGGGCTCTTATTCAGGAAAGCATTCTTGGATTCCCAAGAGCCAGCCACAGGTGGCTCTTCTCTGACCACAGTGCTCTAGAAACCAACTCCCTTTTAAAGGCTGCTTTTGCTCCTGGATGATGACTCCCAGAGGGAGAGACCATGTCCGTCCGGTTGCTAGCACAAAGGCTTGACACCAAATAGATGCTGAGTGGTCATGTAATGAACGCTTGTGAGACAAGAACCAAGCCAGCAGCCTACAGTCAGCTTAGACTCTACTGAGAGATGCAGTATGGAAATAAGTTCCTCCATAAGAAGGAAGTCAGAAAGTGGAGAAGTTGGCTGGGCACCAGCTGTCTGAGTTCCTTCAGGTCCAGTTGGGTACCACAGTGGTTGCTGTATGTTAGTTGCTACTATATACAAAGGGCGAGGAATGTGCAGAGGTCCAGAGTTCTGGTGGGTGTGGATCAGCAATCTACTGGGGAGTTGGAGAAACAATTTGACTTTTGTTTTTCTGGGGAGTAAATTCATATTTTATTTATTTATTTATTTATTTATTTATTTATTTATTTATTTATTTGAGACAGGGTGTCACCATGCCTTGATTGTCCTGGGACTGCAGACCAGGCTGATCTCAAACTCATAGAGATCTGTCTGCCTCTGCCTCCCAAGTTCTGGGACACCACTCCATTCAGTTTGTGAATTCATGTTTAAGCAGGGCCCTGTCTTATTTTCAGCATCTTCAGCTTCTGGCCCGTGGAGAGATCTCTTAATTTCATCCACTTCCCATGATCTCATGTGTTCATGGGAATATTAACTACCTAAAGACTGTCTAGCACCAGAACTAAAAGCTATGGCCAAGGCACCTGTACAATGTAGAGGCCTTTGTAGGTTATCCTCAGCCACATGTATGGCTGTGACTTCCTCTGAATCCCTAGCAGGTTTGTCCACATGTGTACACTAGGAAACACTAGAAACAACTGCACAGGACGCCTTTGTCCAGCATCACACCCTGCAACACTCAGCAAACATTTGTCTTCCTGTGGCATGCAGGGGGCTCTCCGTGGCCCCAAGAACAAAGGGTCCACAAAGCCACGCAGATTGTGGTCCATGCTATGAGACAGACTGAAATGGGTAATGGGTTTGAGAAGAGAGTTATCTGGATTGTGCCTTTTCCTTAAGGTGGTCAGTAAGATTTAGTAACTGAGCAGATAGCTATCTGAACAGTAAGCCAAACGATCCATGAAGAAACTTACCAGAATGTTTATGGTACTGTTTAATTTGATATTTTCAATAATCCTGAAAGGCAGATAATTTTACAGGAGAGAGAGAGAGAGAGAGAAAGAGAGAGAGAGAGAGAGAGAGAGAGAGAGAGAGAGAGAGAGAACTGTGGAAATAAAACACCATCTCCAATATCATGTGACAGAGAAACACAGACATGTCCAGGGTCCTTCGTGCTACCGTGCCCCCTGCCCTCAGCTGTTTCCTCGCTCATCTTATTTTTCCGTCTTCTTTTCCCACCATTAGTTGGATTTTTCCCTTCCCTTTCTCTTAAAACTTGGGCAAAGAGAAGAGGAGTTAAGCTGGCAGTTTTAACATACACAGATTTTTCGCAAGCATGTCCCTTCTAAACTTTAAAAGCCTATCTCATGTGCCTCCATTTTTCTGCATCTCCCCACCCATCTTCCTGCTGCAGGTGTCACAACCTCTTGCTTCTAACTCATTCTCCTGGCAGCAGCTAGGCTGATATTTTACAAATGCAAATTAGATCACATCACTCTGAGCTAAAACATCCTCCAGTGGCTTCTCACTGGCACTCACGACAAAATTTCACTTCTCATCCTGACCTCCAACCCAGCATGATCCAAGTCCTTCCCATAGGTCCAACTTTACTTCCTCCCACATTTCCCCTTGGGTATCTTGTCTCAGTCATGCAGGTCTTTTTTTTGTCAGCATCTCCAACAGGGCATGCTTTTTGCTGGCTTTGTAACTAACATACTCTTGCTTGGTATAATCTTTTTTTTTTTTAATTTTTTAAATTTAAATTTTATTTTTTTACACATTTTTATTGAAAAATAAAATAATTCATGTTACATCCCATTTGCTATCCCATCCCATGCATCCTCCCATTCCTCCCTCCCTTCCGCTTTCACCCTATTCCCCTTCCCTATGACTGTGACTGAGGGGGACCTCCTCCCCCCTGAATATGATGCTAGGGTATCAAGTCTCTTCTTGGTAGGCTGCTAGTCTTTTAAAAGTAATGCCACTCACTTCCTTGTAGGCTCCAGTGTTGTTGGTAAATAAGGGAGCTTGTGTGCTGAGTCTGGCCGTGGTAGGAGGCTTTATGATAGACCTGTACCTCGTGTGTGTGTGTGTGTGTGTGTGTGTGTGTGTGTGTGTGTGTGTGTGTGTGTGTGTTGTTTCCCTCTCTCCAGTGTCATCCAAAGCAAGTTGTTTGCTTTGACTCAACAGCTTATGGCAAAGATGATGGGATGCTACCTCTGTAATAGAGTTTCCGAAGAGTGTGGCTTTTTTGTTGCCATTAGGCAGCCTATTGCTTTATTACCTTGCTTACTTTGATGAAGTTCAGTTCCACACTGAAAAGAGCCATGTGGCAAGAGACTGAGGGTGGCCTCTGGCCACCATCCATCAGGAAATTTAGGTCCTCAGCACAATCACCCATAGGAATCCGAGGGCTTAGATCTGAGGATTCAGAAAGGCCCACAGCCCCTGTGCTGACTCCCTGATGTAACCTTGTGAGGACCGAGGCAGAAGACCAAGGACATGACTCTGACACAGAAGCCGTGAGACTTTGAGCGAGTATGTCTGTAAGGTGCTCATTTGGGAAATTTGTTATACAACAGTGGGTGTCTTAGCAGGGTTTTAAGAGACACCATGACCATGACAAGTCTTATTAAGGGACATTTATTCAGAGCTGGCCTACAGGTTCGGAGTTTTAGTCCATGGTCACGCTGGTGGGAAGCATGGCTCGTGCAGGCAGACATGATGCTGAGGAAAGAGCTGAGAGTTCTACATCTGGATTAACAGGCAGCAGGAAGAGACTGCCGTACTGGGCATGACTTGAGCTTCAGAGACCTCAAAGCCTGCCCCTAGTGAGACACTTCCTTCAACAAAGCCATACCTACTGTAACAAGGCTACATACACCTCCTAATAGTGCTCTGCCTTATAGGCCAAGCGGTCAAACATGTGAGGCTATGTAGGCCGTTCCTATTCAGACCACTACCCTGGATGGCCAGCAGCCTGACCATTTTATACCTGTAAACATTGTATGAATGAGCAAATGATTAATATTATTTTCATGCCCTCACAGTCTCCAACTTAGGGACGGGGAAGAAAGTGCCTCAAATACTTACAATCAGGCCCCTTTCCAGGTAGCTATCAGCTTACAAAGCCTACATAGAAAACTCTGGTCAGAACGCCTTCCGGCCCTCTGAGAAGCTAGTTTTAAGCAAGAGCATGTACCTTTGACCTTACTTTTCCGAGACCACCTTTTCCTCCCCCAGGGATCCTATCCTGATAGGATGGATTTCATAAGCCAACATGCATCTTTTCTGACAGTGCCCAAGCTCTTTAGTGGTACACACAGACCTTCTGTTTTCTTGGCTATCACCAAAGCCATCCTCATATGCTAAGACCCCCCCCACACACACAAATGAATAATTCACGGTTTATGAGTACACTTCATGAATATACAGGATGCCATATAAAATAACATAAATGTTTCCTAATAGAATTAATACACTTTCCAAGCAGTTCAGCTCGAGGCAATTATTGCACTTCCTGGGAGATACAAATTACTTTGCCCTCAGCCTCATGCCAAATAACCCCCCTAAGACACACACTAATTACCCAGAAACACACCGCCTGCCATAGCTCATTGACTAATTGACAATCAGTTTAAAACTTCAGCGAAATATCTTAAAACTTAGGCTTCAGATTTAGCAGGGAAACACAGTTTGTTTGTCTGCTCATTTTGGCCTGCCTCATTGGCAAAGCTATGGTATGGCTTGTAAGTAATGACCGAGCAGGCTTATTATAATGATCAATGGTGAAGGGACAACATTCCATCATACTGCATAGCATTTCCATCTCTCATTTCTGTGATTCTATTAAGAACAATTACCAATAATATATCCGTGAATGTGATACAAAAATAGAAAGGCGGCCGCGTATGTAATGGTTATTGCTAATGTGGTCTGCTGAGCTCTGTGCACTGCCATCACGGACTCCTTTCGCGTGCACTCTCAGATATGGCCTTTGGGTGCTCTGTGCCCTTTGTGTTCTGATCCAAGCGTACACACTCACGCAGTCCACGCTGCACCCACACACGTTCCTCCTGCTTCAAGAGTAAGCTGTAGCCAAAAGCCCCTGGGAATCATCCTTTACATCATTTATTTCAAACAATTACTGGAGACTTAACTTCTATTCGAAGATGCATGAATATACGCCTACCTGAATCTTATTTCTAACCTCCTCAGACTCTCGAGGAGTTTACATATGACTGCAAGCTTTCGCTAGTGATTTTTCCGAAATCGTCCAGTCTTAGGGAGAAATGCATGCAAATTCCAAAGACCTGGGATGTGGTCCACTCACACATCAGTCTTAGGTACTTCAGAACAGATGCGGGGCAGGGGGAGGAGTGTGGCGCTATACGTGGACATTCTTGGTGGGGCTTCTGGACCGGCACCTCTGTTAATGTTGCATCTGGTTGCGTTCAAGGTGGAGGAGTGGGCTTGAACAACCAGGGAATTAATTATCTTCCACGCAAAGCAAGACTTTCCAAGGCAGGAAGAAAGGCGCTTGGTGCTGTGGATATGATGGCACTGACACCAGCTCCTTTTCCTCTTCTTTTTGTTTGTCTTCCGTCCTCTGAATGCTGGCTGGCTACCCCCTGCTCTTAACATGATGCCTGAAGGGTGTCTGACAGTGGGACTGATGGGCCTTAGTCACATCGTACAGGTACCCCAGGGGTTGGCCAGCTTTGACCCAGGCCCTCAGCCAGCTTCGGCTTGGGATTCCACAGCTAAAGCAATCACTTCTGCTACCAGTGCCTACCAGAGAGACCTCAAAGGAGGACTCAGCATAGCGGGACTCAGTGCTGTGCTAAATAAGCAACGCTTTGTTAGAAAGGGTCACACGGGTTCTCGAGTGGGAAATACCATAGGCAGGGAGGTCTGACAGGGGAGGGGGCTGTCTAATCTAGAATTTGAGTGGGTATGATTTAGGTAGGCAATATGAGAAGAAGAAGAAGAAGAAGAAGAAGAAGAAGAAGAAGAAGAAGAAGAAGAAGAAGAAGAAGAAGAGGAAGAGGAAGAGGAAGAGGAAGAGGAAGAGGAAGAGGAAGAGGAAGAAGAAGAAGAAGAGGGGCCCCATGTGGAATTGCTGTGGGAGTTACTTTGGGAGAGAAAGAAGTAGCCAAAAAAGAGTCCCAGAGCAGGACATAAAAACACTACCCCACGAGAAGTTTGTTCAGAAAGGAGGAACATCACGGGGGTGGTGGTGGTGGATGTCACGCATTCCTCCCCCATGCTTCCATCCTCAATGCACTTTGTTCAGCCATTGGATGGTTTCCGATCCAAGGATGACCTTGAGACTCTGAGCCTTCTGCACAGATGGAGTTCAGGGTAACGTGTATGTGTGTGTGTGTCTGTCTGTGTGTGTGTGTGTGTGTGTTCACATCCATTTATGTGGTGCTGGGGATCAAGGCCATGGCATGGCACCTGTTTGGTAAGCACTCTACCTGCTGTGCTAGATATGCCATTGTAAAGACGACAAAGTCTTCAAGGAATTCTCTCCTGCCTTTTGACTGTTTGTTAATGAGGGATTCTCAATATTGCTATATAGTAGAATAACTTAGGGAAAGTTTGTTTTTGTTTTTAAGTATTAAAGTCACACCCTAGACCAAGGAAATCATATTCTGGTATAAGTAGCTGGATTTCTGGGTAGGACAAAGCGCTCATGTATATCTGACCATAATGTACGGAAGAAAAGGATGAGCAGCGCTTTACTCTCAGATACTGATCAAACACGGGGGCATGGCCTGCCTCTGAAGCACCTCAGCTAGATGACTCCTACCTAACACTCTCCTTAGGTTCTGCAAGACATTTGAGTCTGTGGTCAGCCCAAGGCTGTAGTTCAATTGATTTGACAAAATCCAACCACAGATAAATTCTTGCCTGCTTTCCAAGTTCAGTTCTCGTCTACGAGGCTAGTCCTAGTGTGGGTGTTGGTTGGCGTTTTTTCATCAGCATCAATAACTATCATGGATGATGCAATGAAGCTGGACCTTCATTTGCTTATTAGGGATGGACAGCCTTCTTAGCCAATTGGGGAATAGAAAAGTTGTTGGCAACAGAAGAACTTCCCCCCAATTTTCTGTGATAGCCACAGTGTCATAATCACAAGCATGGCACATTTTAATGTGCATTTTAACATTTTTATAAGTAGAGAACGGAGATTGACAAAGTTAATAAAGTGCCATATTGTAAATCTTTATGCATCTTTATGCTTTGTCATTGACAGGTGCCTCATTCTCCTCTCATGTTCCCTCCCTTCCCTTCCCCTCCCCTCCCCTCCCCTTCCCTCCTCCCCTCCCCTCCCCACCCCTTCCCCTTCCCTCCCCTCCCCTCCCCCCTCCCCTTCCCTCCCCTCCCCTCCCCCCTCCCCCCTCCTCTTCCCTCCCCTCCCCTCCTTTTCCCTTCCCTTTCCTTCCCTTCTCATCTACTCTCATCTTCCCATCTCTTTCTTCTTTCTTTTCTTTTCTTCTCCCCTTCTCTCACTTTTTCTCTTTAAAAAATGTAAACATGTATTGGTCACACAAAGCTGATGTTTGACTAGGTTTGGTGCGTGTGCTGTGGTTTGGTGGCCTCTGATTTGGACACTCAGCACACACTAAATGCTGTGTGTTGACTAATTTCTGTGGTGTAAATGTTCTATACGCTTTCACTGTAGAGACATTGTACATGATGTCAGAAAGAACAGCATATTGTAACATAGTGTCTCCATAGTTTCAGGCAGTTCTTGGCCTCAAAAGCATCCAACCCATACAATTACTATGAGGAGGTGTTTTCAATGTTTGCTTATTGTGTTTTTAGTAAGCATCTTAGCACAAGTAACCCAAATTTTGATAATAGCTGTGTTTAACCATTATCTCCAAACCATTCTAAAACTATAACCAGCATCCTTTGCGATCTAAGAACAGACTTTGGTGTGTCATTGGGTAGGACCCTGTGTCTTTATTTTTTTCCAATGCTTCCGAGGGGGAATTCCTGCATACAATCTCAGTTATCAGTGCTTCTGGCCCTGTTCATGGTTGCCTGGGTTTCAAAACCTGTGGGTTCCATTATCAGAGGTCTCTGGCGAAGCCATCAAGTTTCTCTCTGATTATCCAGTCATCAACTTCTAGCCCTGTGTTGCCTGGGTTGTCACTGCCCTGAAAGGCTGGCAAAGTCTCCTTGGTCTTCTGTTCTAATCTTCCCCCCCCCCCTCACAGGGTGTCTCTGTGTAGCCTTGGCTGTGCTGGACTCACTTTGTAGACCAGGCTGGCTTCGAACTCAGAGAGATTCTGTTCTAATCTTACTGCTTTGTTGCCCAAGCAATTTTCCAGCTTTAATCTTAAATATTATTCATAGCTCTTAGGTGGTATTCTCCAGCTTTGCTCTCTATGGGAACTAGTGCCTGGCACAGAGTTGGTGCCCTTTAGATATGACAGGAATGAATCTTTCAGAAGTACGCAGGTCCCAGGGGTCAGGGGTCTATGGAAAGGGACAGTCGGGTCATGGAGGCTTTGTACGAATCGTTTTTCTGTTCAAGCTTAGGTCATTCTCCGGGCTTCCCACTGACCCCTAACTTCT
The DNA here is from genome assembly GCF_964271855.1 of Acomys minous. Lineage (NCBI taxonomy): Eukaryota > Metazoa > Chordata > Mammalia > Rodentia > Muridae > Acomys > Acomys minous. Next base: position 106,012,158 of record NC_140492.1, on the reverse strand, counting down.
GAAGAGTGTAGTCTAAGAGGGACTGGAGACCAGTGGGAGGAAAAACAACAGACAGGCTTCCTGCTTTGGACAGCATCTCTTGCAGGGACCAGGTGGTCTCCTTGAGGCACTCAGGGAAGGCCTGGGTCCTGGGCTCTGATGACCTCACCTCTCCCCTTTGTCCCTGAGACTGGCTTCCTGCTGGTGCTAATCTCTGGATTCTTTCCCCTTTGCCCTTTCAGCTCCCTCTGTAACAATGCCCCCTGCATTAAATTCCCTCTCTTCAGCTCTTTTGTTAGTAGGACCCTGTAGGATGAAGCCTGGGGTATTGTGCTGAGGAGCCTGGCCTCATGTTCTCTGTAGGATATTCCACTAAAAGCACCAGGGGATGGGCATACTATGATCAAAAGGAGCCTTCTTAGATGGTTTCTAGAAGATTTATTTGGCAGAGATATTGGCAATGTGGGCCACCCTAAGGGCATTTGGAGGGAGCCTTGAGGAATCTGAGCCCTTCTTCCACTACATGCAACGTTTTGAGTATATGTAGATGGGTTTTGTTCTGGCATGAATGCCCATAGCTTCCATCAGCTTCTCCGTGGGAATGCAAAAATATGTTAAGAATGACTGGGCTAGTTGTAGGAAGATCCGTTGAGAGTCCAGTAAGTTATTTTTCAGTGTGGGTACTGGCGGGAAATGAGATGGTGCCACCTTCGGAAGTCTGGGCAGAGTTGACGTGAGCAAACAGAAGATGGCAGACTGTCCTGGTTAGCAACGGTGTAAAACTATTAGACCCTATGACTGTAGGGTAACAGGAGGACACTGGGCGATTGAGGCTTGCTTGTGATGTGAAGGCTACACTCAGTATATAAACAGAGTTCTGGCAGGATTGAGCCACTCCATAGATGGGGACTCAAGAGAGGAGCAGAAGAGGAGCGCCTGGTTGACCATGTCCATCTTGCCCTGGGAGCCTGCAGCTCAGGGAGTCTGTGTGAGGTGGTGGGCAGGGCAGAGAGCGGGTGAACAGATGACCAGGGCCAGAGCATCATGCATGGAAAGTAACCAACACACGTAGGACATACTGCTTAAACTGCCCAAGAGGGAATTGGCCTGCAATGTCTGGTAGGTCCAGGCACTATTACTCTGCATCTGATCTGCATTCTCCTTTTGAGCAGACCTTTCCCCACTAACTTGTCCCTGCCTACTAAACCTGGATCAAGAGAAACAAAACGCAGAAAACGCCGTTGTTGACTTCGCTTTTCTGTTGTGACTTACAAGCTCTTTGACCTCGGAAGTCACAAAATGTGCCTGGGCCCCATCCATTAAGTACAGGAATTGGATCCGTTGCTCCCCGTGGTACCTTCTGTCCTGAAAAGGTTCTTTGGCTCTTTCCCTATTAAAGGCATTGAGCGTTCTGACTCCTTCTAAGGAGGTGAGCAGCCTTCCCTTGTCCGTTGTCACTGCAGTGGCACAGAGGCTGCAGAGGAGCAGTGACAGCTGTGCCCCAGTCTCTTCAAGGAGCAGCCTGTGCATAATTAGCATTTTATTGACTTTGGCCATGCTGTCGATGGCCAGGATTTGTACAGAAATGCTTCAATGCATGTCTGCATCTAAGTGCAGCCCAGGCTCCAGAGGTGTCAAGTTTGCATACCTATTTGCATCACATTCTGTGTCCTAGAGAAACATAAAGAAACAGCTCTGGCAACTCTGTTTACTTGGCTGGTGGAAGAGTTTAAGGGCTGCTGCAGAAGGGGGCTGGCTTTTTGTATGCATTTTTTTTTGAGCTTTAATTTTATTATCCAATGCAAATGATCTGTTCCACAAATGTGAAACAAAAGGACAAGAAAATGATCCCCATGTCAACATCAGGATGTCTGACTTAAAATCCCATTCAAACAACTCCCTCAAAAATGATCAGACAGTGAATACATTATTTTTTCTGACTTTGACAAAACCACTCGGCACAAAGAAACAGCCCCATGAGGTTGCAGATAAACCAACCACGTTAAGACTTAGCATTTTCATGTCAGTCACGGATTTTCTTAAGGGCCAAGTTACTGTTTAAGGACTAGTGTGTTTGGAAGAGAGAGAGAGAGAGAGAGAGAGAGAGAGAGAGAGAGAGAGAGAGAGAGAGAGAGAGAGACCCACAATCCCCTTTACGTACAGGGTCTGGATCAGTTTGGCCCCGATTGTGTCGCCTGCTTTATTGTCCTACTTCAAACACAGGGCCGTGGGCATCATCTCAAGGAAGGGCTGATTGAACTGTCGCCCTGACACTTGTCAGCTGCGGATAATACGGGTTTCAGTCTGTCATGCTCTCACATAAATGAACCATGACAGAGATAGACTGTTGAATAGAAAAAGCAGTTTTACTGTGGATAACCTTTCTTGAATAAATGCAACAAATAATAAAACCTGAAGGGGAGGGAGAAACGTACCTTTGAAGAGCAGGGGACATTCAGAACCAAATGGTTATTATCCTTTTGGGCCATCAAAATTGCCCATTTATCAAAAATGTGTTATTGAGAGAGAATGTAGAAGTACTATGATTATCATAAAAATGATAGCAAGCGAATCTGTGCGGTCTTCAGTATAATATCATATAACAAAACCCAGATTCAGCTCGCCAGCATTTAAAAACAGTCATTGTGTGAACTCCAAACGCAATCTAAAATTGTTCTTTGAAAATGGTGGCACATGTCTTAATTAACAGAGTGAAAGAAGAATCTGAATCTCTCTCTCTCTCTCTCTCTCTCTCTCTCTTTCTTCTTCTTCTTCTTCTTCTTCTTCTTCTTCTTCTTCTTCTTCTTCTTCTTCTTCTTTGTTGTTGTTGAAAAAGAAAGAAAGAAAGAACTCCCAACAGAAACTGTGAAAAGTCCATATTTCAATCAGGACAGTCAAAAGAATGATTTGAATTTACAGGCCTGTAATTGGAACAAATTGGAAACAAAAGAAGAGCTCATTCAAGCCACGTGATGTGGCCACAGGGCTTCTGTATACAGTATGTTATGAAAAAAAAATCATGTTTTTTTTTTAAGGCAGAGAACTCCACTGCAGGCTCCAAGCAATTTGCATAAATGTCTCTACCGTGATTTTTTTTTATTTATGGGACCTAAGTTTCTAATTAAATACTAATTAATACTATCACCAGAATTGTCTCCCATCCCCAGCTCTTCATAGCTTTGTCACTTTGATTAATGCACAGTCATTTATTAACTTATTTAACAAGCCAGGGTGCCTCATGACAAACTAGATTAAATTATCCTCATAACAGTCTCATTACTGAAAAAAGAGAGAGAGTTTTAAACTTAATAAAAATTATCCTCAATAATGTTAAAGGCTTTTCACCATACCCTTAAAAGATAGAAATAGGTTTCTTGTTTGATTTATAATATATGGAGTTGTATAAAGCATCCATTAATAAAATTTATAAGTTCATTTAAGCTTGCATATTACAGTAGTGCTGTAGCCCCGGGTGCTTATTATTTAACTTTTGCTGTAGTTATGAAGATAATTAATGTCCTGACCAGACAGGGACTAAAATACCCACTAGAATGAGATAATTAGAGACATAAATAATGTTTAGATTCTTGTGGGCTGCTTTCTAAATTAATTGTTTTGTTTTCTATCCAAACTTGATAAAGAAAACAAGAGTTTACCAAGACACTGGGCAGTGAAGGTTGGAGGTTTGTCCCTGGATTGGCAAACCCTCGGAGGCCAGGCTGTGTAAGGAGTAGCGAGATGTCTGTGGCAGCTGGTCATCCTGGCTGACTGTTCAGCCCTCATCACTCCCTGGCTCCCTCAAGTGGCCAGGTGCTGGCGAAAGCCTACCCCTGCAAGGCCTGCTGGGTAGCGGACTAGTTGGGCACGTGAACAAGGTGACTCAGAAACAGGAACTGAAAACATATTTTCTCTGATTGCTGAGATAAAATTCCAGTCTTAGATTCAAAGGAGAAAGAGCTCCATGTACATGTGTTGACAAACCATAATGCAGGAAGGAAGTTGTGGTGTATAGATCCTGCTGCAAAGTAAATATGCATAAACACTGGAGTCCCACCGGGCCTGTGGAGCACTGACACTGGCCGGGCTAGTGTTTAAGGCTGGTGTGTACTCTGTTCAAGGGCGTATTCTGTCCTTGCTTTTGATTTCTTGTTAAATAGCACTTTTCCAAGCTCTTGGCATAGCCTAAGCTCCGGGAAAAGGTCCCTTTCTTTACTCTCCCTTCATTGATGGAAATGAGGTCATGACTACCTTTTCTTTAAGGTTGTCGTGTTCCGAGACCCTGGGTAGGGCTGTCGGAAAGAAGCACTTGCTCTTTGGTCACAACAGGTAGAAGTATAATACCTTGCCATTTATTAAAAAAAACAAAACAAAACAAAACAAAACAAAACACCCAAACCCTTTGACATGCAGGGTGCTGTCCCTGTCCCTCTAGACTCCTGAAAAATTTCTGAGAAGGGATAGTTGGTATGATTAATGAAAGAACATGGTGCGATTTTACTTTATAAGCAGAGGATTGGAATCTGGCACTTTCTCCTTCTGCATCCCTGGTTCTTTCTGCTGCTTTGCTCTTCTGCATCTCTCCCCATTTCTTCTTTCTTGCATTCCTTTCCTTCTTATGTCTTTTCCCTTAATTCAGAGCAGAAAGAGCAAGAACCCTGCTTTGTTCTGATACTCCCTCACGGGTCAAAGTGGTACAGGCTATTTTAGCAGAAATCCTGTGCTTGGAAGAATGGTTCAGAGTTTTATCTGAGGTTAGTGTTCGGGTGATAGTATCCCCAATTCACGTGCCATTCCTGGGCAGATGGTAAGTGCAAGAGTCTTCTAGGAGAGATCTATTAGTAAGTGGTGGCTTTGGCCAAAGACAGATCAATAGTAGATGAAATGTTGGCTGCATCTTTCTCCAAGCCTCTTGCAGGTAACTTTAGTTGAATTCTATGTATTATGTTCCCAGATTTGCCCACTATTTCTTTTGAGTACGCAGATCAAAATCATTTAAGCAAGGCATCTCTAGGAGGAACAAGTGAGATTTCACAGATTGATGTACCGTGAGAAAAAAAAACAAAACAAGCAAAATGACAACAACAACAAAAATCCTTGGCCAGCCCAGGGAGATGAAATGTGATGCTTCTGTACCTGTCTAGATCCTGCTTATGAGCATCATTGCCTGGCTTCCTAGTGCTGAAGGCTGGCGTGAATATATGGCCACATGGACTGGGACCACAGGTTAAGGATACAAGATTGGAAGAAGAGATAAGAGTCTCTGCCTCCAGTCATCAGGGCGCACACACACACACACACACACACACACACACACACAGTCATACACACACACGGTGCCCCCTACATCCACAGAAGGAAGTCTGGTCAAATGCACACCTCCTAGCTTCTTACCAACACTTCACCTAAGCCCTTACTTTGGAAGACAGGCCTAAATTCTGGCCTACACGTTGCCTATCTAAGGCAGTGACATTAAAACTTGCCTTTTTGTTCATCTCTTCATTCTGATATAAAGATCCTTCTTTGAAGCTGAGTCTGAAGGAGACGGGTTGTGGTTGTGTTTTGAAGCCAGGACTGCTGCAAGCATTGGAGTAAAAAGATTCTCTAGAGGGGCCCATTTTCAATTCTAAAGCAACGCCCCAGAAGGTTTGCAAATGGTCCTAATGGAATTAGCAGTTCACCATGATGCACCTGCCCCTCCCCCAACAGTCAGGGTTAGTCAGGGTTATTGTTTATTGGTAAGACAGAGGGATTCAGTAGGTAAGCAGCCCCTCCCTCCTTTCTACAGCCTCAGGGCCACACCAGCATCCAGTGAGGACTTGCTGACCTATTAGAATTTCCCTTGTAGTCATGCAACTGCAGGGTGGAGTCACCACAAGTGAACACAGTTTGGTGCAATGGTCATTTTTCATGGTCACCAGACTGCTGGGTGCTGGTGACAGGTTGAGAAGGAAGACGTTTTCTTGTACGTTGGTTTGGTTGTGGCTCTTTGAGGGAAGGAAGACGTTTTCTTGTACGTTGGTTTGGTTGTGGCTCTTTGAGGGCTAACAGTTCCTTTCCCCTGAGCTAAAAGAGTAAGTTGTCAGGTCATCTGAGACAGTGTTGGGGATCTTGTGTCCGCATGGTTCCAAGAACGCAGCTGTGGAAATGGGGAGAAGGGAGTGATAAAGCTTGGAGGCTGTGTCTACACCGCGTGGGCTTCATAAAATTACCCAAGGAGAATGGCAGAGACCACTGAGGAACTTGCTTTTGTCTTTTAAAGTCTTGTATTTTATACCTTTCCATTTTGGTAGCGTTTTTGAGGTGGAGGAGACACCAGTCTATTAGTAATACTTAAGAATAAATAAAATGATGGGAATATGAGCTCAGTTATTTCCTTGCTTCTCTGTTGCATGCCCAGTATGCAACAAAGCCGCAGAGTACTGGATTAGAGTTACCACGAAAAGCCTGGTTGACGTGCTGAGTGGTTGAACCTGGGTGGATAGAAGAAGGAAGCAAACCACAAGGGAGTGGAGAAAATGGGGGGGGGGGGAATGAAAGTGGAAAAAGTCAGGAGCAGAGAGCCTTGGGGACATTGAAAATAGGTTTGGTGGGATTAGTGAGTACCATGCAGAGAAGAGATGGTTGTGATTGGAGAGCAAGTGTGGGGCGGGGCAGGAATTGTCTCCGGTAGCAGGATTCCAGGTGGTCATGGTTAGCATGGGGTTAGGAGAGCAGGCGTAGGAGAAGTGGAGGGCAAATGTGTTGAGTGTGATGTCCATATGGAGACTGAAGTCTCTGATGTGCAGGCAAGATCTGGAGTGCTGACAGGCAAGATGCCGTAAAGGAGTCAAGCAGAAGAGAAATGGTCTCTTGGAGGACAAAGAGGATATGGATCATGTCTTTGAAGGTCGTGGGAGGGTGAGGTACCTCCTTTGTGGGGGGCAGAGATGGGACAGGCTGTATCCTGACTAGAGTGGAAACAGGAATAGAGTAGGAAGGACTTGCCATCCCACCAAGGTAGAGGGAGTTCCCTGCCATCAGATGAGGTTGGTGAAGGAGTTCAGAAGTTCAGAAAGTCCTTGGAGTAAGGTCTCCATGGAGTAGGCATCAGCAAGATGCCTTGGCTAAGGAGAAGAGGGAACAGCAAAGAGTGCTCAGACCTGAGCCATCTTCTACACTGCGGATATTCTGCTGTTAAATGCTCTGAGGGGACTTTGTGAACTAAGCAACTTCATAGAAGTGAATGTGTGTCAACACTGTCATTCAAAACTACAAAATCAGCTATGTGGACAATGGCAGCCATAACTCATCATAGACTATGCATCAGAACACGTATAACCTTTTTTCAGTTTATCTTCCTTCCTTTCTTTCTTTCTTTCTTTCTTTCTTTCTTTCTTTCTTTCTTTCTTTTTTATGAGACAGGGTTTCTCTGTGTAGCCTTGGCTGTCCTGGACTCGCATTGTGGACCAGGTTGGCCTCGAACTCACGGGGATCCACCTGCTTCTGCTCCCGAGTGCTGGGATTAAAGGTGTGCGCTAGTTTCTTTTTCCAAGTGATTTCTCTGCTGTTTCCCATAAAAAGACAACTATTTTAGGAAGTAGAGCATGCCACCTTCCATGCTACCTCCACTTACTCCACCTGTGCCAGGTTCTTTCCTCTCTTTAAGAACTGCGTAACATTTTTAGTGTTTTGGCTATTTGTATTTGACAGCCTTGTTGATTGTGTCATGGTTTTTCTTGCTATAGGTAGTATATTGTATATATGTGGAATAATATAAATGTATATGTAAAAAATAAAAAATGTTTAATTAATAAAAAAAAAAGAACTGCAAAGCAACTTGTATGCTGGCTATCACAGAAGCGGTGGCAGTGGTGGCCGTGACCCCTCCTACCTTAGTAGAACTCATGCCTTTCCCACCTGGCCACAAGAAGGTGGGTGACTTTATTCACACTACCAGGTGCTTGGCCATCAGTTATCCTAACTCTCCCTCTTGAGGAAGCTACTGAAAGCACTTTGAGGATGTTAAAGCACTTTGAGTGTGTTACGAAATGATTGATTGTTGCCACTAGTTGGACTGAGGGAAGCCAAAGCTGTAATACCCTGACCAGTGACTTCCGGGGAAGATGGATTTTCCACACGCAGTGGAACTTGCACTGGGTGCTTCTGAGACCACGTCTTTTCATTCACTCAGCCTCACTTGCCTCCCCTGCCTCTCCCCAGGTGTCTGTGCCACTTGAAATTGTCACAGCTCTTCCAGTCTCTATTCACCGATGACAGCTTTTTGTGAATGTTTTTCAAGTTAGGATTCACTATTATTCTATTCCAACATTAGCACCCGTCTCTGGTTATAAGGAAAAAAAATTTTTTTAAAGCGGTGCTGAACATCTTCAAAATTTAGGGTCAACCCTCATCTCCAAACACCTGCAAAAAAAGCATTTAAAAAGAGCCAGTCTCAGGGTATGGTTTGTCTTTATTGAGCAAATGCATTCAGAATGCATTCTGCAGGTGTTTTGACAAGAACCCAGAAACATCTTGAGCCACCAAACTTCTTTGAAATGTGAGACTTGAACATCATTTCTATTCCAGGACAGGTATTAGGCATCGTGCTTTTTATTGCTTTCACTTGTATCATCTCATTGACATCTCAGAACTTGGTCAATTAGCAACAGCTTGGTTTTTCAGATTAGCTAAAGGAAAGCGGAGGAAACTCATCAAAGTTTGCACACTCAGCTTCTCAGTGCAGCCAGGACTAAAGCCCTGGCTCTATGCCCAGTTTTCTCTCCCAGATTATCCTGCCATTCAGTGCTGAGGAGAGATTAGACAGGAAGGTTGTTTCTGACTCCATACGTGACAACTTGGAGCTGGAAGGGACCCAGGGCTACGCCTAACCCGAAACCCTCCTTCTCAGGCATCAGGTAGAGGTATCCAATGGCAAATGCAAAACACGAGATTAAACACCTCGAAATAGTATCCATGCATAGAAAAGGACCGTTTGGTAAATGTACAAAAAGATAGAAAAGATTTGTATGTTGTCTTTGTATAGATGCCATGCTAATCTTGTCTGTATTGTTCCAGATTTAGTATACATGCCATTAAGTAAGCTCAGGAATAGTCTAAAATGAAGACACTGCAACAGAAAATAGTATTGACATAGCAAAGGCAGGTGTCATTTTGGGAAACTTTTGGTAGTTCCATGTATGTGTATGTGTAGGGTCATGACATCAAATGTACTCGCAGTGTGGACTGTGCTAGTGAACACGGGGAAGCCACTAATGCAAAGGAGAAAGTGTTGCCATCCAAGTGCAAATACTTCCTTTCAGTCTCTGTTCAACTGCCTGTGTGGTCCTGGCCAAGGACTTAACCCTTGCTCCCCGGCTTCCATCTCCCAGACATGAGGTTCCATTTCTTTATCTTTAAAATGAGCTGGCTGGACTAGATTCTCTTTGCGATTCCTTCCTCTGAGAGTCTATCCTGCTGGCAAATCTTTTACGGCATAATTAAACACTAAAGCCTTCCAAGTGGGGAAGGTGGGGGCGGGGGGGGAGGGGGGAACGTAGTGGAGCAGCAAAGACAGGCGCTAGCCAGGTGCAGTCACCTGATGGTCCCCGAAGCAGCTGATCCCCTTGCGCTCTTGCCTGCTGCTTGTCGTCATAATGGTGGCACCCCAAGATGCTGCTGCCACGAGGGCGTGAGTGATGATACACTTGAATCTGAGTTGGAGCCCGTGGACGGCAGTTGGGGTGAATTCTGCCAAGCACACACACCTGGTACCGCGCTTGGCATTGTTAGGTGCTCAGGAGAGGGTCTTAATGACAAACATGATATTTTGCAAAGGGAAGGCAACTTTGATAGAATGGGTTGCAACTAAGAGGCAGTGTGCATTCTGCAGTCTGTGTGGCCCTGGAGTCATAGAAGCCTTTCTTGGGCAAAATTAAAGCAAAATGAAAGAAAGAAAGAAAACGAAACAAAAATGGGAAGCAACTTCAGAAAATAACGTGATGTGAAATTCTTAGTGTAAGCTCTCCTTTGGTGTAGCTTTGCTCTTCTTCTGTGAAGAATGGGAGTCTCTTATCACGTTTCACTCATTTGATGGGTAAGATGCAAAATTAATTTCATGGTGGAGAAACACCTGAGAGGTTGCTTGTTTTCTGCTAATACAGAAGACGTCTTTGATATGAACACATGGGAGTGTGTGTGTGTGTGCGCGCGTGCAGTGCATACCACAAGACTGAACACCTTTATTCAAGTGGGTGTTATTGTGAAACAGGAGAGCTGATAAATGCATTAAGCACATAAATTACTTATCGATTCCGGGACAGCATACAACATGACAAGAAATGAAATATATTTGTGCAATATGCTCACACGCGGAGACGTCGAGGGAGTGTATTTTACTTTCCTACGTGGAAGCAGAATGCCAGAAAGCAGTCTGTCTTTGAAGAACAGAAGTACAAAGGTGTTCCAACAATCGGAGGTTACAGTTTTGCAAAACTGTTTATTAATCGTTGTGTCTGGATATAGGGCATAGAGAAGATAGCCATCTTCAGCCGGCCTCGATCTCTTTAGCATACCTCAAACTCAACTTCACCTCCTAGGTAAGACTTAATAAGATGTGTCTGTTGGCCTGCAGAAAAACCTGCTTGGGAAGAGCCTTGCACGTCATGAAACAGACTGGAAGTGGTTGTTGAGCACTGCATATTTAATAAAAAAATAATAAATTAATAATTGGATTGCTTTAGTACTTGAAGGGGGTTGCTGATGGCTCAGGCAACACAAAACCTGCCTGAAGTCCAGGTGCATTGTGGGTATAGGCATGGAAAGGCCACGGGATGTCTTTAGGTGGACTGAAGATGACCCTGGCCAGGCGGGAAGCGATTCTGAACAGAGTCATCAATCTCTCTCTCTCTCTCTCTCTCTCTCTCTCTCTCTCTCTCTCTCTCTCTCTCTCTCTCTCTCTTTGTGGTAAATGGTGACTGCCTTTCCAGTCATGACCCGCCATGACTAAGCTAAACCAATGAGCCTAATGTGGGAAGTTGATGTAGCAAATTCTTGCTACTCCATTTACTTTTCAAAAACAAAACAAAAATATAAAATAAACATACAATGAAGTCTCAACAACAGGAAAAACAAAATTCCCAGCCTGTACTAACCTAGTGTCTGCTATTTTTGGCTGTGGGCAGAGTTGGCCAGAGGTTCTTGGGCCATTGGTCACCGTGCATAGCAGTCTGACTGGAATTTTTGTGAGCTGGGAAAGGGCGGTTATATTTGGCTTCTGGAAGGGAAGTCGGCAAGATAGACAGGCACAGCTTTGGGTCATAGAGTCCGAGCCAACAGGAGGGGAAGCAGTCACCGTATTTCCAGTCGAGGAAGTGGGTGGAACAACATAACTAAAACCTTTGGCAGGAATCAGGTGAACAAATTGCATGGACAGAGGAGTTTTTCCAGTCAACTAGACAGGCTGCCTTTGGCTGACCCAGCCTGGGACCAGGGCTATGGCCCACTGAGCATGACCTAGCTATAGCCCCCATGGGGCAGAAGTCATCAGACTTTGCTCTTCATTTGGCTCAAGTGCTTGATCAAGTCTTCTCCTGACCTTGCGGTCATGGGAGTTTCCACAACATTGTTCATTACTGATTTTTCCTCATATCCCACATTTGCTACTGGAAGATGGGTGCATTGGCCTTCCTACATGGTCCACATGGCCTACCACACCCAAAGGGCATTATAAAAATCATACATGGGTTAGGTTGCCTGCCTGCTTAAAGCTGTAGGTTATGGATATGTATAAAAACTATAAAGTTTTCTGTTGTGTTATAAAAAGAATGGCGCTCAAGTCATGATAGCAGAAAGGTTACTGTTTATGGACCTACCCCTAAAATATTCATTTTGTACGGTTCATTGGTTTATTTACAGTTGGATAAGCCACATAGACATACAAAAATGGTTCATTAGATATTCATTATGCCTCCTTAGCTGCTTTTTTGTTAGAAGTTCCCATGGTGCCAATGGCAAGGTTGGCATTTTCAGAGACAGAATCAATGCTCAAAACTCATCAATTTCTGTGAGGCAGTTTTGGTTTAAGGTATATTGATGATTTTTATAGAAGTGTTTTACCCCATTAAAAAGCTATAACTTAAACTGTGGTATGGGCCAGGCATATATTAGATGAAAAATGGCTTTGTGTAAGATATTTCAAATTTGTCAAATCTGCATTAAAGAAGTGTATTTTGAAATTGGTTCAAAGGTTGGGCGAATTCTCCAGGTGGAAATGACATTTTAAAAAAAATGGATCCCTCTCAAACAGTCTCTGCAGAATTTTCATTAGACTACATCACATTCAAGTTCAGCATTCCAAGAGCAGCTGGCGTGGTAGAGGCGCCTCTGTTACTTTCCTGTTTCCTCTTTCCTTGGAAAAGGTTTCAACTTTCTTATCTGTAATGGAGTGAGACGAGATAACCTGGAGCTTGAAACATTTCAAATCATTCTTGATTCATTCATTCTTCATTCATTCATTCATTCATTCATTCATCCATTTTTTCTTTCTTTACCATTTATTTATTGAGAACACAACATAGTTAAGCAACAACACGTGAAGCCCCCACCTTTGTTTTCTCACAGATGACATCCTGTGAGGGTAAAGACAGTAAATGACAGCATGATTCCATGAACAAGAAGACCCTGCAGCCAGTCAAGGAGAGTGTGGAGATGGTGACTGGTGTGGTCAATAACAGCTGCAGAGAAGCCACCTGAGAGAACAAGTAAAAGAACCTTCTAGAATGAAGGCCGGCCTAGATAGGAGCAATGCTCCTCCCCAAGTCTTGATAACTTGCTGAACTACCTTCTTGACCAGAAACTGGTGATGGGGCTGGGAAGGGAAGGGAAAGGAAGGGAAGAGAAGAGTAGGGCAGGGAAGGGAAGATGACTTCAGACAATGAGCATAGAGGAGACACGTGGGAAGGACACAGCTCCACTCCCAGAAGGAGCTCATTCACAAGAACCTTTTACTTTAGATTGAAGCTGAATCTTTGTGGTCTTCGTTTAGTGTCTGAAGGGAATCCAGGTTTGATGCTTGAGACTCCTAACACTCATGGCCTGGCATTTGGGTCTTCTTCCATCTGGCTTCAGTCCATGTTCTACTTGACCTGCTTCTTCTTCTTCTTCTTTTTCTTTTTTTAAAGATTTATTTATTTATTATGTATACAGTGTTCTGTCTGCATGTACAGAGGGCGCTAGATCTTATTACAGATGGTTGTGAGCCACATGTGGTTGCTGGGAATTGAACTCAGGACCGTTGGAAGGGCAGCCAGTGCTCTTAACCTCTGAGCCATCTCTCCAGCCCTGGCCTGCTTATTTTCCTTCACACCACCCATTCTAGCCAGAGAAGTCTTCTGGAGACTCCCCATTGGGCAGAGAATGGACACCATTCTGTGTGTTCTTGTCATTCTCCCTAAGCAATGCTTGGTCCATCTAAATCTCAGCTCCATTCTTATCTGTAGGGACCATTTCCTGGCTTCTCCACCCTCAGTTCTGGGAGGGTCATGTACATCAGCACCCTATGCCCCTGACTGCCTTCATGGGTCAGCTCAGGGGCATGCAGTCAAGGAGAGATGCAATTTCGCTCATTTAGTGCATACACTCAGGTGGTTTGCTTCCTTAAGGGGCATCTCATGAAGCTCCAATAGCTTTCTGTGTTACTTATAACAATTACAACACTATCGATTTGATATTTATTTTGAAGCCTAAACTAAATTTATAGGACCTAAGATGAGGTTCAGAATTGTATAGTTTTTGGCAGAGTTTGATTTGCAAGTTGATCCTCTACCTTATCTCTCTGGTTATTCCAAGATTCTGAGAGTGTTTAGTAAGATGAGAGGAGGTCAGGCAAAAATATCTTACACCAAGAGTCCTTTGTAGCTATAGCTGATAGGCCACACAATCAATGCCCTTCATTTCAGTGGACTGTCATTGGTCTTTCATGGACCTTTGCCTGCTTTTGAAAACCTCAACTAAAAAATGGATTAAAAAAGGATGTGGTATATTTGCACAGTGGAGTATTACTCAGCTGTTAAAAAGAAAGTAACATCATGAAACTTGCGGGTGAATGGAGAACCAGGGGAAAAAATGGTCCTGAGTGAGATAACCCAGACCCAGTTTAAAAAAAAAACATAGTAGATACTCACTTGTAAGTGGATATTTGCTGTTAAGTAAATTATAAGCATGCTATAATCTGCAGGCACAGAAAGGCTAAGTAACAAGTAGGGCTCTAGGCGGATGCTTTCTTCTCCCTGGGAAAAGGAAATAGATTTTGTGGGTGGACTGGGAGTGAGTGGGGATGGGAATAGGAGGGATCAGGTGGGGTGAGGAGAAATGAAGGGAGAGGTTGTGGGGAGAGATGACTGAAATTAGAGCGCATTTGGGTGTTGATATGGAAACCTAGTGTGGTGGGAACTCTCTGGAATCAACCAGGGTGACCCTGTTGAGGACTCCTCATAATGGACAATATGGAGCCTGAGCCACTAACCTATTATAACCAGGAAAGGCTTCCTGTGGTGGGACCAAGCCAGCCACAAAACCTTTGACCTATATTCTGTCCTGCCCTCAAGATATGCTGAGGCAATAGTGGCCCAGAACTTGTGGCAGTGGCCAACCAATAACTAGTGCAATTTCAGGCCCAGACCATGAGAGAGAGAGAGAGAGAGAGAGAGAGAGAGAGAGAGAGAGAGAGAGAGAGAGAGGGAGAGAGAGAGCGAGCCCATGCCTGACACTGCCTGAATGACCAGGAACCAGAAGCTGTGGAGAGCTAAGCAGAAACAAACATTACTAGCCAAATTAAAAAAAAATTCAATGAAATGATTCCTAATGTTCTGCTGTACTCATAGATCACTGCCTAGCCCGGTCATCATCAGAGAGCCTTCCTCTGGCAGCTGATGGGAGCAGATGCAGAGACCCAGAGCCAAACATTAGGCTGAGGGAGAGCCCAGCTTGGAGGTCTCCATTGAGTTCCTGTCCTTGGAGCTCAGGGAATTGCAACAAAGTGGGGAAAGAAGAATTGTAAGAGGCAGAGGAGTTGAGGCCATTGGGAGATCTCAGCCTGTGGAATCAACTAAGCAGGGCTCGTGGAGGCTCACAGAGACTGAAGGCCCAAGCACAGAGCCTGCATGGGTCGGCGCTAGGTCCTCAGCATTTATGTTGTGGTTGTTAGCTTGATGTTTCTGTGGGACTCCTGGTAATGCCAGTAGGGGGGGGGGCGGTGTCTCTGACTCTTTTGCCTGCTCTTGGGACCCTTTTCTTCCTACTGGCTTGTCTTTGTCCAGACTTGATGCAAAGATTTGTGTCTACTCTTATTGTTATCTTCTTGTGCTGTGTTTGGCTGATGGTCTTGGGAGGTCTGATCTTTTCTCGGGGGAGTTGAGAAGGGAGGATCTAGAGAGAGAGGGAGCAGAGGGAGCTGGGAGGAGTGGAAAGCAGGGAAACTGTGGTTGGGTTGTATTGTATGAGAGAAGAAATTAAAAAGAAGAGGAAGAAAGAAACCCCTCTTTCTTTTCACGCCATAAGCTTCACACCCGTTTCCTACTTACTGTGTTCCAACTGCCCTGGCCCTCTTTTCCATTTGCAAGGCTGGTGTGTTTCTCCTTGCCCCGGAGCCTCTGCAGCTTCGTTCCCTCTGTCTGGAGACTTCTTGCCCTGTTCCTCTTTCTACTCATATTTTAAACATTAGCTCAAGCATCAGTTCTTTGGAGACTCCTAACCCAAACTCTGAGCCCAGGGCAGGCCCCAGTCATGCATTCTCACAGTCTCTGCAGTGACAACATTAGTTGTGTAAGTACTTATTTAACGTCTCTGTTCCTCACTTGAATGTGAGTTCCAAGAGCACTTGATAAATAGATATTTTAAGAAGACAGAATAAACGAATTCTCCCAAAGAGCCCATGAACACTTTGACGTGCCAAGCAGCTAGTTGATATTCAACAATTGTTTACAGAATTGATATGAAGTGGAGGGCAGGAATCTTATCTAATAATGTCTGTTTTCTAGATATGAGTTAGTGCACAGTAGGAGTGTGTTGCACATACATAACCTGTTACTTAAATGTTCTGAACAACCTCTGAGGGCTAACTCCTGCACCCCCACCCCAAATGGGGAGGTGGCTGGAATGTAGTTCTTACCAGTGCCTATGAATTGTTCTTCAATGGTAGTAGAAGATTTACTATTATTTTTGCGGAAACTTGAGTCAGTCAAGGCGGGATACCGGGCTATGATCAGCTGACCTGATGTGCCAAATACTGAAGGGAACTCGGGACCGTAGAAGGCACTAGGATGATGCACCCGCACATCTGAAGAACAATGACAGTTTCTAATACTTTGCCCCTTTGTTCCCCTCACTCTACTTGCTTTTCTATCATCTCAACCAATCCAACTCTCGGGTTCTCAAATGGGGTCACCATATGTGCCTCCAACCTGACTTGTATGAAGCCTTGTTTTATTAGTCACAATTAGTTGCAGGTGCAAAGACTGAGGGCACAACTAACTGTGTCTGGAATCACCTCCTCACATAGGCAATTAAACACTTGCACACTCAGAATTAGGTTCAAGTGGCTAATTGCACCCGGAAGTAGGTAATTGCAGGTGCAATTAGCTGCAAGTGCAATTTTTCACCCGAGACTAATTGCTCCCAAAGTAAGGGGATGGGGATTAGAAATTCAGCACCAAATGTATACATGGTTATTGCAACCACCTGTGATTTTAATAGTCTTTTCCCCCTCCCGACTTCAAATGCAATGGCCTCCCTTTGGTCTTTATGAACAGTTAGATTACTTACTCTTTCTGTGCCTTGCTCTGTGGCTATCCCTTCTCCAATCTGGCCTTGTTTTCTTTGAGCAGACCTCTTTCTTTAGAATTCGCTCCTTATCCTCTGGAAACTCCAGATACTCAGGGACCATGTGTTCCTAGATTGTCCAACTGTACCTAGAGACAACCTTTCAGATCCAGCTGGGAAACGGCGATGACGTGAGCAGCTCAGTGGGTGGTAACTTCCAACTGGAAGTGTCATTTGGGCATGATAGATGGAGAGCTCTCCTGGTCAGCCCAGGCAAGAAGAGGTGGCCCTCCATCAAAGCCTCCAGAGACTGGTCTTCACTGGCAAGTTCAACCTGTCACATTTTTTTTTCATGAACTTTTCTCCTGTATCACCAGGAGTCCAATGAGGAAAACACTATATAAACATATCATTATATAATTATAGCATATGTTTATGCTATAAATATCCACATACCTAATGATTATAAAATTAAAGCATAAAAGTGAGTCTTACCTAAATTGAATACAGTAAAACTAACCAAGAAAACCTGAACAACTAATGCTACTATAGAAATTGTTTGCATTTGATTACATAAATATTATTTAGAGATGTAGTTGGTCACAATTATTATTTTAAGAGAATTTAACAAAGGGAATCAACCCATTTAACTCATATTATTATACATAGGGTTCGGTAAGCCTGAGGCATCTCCAAACAGTAGCTTCCGGAAGCAGCTCCCACCCTAAGTGAAGATGAGGCAAAAGTGAGGAGCCGGGGTGACTAGTCCTGGCTGCTCAGAGGAATCAGGACCCAAACATCTCCTGTCCACAGGGCAGAATCTTGGAGGAGGAATTCCTCAGGGCTGGGACCTAGAATTTTGGAGAAATGACGCTGGCTGAACTTGGAGAAGGGGGCAGAGCTGGGGCCAGCATTGAGTGGGACTGTGCTTAGCTAGCACAACATGGTGGATGGCTGCTAAGCACTTCATCGTAAAGAAGAAAACACGTCACAGAATGTACCTTGTAGGGGCAGATGGACAGAGCACGTTTTGATAGGATACGGGGAAGTGGCAGCTGCAGGAAAGTAAAGGGGCAGAATTAGTGAATTGGAGCCTTTAGGCTGGTGCCCTGAGACATTCCCCTTGTATGATTCCCTGCATCATAAAGAGCATGTATGTGTGTGTGTGTGTGTGTGTGTGTGTATGTGTGTGTGTGCGTGCACATGCATGTGTATGTGTGTTAGTGGAAGGGGAGAGAGAGGAAAGAGAGAGAAAGAGGGAGAAGGAGAGAGGCTGAGAACATCAGTCTGAGGAGTACAGCCTGGAGATGGCCCTGGCAGGTGTGCAGCCAGCTCTGCTGGGTGATTTTGCTGCACACTGCACTTCCTCTCAGCTCACCTGGCTGATGCAATCCTCTCTACTCTCCCGCTGAGAGAGTTCAGGGCTGCCAGAAGCCGACCTCCTGGCTTCTTCAGCAGCCTGCTTACTTCTCCGTTTCCCTGCTTAGTCATTCCCGAACGGAACCGGAACCGGACTGAATCCCACTTGCTGAGTTGGTAACAGCCTCTGCTGAATGCCAATCCGATGGCAGTCAACCCCTTTGAACTCCCTCTGGCTATTGAATCTGCCATTGTTTAGACTCTGCCGTGCTCACTGACTGATGACAGGCAAGGACACGGAGTGATGACAACCAGAGAGGGAAAAGGACATGGGGTGGGAAGGCCTCTAACTTGGCCTGGGCACCTGGAGACGCTTTCTTGCCCAGACTGTCTCTTCTGTTTCAGGCTCCGGCTGCTGCGTCTGGGAAGGTCGCTTGTGCTCACTGGCCGCAGGAAGGTGGTGGTGGTTGCTGGAGGCAGGGCCAGGCTTCTTAATGGATTACCTCCTCAAGCATTTCCACTTGGCAAGGGACACGTTTGTTCCTTTGCCCCTTATCACGCTGCTGCATTGCATCTGAGGTCTCTGGAGAGGACTCATAAACATTAGGGGAAGTTGGGTCACCTATCAGTGGTCTGGGCTAAGAACAACATTATTTTTCTCCCTTTTCTCAGGAAAACAAAAGCACGCGATGGAAAAAAGCTGGGGACAGGGAAAAGAAAACAACTTTTAAAAAAATCTAACAAATCTATCATAGTCACTAATGGCACTTAGTCCCCCCCCATCCCCTGCCCCTCCTGTTCCAATATTTCATTCAGTCATTTGCTCACTTAGTCCTTAAAAAGTAGCTCAATGCCTACTGTTTAGGAGGCTGGAGATGGGACCCTGAACAAAAAGCAAGGCTAACTCCTGAGAGCTCAGCCTCTGTCTTGCACGCACACTTTCTTTCATGTTGTGTCTTCACTTTCCTGTCTATCTAGAGAGCGTGCTGCATATGCTGCCTTAAAGATGCCCTCTACTCTGATGATTGCGCACTTTCCCAAGCAAATGAGTCAGAGTCCAATCAACCATATTGCTCCTGGCATGAACTCTGTTTCCAATTTCCATGGTTTTTAAAAAAAATTTTTTTTCTTTCTTTTTCTTAATTAATTAATTTATTTATTTATTCACTTTACGTCCTGGTCCTAGCCCCCTTCCTCCTCTCTTCCCAGTCCCACCCCCTCCTATTCCTAGGAAAAAGGGAGCCCCTCCCCACCCACCCTCCACTCATCAAGTTGCATCAGGACTGAGCGCATCCTCTTCCCCTGTGGCTTGGCAAGGTAGCCCTGCCAGAGGAAAGTGATGAAAAGGCAGGCAACAGGGTCCATGTCAGAGACAGCCCCTGCTCCCCTTACTAGCCTGAGCCACCCATAGACTACATCTATGTAAAGGACCTAGATCTGGTTCATGAATAGTCCTTGGTTGGTACTTCAGACTCCACAGGCCCTTCCAGGCCATGGTTAGTTGGCTCTGTGGGTCTTCCTGTGGGCCTCTTGTCACCTCTAGGTCCTTTTAGCTCCCCACTCTCCCCCACTTTTCCACTAGATTCCCTATGCTTCCCTCGGCGTTTGGCTGTGGGTCTCAGCATCTGTTTTGGTCTGCTGCTGGGTGGAGCCTCTCAGAGGACAACTCTGATAGGTTCCGGCCTGCAGCACAGCAGAGTATCTTTAATAGGGTCAAGGGTTGGCTCTCTTCCATGGGGTGGACCAGACAGTGGCTAGACATCTCCTCAATCTCTGTTCTATCACTCATCCTTCTCCTTGCACATCTTATAAACAGGGTAAGTTTTGGTTCAAAGTCTTTGTGGGTAGGTTTGTGCTCTCCCTGCCCCCCCACCCCCCTCCCCCCCGTCACCAGGAGTCCTGTCCAGTGGAGGGTGTCCTCTTCAGTCTCCGTGTCCCCTGCTGCTGGGAGTCTCAGCTAGAGCCCCCCTCACATCCTCCAAGAGGCCTGTTCTGACTTAGGCCTGCAGTATCTCATGCTCCCTGAGAATCCAAGTTTCAGCTGTGAGCATCATCTTGCCTGACCATGGGTCGTCAGCCTGTTTCTGTGTCTAGGTGGAGTGGTGTTCTCAGCCTTTCCGGTTGGAGGAGAATTTCGGATTCTTACCCCAGAGGAGACATTTGGATCCTGGGTAGGAGAGAGAAGAAACAACAATAACAATTATTATTATTATTATTATTACTACTACTACCACCTCTATACACACACACATACACACACACACACACACACACACACACACACACACACACACTCCTTTTCCTGTAATATATTTGTTCCTTCTATGTGGGACAGCTGAGGGTAGGGGCAATTAAACAAAAATTAATTTCACCTACCAGATATGATTAGCTGGGTCCGGATAAGAAGAAGCCAGGCATGCTCAGCACCTCACGGCCCTGGTACACTCCAGCCTGCTAACTGGAGAAAAGAGGGCTATGTTCATATGTACCATCTTAGACTATGCCTCACCCTGTGTCCCACCGGTATCAAACCTCAGCCAACTGGGGCTGGAAGATCTGTCTGCCGAAATACCCAAGTGACATCCTCACACTGGGCTGCTGTCTGGGAGAGAATGCCAGAAATCATTCCCTTTTCTGGGACAAAGCCCCTTTAACAAAGTGCCATTGTAAAGACTTTTCTGGATACTGGGCTTGTACCCCAGAGTCATTGAGGATGGCGATCTTTTGGTACAAGGCCCCTTGATGGTAATGCACAGATCTGGATTTAGGGGCTATGCTCTACTCCCAGAGTCCTAGGCCCTCGCCATGTGTTAGACTTGGTCCTGTGTAAGGGCAGGGCATTCTCCTGGCCCTGAGAGATGGAATATTGGAACATCCTCCTAGACAGTGCCACTTAAGAGGATTGGCACGCAGCTCACTTTCCCTTTGAAGGGAGGGTCCTCCTCTGAATTCCCATGAGGTCTTGGGATCCAGTGTTCAAATTGGCTTGTGTTTTTAAGCACCCCTGTGTGACTCTGTACCTTTATGTTAGGGCAACCTGAACTTTCAGATCTAGAAAGGTAGCCTTACTCAGACCTGTCTGTCTCTGTGTCTCTGTCTCTCTGTTTCTCTGTCTCTGTCTCTCTCTGTCTCTCTGTCTCTGTGTCTCTGTCTCTCTGTTTCTCTGTCTCTGTCTCTCTCTGTCTCTCTGTCTCTCTGTCTCTGTGTCTCTGTCTCTCTCTCTCTCTCTCTCTGTCTCTCTCTCTCTCTCTCTCTGTCTCTCTCTCTCTCTCTCTCTGTCTCTCTCTCTCTCTCTCTCTACCTTGAAACACACAGGACATAACATCAGCCTCTGTCCTTAAAGAAGTATGGTCATTACTCAGAGTGATTAGCCTGGGAGTAAGAGAGACAAGTTTCTCTCATCAGGGCAGGGGCTGAACTCTACCTCACAGGATGGAGTACTTCTGCAAGAAGCTTTTCCTTATGGCTCTGAAGGTTCTCAGTGTGCCACTCACTGGCCCAGAAGAAAGGATGCCAGGCATAGGATGGAAAACACAGTTGGCATCAGGCAAGTTTACCTGTACGGAGTCAGTTATCTGTGTGTGCTGTCATGACACCAAACAGCTTTTCATTGAACCGAAGCGAACATTTCCTTTCCATGGGGCACACGAGTCACTTCAGTATGAGATCTTGACACCAGATCTCAGAACTTTGGGGCTTTTAGTTCCTCATCACCCAGGGCATTGTCGAAGGGCCCTTTGTATTTCAGACATGTTCTGAAATCTAGGCCATCACTAGGAGTACAGACTATGCCTACCATATGTTAGGGGTGTTTGGTGACAATGTATGATGTCTCAGTACCCGTCTTCTCCCAGGGAACCCTCTCTGTGGTGGTCAGGCTCTTTCTGGAAATGTCTCACATGCCCCACCTAGTCTCTGGGACATCAGGGACTGGATATCTTGAACTGTCCCTGCTGGTGCTCATGGTGCAGGGCTGTGTTGTGTGTAGAGGATTTAAAACCAATAATAATATTGACTGTAAGTCAGTCAGCTTTTTATTATCCCCAGGTCAGCAATTCTAAACAATGTCAGTGATAAAAATAATCCTCTCACCAAATCTTTTGTTAGCCCATGTGCTAAAAAATTGCTGGGGTGACTGTTGCATTTCAATTATTTAGTATATATATATATTCATACATATATGTGTAGATGTTTATATGTATAATTAGCATATTTTATTTTATTACTTATCTCTTAATGAATACTGTATCTGTGTGGAAGTTAACTAAGAGAAGGTTCACTAAGAAAGAGCAGCACGAGATGGTTTGGGTTGGCTTCAGCGTCAGGTTGTGTTGCCAGTCACAGTGGTACCAGCTTTGTCCATGTTTAGACAACTGATGAAGGGTGATGGCATCAAGATGGCAAAGAAAAAAATGTGAAATCTGAGTTGATTTTTTGTCAATCAGCATAACGGCTTGAAATTTTCACTTGTGTTTAAGTTTAGTAATTCAGACATAAAAGTGATCAACTTTGAACAATATTTTTAAATTGAACTTTACTCTTAAAACAAACGAATGAACGAATCATGAGAAGAATGGCTACTGATTATTACAAAATTATTACTGAAAAATAGTTTTTAATCACATAATGGAGATTATTTTAAAAGTTTGACAAGTTCTGGGTGTCCTATATGGTAGGCCACTCCTGTACCAATCAGAGGACAGAAATCATGGCATCTATATCAGGAAGGAAACAGAAGGGGCTGAAGGATCAGGTGTGTGCTGCTCTACACACACCTGGGGAAGGCTGGACAACTCAGGCAAGTCTAGGTCCCAGAATGATGCTATTTCTAATGGGGTTGAGAACCCTGTGCCCTGGCTATACACTGCAGAGATTACCTCCTAGGCTAGCAAGGAAAGACCTTGTGTCCCATCTTACCCCTCGCCTGGGCAACACAGGGAAGACTTGTGCAAGCGTGTCAGTCCCTTGCAACTCTCTTTGCAAAGGAGGAAGAGAAGCTTTGAGACTCATTTCCCAGGGTCTGTAGCTCAGATGGGGTGAACCCCTGAGGACACTGAGAGTGGAGGCTCAGCAATGTAGTCCATAGCTTCCTCAGTGTGGACAGCGTTGTCTCTTGGAGAGCCCTGAATAAGAAGGACTTCTTTGTGTGATGGTCAGGCTATGGTCCACACTGGCTTTGGGTAAGCTGACTGGATGTCTCTGCAGCCACATCTTTCCAGCTGGGCTACTTTTGTGTTGTCTCTCAGCTTCTTGCCCCCTGGGCTTCGATGCCTAACGTCTGGATTTCTTTCCGTTGGGACCTCTTATAATAATAGTTGTATGACCATACAGTTAATGTGCTTCAACTGTCTTGGGAGATTATTCCACTTAAGGTCAACATGTTTTTGTTTTGTTTTGTTTTGTTTTGTTTTGTTTTGATGTGATAGGTCTGGGAAAAGAGATGGCACAGAAAGCAGGATCATGAGAGTCTTTCCTTCTAGATTGCATTGGGGGGTCGGGGTGGGAAAAGCCCTGAAATAAACCCAGTGTACCAGCATGCCAGGCAATCCCATTTTGCCCCACTCAGATGACTGTCATCACAAAGGCATTCAGGAAAGGGTCCTGAATCCCAAGCTTCAACATGGGGTGGAAAGAGACTAGGCGGTAGCTTGGTGATGTCTCTGTGTTTTCCCTGCCCACTCACAGGGGTTTTCACCATTTCTTTGAAGTTCTCACTTTCTTCCTTGGAGCTGCCTAGTGGCCTGGATGTCACTTTACTTCTGACTTCTGGAATGGAAACAGTATATTTGACTCATTATGGCCACATATACTGAATACAGGACTCTTTTCTCCTCACTGCACCTTGGAACCCTTTTCTGGAATCCATGTTCTCCAAAGATGCGCTCGTTGCATGTTAGTTTCATACTCACTTGCAACCTGCACACATCTATGTATTGATGAAATGTGTGTGTGTGTGTGTGTGTGTGTGTGTGTGTGTGTGTATTTGTATTTGTTGCTATGTTTCTATTCATCAGAATAACAAGGCATCTCGCAGGTGCCCCCAACCAACCAGAAAGTCTCTTCCAAGGAAAAGATGCAGCAATTCCAGCCAGCACGTTAAGATTCTAAAGTTGAACCTATCATGAAACGTGAATCGATGTGACATTGTCAAGCTAGATGACCTGTGGGCTTGGGAGGCTGGTATTTCTAGGAAGAGGCCAAAGTGTGCATCTTAATCTAGACTCCCCCAGGGAGCCTTTCCTCCATTGTGCTCCAATTGTGACCATGTTCCTGCACAATCAAGGGGATTCTACTCTCCAGGGCTTGGCAGCTCCTTTTTCTTTCCTTCTTTCTCTCTTTCCTTATTTACACACAAACTGTTGTTTTATTTGGTTTTGTTTCTTTGTTTGTTTGGTTTTGATCAGCAATAACTATTCGGTTTTGAGCTGTAAAAGCATTCATGTGCACAAAAATCTCATCTGATTTAAAAAAAAAAAAGATTGGATTTAAAGTCCTGTTTGGTATAAAAATGATTTAGTGCAAAGGGCCTGGGAAACCAAAGTTCAGCAATCAAACGAGTCTGATCTGAAAATGGCACGAACAATCCAATATGTAAGCACAGAGTTCTGCGTTTATACTACAATTTCAGGGCATTATGAAGCCTTTAGCCTTAAGAAAATTTCAGTGTGGATTTTTATTTAACACCAAGCTTATCTTTGGTTTGGCTTAAATGGCTAGTAGGGACTATGTAAACTGGTTAATAACAGGGGTTCTTCATTTCAATATATGGTCTGTCTGCTTTATCTATTTTCCCCTGCCCATAGATGATCCAGAAATCTCACTGCTGCATATTGTCACTGCCATTTTTTTTTTTTTGAGTTTTGAACCACGGCGTAGTATTTAGAGTACCCATCCATCTCCATATCTGGACCTCACTCAGACGTTCCCTAAGCCCTCTTTCAATTTCTTTGTTACGTACTCCAGTGAACTGCAAACAAACAGATCATTTTCCTGATGGTGATAAGGCAGTAATAGACTTTACTTCATTGCCTAGTGCCCTTCAGATACGTTTCCCACAAAACTCCTCAGCAGAACAAATATAGTTACTGAATTTGGTTACTGGTACACAATGAAATAATAGTGAAATAACACAGTTACATGGTTATAATATAGTTTACTCATGCAGCAAGTTGCACACAATAGCAAATGCGGTTAAGCACAGAGAATGAAATTAAGGGTTAGAGGTAAAAGAAAGGATATAGCTTTAGATGTGATTTGAAATGAAAAGCAGACACCCTCCGAAGGACACACAAAGATGTCACCAGATGATGCCTGAGGAACATTCTTCCTCTTGTCAACTACAGCAAAACTGGGCAAGGACGGAGGGAGGGCACACCCATCAGCTAGCTAGCTCATCTGTCCTTTTTTCTCCCTTCCCACCGTGACTGTCCTGAAGTAGTTCTAACCTGCCCCCTGGCCTTTAAAATTGCTATGTAGTCGGTCTTCCAATTCTCTTTGGATTTAGCTTCATAAAACATTTCCAGCTCTGTCTTCTAACACTACGTTGGCCCTATCGTTCCTGAGTTTCCCATTACTGCCTGAGGTGGAGCAAGTGTTGCCTTCATACCTGGGTACTCATGGCTTTGTCTCACTCTTTATTCAAGCCCGACGCCTCAAAGTGTGTCTCAGCACACCCACACTATGTGCAGTGCAGGATCTCTGGTCCCAATGGGAACATAGTGAGTTAGAGTCTGTATTTTAACAAGATCCCGAGATGATTTGGCATGCACACAGTGCTTGAGAAGTGCTGTTCAAGTCAAAGCTAAGTGCAAACACTCTCCCTACTTTCTTTTTTCTTTTTGTCTTGTCCATCCCACTGGCTCCATGTTTCCTCAACACCTGTCCATCCCTTCATGTGATCCTCTTATGATCATTTCAAATGTTACATCATCCACAGGACCTTTCCCAGGTATCCCATGGACCAGGGAATCTAACCTTCAGACTGCCCATAAGGCCCTTATGACAGAATTTTCCCTTCTAATTGACAACTTTACTTATACCCTTTGATTTAGTCCTTTCGGCTGTAGAGGACTGGTCCATGGCTGAGAAAGCAACACTGGAGCACTTAATCTAGTGTCTGGCTAGCTAACTCCTCACTGTTCATCTTTATAGCATCAGAAACGGTGGCTGTCACTTATTGTTGAAACTGAATGCTAGGGGATAGTCAATGTTATGGGAGGTCATGTAAACCACGGTATTCAGAGACAGACATCTCCAGTCATCCAGGTCAGTGAAGTCAGGAAGACAGCCAACAAGCTGATGTGGCCAGCAGGGACAGGGGCGCAGAGAGTAGCAGGATTCTACGCCTGCCTGACTTCCCGAAAGGGTTCCACTACCAGACTCCAAGTTCCATAATTGCCTTCTCTAAACCCCATCACTCTTGAAAACTCAAGAACCCCTATCCCCAGCAACCAAACTAACTTAGTTTAGAGCAGCCAAATAGATCTCGTTCTACCTAGGACCATCTCTTTAGAAATGCGATCTTCACTCTTGTTGGTTGTTTCCCAGCCTCAGCTGGTAACACTTGGGATACCATAACACCAGCTATCAACAGATTGTAAGATGGCAACCTCATCTTTAAATAGCTACACCGTGTGCTTTAAAATAGTAGTAGAACTGACTAGAATTGAATTCCAAAGAAGCAAAGTGTCCCAACAAAGAGATTTTGAAAGAAGGCTGTATTCATTAATAAGGGCAACTGGGATGTATCATGTCCAGCATCTCGTGGAAGTCTCTGGCATATTGCACCAACTAAGTGCAAGGGCTACAAGCCAGCATATATCTTTCATATAGCTTACTCAGTGTCACAGCAGCAAAATGAGTAATTCTGCTCTCTCGGAAACCCGATCTCAGCCAACACTGCCTTATCAGCAAAATGGTTTTTTGTAGCAACTTGGTTGTGTCAAACATGGTTCTAGGTGGCCAGCAAGCATCCTGTTTAACCATTAATCTTCTCTGGGCTGCCTTTAAATATTAAAGGATAAATGATTTTCATAGAATGCCATAGAATGATAGACCTCTGCAGATTGAAGGTGTAGGCCCATGGATGTGTGGACATGCAGGTATCTGCAGGAGAGAAACAGGTATGTAGAGAAATAGGTCTGATCATACATGCTTTTCTTTCAGTATGGGGTATCAAGCTGAATCTGATCACTGTCATTGCTCCTGTTTGGATGAAAGGAGACACGGAGCCCTAATTTTACAAGGACTTGGGGATTTCTTTTCCTTCTCTTAACTCCCTCTTGGAAAATACCACCCTCTAGACCCGGAGGTTTTATCTGCTTTTAAGCTGGAAGCTTCTTCTTTAATGGGTTTGTGACTCACAGGGCCTGGGTGATGGTTGCTTTTTCTGTGTATAGAACTATAATCCTTCTCAATTATCAAAGACATAAATTACTATTATTTCCTTACCAGATCGAACATCTCGCTTAAATATGTGAAAGAAAAATTGTTGGTTGTCTGGTGAATTCTCCTCTTGGAAAAACTGCCTATTCTTAATCTACAAGTTCAATGAAAGTTCAAAAGTTTATCAGTGCAAACTCTATATTCTAATAATTCATCATCCGGCTTCTGCAGCCACATCAGGGGACTCAGGCTTGAGACGTTTGTGTCTCCTCTCCCATGTAAAAGTAATCAAACGGCATATTTCCTGGGCATATCACAAATACCTATTGATCATAATCAGAGCCCAGATGGTATGAAAGAGCCTGGCTGACACACAGTCCCTAGTGTCAATCAAATGAACAAATTGATTTTGACTGCTCGGCCACGTTTCTCTTACCCAAGCAGAATTCCATTTGCTGCCGCTGTTTGGAGAATTTTGAGCAGACAGCATTTCTGGAAAGGAATGTTATAGTCCAAAGTTATTGTGGAGGTAAGCTTGATTAACAAGAAAATGATGATTTTTTTTAAAGAAAAAAATGTAGTCCATGCTTACCTTCACCATAAGAAAGGCAGTATCATTCTCTGACATGGAAAGAGTTCTCATCAATTTAACATTTACTATGCTTTGTGTGCTCTAACCAGGGAAAAGAAAAATTCTGATTTATATATACTTTTCCTGGGACATATGAGGTATTAATTAACAGTATCAATGCTTTTCTCTGACCAGGATTTGTTTTCTTGCTCACTTTTTGAGTTAGTAATTTCCATGGGAAATACAAAGGCATGTACACTTGTGTCTCCATCCTTCCTTCACATGGTCATAGAGCTAGGTGCTGGAGGAAAGTGCAGGAAAAGAAGGCCAGAACCCCCATACTATTATAAACATTAAAAAAGAAAAACCTCTGTGAGAGCCAGATAAGAAAGGACCTTCATTGCTATTATCCATTATTGTGCATTACTTCGTTGATTCATACATCAGAGCTGCCAGGACAACCCTGTCCTAATCTGAGTCTCCAGGGCCCAGCCGGCATGTTTTCCACATAGTCTTTCTGTCACTTACCCAGCCTATGACTTTTCTTTCCAACAGGTTCCCACCTGCATCCTTTCACTGATGGCAGGAGGGGCCAGGTGATACTCTCAGGTTACTCGTGTTTGAGCATCTAAGCTGCCGCGCAGCCATCACTGGATGAGCCAAGAATGGACATGACTCCAGGGTAACCACTTCAGAGAAAGGTCGAGTCCTGCTAGATCCCTCCTCTCTCAGGCTCAGTCGGCTTGGAATGGAACACATTAGTCACATAGAAATCAGAGGCCACACTGGCCTGGCGCAGCCATTTTCAGAGATGTATATTCTGATGAGTCAGCCAAGAGAGTTCGTTCGTGCAAAAGGGCAAGAGATCAAAGACAGAAAAATGATGGAAGACCTCAGGCCCTTTCAGAATCCTCCGAGTGCAGCTCAGGCTCTGGGTTGGCAGTGCAGGCATGCCAGACTTCCAGGAAGACATCTTCCTGCGGCTGAGGAAACTCTTACGCCTGCTGTCAGAAAATGGCCTTTTACAACCACATGCGCCCTGATAGCCAATTATCTTGTCAGAGAGCCTCTGAGGGGAATGATAGTCTCTCCTCTGCCTAGTCCAATGCTTGGGGACTCTGGAAGATTATGATACTTTCATTTTCTTAGAGACAGGCCCACAGCAGACAGTGCCTAGAGTGAGATCCCGATGTGTTAGGTCTTCAAAGCCCGACTCCTTGCTATGATCACCTTTTCTCTCCAGCACTGACACCTCATTAAGCCCATTCTGCTTTATTCTTTATTTCCTGGGATAGATTACATTTGGCTGCACATGCGTTTGGCTGCTGTCTGTATTGAGGGAGTAAGTCTAAGTCCCATTCCCTGGAACGCAGGCTGACCCTTGTGATCTGGTGGAATGTTTGAATGCTGTTAAAGTGACATTTGGCTTTGCCATGGTCTCAGGAAGCCTTGCAGCTTTTGCTTGTGTCCTGGAAACCTAAGCTGCCTTGTAAAAAAAAAAATTGTATGGCTGCAAGTTGCCATGCTGTGAGGAACCTGAGACATGGCAGATCAGATGACAGAGAGCAGAGAGGAGAAGAGAGAAAAAGGGAGAGTGAAGAGAGAAGAGACAAAGGAGAGAGAAGGAGGGAGTAGGGAGAGATGAAAGACAGGGAAGAGGGGAGGGAGAAAAGACAAGAAGAAAAGACAGAAGGAAGAGGAGGGAGGGAGAAAGAGAGGGAGGGAGGGAGAAAGGGACACACACACACAAACACACATACACACACACACACACACACACACACACACACAGAGAGAGAGAGAGAGAGAGAGAGACAGACAGACAGACAGACAGACAGACAGACAGACAGAGACAGAGAGACAGAGACAGAGATCAGGTATAGGCAAGCCACATTAGGACACACCTTGGACATGATCCCGCTAGCCCCAGATGGAAACTTGTAGATCGAAAATCAACTACCGAGATAACCAGAATTCCCAGCCATCTAAGGCATTCAGGCCTTTCCTTAAGCTCTCCTGCCCGAGGCTGCCTTCTTTCTTCCCCACCTCTGACTACACCAATTAGTCTGTGCCATGTTTGGTGGATGCTTGTCTGAGCACCAATGTTACACCATCTGTTTACTATCATGCTCCAAAGCCACAAGGGCAGATCCTTATGCCTTAGCCCCCCCTTTCAGTCTCCCGGGCATCTGGGTAGCATGGATTCGGCACAACTTGATGCTCCTGAATGCTATTGTCTCGAGGCATTTCATCTTCATTATTTTAAATCAGAAAAATACATTGGCATTGGGGAAAACATTTGTCTTTAGTTGCACAGTTTTGGTTAGGTACTTCAGATTCTGAGGCGTCTCGTTTTCAGACTGAGTGCATGTGCAGGCTTTACATTTTCAGGATGACTGAGGAAAATAACCTCTATGAGCATGCAAAGAAATTTGATATGGCTATCGGTGCTGGTGCGCACCTATAATCACAGCACTTGCCACATTGAGGCAGGAGGGTCAAAAAGAGTTCAAGACCATAGCAAGACCACATATCAAAAACAAAAACAAAAACAAAAACAATAACGAACCAACTTAAGGGGATTCCACGCAGCACACACAATGGGCAGAATCCGATGACGTCCGCTTGTCAGTGCACACCCGAGTCACTTATGGGTGGCCGGAGGCTGTGACTCTGGGCTTGTAGTTTGGTTCTGACTTGGATGAGCCAGCATCTTTTAACTACATCACCTCTTTATAAAACCTATCATGTTCGGATGAACTTTCCCACGTACCCAGAACATTCTCTCCCTCTCTCCTCTCTCTTTCTCCATTTCCATGTACCCTTTGGCTTCCCCTTTCGTGTGCAGCATTCTTCTTTGGAGTGCTCAGAAAACTCATTAGCGTCCAGCCTCCTCAATTAGGCAGAATAAACATGCATTACTCCGAACGCACCACAGCAGAAACAGACGGAGTTCAAGCGAAGTGTTGGCCCAGCAACCAGGGATTTGACAAGAAGTTTATTTCCCTTCAATCAAATTCAGCTCACATCCTCCTGTATCTTTCTGTATAAGTAATTAAAGTCTTATCTTTCTGTTTCCGAAGGCTCACCGCTTTCTCCTTTGGATGTCTCCATTTCCTCTTTGTTCATGACACGCACTTTATCTATTATCGTAAGTGTACCATTCATTTGCGGGATCATCTACTGTTAGGTTTCCCCATTTTACTTGGTCTCACAGTCACAAAATCAGCAACGTGAATAGCAGGGGAGCGGATCTGAGATGCTGAGATCTCTTGTAATGGTGCAAAATAGGGCATATTTTAAACAATTCTTTTTTAAAAAATTTTTGTGAAGTTACCTCGCTTCTCCCTAGTAATTGTACCTGTATAAATTCTAGCTCCTCCCCGCTCTCAGGCACATGGGATGTGGGGAACATTCACCGCCTTCTTCTATTCATGTTCAGAGGTCGTGACTAAGATAAATAGATCTTAGAGAAGGCTTGATGTGGGTGTGCTCCAAGTGGGAGGAATTTCATGTCCCAGTCGCCTCTTCTAAGCACCTAGAATAGTAGAGACTTTGCAAAGTTTGTACTTGACTCTTCCAGGCAGGATGTGGCTAAGGTCAGACTGTGATAAAGCTCTGACAGGACAGCTGAAGGCACACAGCCCTGAGGTGAAAAGTTCAAATGCAGGTAAGGCCAGCTGGTGAGGAAGAGGCAGCTGAAGGCTTTTTCAGAGCAGCTTCTGCAGAAGTGACGACCGCTGGATAAGCCCACATTTCAGACAGAAACTGTAGCACCCATGTGTGCACGCACCCACAGCACACTTACATAGTCTCCCGATTTAATCTGTGGATTTCCTCTTGCTTGTCAGAGTGCTGAGTTGTGACACTGTCTTCAGTTCCTTAGCAACAACCTGTCACATCACCCTTGCAAAATCCTGGTCAGCTGGAAGGAGAGGGAGTGTGGAGTTGTGATAGGGAAAATCCTTATTTTAATCGCAAAGTGCGTGCCATGGGTAACAGGGCTGGATGCAAAGGTAGGACAGGGGAGGTGCATTTGAACAAGTGTTTTTGATTAAGGTTTGTGCAGGCACAGGGGTTCCCTTTAAGTTATTATTTTTTTTTTATTGAATAATGTCCCTTTAATCCTTGAGTAACTAAATGAAATACCAGCACTTGACATTAGCCTGGGACCTGGAGCCTCCTTTGCTTGACTGGCATGGCAGGGGCACTGCCAATGAAGGACCTTGCCAGTGCAGTGGTGGGTGATCAGATTCACTTCCCAGTTGGGCTTTTTCACCTGTCATCTGGAAGAGATGACCGTGAACAGCTGGGGCAGTCGTCCCACAGGTAACGTAGAGATCTTTCTTTCCTGTGACTGACTTCAGAGATGATGGTCAACAGACACTAGAGACATGTGAGGTGCTGGCTACCTCAAGAATCATGATCCAAAGAGAAGGTAGAGGTAGCCAGGCACTCGGGATATTGACAATTAGACTGTCTTTCCTTTCCTTGTCCCACATGTTACGAATGAGGTAGAAATTATTTCTTCACACTTGGCTTCATGGACCAGACTAACTTATAGAGAGCTAAGAGTGTTGCTCAGAGGCAGGGGACTATGCCCAGCATATCCAAAGCCCCAGACTCAGTCTGAAATACTGGAAAATCAAAACCAAATCATTGAAATAGAATGGAAATCGGGAAGGGCAGTGAAGAATTCTCTTTGAAAGCCAGGGTTAAAAGAGAGGGAGGGGGGGTCAGGGAGGGAGAGGGAGGGAGGGAGGGAGAGAGAGAGAGAGAGAGAAGAGAGAGAGAGAGAGAGAGAGAGAGAGAGAGAGAGAGAGAGAGAGCGGCCAAGAAAGCAAAGATTAAACATCCCCGAGTAGTAGAATAACAACAACAATTGAACCAATGTAATTCACCCGAATTCCCGGTTTCCATATTTAAATGTCTGATCAGTCATTCAGTTCCGGCAGAGACTTGGTGTTTGAAGGCCACTTTGTAATGGGTTTACCCTGGTTCAGATTATTTGAGATCCAGGGGGAGAATGTGCATTCTGTGTGAAAGCAAACAGCAAACATATCTGAGCACAAATCAGAAGAATGATTACCACACTCACGCTCTGTACCCATTACCGGGTCCCCAGGGCTCTCCTTCTGTTTGCCTTGGCACTTTTTCTTTAGCTGGGGCCTTGGTTAGACTGCATGGGAGAAGCAACAGCGACAACAGCCCACAAAACCCTCAGCACAGAACAGAGGGAGGAAGAAATGGATGGGCTGAAAGGATCCACATCTTTCAAGGGCTTGGCGCTGCCAGCTTCTTTGTGGGGAAGCTGCTTTGGGGAGGTCTCCCTAGGCTCCCATGGAGGTCTTCGCTGTGCGCGTTTGTCAGGACATGCCTGGCCATCTGCAGGAGGGGCATCTCTGCCCTCGTCTCAATTTCCAGTAGGATCCCATTCAGTGGATAATGAAAAATGGCATTTCCACAAAGTGAAAAGAAAAACGCATTGTTTCTCCAGCGCATTGCGCTTTGTGCTGCTCAGGAGACAACACTTCATAGCCTGTAAAAAGAATTATCTATATAGCTCACTGTGCACGGCAGAGAAGTTGCAATGTGTCTTTAAAAGAGCTGTCTCCACGTGGTAAAAAAAAAAAAAAAAGCCCTCTCTCCCGCTCCCACCAACAGAATAGCTGCTGTTTATAAGCAAAACCACTCAAGACCTTAATGATGACCCAGAATAAACATCTGACATTCACCAGCTTTCAAGCTCTTCTGTGTTTAGGCATGAATTGTTCATTTCTATGCCTTTTGTATCCAGCCTGAAGGAAAGACAAATGGAACAAGGGATGATTTACATTATCAATGGAGGCAGAGGCTATGCCTGTGTTTATCTGATCCTCTTGTATTGTGTGACACGGACTGGTAAGATAACCAGCCTGCTACACAATGGCCATTCAGTGCGAGCCACCCACCCTCTCCATTTCCATGTTGACTTTAATTTTAAAAACATATTTTAAAAGCGGATCCTATGTAGTAACACAAGGCTTCTTTGGTTCAGGCGCATGGGGGCGGGGCGGGGGCGGTGGGAGGGGGTGGATGTCGTGTTAGTGTCAGGCCCCGCCTCTTCACAGAGCCTGCAGAAAACCATCCACAACTAGGCCTTTCCTTTTGACTCAAGCCAGAATTGATACTGTACTTCATGCGGGTGGAGGGGATGCTCAGCTCAAGCTGATCTTGAATTCTTTGCAAAGTGCCGGAAACTTGGGACAAATTAACTAAGCGTGAGGGAACATGGAGCATGACCATGGTCTTAGAGTCTAGGAAAGCTGGTCTTTTCTCTATGAAAAACCTGTTTTCTGTCAAGCCTGGAGGAGGGCTTGTATAATCCTTGTTAAGCCTTTAGGACAACCTGTACCATATTTGCACATGATGCTCCAAGACTAAATTCATTAAGTTTTCTCCACAGAACAAAAGTACCTATTTTCTTTCTTTTTTTTTTTTTCAAGATAGGGTCTCTCTGTGTAGCCTTGGCTGTCCTAGACTCACTTTGTAGACCTCGAACTCACAGAGACCTGCCTGCCTCTGCCTCCCGAGTGTGCCACCACGCCTGGCTCAAAAGTACCTATTTTCATGTAGCAGGAGTAAGTTGGTCTTTGAAGAAGAGGGAGGAGGAGGAGGGGGGAGGAGGAGGAGGGGGAGGAGGAGGGGGAGGAGGAGGGGGAGGAGGAGGGGGAGGAGGGGGAAGAGGAGGAGGAGGAGGAGAAGAAGAAGAGCAGCAGCAATGCTTATCTTCAGTACCTGGGATTTCCCCATTTCTGATGTGAAGGTCTTCAAGACTATCTTAGCCTCCCTTGTAGCGCTCACAGAGATGGAGTGGTAGTGGTGGCCCAAGTACCACATTCCAAGTCCTATTCTGACCTGGCTTAAAAACAAGGGTGGTAGTGGGGATTTGCAGTTCTAGTCAGATGGAAAAGACGCATTCGTCCTTGTGGCTCTGACTGACTGCAGGTATAGAATCTGGAGGGGAAAAATGCACAAGGTACTTCAAAGATAAAATGAGAATTGAAGGCAAATTGAAGAAAAGGGCTAGAATTTGGAGTGTGGCGCTAAACTGGTGGTGAATTTGCTTTTTTTGTTTCTGTTCTTATTTTCATAATTCTTCTGTTCTAAATTCAGTGCAGGGTGAAGGCAAGCAATGGACAATGGGAAGTATTGAGATTAGGGGATGCTACTCTAGGGAGCACGGAGATCAGGGAATGCTACTCTAGGGAGCACGGAGATCAGGGGATGCTACTCTAGGGAGCACGGAGATCAGGGAATGCTACTCTAGGGAGCACGGAGATCAGGGGATGCTACTCTAGGGAGCATGGAGATCAGGGGATGCTACTCTAGGGAACACGGAGATCAGGGAATGCTACTCTAGAGAGCACAAAGATCAGGGAATGCTACTCTAGGGAGCATGGAGATCAGGGGATGCTACTCTAGGG
Source organism: Acomys minous (assembly GCF_964271855.1). Taxonomy (NCBI): domain Eukaryota; kingdom Metazoa; phylum Chordata; class Mammalia; order Rodentia; family Muridae; genus Acomys; species Acomys minous. The sequence continues at coordinate 105,976,605 of NC_140492.1, read as the reverse complement.
AGCACAGAGATCAGGGAATGCTACTCTAGGGAGCATGGAGATCAGGGGATGCTACTCTAGGGAACACGGAGATCAGGGAATGCTACTCTAGAGAGCACAAAGATCAGGGAATGCTACTCTAGGGAGCATGGAGATCAGGGGATGCTACTCTAGGGAGCACAGAGATCAGGGAATGCTACTCTAGGGAGCATGGAGATCAGGGAATGCTACTTTAGGGAGCACGAAGATCAGGGGATGCTACTCTAGGGAGCAGAGAAGGAAACTACTAAGAAAGGACCTACCAATCCTCTTTCATCTTCAATGTTCCCTCATCCCACAGCTCTGAAGCAATTTTAAAAAACAGAGTCAATGAGGACAAAGGAATAATAAAGACTGGAAACAAAGAACAGAAAACTAATAGAAGAAAAATGAAAGGAACTCAGAAGCTGACTCTATGAAATCATTAAAACTAGTAAGCTTCTAATAAGATGGAGGGAAATACCAGGGGGAAGGGAGGGTGGAAATGGATAGGAAAAAGGTCAATTAAATTGATATATATATATCAATTACAATCAAAATCTCAACATGGATTCTTATAGATATCTACAAGGAGATTCAAAAATTTCTAAGGAGATTACTCTTTACCCACAAGCATTTCTGGCAGCCTTGCTGAAGATTGAGTATGGTCTCTTCCAGGGCTTACATGTTTTACTGGTCTACCTGTTGGCTTTTATGCCAGTGCCATAATGCTTTTAGTTCTGTAATTTTGCTATACCTTTTGAAAACAGGATGTGAAATGCCTCTCACCCATCCACCATAAGATTGGTTTGAATGCTTATAATCTTCTGTAGTTCCCTAAGAATTTCAGATTTTTTTTTTTGTTAGTTTTATAAAAGTGGCATTAGGATTAAGACTTTGGCCAGAATTATATGCATAGATTTCTTTTTCTCCTTCCTCCTCCTCTCTTCTTCTTCTTCTTCTTCTTCTTCTTCTTCTTCTTCTTCTTCTTCTTCTTCTTCTTCTTCTTCTTCTTCTTCTTCTTCTTCTTCTTCTTCTTCTTCTTCTTCTTCTTCTTCTTCTTCTTCCTCTTCCTCTTCTTCTCCTCCTCCTCCTCCTTCTCCTCCTCCTCCTCCTTCTTCTTCTGCTTCTTCTGCTTCTTCTTTTTCTTCTTGAGACAGGTTCTTACCCTATATATCCCAGGCTAGTTGAAAGTCGTTCTGTAGCAAATAATGGCCTTGAATTTGCAGTGATCGTCCTGCTTCAGCCTGAAGAGCACAGGATTACAGGAAAGGGACACTGGGATTGCTTTACAGACAGCTTTGTGTGGCATGAAACTTAAAGTTAACTTCTAGTTAATGAGTGGAAAATGTCCTACCTTTTACTTGTGTATTCTTTGCTTTCTGTCATCAGTGTTTTGTGGGTTCTAGTGTACAAGTCTTTCATTTCCTTGGTTACATTTATTTCTGAGCATTTTATTCTTTTTGGTGCTATTGTAAGAGGATAGCTTATTGTGTTTCTTTCTGGATAGCTAGTGTACAGAAATAGAACTGAATTGTGCATGTTGTTTTTATATCCTGTAGCTTCAGTGAAATTATTAACTATTTATTATTTTTGTTTAGCACCTTAAGGGGATTCTACACCGAAGATTGTATTATTTGGAGAGGTAATTTTATTTTTTTCCATTATTCTATGGGTGCCTTTTTTCTTCTTTCTCTTGCCTAACTGCTCTTTGAAGGGCTTCCAGTTGTAGGTGGAATAAAAGCAGTAGACAACATGGACATGCTGGCTTAGATCTTCATCATGGAAGCAAAGCTCTGGTGGCCACAGGTGACCACAATGTTAGCTGTGTGCTTCCCACATACATGGCCCTTGTTGTGTAGGGGTAAATTTCTTTTATACCTTTTTATGTTTCTATCATGTTGCTCTTTTTAGCCACAACACGGTGTTGGATTTGGGCAACTGCTTTTTCAACATCTATTGAAATGATACTGTGGTTTTTGTCATTGATTCTTCTAATGTATATCTTACATTAATTGGATTATATCTGTCAAACCACCCTCGATTCCAAAAGGTGAGTCCCACTTGGTTATGGTGTACGATACTGTCTTTCTGTATGCAAAGTGAAGATTATTATATTATACACAAAAACAATGAACATTGGATTATAGACATATATGCAAGACCTGAAAATGTAAAATTTCTGAAAAAAGAGAAAAATCATAACATTAGTTTTAGCAATTGCACAAACAACAAAACCAAATATAGGCGTACATGACTACATCACACCAGAAACATTCTGTAAGAGAGAACGAAAAAAACACAACAACCCACAGAGTGGGAGAAAATATTTTCCAACAGCCTATCTCATAAAGAATTCCTACAACCCAGTAGCTAAACAAACATAAGCAAAAATCAAATAGCTTATTTTAAAACTGGGCAATGGACTTGAGTAGACATTCAAAATTATAACCATAGGAAAATGCAATTCAAAACCACAATGAAACCACTATACACAAACAAGAAAATAGACTCAGTGGGTTGTATTAATATATAACGTATGTATATATACATATATGCATACATATACATGAATATATGGGTAAATAGCAATAATAAAGCAAAAGAGGCTATCAGCTTGAGGCCAGACATGGGAGGTGCTGGAGGAAAGGAGGGTAGAAAGTGATGTAATTTTACTTCAATTAAAAATACATTTTAGCTAGGCATGATGGTGCACAACTGTAATCCCAGCACTCGGGGAGGCAGAGGCAGGCAGGTCTCTGTGAGTTCGAGACCAGCCTGATCTACAAACCAAGTCCAGGAAAGCCAAGGCTACACAAAGAAATCCTGTCTTGAAAAACCTTATATATTAAAGACAAAAAAGAAGACATGTAACACCTTATTTCTATAAAATATTGCTGTATACAACAAAAAATAAAAGATTAAAATACAAAGATATATTTTAAAAGCCCACAATGAGATAATACTTCACATTTGTTACCACAAAGGAGATAACTGTTGATGTGCCTTTTATTCTTCCTACATTAGTCAACACAGCAAATTATTAAGTCAGTAGTTTTCTTTAACCAGCTAGTTTACAAAGGGCAGACAGAGAGACTATGGTTTATTTTTAAGCTGCAAGCACTATGCTGGGCAGAACCCGAGCTGCCCTTTAAAACCCACGTATAAACCGATAGCTTGCCAGTCTGATAACTCCCTAGGTGGATTCTCCCTTGGTCTCTTTTTTTCTGCCACCTGCTCCGCCATCCTCCTAGTGCTCCTCTCTAAAAACTCCTCCCTTCTGCTTCCTGTCCTTCTTCTTAGCTGATTGGCCAGACAGCTCTTTATTGGCAACTACTGCGCCCACTCAAGGCGCTCATCCACAGATAAACCATGTTGGTGAGAATGTGGAGAAACAGGAACACCGGCACACTGTTGGCAGGGCTGTAAAGTAGGGAAAGCAACGAAGAGATTTTTCAAAAATTAAAAATAGACTTGGCCTATGATCCAACCATCCCACCTCTAGATATTCAAAAGTATTGACATCAGAATTTTAAAGCTATATCTTTATCCCTGTGTTCACTGCAGTGCATCCACAGTGACCAAGGTACAGACACAACCTAAACGCCCTTTAGATGGCTAAATGTCACGCGCGCGCGCACACACATATACACACAGACACACACACACATACACACACATATATACACACAGACACACACACATATACACACACGCACACACACATATATACACACATATACACACAGACACACACACGCACGCACAAACACACATATATACACACACACACACATACACACAGACACACACACACATATATACACACACACATATACACACATACACACATACACACACACATATACACACAGACAAATACACACATATACACATGCTCACACATACACATATATATATACACACACACACACACACGCACACAGACACACACATATACACACGCACACCCATACACATGTAGAACAAAGGGAGCTCACAGCCACTGCAGGTGAGGATGTAACATACAACAGCCACTCTGGAAAAGTTAGCAGTTGCTTCCTGAGGTGAAACATTTACAAGCACACAATGCCAGTCACTAGTTTATCCTCAGGAGAAATGAAAACTTACGACTTACAAAAAAAGCCTGCACGCAAATATTTTTAATGGCTCACTTCATAATTGTCTGGACCTGGAGATAATCCATGTCTTTCAGTGGGTGAATGGGTTAACAAACCATGGTGAATTCATACAGTGGAGTATTTATTCAGCGGTTAAAAGCAACTATTTGGATGAATCTCAGAGGCATTAGAAAGACATTCCTAATGAAGGAATCTTGTCTCAAAAGGTCATGTAAGTGTGTGGTTCTATTTATGTGGCGATCACACGAAGACAAAGCAGTGGTAACTGAGAGGCGATCCTATGCTAAGAGGAGAGTTTTAGCCAATGGAACTGGCCTGTATCCCGACTTGTAGTGACTGTGTGCATTTATATGAGCTCTGAAATCCATAGGTCTGTACTTGCAGATGCAGGAGCAATTTAAGCACATGATGATTAAGAAGTGGGGCTGGAGACATAGCTTAGTGGCTAAGAGCCATTGACTGCTCTTCTGGAAGACCAGAGTTACTATCCCAGTACTCTCTTTACTTAGCTCCCAGCTATCTGTAATTCTGGCTCCAGGGATCCAATGCCATCTTGTGGCCTCTCAGGCACCTGCAAGTGTGTGTGTCTGTGTGTGTGCGTATGTGTGTATATGTGTCTGTGTGTGTGTTGTGCACACACACACATACAGACACACACACACAGAGACATATAAATAAGGTAAAATAACCCTATAGATAAAGGACGTCATCTAAAAGCCAGGCATAGTGATATCGGTGCATGCACTTAATATGAGCACTTAGGAGGCAGAGGCAGGTGGATCTCTGTCTGGTCTACATAGTGAGTTTCAGGACAGCCAGAGCTTCACAGTGAGATTCTGTCTTCAAACAAACAAACAAACAAACAAGTTTTTAAAAGAAGTAATCAAAAGAGATTACTTCTCTTCCTCAGTTGTTCCCCTACCCACTTGTTCCTCCCTCTCACACCGCGTTCCAGTCCCTTTTTCTGGAATGTCATGCTTTAGCGCCTCTTCGGCAGTATCCTCTCTTCCGTGAGATGGCCTCTCCCATGATCTGTCTGCTTTCTACTTCTCCTCCTTTAAGACCTCACTAAAGTCCCTCCCTGTAAAGGATGCGCTGAACAGCCCCTGGCTGTTTTCACTGCAGCCTTTCTCTCTCAGCACTTAACTGCCCTGCGCAAGGCTTTGCTGCCAATGCTGGCTTTCCTACAGCAACATGAAATACCCGCTCTCCTCCGCGACCTACAGGGCTCTGATGCCCTTACCTTCAGCCACCATAACCCTCTCTACTCTCAAGAGGCAAGTTTCCCTGACGCCCAACCCCTGCCTGCTCCCCCACCCCCGCAGCTACCTTGCCTTTGTGTTCCGGAGCACGCCAAGCACGTTTCCACTCCAGAGAATTCGCACTTGCCATACCTGTTCCTAGAAGCTGTTCTTCCATACAGCTTCCTGCTGTGCTTTCTGCTCCATTGTCACTAATTTAGACACGTTCCTGTCTATAAAATACCAGGTTCTTTCTCACCGAGTAGTCTCTTTATTTTCTACAGCGTTTGCAACAGTCTGACTTGTGTGTATATGTTTACTGGTTATTTGTCATGCATCTCTTATTCCTAGGCTGGCAGCCACAAGAACAAGGACTTTTGTTTTACCTGTCGCTGTCGCTTTTTGCGCTCCTCGACTTCCCTCCAGCTGATGTAAGCCTGACAGGGTTGGGCACAGGGAGGAACTGCGGCTATGGGGAGCTCAGGAGCTCGGCAGGCTACCTGCAGCGCGTTTATTGCTCCTCCTCTGTCTTTATCACCCGGGTCCAAGCTCCTCCTGGCAATGACCAAGAGGCAGCACCCAGGAGAACATAGTGGCTTTCCAGGAATAGTGTAGGATGGGTAGGTAAAATGAAGAGAGAGAGAGAGAGAGAGAGAGAGAGAGAGAGAGAGAGGAGAGAGAGGACTTGAGATAGTTCGAGGAGCTTTTCCAGTCTTTAAGATGAGCTTTCTGAGTTTCCTAGCCCACATGTAGATTGGTGGTATTAATTAATTGTGTGCCATCGGAAGCTCTTTCTGACATTCAAAATTCCTAGTTAAAAACACAGCCCTGCTATGCTAGGGGCCATAATGCGTCTTCATAAGGCCTCTACTGTTTCCTCTGCCTGTAGCATCTACCCCAAGGGCTTTGTCCAGTTGGATGACTCTTCTGGTCCATCCTCTGTGTTACTGATGCTTCCTCGCCTTTCTCATCTCACCTTAAGCCTCCATGACAATCAGAAAAGTCCAAGGCCCAGGTTAGACTTTCCAGCCACTCAACGCCTCCCCTGAGCACTGCGCATCATACTTTGTGACTTAGCATGTTGGCTTGCGTGGCTGACATGTATGTTGGATAGTTTTGATTTCCAACTTGATTGGTTTGAGAGATTCCTCGAAGAATACCACAGCACACATCTAGGTGCAACTAAAAGGGCTTTGCCAGGACAACTGATACACAGGACAGGGTAGCAGTGGAGGGGGAAGACCCATGCTGAATGTGAGTAGGGCATCCAATAGGCTATTTCCTTATCGCTGCCATGAGAAAAGAACCGTAGTCCCCTTTGCCCACTACTTAAGCCCCTTTGGAACCTGTTGTGATGCGGCGCAGAACGGGCAGGCTTTCAATAAACAGTTATCAAAGCAGAGATGTTCATTCATGGTACAGAATGCTGATTTTTCTGTACAGTCCCAGATTGAGGCTAAAGCAGTGAAGGTGACTGATTAAACCAGTGGTTTTCAACCTGGGGGGTCATGACCCCTTTGGGGTTACATATCAGATATTTACGATATGATTCCTAATAGTAGAAAATTTCCTGTTATGAAGTAGCAACAAAATAATTTTGTGGTTGGGGGCCACCACAATATGAGGAACTATATTAAAGGGTCACAGCATTAGGAAGGCTGAGAACCACTGGCTTAAACTCCACAGTAACATATTAAGTCCTAGCCCCTTAATAGTAAAAAACTCTTACGGTCTAGAGAGAATGGAAACTAGGCCAGGTGGGTTTTTAAGGACAGAAGAGATGACCCTTGAACTACTGACCCATCTTTGGACTTGAGGGGGCATCCTTACTGTTGGCATTGTCACAGGATCAATCCTGCTACCCAATAATAAGACTGCTGTTCAAAAAAAAATTTTTTTTAAACAACAGTATGTGAAATTCTCTTTCTGCCTTTTTACTAAAATCCTGAAGATGAGAGCAAGAACAGGCCAGTGATATCAGCTCACAGTAAGGCAACTTTTGAGCTGCTGTCTGTGTCCTGTTGTGAGTCAGTTTCGACCAGGGCACAGGGCAAAAGGCTCCAAGGTCAAGGTGGTTCTCCCTGTTGGTGAGGGTGTGGAGGTGAGCCCACCCGCGAAGGGAGAAAGCACCTGTCAGATGGCCTTTCGCATGCTAGCTTCCTAGCTGCAGCACCCGGAGCTGTGTCCCGCTCTGTTAGTCAAATCTTTAGTCTCAGTTCCTTAGTTGAGAGCTTCTCTGGAGAGGCTGACTCAGAGTGCGTCTGCCCTGCGGCTCACTAGAATCAGGTGCGAGGAGATTTAAAAGTTCAGAGGTCTCAGCTCTCCCTGACTCCAGTTTTAGTTGGCTCTCTGGGCGGGGTCTAGCTCTGGAACTGTAGAAAGGCTCCTGTGTAAGTACAGCTGTAGGTGACCACACCATGAGCCGTATTAGTGCCGGGGATTGACCCCATTTCTGTTTCTTCCTTGCTTCTTTTCAAGTTCTCAGATAGACTAAAGGACGGTGTTATGTGTTGGGCAGACTTCTATGATGGCCACCCGTGAGCTGGGCTCTGATACTCTTTATGTAAACTTTAGCATTGGTCAGATTTGAACTCAGCTTAACTTAATCGTCTAAAGGAAGATGGCCAGTAGGTAGAAAAAAGGTGAGACGGAAAGTTCTGTGTAACCCAAAAGCTTGTGTTGTGATCAGTTCACAGCTACCCACTGCCTTTTCCACCTCAGTCTCCGGTTCTTCACTCTTCCTGACTCCAACTCCAACCCAGCAGGGAAGATGTTGGAGTTGCAGACCCAATGGTACTCTGCACATCCTGGACGGAACCTTCCTTCAAGGCATCTAGTTCTACCCATGCCTCTTTTTTTTTTTACTGTCTGCTGACGAGGGTGGCCTTGTCTGAACCGGGAGCTGGCATTGCATCCTTTTGCTCTCTCAGCTGAGAGAAATCTTCCTCTCATAGTGGAGTCAACCAGAACAGCATCCTTCACAGTGTAGCCATGGAAGCCGCTCACCTGGGTGATTATGACATCCGTTACTACACGGCAGGCTCGAGCACCAAAGGGCCAAGTTTGTGCTGGATGGCCTGGCTCTGGCGTGGGTTCCTCGGGTGGATTAAAACAAGCCTTCCTCACCACTTTTGGCGTTTCTTTAGTGCAGTCTGAATTTCCGGACCAATCAGCCCTGCTCCCTGGCATTTTCCCCTGGCATTAGTAGAGGCGCTAGGGCTTCTGTTCCGTGCCCTTGGTCCCCCTGCCCGCAGAGGGCCAGCAGCCCTTTTGTTGATTTGGCTCACTACTTAGATCACTGAAGAGATTTCAGATCCAACTGGGCACCACTCTGCATTTCATTTGCGTCTTGGCAAGGTTACCGTGTTATTACTTAACTCTGCCGCTGCCTCTCAATAAGTGGGAGCTGATTGAAATAACCACAGGAGTTGCTGGATTCCCCTAATTTTAGCACAGAGTTAAAGCTCACTCCCACAGTTGGAAGTTAAAACAGGCTGCCAGCCCACAGAAATGCCCACCCACCACACCTAATTGTCACCCCACTGATGCCTGTCATAGGAAGAAATGGGGAAGCTGAAGGGAGCATTCTTAGAAACAAGACTCTTCTCCTGTGAGGACACCTGAGGTCCTTTCGGCCAGGTCCAGAGACTTTTAGACCCGTGAATGGTGGAAATTTGCATGACCACATCAGCCATTCTTACTGTATCCCCCAATTTGTTTACAAAGCAGCTTAACAGAGAGTTACTGCTGAGAGCAGAAACTTCTGCCTGGGGAGTGTCTCTCGGATGAGTCAGTCCTCACGTCCTGATGTAGAAAGGGCAATGACCCTGAACAATCAGGGTAACTAGGAAAGCAGGAAAATGTGACTCAATCCAAACATACCTTTTCTTGATGTCATAGCGATCAACGGCAGGCCAGATGCCACAACTTGAAGGAAAAAAATAAATAAATGGAACTGGTCATTTTTTGTCCAAGGCTCCCTTCACACCTCTGAGCACCCTTTGTCATTATTTCTTCCTGTTGAAGAAAACCACGTGTCACCAGAGAGGCTTTGACAGCGGCCTCCAACAGTGCCTGCTGTTCAATGTTGCCCATCATGAACTTTGACCCCCTTTTAGGCTTGGGATACCCACAGCATCCTAGTGAAGCATAGATTATCCAACTGTCAAGGGCAATGTGAGGAAGTCCTTAGAGGAAGAGGAATTGCATTATCCACCAAGTATTTCCTAAATGGTTCCCAGGAAGTCACCAGAGTTTAATCAAGTATGTTTGGCAGGGGCTATCTATTTCTCCCCTCTCATTAGCACAGACACCACTCTCTCTAAGACCTCATGGCCTCATAGCAGGACTAGAAAAAGCCTCCTCATGCCCATGTGGGCCGTTGATGTCATATTAATCATCTTCAAAGACATCTGGCACCATGCCGCCTTCCCCTACCCACAAATATTCAGTGACTTTATAGAGCCTCCAGGATATAGCCTCAATTCTGATGCATTTCTTCATTTTCTTCATAGCCCCATTATGTGTTCTTCCTCTTCCATGAAAATTTCTTTGCAGTCAGACTCTGTCACCTTCCTTTACACGTTCAAACTTACTGCCTCACCTCTGTCAACTCGTATTTTATAAACAAATGCCATCCCTTCCGTCCTCCTGTCCACCCTGGGGAATCCCATCATACCTTCCACCCTTAGGCTCAGCTTACGTCTTTGCTCCTATACATAGTCTTTGCTAGTCTTCCCCAACATATGATTCCCTTAATTATGATTTTTTACAAGTTGTTTCACCACAGTTTTGTTGGTCTCTATGTTTTTTTCCAGCTGGACTCCTTGGGGAATCTGCCTTCCCCTTTTTTAAAAATGTGTGACTATTTCTTAGTTGATGACATTTTTAGGAGTTGACATTTCAAACACGTAGAATGTGTAGACAAACGTGAACCCAAGAAAGAACAAGAAAGCCTAATAGAGGCATGAAGAATTGTGCCCAAAGAACCAGGTTAACTGCTGTTCTAAAAATCTACTAGACATTCTATTTAGGAAATCGCTTTGTGGCAAAGGTCCACAGCTCTGTGCTGAGACTATTTGCTCATGGATTTGCATTCCTATGAACCCACCCCAGTAACAATGAGAGTTAAGCTGGTTCGTTTTGTTTGTTTGTTTGTTTTGTTTTCTGGAACTGTAAGCAAACCCAGCCCATGACCAGACTTATTCGCACATTTACTGAAACAGGCCAAGCTCAGAACTAAATGATGAAAATGAAAATTAATCAGGGACTCCCAAGGGTCTCACACATGGCAGTTTTGAATCTATTTTTTTTCCCTTCACTATCATAATTGTTTTTCTTATTCATTTTCTTTGGTTGAATACACAAGTGAAAAAAATATAAGGTAGCGGTAGGGATAGAAATGAACAGGCCCACGGAAACTATGAAACATCTATAGAGATAGAATTAGGGAGGAAGGAAACAAAAGCAATTTCAGTACCTCTCTGCAAGGCCCACACCTGTTTCCTGGATCTGGACCAGGCTTGTCTTGCTAGGTACCAGGTGCTTAGTATCCTCGTACAGAAGATGGCCCCCGTGCTAGGAAGGCCAACTACATCTGGCCCAGAGCCACCCTGCGTGCCCTGATTCACCTCCCTAACTTCACAGCAGAGAGAAAAGTAACTGAGAAAAAGAGTCCACGTGGAGGCTCTCTGTGCATTTTCTTAATTCATAGGGATTTAAAGTAAAACTCCATCTTGACATTTTAAAGTAGGGTTATGTCCCCTTTATTGAATTTTTGTGGAAAACCTGAACTACAACAGAAAATAATCAACCTGATAGAATATCCTACCCTGAAACATTTTTTTTTCCTGGTAGAGTACAAGCACTTTAGCACACAGGAGCTTTTTCTTTTCACACTAGTTAACAGATAGCATTAAGCAAGATTGAAGGCAGAGTTTGATATCACGTCTGGTGTCTTTCATTAAGAGTTGAAAACACTCTAAGAATCTTGCTCCAGGAAACTCTCCTGGCGCGTTAATAGTATTATTGCCTTAGCAATAGCAGAGAAAAATCCAGGGACTCAGACTCATAGAGACAAATCAAGAATTCATCCAAAATGGTGTGCCTCCTGAGTGACAAGGTCTCATCCATTTGGGATGTCAATGTGGCTTCTGTGAGTGACATGAAAGTTCCCATAAAACACACACACACACACACACACACACACACACACACACACACAAAAACAACCAACAACAACAACAACAAAACCCAAAAGAAACAAACAACAACAAAACCCCAAAACTAAACTACTGTTCTTTCTTTTTTTTTCAAGCAGAGTTATCTAAAGTGCTTTCTATGGAAACTATCAGGAAGGGGACCGAAAGCAGGCGTTATGACCACTCAGCCTCAGAACTGGGGAACCATCAACAACAAATTCCAAGGGACTCAAATTCCTTGGGTCTTGGCCAGTGTCCTTTAGAAAGGATGGAGAGAGTTGACACACAGCTGGTAGTTCACTCTGATACAGGGTGGTTGCTTTTCTAACACACAATTTTTTTTGTCATTCTAAAGAGAAATACATACATAAAAGCCTCAAAGTAAGACTCAAACTCTATCTGGGCGGTGGGGGTGCAGCCCTTTAATCCCAAAGTCCAGGAGGCCAACCTTGTGAGTTGAAGACCAGCCTAATTGGCATAGTGAGTTCTAGTACAGCCAAGGCAACATAGAGAAACCCTGCCAGAAAAAAATAACAAAACAAAACGAACAACAACAAAAAGACTTGGATTCCTCATGTTGGACAAGTTGCTAGTACAACACGACTAAAGACATAGGCACCATTCTTGGCTCCCGGTTTTTTTGTGGAAGATTCAGGCCCGTTTCTAACAATAGCTCTAGAGTTTATAAAAGAACTGATGAGGTTCCAGTTGAGCATCGCGGCTTCTGAGGGAGGCAGAGGTGATCATTTCTTAAGAGAGTTGGCCCTGCCGCTGATGCGTATGTATGGCATCCCCTGAGTCCATCGTGCTATGTTCTCAAGTACTTCATATTGTGCAAAAAAGTGTTAAAAGAGGAAGTGTTTTGAACAAGGAGAGCTTGGAGCCTATGAAAAATCTTCCTATTAGAAAAGTAGTCTAGGCCCTGCCAAAGCACTATGCCGTCATTAAGAATTGTGATTTAGGGCTATTAGAGGTAAATTCATCAATTTTGAGATATGCTTATCAGTGAGGGAAATTACCCCTAATATATTCAAGGCCACAAATAATAGGAGCTGCTGGGGTTGGAGAGATGGCTCAGCAGCTAAGAGTGATTGTTGAGTCAGTATGAAGGGTAGACTACGGAACCCAGCACCCACGTGAGAGCCAGATGTGCTTCTGAGCATGTGGATTGTGGGGGTACCCGGATACCATAGGGACTTTCTGGCTGCCAGTCTAGAAAAGAAGTGAGGTTCAGTTAAAAAAACAAAAAAAACCCTGTCTCAGAGGGACAAGGCAGAGAGTGATGAGAAAGAGCTCCTAATACCCACCTCTGGTCTCCACGCGTGGATAGGCATGCATGCACACGCATATGAGTGTTCACCCTCCCCTCCACGCACCCATAACCATATTCGAAGAAGCAACAGGAGATGCAATGTGATCCCTTTATAATAGAGAAAATATCACATGGTCAAATAATGGCCATATTTGTGTGCTATGTATTGATCACTTACTGATTTTAATGTCAGGCAACACCCATACTGTGTTACTCAGCATTTTCAACCAGATTAGGTTTGTAATGATAATTAGTGGGGGAAAAAATGCAGGCCTGCCTCTGGGCCTCCCGGGCAAAGGGATTTCCCCCCAAGCGCATAGACACATCAGCCAAGGCCCTGGCAGGGATCTGAATTGTCCAGATGATGGAAAGGACGTGTGAATGGAGACATGGCTTATATCCATGCTCGGCGGCACAGCGGCACAGGACTGTAACGCCAGCTATTCGGGAGGCAGTAGCAGGATGATAACACATTCAAAAGCTGCTGCAGAGTGAGTTCAAGGCCAGCCTGAGCAACTTCATGAGCTCTGGAAAATGATTACTTAATACCTCAGGCTCTGGGTTCACTCTCGAGCACAGGAAATACCGCGGTCATAGTGCTGTGACAAGGGAGATAATCAAGGAGCATCAGGCGCCTAGACTCTAGGGACATTGCCGAGACGAAAGGGACAGAAGTAAAAGCACAGTTCCAGCCATGGAGGGAATGGAATTGTGTTGAGCATCCCAGATGGTTGCCTCGGCAGCGAAGGGTCATGGTCAGACGCCAGTAAAACAGGAAGAAATACCCTGACCTTTCCTCCTTTGTCTTTTCATTTCCTGCTGGTGCTTCCCATTGATGGAGTGCATTTGGAAGGCAGCTGGCAAGGCATTATGGGTAAACCGTTAAAGTCAGGCACAGAGAATGGTAGGATATGGGCCTGATAGAAGAAGGTTGAGCAGCTAACACCCGGCGCAGAACACTGGGTCGGCTTCTGGGAGAGAAAGGCAGTGTCTGTCAGTCAGGAAACTGAAACAAAGAGGAAACACCTTTGGGAGTAATGGGAGCTGAGTGGTTTGACTTTCCTGCCTGCACTCAGAGCTCCAGAGTCTGAGGATCACAGCGCTTCCTGGCCTGAACTGAGCACAGAATGCCTTGGTGGAGTTTTACAGGAGGCAAAACTGTGCACCTTTAGGCACCAATAATATCACCCCTACTACTGATGAGGGGGAAAGAGAGCAGAGTCAACTCCCCCCCCCCAACCCTTTCCTACTGTTTCCTCTCCACTGGGCTCCCCTCCCCCTCCACTGTCCCCATTACGGTCATAATGCCAGCTCACACTCTGTGCGCCTATAGGTGCTAGCACTGCTTGCTTTACGCATTAGGCGACTTCGTCATGTAGTTCACACGGTACCGCTGTGTAGAAGACAGCACTGTTCACTCCCTGATGGAGAGACTGAGGACACAGATAACGGAGACAGGCTGCTTGGATTCAACGCTGTTTCTGCCTTTCCCAGCTAATGCACCTTTGTTTTCTCATCTATGAAGTGGGGCTAATTGCAGCGTCTAGCTCATGGAGTCCCTGTGAGGGTTCTGTGGTTTTGATCTGACCTTGGCAGATGGCACTAGTGAATAATTGTTAGCTTTCCATCCCCAGTCCTACGTAACAAAACAGAGGCCCAGAGACCTTAAAAGATTAGTACCAATCACAGAGCTGATAAGCAAATGTTGGGCCTCTAATGAAAGAGTGGCTAAGGTTGTTAGCCAATAGCACTGCACGAAGGAATCTTTTCAGCTCTGCTTTCTTACTTTGAAGATAATACTTAAGATGCAAACCCAGTCCCTTGCTAAAGCATCCTCCCCACAGCCCAGGTGATGAGCAAATGCCATCCTTCTTTCAAAGCTCACGTCCTCCACGGTCACTGTCCTGCCATTTCGAAGCAGACGTGTTGATCCTGGGGGTCATATGCCCGCATATAGGAACCAATGTATAAGATCTTCTCTGCCTCTTGTCCCTGGAGACCAGTAGAGTGGAGACGCTTGTTGTAGGACGTTGGGGACCCAGATCAGCTATGTTCACATAATATGCATCGTGGAGAGTCATGGGGAAGGTGTGGCCCAGCTCAGTTAGGCCCTGTGGATCAGAGCGGAGGGAGGATGGTGCGGACTCCTTCCTGACAATATGGCCGTTAGCTAGTCCTGCAGCTGAGGTAGGACCGGTAGCAGTTACCTGGTCACAACAAGGAGAGAAGCCATCAGACCATGGAGAGGCTAGCAAGGGAGCACAGGTGGGAAGCCCAGAACCCTTTGAGGCTTGAGCTGTATCACAATTCCTCTTGTTCGTTATTTCTTTTCTTGGAAACTGACTTACCTGCATCTCTTTCTTGGCTTCCTCTTAGCCAGAGGCTTTATAACTAGATTTTTTTTTTTTTTTGGTCAGTCTAGTCTTTCGTTTTAGAGTGAAATATGATCACTTATCGCAAACAGCAGAACATGCTGACGGGTATGTCACGAGTGAGTCACGGGCCCCAGAGTAATGCCCACAAGCTTGTCGAAAACACAACAGTCACATGGCCAATCAGCAGATCTCTTTTTATTTTATTCCCCTCTTTACTCTCCCTTTGTTTTTGACCCAAAATTCAATACGCATTGAAGCAATGAGGACGCAACCACGTTCCCTAATTGTGCAGGCGCCTAGTAACCGCTCAGTGGAGGCCGCCTAGTGCTTACATGAAATCCCTCCAGAAACATCATGCATAGAACAAAGTGTGTGCTTTCCATTTGCACAGGGCTGGCTGGTGCTGCAACTGTCTCACCTTTCTCATCTCCTACAGCTGCTGTTAGTGAAGGGCCGTTTAGGCCCCAGCTTCTTACCCCGTGAGCAATGAAAAGTTTGGCAAGAGTAAAAGGTGTCTGAATGGGCAATGACAAAAACTAGTCCAAAGTAAAATGCACCACGAACCTACGTGGCATAGAATGGCTTCACTGCAGCCTTAATTCCGCACATACAGCAAGTGCATCTTATACCGCACATGATGTCACACAATGCTATGCCAACCAAAGCTATCTGAAATACCCCAACTCAGATTAGAGATGTGCTATGATTTATGACATGGTTTTTTCTCCCCCCCATATAGACAAAGTTTTCTCTTCCTATAGAAGCATGATTGTTTAATTATAGAAAGCAAAGACTGTTGCAGAATATTTCATTATTAATGTTTAGTATTAATCCATAGATTTTTGCGGTGGTTAATTATTTAACCTGCTACCATATCAATAGAAGCTGCAGATACCTGTTAGGTTTTTTTAAATGCCTTAAACTCTGGGGCTGGGCAGAAATTGCCCTCCTAAGCTATCTCTTACCTCCCAGTCCCATATTCCATGCCTCTTGCTCTAATAATTCCTAGCTGGGCTACGTCCCGTTCAATATCCTGTAAATACTTGCAGAGGCTTCTCTCTACCCCGGATCATCAGAGCAGGTTCCTCCTGGCCACGTGGTTCTTTTTTTTTTTTTTTAATGCTAACCCATGTTAATCTCTCGTCTTCTGTCTCATACCTCTCTCTCTCTCTCTCTCTCTCTCTCTCTCTCTCTCTCTCTCTCTCTCTCTCTCTCTCCCCTTCCCATGATCCTTCTGTCTTCCCAGGCCTAGGCATTTATTCAGCCAATCAGAGATAATTTAGAGGCAAGGTTACACAGCGTCATTTTGAGTATGTGAGGGTTTGCTCATAAAACAGTAAAAATTTCAGGGGTGAAGGAATTAACATCTGAATATATGGTGACTTTTAATGTGTTCCAATCCTCATTCCTCTTGCAAAGATAAAATTAGTGTATCATTATAATGTATGGCGTTAGAACTTTTGATTTCAGGAGTAACTGTTTGAGCTGCTGACCAGAGTTTCACAGAAATGTGTTAAATGAATTTTGACTTGGGATTGGGAGAGAATTTCCAACAAGTTCTGAAATGGCTTCAAACACAATTTTGCCATTTTGTATGGAACATACATATAAAAAGTGGTATTCTTAGTGTTGATGATTATAAAGTCAAAATATTGGTCAACTTTTTTAAAAAAATATTTTTTAAACCTATATGAGTACACTGCCTTCGTGCATACCAGAAGAGGGCATAGGATTGTATTACAGATTGTTGTTAGCCACCATGTGGATGCTGGGAATTGAACTCAGAACCTCTGGAAGAACAGTGCTCTTAAGCACTGAGCCATCTCTCTAGCCCATGTTGGTCAGCTTTTAAAGTCACCAAAGATACTCTATGTCCTGTAGTTTTAAATATTCAGCCAAGATTTAATTCTTTCTTAGAAAATAAGCGAACCCATTTCATTAGTATGCAGATTTGTTTGTGTCTTAATGGTAAATCTATATGCAAGCTGGGCATAGTGGCACATACCTGTAAACTCAACACTTGGGGAGGTAGAGGCAGGCAGATCTCTGTGAGTTCGCGGCCAGCCTAGTATACAAAGCAAGTCCAGGATAGCCAAGGCTACACAAAGAAACCCTGTCTTGAAAAACCAAAAGCACAACAAAACAAAAAATCCCAAAAACAAACCAAAAAAAATTGTATGCACAGCAATTAATTGCTATAAAATTGCATTATGTTTTTATCAATAATGTTTGATTTGCATGCCTATCTTATGCATCTACTTGGAGTCTTGTAAAAGTATTCCAGTGAAAAAGGAGTTTTTGAGTAGAAAAAGTTTAAGAAATCCTGACTTAGATGATAAACTGCCATTCAGAGACTCTGCCAGACAGTGTGTGGCTAGAGCCTGGAGCCTAGCTTCATGTGAGTGGGAAGGGACTTGGGAATGGTTCTGGACTCAGTTTCCTCATCTGTCAAATGGGAGAGCTTTCCTACCTGTAAATAATTTCCGAAGTTTGTCCCCACTTAAAAGTGTAAGTTTCTTAACAGCTGTGGCCCAGAGACTAAACTATATATTGAACTGTGTTCTGAGTCTTAACCGAGAAAATTCTTTGAACCAAATGTGGGGACACTGAGAACAGAGAAGCAGAGAGGTACACATGGATGGGTGGTGAATCTTTCATAAGCTAGTAAGATAATTTTCTAGAGAAGAAAACAAAAGCGCCTTCCTTGAGTTGAAGTATCTCTCGGGTATAATGAACTGATGGTCTCTTTTTCAAGTCAGAATAGGCACCCCTTCCTGTGGGGAGATACAGGGATGCCCTGCTTGTTGGAGGACGCTCTCACTACTGTGCAGGATACCACCTTCACAACCCATCCCAAGGTCCTTGTGATGAGCATCACAGTCATAATTGTAATTCTTCCAAAGTTTGCACAGTATCTACTCAGAAAGCCAGCTACTGTATGTCAGGACCAGTGTGAGTAGACATTGCACATTACAACTCATGGACTTCTCTCTATGCACAGAAAACAAACACACAAACAAAAATTTTAATAGATGTAGCTTGAACAGTGTCTTTGTTCAGAAGACAAAATCCAAGAAAGGAGTTTGAATGCAGGGCTTTATTTTAGGAAATACAAGCACCGCGGGGTGGGAAAGTGAGAGACACTAAAGGAGAAAAAGCCAACCCAAGGTGCTTTATTGAGCTGCTCCATCCTGAGTTCAAATAGGACTTTATATTGCCTGGCCCTCTGAAGAACCACAAGGAATATTTCTGGATTGTCTGTCCCAGGCGGGACAGAGAAATATGTCCTGTCACCTGGAACCCAACTCTTGGCACCAATTGTCCTCAAATGTCCTGGGCAAATATGTACCTATGGGAGCACTGGAAGAGGCACCAAAGCAAGAAAGGCAAACCCATACCCAACTGAGTGTCAGTGAGAAAGAATGAGCCATAGGTCAAGGTAAAGAGCCTCCCAGCTGGCTGGCCTTCTTAGGAGCTGTATGCTCTACAGCGGGCGCCATGTTGGTTTCTGCCACGAAAGTCAGATATTCAGTTGAGCAGTTGCTAGGCTGGGCTTGATGGGATGGTATTTGTGCCATTAGTGCCACGCCCGTGCCCTTTTCCCCTGCTGCATCTTCTGTCTACAGTGCATCCTGAAGCACCTGGGAGAGAGACCAGATAGTAGGACATTCAGTCCCCTAGTTGTTCAGTGCATCGGAGGGCCTCGATGTGAAACAGAGATTCATTCTGTAGATATGTCCCATGTCATAGGTCCATCTACCTCTATGTGACTAGCTCCACATTTCACTTTAAGTTTGTCTCTTTGACGTTCTCACCCATACAGCAAGCCATTTGCCTCCACTAAAGGGTCCCAAGTATACCCTTAACTCAGGTCAATTCTCCCTCTTACAAATAGTTTGAGGAAGTAAATTGTGCACTAGCAGGAATGCCCATTACTGCCCTAGTAGTCTACAGCCTGGTAGTAGCCATCTTTCCCAGTACTCATTTGTTCACAGCTAGTCAACACAACCCATTTATGAGCTACAGTCAGGTAATGTCCTCCTTGGTTGGTTACAGGTAACTCTAAGGCCTTGGGTGTGAACTTAGCTAGGAAATGCAGGGTTCAGAGGAAGATGGGACTCAGTTGTGCCCATTTGATCCCTGTAGACATTTCCACTGTTGGATGGGTTATTGTGCTGACTGCCCAACATTGTGGCCATCATTGTGGATCTGATAGTATCGGGCTCTAGTGGTAGCTCCAGTTGCATGATTAATCAGTGTCCCATGATAAGAAAGCCCATCTCAGTTTTCTCCCAAAGGCAGGCCAAACTCCAGCACCATAGGATCTAGTGGAAGCTCTCCTTATATAGCATGCTACAGCCATTCCATACATAGGATGCCTTCATTGGCAACAATTAGCATTGCTTAATCTATTAGTCACATTGATGGGTAACAGGCCCTTTGTACCAGGGCACCATCATCCAATAAATGAGTTGGCACAATCTTCCCAAGAGGAGAGCATGCTATTTTGAATTCCTGAAGATTTTTTTGTGGTTTTAAAATAGCCCCCAAAATCTTTGAGACTCCTTCCATCAAGAGAAGGTCTCATCTCCTAGAATTTAATTATGCTTTTTATTGCATTTTCTGGTGACCCCACAAGATTCCAGCAATGGGTTGAGTCATTCTCAGCCATTTGAGGCTTACCACCATAGGCTCTAGTACGCTTTTCTCAAACGGAGTTCTTCATCAGAGCCACAGAAGACAGAAAGTGGTCCAAATGACTATTTTCTTGGTTCTTCCCAATATGTTACATCACTGATACCATTTCAGATCCCCAGAAGAGAAACATGCTCCTTCTAATTAGAAGGGATGCCTTAAAGCATCAGGCCTAAACTCTTCCATGGACACCTAGTTTAGGAAAGCTGAATGCAATCAGGGTAGAGATGTTGTGTTCCACCCAAACTCATCCTTTATGAAATCCTTCAGTCCAGTAAATTGGTAGCATTTTGCCATCACTACATTTTAAGTAGGTTTTCATTAGAAAACTGGAAAGGAGACACAAGTTCTGACATTTGTTCTTTGATTCAAAGAAGTCATACAAGCATGCCAAAGGTCATGGGACTCCTAAAAGGGTCACTGTGGGAGTGAATTGGGAATGTGTACATGGCTTTATCCTCACATTCTGACATTGAAGTTGTCACCTCTGTTTACTGTGTTAAATCTGATAATGATGATGTCCCAGCAAATTCCACATGCTTCTGGAGTCGTCAGACAATTAAGGCTTCTGCAGACTGTTTTGTGACATTGCACAAGAGGCTTCACATAGCCTTTGGCAAGACTATCAGTGTGAACTGACATCCTTACCACTGAAAGGAGACCTGTTTTTGATCCTGTTTATTGATGAGGGTTGAAAAGAGCATATTCACCAGATCAATAGCAACATACTGAGTGCCAGAGGCTCTGTTGGTCTGTTTTAGTAAAGATATCACATCCAGCTTATCAGCTGAGATTGGGACTATCGCTTAGTTAAGCTTGTAGCCCACTGTCATCCATCATGATCTGTCAGTTTGTTTTTTTTTTTTTTGAAAGAGCTTGATGTGAGTTATACAGGGCTATGCTGGGGCACACTGTTCCCACATACTTTAAGTCTGATGTTGACATCAATTCTCTTTCAGAACCTGAGGTTGTCTCAGCTACACTCTTGTGGCTGATGGAGTCATGGTTGGATAGTTTCAGAGAATACAGCTTGGCCCTTCAACCCTAGAAACTCTTACCCAGTAGACCAGGGAGCCAACAGGAAGGTTATGCCAGCCATTGTGTCCATATATGTATGGAATGGGGAAATGATCACATGGTGAGTCTGTGGACTGCTGGATTCTAAGGTGTATTCGTATCAGCTCTCTCTTTTGTCCCCTGACCTTCTCTCTCCAGGCAGAGTTTCCCTATGTAGCTCTGGATGTCCCAGAACATGCTCTGTAGATAAGGCTAGTCTCAAACTCCGAGATCTGCCTGCCTCTGTCTCCTGAGTGCTGGCATTAAAGGTGTGCACGAACATCACTAGGGTAGCTCTCCTTTTTTTATTTTTCAATTCTACAAATAAAAGTGGAAATGCTGTTTGGCTGTCTCATTGTTGGGAGTGCCCTAGTTCACATGACAGATGCCTAAGTACCAAGAAATCATCCAACTATTTTGTCTGTTATAATAATCACTTATACTTTTCTCTAGTTATTTAAGAATTGTGCCTTGCCTCTTATCATCCTTACTGATGCAAAGAGTCCTCTGTGGCAGAATATCATATAATCAACCCTAGTTTTCAGGGGATAATCAGCATTTGAATTCTAAAAACAGAAAATCTGCATCCTCTTTCAGTTTATTTATTGCTGCTTTATTCAAAAGAATATCCTCAGAAGCTTCCTGTGGAGCACTGACAGATGGAGAGCTGTTTGATCTCACAATATAATAAATAATAAATCCCATTTTGACATTTCATCTCCCTTTGACCTTTCTGTGATACTTTGCCAAGGTCATTTTTAGCAGCACTACCTTAGCCACCATAGCCCATCATTGGGTCCCCACCTCCCAACCTTATTCACCATAGCCTATCATCATTGGGTCCCACCTCACCCAATCCATCTGGTCATGTGCTAGGACCATATCCAGATGTCTGCACCAAACTGTTAAATCATGAGTCAGAGAGGAAGTCTACATATCAACTAATTCTCTATCCATCTTTGCATTCCATCTCTCTGTTCAGCTCTGTACTCTGCATGTGTGTTTCTAATTTCTGAACTATTTGACAGGACCTATAAGCCTTTGGGTACTGAAGGAGTGGGCACTGGATCACACTGTGCTGAGTAATTAGAAAAGAGAAAAGCCATGTCTCATGGAGTACAGCTGCCATCATTTAAAGCGTTTGCCTCAGGTGAGACTGTGTTACCATGCAAGGAGTTTGTTTTCCTCTGAAATGGGAGGGTATTTTTTCTATTGGACTTTAGAGGGCTCCAAGATCTTAAGGAGTCATCATTTTCAGGAATATTTGCCCACATCATTTTCTTACTGGGTTCTCAGGATTCTAGCTGTCTCAATGAAGAGTTTCAATCTTGGCAAAGATTTGTTGAGGTGGCTTTGTTGTCTTATCACCCTTAGCATTAAGTGTCCCATATCTGTAGAGGTTAGAGCTGCCCTTATAACACGTCCATGCAGACTTGATAAGATGCTGTTTTGCTGATGTGGAGGAAGAAGATGATGGACCACAGGCTGGGAGGCAAAGGAAACCTCAGGACAGAGAAGCCATGAGGAGGTGGAGCAGATGACAAAATCACAAATGAGTCCTTTATGAAGTCTGAGCCTGACATGTATCAGAATTGGAATAATTTTATAGTAACCCCCATTAGCAGAAGTATTCTTGCATACCAAAAGAAACCTTTTATCTCATTTGAATATTTTCCATTTTTGCCTAAGACATTGCTGAAAGAGTTTGCTTTAAGCACTGTATTTCAAAGCTTATTTGAAGGGGTGGGGGGGGGTGTTACTTCCTTCTGGGCTAACAGTGCTTCGTCAGTTACTTAAAATCAGGGCGTGGCTTCTTCATGCTGCTGTCTGGCCTCAGATTTGTTCTTTCTTGCTCTAATTTGTCTGCTCTGTGGTCTGATCAAATGCATTCACACCCTCACCTCTTTGTGCTGGTTTTTCCCCCTACTCTCAAGATTAAAACAAGATTTGAAAACCAGCCACTTTGGTCAAGAGGAGTGCTTACAGATGGGGTCTTAGCTAAATGGCTCCCACAGGGCAGGGCCATGAATGCCCCTCCCCCCTGCAACTTCCTGTGTAGTAGCATCTCTCCGTAGCAGCCTTGGGCGTCAACTGCTCCCTAAACCTTGATTACTGGATTCTATTATGACTCCACATAGTAACAAGTTTATGTAACCTAAAGGAAAAAAATGAAGTTGTCTGAGGGTCAAACATTGCAATGAAAGCAAAGACAGGAAAGCAGAGAAGGAGCTTTCCCCACAGCAGAGAGAAAGCCTGGCCAGTATGCACTGGACAGAAGACCCTTGCTTTACATCAGTGAGGGAGACTTGGGGATTTTAGTCGATTGCAGACTTGATATAAGCTCAAAGAGTGGCACATTTCCAAAAGATGTAATAAAATTTGTCCTAAATTAATTCTAAAAAGCACAAGGATAACGGAAGGCTGTTGTTCAGCCATGGGCTGCCTCAATCCAGTTACAGTTAGTGTGTGCCAGTGGGTTCAGCCATTTCCCAAGGAGCCGTGTGTGACAAACCCGATATTCATGACGCAAAACCTCATGTGACAGGGGTGGGGTTGAGGGGAGGGTGGGGGAGGGGAGCGCCTGGGCCCAGGGAACAGCTGAGGCAAATGTTCATAGGAATGAGAGAGTCCTGTGTTTGGGAAAGAGCAAGTGGTTTTGTGAGGTGGGGATACAGGATGAACAGGGAGAAGGGGGAATAAGTGTGATGAGGTAAATTTATGGAGCCATCTTTTCAGGATTTTAGCGTGTAAGATGGTGCACCTCGCTAGAGGTTAGAGTACCACTTTGGTGGGAATGTGGAGAGAGGTGTGGACCAGGACAAGTCTGGAGGACTGCCCAACCAGGAAACTGTTGTAGTGGTGCACATGAGGAATGATGGCACCCAAACTTGGGCCACAGTCATGAGGGAAGGGGCATGGCTAGGGCAAATGGTGAAAAACGAAGCAACAAGATACACTCATCAGCCTTCCCAGGCCACAGTATCTAACGTTTCATGCAGCTTCTTCCTTTTTTTTTTTTTTAACCCATTAGATCTTCCCACCATCCAATATATTCTATATTTTGTTGGTTTGTTTTGCCTCTTATCTATTTACCTCTCTGGATGTATGTGTGTAAACTCCATAAGGAGCAGAGATTTTTGCCTATTGCTTTGCTCCTCTATCTGCAGGGCATGACACATGATAAGTATACCAATACAACTCGCAGTGGGGGGAAACATTTAGGATGTTAACATTTAGATTGTTTAATATCATTATTGACACAATGATGTTTATGTATATCATCTTGCTGTTATTATTCCACACCTCACCCCCCATTTATTCATCTTGTTTTGTTTTAGATGAAAAATTCACCTAACAAAATATTTAATGGTGAAAATGGTGAAAAAATTTAATGGTGGAAAAAATAGCTGTACTTTTTTTTCAAAGATCAAGAACAAGCCGAGGAGGATCCAGAGGGTCCTAGAAACCTACAAGAAGAACATTATGACGGGCAGATCTGGGCCCAGGTATCCTGCTCAAACTATGGCACCAACCAAGGACAATATGTACAGTAAACTTGGAACCCCTACTCAGATCTAGCCAATGGACAGGATATTTTTCACAGTTGAGTGAAGAGTGGGGTCTGACTTTCACATGAACTGTGGTGCCTCATATTTGACCACGTCCTCTGGATGGGGAGGCCTGGTGGCACTCAGAGGAAGGATAGCAGGCTACCAAGAAGAGACTTGATACCCTATGAGCATATACAGGGGGAGGAGGTTCCCCTCAGTCACATCCAGAGGAGAGGGAAGTAAGGGGAAAATGGGAGGGAGGGAGGAATGGGAGGATACAAGGAATGGGATAACATTTGAGATGTAATATGAATACATTAATAAAATAAAAAAAATAGAACAAGCCAAGGATGCTCTTTCTAGTCTACTGTGCTAACACTGTAGATAGTGCAATAAATTATTGTGATGACTAATCGCCTCTCCTCATCTGAGAAGTTGTCTCTATTAGGTTGGCTCGTAGTCATGTCTGTGGTGGGTGGTACCAACTCTGGGCAGAAGCCTGAGCCATGTAATAGAACTGACAGAGAGAGCCTGGTGGGCACCCAGAAAGTAACATTCCTGTGTGCTCTCTGCTCTCAGTACCTGCCTCCAGGCTCCTGCTTTAAGTTTTTGCCCTGACATGGATTGGGACCTGGAAATGTGAGGAAAAATACAATCTTTCTCTGCCCCAGTTGCTTTTGGTCAGGATGTTTTTATCATAGCAACAGAAAGCAAGTTAGAATAACAAGAGAAAGAGAGAAAAAGGCACTGAAGTTGAAAGGAAAACTCCTCATTTGCAGGTAATCTATGTGGGGAATTCTACAGTTTACAAGACAGACACAGAAATAACTGAGTTTAACGATAGTGCTGGAAAAGAGTCAGTATCATCCATTGGTTTTCTTTTTACTAACAACAGATAATTGGAGATTAAAATTTAAAACACAAGGCCAGCATGGTGCCTCATGCCAGTAATTCCAGCATACAGGACGCAGAGACACAAGGACTGCATTAAGTCTGAGGTCAGCCTGGGTTACATATGTGTTCCAAGCCAGCCTTGGCTAAAGTGTGAGACCCTGCCTCAGAAAAGAACTAAAATAAACCAAACTCTAATGTAACTCACAACAACATCATAAATTTGAAACATTAAAGAATAAATCTGACAAAGAAGTACAAGATCTGTACAATGAAAAAATATTAAATATTGCAGATAAGAAAGTTTAAAGTGTAAAGTAAATAGATGGGTTGAATTTGTGGTTTAGAAAACTAAATATCACCAGGCAGTCAGTTCTCCAACAAAATGGATTCTTTTTAAATTTTTTTGGGGGGGGACTATAGTGTAATTACATTTCTATTTTCCCTTTCTTCCTTCTCCCTCCCTGTTTTCCTTCAAATTCATGACCTCTTTCAAAGTGTTGTTTTGGTTTGTTGTTTATTCAAGACAAGGTTTCCCTGTGTAGCCTTGGTTGTCCTGGACTTGATTTGTAGACCAGACTGGCCTCAAACTCACAGAGATCCACCTGCCTCTCCCTCTCCAAGTGCAGGGATTACAGGTGTGTGCCACCACACCTGGCCAAAGTGTATTTCTTATAGGCAGCATATAGTTGGGTTTGTTTCTATTTAATCTGTCAACTTCTGCCTATTAATTTTGGTGCTTCGCTCATTTACTGTGATTATTAGTACCTTGCTATTTGCATCTTATTTTCCTTCTACTTTGTTTTTCTCTATTTTTTCTTGTCTTCTTTTGGATTATTTTATGATTCCATTTTATATTTCATCTTCTTTTCTTAACTAGAACCCTTTGGTATACTGGTCTACGCATGCAACTTAACAGAGTTAAAATAGACTATGTAGTAGATTGTAAAATGTAGTTTATTCATTTCTCTCCAAAATTGTGCTATTTTGGTAATACACTATGAAAACAGCAATATATATATATATATATATATATATATATATATATAGTGTTGAAATATCTTTTATTTATATTTTACTAGTTGACCACAAATAATACTGACAGTAATTGTTGAAGTGTCCTTTTCTGTTAATTCTAGTATTTTTGTGAATTCTGCCTTGGTTTTGGCTGGATGGTAGTTTTTCTCATTATAGGTTCTTTTTTTTTTTTCCTTCTGCATGTCTGGTAATTTTTTTACAAAATATAATATTTCCTGAATCTTCCTTTGTTGAGTACTGGCTATTTTTATGCTCCTGTAGATATTACTGAGCTTGGTTCTGGGGTGCAGTTACATTGCTTATAAACAAACAGCTCTCTCCTTCTGGGCTTTGTTTTTAAGGTTTGTTTCATGGAACCCAGAGCGTGTTTAGTCTAGGGTGAAGAATTTTTCATTACTGATAAAAGAGCATACTGAAACCTCTACCCAATGACCTAAACATTATGAGATTTTCCAGTCTGTCGGAAGTGGGCTTTGTTTGTGGTGCTGTTTCCTCTAATTTGGGGGTGTGGTACTTTCCACATTGGGCAGTTTTCTAATATACACCCATTGACTGGAACTTTATTGCATATGCGGAGTTTGGGGGGGCTCTATGGTTTTCGTGTCCTTTTAGGGGGGCAGCTATCTTCTTCAGTCCTCTGTCTTGCAAACTGGATCTTTTGCTCTCCAGAAATCTTATTTTTGTATTTCCTCTGGCAGTGCACAGGAGTCCCCACCTTGCTCCTCAGACAGGGAGGGTGTGCTGCAGAGCCTTTTCAGGGCCTCTGTTTTAGGGGCCACCGTTTGTTTACTGAGTCAGGAATTACTGTGCCATTTTGTTGTTTTTATTTGATGTCCTCTGCGTTGACAAACCTCACTTTGTATTTTGTTCATTATTTTGGTAGCTCCAGCATGGGATGGTTAATTCTGGGCCCCGTTGCTCCATATTAGCAGTGGAAGAATATCTACCTTAAAACAACAAAAACAAATCTAGTACTACATTTGACCTTTCACTTACAGAGCATGCCTTCTGTGTACTGTCTGCAGCAGTCTAGAGTGAAGCCGTCACACTCAACGTACCTGTGGAGCCCCAGGTGACTTGCTGATGGTTTTGCTATACCAAGGGCTTGTTGAATGGCAGGTAAATTGAATTCCAGTGGGGCGAGTGGGTGAAATTTTCACAAAGGGGTATTTCCTTTTGCCTTACACAGGAAAGAAACATCTGAGAGACAGGAAAGAAATGGAGGGGGTGAGGGAGGGGGGCGAAGACATCTTTCTGTTATGGGATGTGTATAAGCAGACGGAGAATGCTCCTTGGGGAAAGAAATCAGCATCAGTGTGTGGTCTGGAGAGAGACACAGTCAGGGGCTGGTTTTAGTTTAAAGCCCCTTCACGTTGCTTTTTGCCAAATGTGAGATATTATAAAAATAATTACTAAGGACTTGGGATTATTAATTATGAATGATTCTGTCTCTAAGTTAATTACAAAAAGGATATTCCTTTGAAATCTTTCCTACAGCTGTGCTCCTTATCAGCCACAAAACACTGCGTAACAAAGAAGTCTGGATGCTGTTATTCCCAACTGGCTGATTGAGACCCAGACATACATGGGGTCAGGAGACTTACGTTAAGTCTCCTATGACCACAGACCCAAGGCCAAAGCACAGTCCCTTGATGCAGAGCAATATCCTTTTCGTTGGTTCTAATGCCTTGGGCAACCATCAGAGGTCTCAAAAGTCTAGTCATTGTTTTTCTAATGTGGGTTCTAGAAAAAGCAAAGATAGTGGTACAACTTAGATACCTGTGCTTCTAAGGAAGGGCAGCAATCTAGTTCACCTGTAGAACAGGCTAAGCGATAAAACAACAACAACAACAACAACAACAACGGTGCCAGGCCAGTGTTTCTCAACCTTCGTAATGCTTCGACCCTTTGATACAGTTCCCCATATTGTGGTGACCTGCAACCATAAAATTATTTTCATTGCTGCCTCATAATCGTAGTCTTGCTACTGTTATGAATTGCAATGTAAATATCTATGTTTTCTGATGGTCAAACCACAAAGGAGAAGACGAAGTCCAGGCTGAGGATCTGCTTCTGACATCCTTAGTGACCTCTGTAATATAGTGTCTCTCCCATGAGCTGAAGGCTGTGGGTGCATAAAATAACTTTTATAAGAAAAGTGGTACACTTTTATGGCCTTTCCACATTCTAAATAATTCCAGAGAGAGCCTCCGTTGTGCCAATTCTCCTTTAAGGGCTCACAAACATTCCCTATTCTCTGCTCTACCCCCTTTCCTTAACAAAGAGTGTAAAGGGCTCAGTTTAAGAGCCCTGGTAGCCTCCTGTGGTTAGCTGGGATCCTATGGGTTCCCCTGTCCCTCCAGTCCCTTTCCTCTCTTCGTGTGTGTGTGTGTGTGTGTGTGTGTGTGTGTGTGTGTGTGTGTGTGTGTGTGTGTGAACTGGCACATATGGGTGCCAGAGGTTGATGAGGCCATGTATCTTATCTCAATCACTTTTCCACTTTATTATTTTTTTTCTTAAATTAAAAAAAAAATACATCTTGGCCTGAAATGATGGCACAAGGGATAAGAGTACTTCTTCTTGCAGAGGACCCAGGTTCAATTGCTACACCAACATGGTGGCTCACAGCCATCTATAACTCCAGTTCCAGTGGGATGTGACACCATTTTCTGGCCTTTGGAGGAACTGAGGACATATGTGATGCATAGACACGCATGCGGACAAAACACTAATATGCTTCAAATGAAATAAATCTAACTTTAAAAAATTACATCGTCTTTATTTATTTATCATGTGTGGGCGTGTGTGCACATACATGTGTGTATATATTCACCTACCCATAGTCTGCATGTTGGGGGTCAGTGAACAATTGTGGGGATCAGCGCTCTTTGTTTAAGCCCAGGAAATCATACTCAGGTCATCACCCTTGGTAGCAAGTGTCTTTACCAACCTGAGTCATCTTGTGGGGGCTGTCAATGATCACAGAGATCACCAATAGGGTTGGGCTAGGTATACAGCCGATAAGTCCAAGGATCTCTGTCTCTACCACTCTTTCTCCAGAGTGAGTGACACTTACTGCCATGCCCAGCTTTCTTATGTGGGTGCTTGATATCTGAGCTAGGGTTCCTCCTTTTAATGCAGACGCTTTACTTGACTGAGCCATCTCTCCAATTCCTTTGGTATTAATTTGTACTGACAAAAAGTGATCTTGTTTTAACTCGACGGTAGCTACAGTTTTCTTTAAAATGAAACTTGAAAACAGAATTGATTGCATGGAAATCCAGGCTGATTTGGGATTGTCTCAAACAAAGTTCAACAATGGCCTAAATGTCACGAAAAGGACAGGATGCTGTGGTACAAATCACCCCAGGTCTGGGAATCAGTAACTTGTTGTAGAACTTGTGTGTGGGGTTAATGTCTTAATGACGTTATTCTCACTTTTATTCATTAAAGGAACGTGGATGTTAGCTGGAAGTCAGCATGAAATCCTCAATTTTCATCTCTTAATGTACTAGGAATTCTAGTTAAAGCCAAAAAATATGAATTCTTTTTTTTTTTTTACTTAAAAAAAATCTGAGCCAACTTAGCAACACATAGGGCGTTCAGAATGTTGGAGCGCTGTGTGGAGGTCCTCATCATTAAAGGGACTCTTGGATGCCAACCATTTACAAGGAGCCTTATAGTTTTAAGATGCTCTGCCAAACATTCAGTCTGCGAAGAAAAGCAATGACCTGATAGAAAAGAGCAATCTTAGATGATCTCATTAAAATCTCATTTTCTTTATCTCCACCTTACCTACTAAGTAGCCAGCCATGGATGAAGCGACCGGAAACGGAGGTCAGACTCCAAACATAACCACTTTCCGCGTGACCTAAGTTCCCATTTCCCAAGCAAAAAATGTCCTCATCAAAAGTTTTACCTCACTTTTTACCTTTGAAGGTCAAAGAAATTGAGGTCTTAAACTAGATGAGCGGAGAGAGAACACAGTGGCTGGCTTACGTGGGCCTACCTGTGGCCTTGAAGGAAGGCGCAGCCGCTGCGTCTCCCACCTGCAGAGCTTCTGCCAGCCGCCTTGCTCAGAGTTGCCTTTCTGTAAAACCCCCAGAGAACACCTCTTCTCTGCGTTCCTGGGAAAACAGCAGAGGTTAGGGTCGGAGCTTGAGAGACTGACAGCCTGGGTTCCAATTGGAACTCCCTTAGGGATCCTCTATGTTTTATTTAAATCTCACATTTATCTAGCACGATGACTCAGTGACGGGTTCAGTGTCAGGGCAGCGGTTGTTAAGCTCAGCCGTTTTGGGGAAACCGCAAAAGCGCATGCTGCCTTCCCTAAACCAAATGACGTCATGCGTGCCCTGATCCCATAAAGTATAAACACGTGCTCTGTCCCCAGAGCTGCCACAGTGGTCTCACCTAGGGGCCTGGCAAAGCAGGGACAGAGATTTAAGCACTAGGTTGAGGCAGGTAGTTACTGAGCTAGCTTAACAACTACCTGCAGTGAGCTACACACATTTCAAGCAACTAGTTACGCTGCCCTAATAACCCCTAGGAACTCCTTAGGAACTCCCCAGAAACTCACTTTTGGGACCAAACATATCCTGGAATTAGAAGCCATGCTCCAATCTAGCCTGGACTGCTTTTAGGCACTTGGGCAATAAGGGAAACAATCTTATGAATGAAATTTTAGAAAAAAAAACCAACCAACCAACCAATCAACCACCTTCATTACTACCTTATATGCATGATTGGGCATGCCTATGATTAAAATAAAAATATCATAAGCAAAGATATGCTTAGTTAATAAATATGTAACTTAAACCTATCAATCAATGTTTTACCCCTAGTAATTAACTCCTGTTCTTCCAGGACGACAAAGGAAGGCCCCGCCTACGGAGGTTGGTCAGATGGTTGCCCGTCTTCTTGATGAGCTTCACTTCCTCGTCCAGGAATTGGTTTTCCAAGAAGCCACAGAGTTGAGGGTCTCTGCAGGCAGAACCCAGGGAATGGAGATCCAAGAGGGCCTGGTTCACGTTCTTCTCCAGGGCCAAGGCAGCTTCCATGGCCTCCCTGGGTTTTATCCCACACATCTTGAGACGGCTTCTGTGCATCCTGGAAGATAGCGCCCCCGCCCCCCTTGCCCCGCCCCCACCCCGTGAGATTGTTCTGCAACGGTGAAGAGACACTCCTGGCGCCCTCGGCTTCTCCTCAGCCAGTTCTCAGAAGAACTGCCTCGCACCCTCCAGAGCCGCGTCGTTCTGATCAAATTACGAGCCCAGAGAGGCTGGAAGGCACAAGTTGATGAGGCAGTTCACGGTAGCTTCCACTTGGGTGGAATCATAGTGACAAATCTGGGAGGTCATGGCTGATGGGCAGTATGGAGCTAACTGCAAAAAGTCGGGTGCTGGCTGGTCCTAGCAGCTGAAGGCGGCAAGAAGATGGGCCCGGAGGGAGGCTGCGATTGGGGAGCCGGTAAGGTAGCTGGAAACTAACAAAGAGGGAGTCCCCGGGTCTGGTCCGTCCAAACATTGTTGAAGCAAGACTCAGATCTGTGGGACCTCGAAGGTGCTGCTCTGAGCGGTCACCATTTTCACTTGCTCTGTGAAGGGACTGGTTGGTTGGCATGAGAACTGGCAGATGAGTTTGCGGTGGAGCAAGAGGAAGACAGCGCTTTCCCCACTCACCAAACGATTTTAACTCCTAAAATCGACATGTGCTCTACAGTTCACTGGATCTGGAGAGGGGTCTTAGGATCATTGTTTTGACAGCTACGCCAAATAGCCACAGCTGAAAGGCACTGATTTCAAACAGGTCTTTCAAACCAGGTCGAATCAATATGAATGCATAGTTTTTGTTCTTTACTTGGCACTTGGCCAAGTGCCCTATTTCCTATCTGTAGAAGGAGAATTGAAATCCCACCTCTTGGAGTTTTGTGAGAATTGTGTTCCATATTACCTCTGGTTCATCTGGGTCTTTCTTGGTGGAGCAGATGGCCACTAACCCAACCCAGCCTCAGTAAATGTGACTACCATGACTCAGGGATCAGGGAGCATAGGAACAGGGATCAGGTAGCAGGCCAGACCAGCACCGAGGTCCCTACAAACGTCACATTACTTAGTCCTTGCCTAAATTGTGCTTGTTCCTTTTCACCTAGTGAAACACAGGCCCAAAGAAGAAACGATATAGGGAGCTGGGAAACACAGTGTTTTGTTTTTGTTTTTCTATATACCATATCAGATTCATGTCATGCATTACTCTAGAGAAAGGCTTATTACCAAGTTGATGGCACCAGACAGAGAAGACAACCCTGCTTCGGGCTTCTGGGCTGAGCTGTACAGTGGAGAGCAGAGGACAGCTAGCAGCCAGCCAGGGTAGATAGCAGACAGCAGGTCAGTGGTGCTGGTGGACACAGACAGGAACCTAGGGAGAGGACATGGCACAGAAGCCAGGAACAGTAGGGAAAGGGTGAGAGGGCTGATGGTGTCATGTTGGGGATAAGTATAGAATTGCACATCTAGGGTATGGCCAGGGTCTGAACATAGCTGACATATCAGCTGGTACAGCAAGTGTTGAGGAAAGCGTCATGCTGAATGTAGCCTATCTTTGTCTTTATTTAGAGATGCCTCC
The DNA here is from genome assembly GCF_964271855.1 of Acomys minous. Taxonomy (NCBI): domain Eukaryota; kingdom Metazoa; phylum Chordata; class Mammalia; order Rodentia; family Muridae; genus Acomys; species Acomys minous. The sequence continues at coordinate 105,943,483 of NC_140492.1, read as the reverse complement.
AGGTCCCAAGGCAAGAGTGGGAGGCTGCTCTCTTCAGCGGGGACTCTGTATTGATCTCACCTCCTCTTTTCTGGGATCCACCACCCCCACATTGATGGAATTAGCCATGTTCATACTATGTCACCTCTGGTCTTTGGGGAATACAGAAGAGCTAGCTAGCTACGAGCGAAAACTAGTCCCTCTGGCCTGGGAGATTTTGATTTTTCTGCTTTTTATGTGTATTTGATTTTATCAAAGTAAGGAATTTGCTACTGGCCAGCTAACCACTGCAATCAGATACTGTGCTAGAGCCTAATGGCATCCCAAACCACTGCCAGGGAATGCCAATTTCTCATAAAAAAATTAGAAATCAGCTCGAGCAGCTTTCCTACTAAATGAAAAAAAATTACATAATTCCTTCTGCACCACTGCATGAAGCAGAGTTTCTTTCTTTCTTTCTTTCTTTCTTTCTTTCTTTCTTTCTTTCTATCTATCTATCTATCTTCCTTTCCCTGAATGCACAGTAAATCCCAAGTGGTTTAAGTCATGGCACCCCTCCTTGAACACAATATGAAATTGCTACCAAATTTAAATAAAAAATAAATGATGTGTTGTGCTAGGAGATTCTCCTGCCAACAACGCTCACACAATTAACACGCTAGCAGAATGTGTTGCTAATTCCATGCCACTGGAGTGTTTTCTGCTTCAGAATATAGAAACAAAATCGGGTCAGAGATCCAATAATAACAAGTTTGTTAAAATATACAGCCCTGCCTTGTAGATATATTGTAGGCATGGGTGGAAAGTAGAGAGAACCACAGTGACGCATTAAATAGCTCACTCCCCCAAATAGAACTGGAAAAATTTGTCTCCAAGCTTTTGTAAAGAGAAGGGGAGCAGGAGGAGGAGGAGCGGAGGAGGAAGAGGATGAGGGAGGAAGGGCGAGAAAGACAGAGAGAGAGACAGAGAGACAGACAGAGACAGAGACAGAGAGACAGAGAGGGATGGGGGTTGGGTGGAGAAGAAAGAAGGGCAGGAAAAATAGCTCAACCCAAGTCCAGGGCATCTTGTAAGAAACTCTTTGTTCATTAGCAAGGTCCGGCCACATATAAGGGAGGCAGACACCAGGAAAAAAAACTAAGAGAACATAAACTCAATAAATCACACAGAATTTTGATTCTGCTGGTTTCTCCAAGATGGCTTCTCTCTCTTCTTTTAGCCTCCTCTCATAGGGCCTGTGCTTTTCCACAACAAAAACAGTGATAATGAAAATATTTTGGCAATGTTCAGGGCCTTTCACACCCATGACCCTGACCTCCAAATCAATTTTCTTTATTCTTAACCCGACCTTGGCTTCCATTCTCCCTGGCGTTCAATATTAGTTACAAAATCTTGAACTCTTGGAGACCTTCCGCCCCTCCCCCAACAAGCCAGGCTGACCACACTTGTGAAGCCCCAGAGAGGAAAGAGAAACAAACAAACAAACAAACAAACAAACAAAAAAGTGGCTTGACAAAGAGAAATACCAAGGCAAGCCCAGTGTCTTCTATAGGAGTCTCATTTGCACCAAATGCCATTAGTATCATTATTTACGGAGAGGATGGTGGAGGCTGCCGTGGCTCCCTGCTTGCATCAGGCGCTTTGGGTAACACGATACATCACCAGGCGGCCCAGGCTCTTCACTTAAATAGTGATACGTAAGGCAGAGCATGGTACATTTCATCCATCACCCATGGGCTGGCCGGGTGCAGAGACTGGGAAGAAAAAAAAAAACGCACACATTTCTCCATTGCTGCCTGCATTAATATAGGAAAGGGAGCGAGCGGAAAAGAGAAAGTGCCAAATTCGGCACACGTGTTAAAAAGAGAAGCTAAGAGGAGGAGTGAAAGGACCCATCTCCCAAACAAGGTGCCAAGGGGCGCTGAGGGAGGCTTTTAGCGGAGAAGACTGCGTTTTTTAAGACTGAAGCGTTGATGAGAATAAGGACCCCATGAGACAAGAGTCCCGGGGTCAGCATATGTTTTTAGAGAAGAAGTTAGCTGGCAGGGGCTATTTTTCTGCAAATTAGTTTTCTATCAAGGGTAACCGTGGGGGAGGAGCAGAGGAAAATGAATTGGAGTCTTTTGAATAATGGCTATTGTTTGACTGTTGGAATGGCCTATGCGCTGATGCTCCTGAAAGCCTTTCCCATCCCTCCTTTCACAGGGCTGGAAGCCTCCCACAGCTGTTGACAAGTGTCCTGATAGGACAGCTTTGGAGACGAGACGACAGTGTGGCCCCATGAAACAATGATCCATAAAGTCCACTTGGCCAGAAAGGCATGGTCTGCTGTTGGCTCTTCCTGCCCTGCACGGCAGGCAGGACAGGTGGCTGTGGGGGTGGGGGGCAGTGGGAGAGGCAGAATCCAAGGGCTGCACAGGTTGTGGAGAACTATGGCAAGACGTGACAGAAACAGCTTTTCTCGGAAGTGACAGAGCTAGCACATGAGTTGACAGTGTAGCAGGACTTGAAATCATCCTCTCTTCAGGGCCATATACAGTTAAAAATGTACTCCAAGCTAATCTATTATGTGGCGGTTTAAAATAGTTAACATGATAGATCAGATTTTTAGGCCCTCTAAGCATCTTCCTTCTAAGTTGCGACTCAGTCTATATCAGAAATTTCCACTATCCTTCTAAGTTGCGACTCAGTCTATATCAGAAAAATAAAACAGTCACCCACTTAACACACACTTTGAGAAGGGTCCATCAAAGATATCCAAAAGTTAATTTTGAATAGGAAAAATACGTATTATTGAAATAGAGTAATAATAGTCAAGAGAAATGGAAATTTAGGAAAAACACCCAGTTTAATCTGTGACTCAAGGCACACTGGGGTGAAAGGCAAACAGTGTCACGGAATAGTGACAGGAAACAGACCTCTCTGGCTAGAACCATCTTGTAATGAAATGTCATGACGTGTGCACTAGGCACATGGCAGGTGCTTGGTGAACATTGCTTGAGCTGAGAGTTTGTGGTAACTGCTTGTCTTAGTTAGGGTTTCTATTACTACGATGAACACCATGATCAAAAGCAACTTGAGGGAGGAAAGGGTTTATTTGGCTCACAGCTCCTCACTACAGTTTAGCTTCGAAGGAAGCAAAGGCAGGGACCCGAGCAGGGCAGGAGCAGAAGTGATATGACCTCACGCCTTTCTGAGCAGGTAGAGCATGCCGTGCATGAAGGAACTTCTGTCGAGTCTAGACTGTGGGATTACCATCCCTCTCACATACTGACTAGTTGATGATCTTGGAACTGACCTTCTTTGAGCCTTTCTCCCTCTCTCCCTCCCCCCCCCCCACCACTCTGGCAGAAGGAAGCATTATGTATCAGCTTTCAACCTTCAGAGTTCTGTGTATCTGAGTTTATGCTTATGGAATTTCATATCTCCCCAGTATCTGTGGGATGCTGCTACTGGAAGGTTAAATCTGTGGCTGGAAGGGGACAGAGTTAGGCTCTTCTCTTGATTACACTCCTGGAAGGATGCAAAGGACCCAAGTGGGTCCCCCACCTAGTGTTCAGAGCTGCATACTCTGCCACACTTGGCCTTGTTCAGGGAAGAAAATCTCAGAGCAGAAGACAGACTAGAAAGTGTCATGACAAGGACTGCCGGCTGCCTTATCAAGAGTGCAACCAAATTAGATAACCACGCATCAGGCGGACCACAGCGATCCGGCTCCATGCTCCCTTACCACCGTACAAGAAGCCACTTTCTTGAGTGTGGCTTACTCATCACTTAGCAAGCCTGTGGGCTGAGGGCGTGAACTCACATTTTTCTTGCTAATTATTAAAGTGACCCAGATTTTGGGGTCAAATCAACGGGCACAGGGAATGAAAAGAAGCCATTTGTGAGTCTGGGAATCTCAGATTTTAAACACCAAACAGAAACCTTTATGATGTTTAATAGACAATAAGGTTGGTGGTTCTTTTTAAATGTTTTTTTTTAACTTTTGAAATTAATGTATGATTATATTACTCTCTTCCTTCCCTTTCTTCTCTCTAACTCTTGGTCCCTCGCTTTGTCTCTCTAATTCATGGCCTCTGTTTCTTTAATTGGGGTGTGTGTGTGTGTGTGTGTGTGTGTGTGTGTGTGTGTGTGTGTGTACACACACACATGATCTCACACTCTCAAATAGATAATAGCTATATTTTTAATTGTTTTTTTGAGATGAGGTTCTCACCATACTGTCCAGGCTGATCTTAAACTTCTGGGTTCAAGCAATTCTGTCACACCTGGCTGTTGTAGATTTTGCATTCTACAGTGATCCTTGGAGTGGTTCCAGCCTCCTAGAAGAATCTCCACACTCCTTACAGAACCCATTTGTCCCTTGTAAAAGTCAGATATAGGACATTTAATGTATTTCAGTATAAATTAAGCATGAGACACTTATGTACCTTATGATTCCTGACTTGGAGTTTGAAAGCTGTGGTATTGTAACATCTTTATTCACTCATTCCTTCATGTAATGATCAAGTCCCAATATCTGAAAATATGTCTGGATTCCCTGATGCTCTTCTTTTTCTTTTTTCCCCCAGCTCCCAATCTGTTTGCATTCCAGGGGCTGGAGAAGGGGCTAAGGATTTAGGTTAGTGCATTTAAGAAAAATATGGAATTCATGACAAACATTCAAAACAACCTTTGAGTCAAGGAAGTTTAATTCACGGGCATTGGCCTTGTGCAAAAACATATTCAGGTCCCGGCGGTGCTTTCTGGTAGCCCCAGGTACTCTAGAGGCTTAGGCAGGAGGATTGCATACTCCTGTGAGTCAGGATCAGCCCCTACCATCTGGTTCTCACTGACTGGTCCTTTGGCAACGGCTTTGTCTTGACTTTGTTGGAAATAGAAATCCTTGAACCCAGACCGTTAGCTCTGACTTACTGAACCAGAACCTCTAGGCTTCGAGAAACTGCGTTACCACACACACACACACACACACACACACACACACACAACACACACACACGCATGAAAAACAGTAGCCTGATATTAGTCAGGCTTTATTTGAGTGAAGCCAAATCCTGATAGTACTGCCAATTGAGATCCACCACTTGCCTGCTGATCTCTCCAGTTTAATCTCCAAAACCTCTCTCTCTCTCTCTTTCTCTCTCTCTCTCTCTCTCTCTACACACACACACACACACACACACACACACACACACACACACACACACCCCAAGTCATTTATGCAGTTTCAACTCAGGGAGGAAAAAAAAATAGCAAATTCACAGCGATAATCAAAAGGGAAAATATTTGGACAGGTAATTTGGAGAACTGGCTATGGATCACTATGTACAATAATGAAGTTGAGCAATTAGGTTTGGAAAGCCACAGCACAGAAAATAATTAACCCACAAAGTAATCATCTTGGAAGTCTCCAAGCTCATGATTAAAATAAACCTGAAACAAATGATTGTTTAACTTTTAAGCTGTGCTTGTTTTAGCCACCATCAACTTCAGGTGTGAACTCCGGGGAATTCCTCCTGCCTGATGAGACCGGGTCTAGGATGAGAGGGCACAAGTCCATTCCTCTGCATTCCTTTCTCTGGGGAACACTGCTTCGACTATCACAAAACACCACTCCAGTGTGGGTGGAGAGGTTGCCTGAGCTGTTCAGCTTGGTTCACTGCGGAAGGCACAGCAAACCTTGCCATTCCATTTGCAGCTATGCTAGGCTTCAGCCATGTTGGATCCTATGTAACCTTGGAGGGTGAGATGCAAGCTTCGCTTTCCATGCAGCTAGCTTGCATTTTGTTGGCGGTTTATTATTGCAAAGCATGGCTCTCCCCCTCCCCCACCCAAAGAAGTTGAATTAATAACTAGGGAAGGAGACAGAAATGAGATCTAGAAGACTCTGGGCTTGTGAATGTCACTGTGAGCAAACAGCAGTGGAGAGAAAAGGGTCCTTTCCGTCTTTATGTGCAGCGCTGTCTGTGCATTGACTTGTTTCCTGACACATGAGCCATGCCTTGAAAGGAATTCAGGCCCCAGCAAATTTTGCATTGCGCTTCAATGTGGCCTCTGGGATTGAATAAGGGCAAATCTATTATACTGTTGCCATGGAGACCCTGGCACAACTGCTGATAAAGAGTGTCTGATGTTTGGTAGGCCTCATAGAATGGTACATACCATTTAAAGAAAGGTGTGTGTGTGTGTGTGTGTGTGTGTGTGTGTGTGTGTGTGTGGTGTTGCATGTGTGAATCTGCAAGAGAGCAAGTGTGCCCATGTGGGTGCTGGGGGGCGGGGGGGGGGGGGGGAGGAGATAAGTGGAGACCAGGATGCAATGGGGGAGGGAGGAAGTGAAACTGGCTTGGCAAACCGTGAAGGAATGTTCTGTGTGTGTGTGTGTGTGTGTGTGTGTGTGTGTGTGTGTGTGTGTGTGTGTTTCATAAAGAATTTGTACTTTCTTCTCTCTAAAAATGAATCCTGCCTTCTAAGAATGCACACACTAGCCAGACAGACGGGGGCAGCAGTAGGTGCCCAGCTCACCCCTTGGTCTAGCAGAATTAGCCTTTAATTTATCTGAAAGCGAATTAAGCTCATACGGTAAAAGTGGAAGCGCGCTCTTTGCATTCTGTGATGGATGCTGCCTCCCTCCAGCTGTCTGCCTGAGGCTCAATAGTGGACCGGGAAGGATCACCAGCCTTGGCTAGAACAGGCTAGCAAGATGATGGATTTTAATCATTAAAATCATTTCATAAGCACAGCACAAAGAAGGCTGATCTCTCCTCACGCGCACAATCTCAGTTTTGTCGCTCCGGCTTCGGCGGGTCCTAAATTCACTTCTTGTCTAGAAGGCAAAGCTCACAGTCACCAGATTCCACTCCACACTTGTGCCTCTAAGTGGTCAACGTGGGCAGCTTGAACTTTCTGACTGGTGTTCATCAGCCCGGGTCGTGGGGCCGAGCCCGGAGCCAGGCGAGAGGCTGGCATTGTTGGAGACAGGCAGTTCTGTCGGAATCACCTACAGTCAGCAAGCTTCTGAGCAAAGCAGCTCTAACAATGGGAGGCTGGGCATCCGCTCGACAGCTGATAGGATTATTATTATTACCGGCCGCGAAAAGCTGCTGCGTTCTTCTGTGCTGCTTTGCAGACCTCATAAGGCCTCTCTGTGATTTCTGCATAGTTAATTTGTCAGTTTATAAATTACCACATTATGTTAACGCTGAATGCTTCAAAACACAAATATATGCACAGAGGGCTTGAATATTTGAAGTGTTTTAGTACTATGGGGAAATAATTTTGTTGTCAAGCTGTGGCAGATATAGAACTGCTAGGGGATACATGGCCATTTCATCAGGACTGTGTCGATGATGGCCTGTGAACATCCAAGGGGGAAAATCATCTTTTATCACTATTGTGTACCGTGCCGGTCCAGATGGGGGATAAAACATGCATGAGTTGCCCGCAGCTCTGAAAATAATTATACTCATTTGCCAGAAATGTAGAAAGTGCATCCAACCAAGTTACCACCCATCATCGTGACACTCGGTTTGCATACTGATGAAGTTTAAAGCCAGAGACAATGGTGTTGGTATCAATAGCGAAGGGGGGGGGGCTGGGCACCATGAGTGCCGAAGGATTAATAGCGCCATCATTTTATATTATGCAGCATTTCACTTATGCTGCATATCAAAGACTCCTGCCTCTGAGGTTCACCTCACTGTTTATAAGATTACAGTTTGCTTTAAGACTCCACACATTAGCATGGATCCTTTGCAGGTCCTACAAAGGACGCAAAAATATCTGTGTTGTACAGAGTGCCTGGAATATGATTATGGGTAGATATGTTCAGTTGCCACTATAAGTGTTGTCTGTACATGTATGTGTTTGTGGATGTGGGCGGATGCATACATACCCAAATGCACACGGGTGGATTTGGAAGGCTGTGATGAGATAAGAGGGGATGACATGCGCATGCTAAGTACCAGTGTAACTGTAGAGTCCTTGATGAATGGTTTTTTTTCTATTGAAGAAGAAAAAGAATGAATGCAAGTAGGACCCAAGAGAATAATTCTTTATATTGCAATCAGCTCAGCCTATATGTATTTGCTTTAATTATACAAATAAGCAACAAAACCCGTAGATGTGGTTATTTAATCCTTGTTAGATAAAAGAGAACGTCTTATAATGACCCTGCAGAATATCATAAAAAATATTAAATGATTTTGATGTACTCTATATTTAGACGACCATTTAAAAAAAATCGTTCTCATTAGCCAGGAGATTGGCAAATTTCTTTAAATTTTGGAAATCGGCAAGCTTACACATGTGAATGAGGAGCTACTTTCTCGTGGAACCTTGAATTCTCATAGGTGTCCTACACTTTCAAAATTGCTCATTCACAATGTCACAATGCTTATTTTTAAGTAACGATTTTAATTACATCCTCAAAAGGAAGCCACGCTACACTCTGCTTGCATGGTCTGCAGTCTAATGATCAGTCCAGTGCAGCTTCCCATTTGACTATGCTGTCATGGGCAAGGGCTAAGATTTTCCATCTCATTGCACTGCAAGATGTAAGCTTCACTCTCCACAAGTCTTCCTTATAATCAAAGGAAGGCTCGAACACTGTGAAACCACAATAAAATATATGACAGGAAAGGAGGAGTTGTTTCAACAAAAGTGGCTCAGTGATAACAGAATGCAGGATACCGCAGAATATTTTTAGATGGCAACAAATGCAGATTTCTTCAACTAACTGGGGCAGGGAGGCCCAATCAACTCTTTATAGGTCTTTCAGCTCTGCTTCTCTTGAAACACAGAGGCGTCAGGGATTCCCCACTGCTTGGTAGTAAGTGGTCGGGTAAAGAGACGTGAGCGTGCTTGTAGCAGGGGACTTTCACAGGAGTGTGCTGCAGGATGTGCCCTGGGTAAACAGAGCGTAGAAAGGGGCAGATTTTTCAGAACTGCTGCCTCTGCCTTCCTTTTTTGGGGATACTGAGGAAAGCATCAGGGTAGCCCTGAAGACCTGAGAGCAGCCGGAACAGTCAGAGTATAGATCCTCTAGGAAAGTCCAGTTAAGCTGTTGAGTCGATGATTTCTGAAGCTGGGGGAGGGGAGGTAGTAAACTTATTTAAGGTTCAGGAAGAAAATAGCTTCTCAGACCCACTGTTACTGATGACTGATGATGTCGGAATCTTCGCATGCTGGGAGTTTTCACACACAGCTTCAGGTTTCAAAGAGAAAAGAATAAAAAGACAGACAGACAGACAGACAGCGAGTAGGATACAGGATCTCACACAGGGCCTTGCCAATGCCTCACTTAGGGTTTCTATTGCTGTGTGGAGAGACACCATGACTGCAGCAATTCCCATAAAGGAAAACATGTAATTCGGACTGGCTTACAGACGACAGGTTTAGCTCGTTATCATCATGGTAGGAAGCATGGTAGCACATAGGCAGACATGGTGCTGGAGAGCGAGCTGAGAGTTCAGCATCTTTAGCCGCAGGCAGCAGGAGGACATTGGCCAGACTTGAGCTAATAAGACCTCCAAGCCTGCCTCCAACAAGTCCACTCCCACCCCAACAAGGCCACTCTTCCTATAATGCCACTTCCTATGGACTAAGTGGTCAAATACATGAGTCTATAGGGGCCATACTTATTCAAACCACCACAGCCAGGAAGGTAGCATAGCAGTGGTAGAAATGAGCATTTAGTGACTACTCTGGGATTCATATGGTGGAAGGAGAAAACCAACTCTTGCAGGCTGTGCTCCTACGGCCACATGCCTGTTGTGGCATGCATATTTGCTCATGTGTCCACGCCTGTACAGATAGCAACTGCCAATGACTATGATGGAGCAAATAATAGCTGTATGGAACAATTCTTTCCAAGTTTAGCTCATTTAAATGATTTGAATGAGTAAGCAGATATCATCCAGAGTGGGACAAATAAAAAAGTACTCAAACGCTGCTGAATGCGCGGGAAGGAAGACAGTGTCAGGCATATGACGTAACTGGGTAAATGAATGAAGAAGCATCACTGGACAAGCTAAAGAATATCACACAAAATAGCTGATCCACAGTCATCAGAACTGTCAAGGTCATGAACCTCAAGAAGAGATGGAAATGATGCCCAGGTTGAAGAAAGCTGAAGAAACATGGGGGAATAGTTGCTCTGTGATTTTTAATTGGATCTTTTTTTTTTTTTAACCACAAAGGATAGTATGGGGACAGTTGTTAACACTGGACCAGGGTCTGAGCACTAGATAGTAACAATATACCGAGGTGTGGAATGTCCCTGTTTGTAGGAAGTACAGATCCTAATCCCAGGATCCCAGGACTGTATTTATTGCTCTCGGGTGGAGACACTGTAAACAGGGTTAGTATTTTCAGTGAACATCACAGTGGGTTTCCAGGGGTCCAAGCATCCTTTTACATACACAGGGAAGCAGCAGAGAGAGTCAGAGAAGGATGCCCAATAATGGAAACCAAGCTGGAATGACACGGTTCCTGGAAAGGGACCATGACCTGTGGGATGTGAGTAGCTTCTGGGAGCTAGACAAGGCAGAAATAATTTCTTCCCTACAGAACCTTGATGGGATGCAGTCCTGCTGACATCTTCATGTTAGCTTGTAAGACCCATATTGGCATTTTTTTTTTCAAGAGAGGGTTTCTCTGTGCTAGCTTTGGCTGTCCTGGACTCGCTTTGTAGACCAGGCTGGCCTCGAACTCATAGCGATCTGCCTGCCTCTGTCTCCCGAGTGCTGGGATTAAAGGCATGTGCCACCACCGCCTGGCTTTCATCTTGGCATTTTTAACCTCCAGAAAAGTACAGTTTGTCACAGCAGCAATGGGAAACTAATTCAGCAGACATCAAAGGTTTAAAGCAATATCTGGCTCAGAATAAACACCAAGTGTCTTTACTATTGTTGATGTCCCTACTCACTCTTTTTGAAGCATCCAGTTTAGTTTTCTAGGAAAATTCTGGTTCTGTACTTAGAACTGAAAACACTTGATGATGACGCAGAGTGTGTGTGAATAAACACCAGCGGCTCCCTTCCAGCCTTCTCAGTACATCTAGAGGCTGACTATACAAACTGACTAATGAACGGGCTTTCCTTGCACACTGCTGCTCTGGTCTTGACATCTGTTCTGGCCCTGCCCTGATGGAGCTCCACAAGCAGTGGTCATGGATATTCACAACGTGCCTTTCACGATACTTCATGCTGACACTTGGGTTCTCTCACAGCAAACTTACTTATACTGGCAAATGCATTTAGAGAGTTTTCAGTGAAGCCATGGCCTGTTTAGTCCTGTCAAGATAGCCACTCTCTAAGGGAGCAGCACAGAGCAAGAAGAAGTTAAGTTTAGGTATGTGGGTCAGGTCAGACACAGATATAGAAGCACAAGAAAACTTATGAAACAACAGAGAAAACTTTATTGTCAGTATATCCCAAGAGAAAAGACATATCGCAGAGGGCTTATGGGTAGATTCAGGACATGAATGCTCAGTCAGAGGGTTGGGAGGGAAGAAAGGAAGAATGGAGGAAGGGAGGGGGGAAGGAAAGGGACAAGAGACTGGCATATGGGCTTAAGGCCTTAGGGCCTAGGACACACCTGAGTAGGCTTCCTTTTGGAAAATCCTACCTGGTGGGCTTGCAGCAAGCTGGCACAAGTCATGCTGTGACTGGCATATCACACAGGCCATGTGGGTTGTGAGAGTCAATGAGGCAAGTCAAGCAGGTCGTATCCAGACACCCAGTAGGGGAGTGCCGTCAGGGAACCCCGTGTAAGGCTGATAGCTGGTTTGGACACACTGAGCTACTGAGAGGAGGTGGAGAGACAGAAGCTGTGTCAAAGGTGACTCAGCGCTGCTTCTGATGCTGGAAAGTTAAAGCTATGTTCAAAATAGATGTTGAGGCAGAATACAGTAAGACCGCGGGATGCTCTCTGGCCCCAGGTGTCCTCTATAGAGGTGTTGAGAAGGAGGTTAAAGGGAGAAAGAAGAGTGAAATTAGGACATTTGTTTCCCTTGCCCCTTGCGTCGATGGCCAATCAGTCATGAAGGACCATGTCTCTTCTGAAGTCAAGTTTCTGTTGAAGCTCCTTTTGGGGACGGCTTGTTTTTGGGGGTTTTGTTCTTATGCCTTCAGGCCCAGAGGTAGAAACAGCTCTGAATCTACCAGTTCCTGCTGTTTCATCATCGTTTATAGATGATGTCATTGCCAACTCACTGAACCCGGTGACCCCGTTGTGTGTGTTGTCCACTGTGGCTCATGATTGACAAATTCCCATACATTTCCTCAGTGAGAAGGCCTTAGTAGCTACAAGTGGTTGGCACAACGTAGGTATCGAAAAAGACTGAGAAGCTGGTGAGGCTTGTCAAGATCCTCCAGCTGAATACCGCCGTGTGCATACTCATAGCCAAGCCAATTTGGTATATTACTTGCCACAGTGGGGAAGCAGGGGTACCATGGAAACAATATTGGCATCTTAGGGAGACAGGATTAGGAGAAACGGACCATGGGATTTGGGCTCGGGATCGGCCGTCTTAGGGAAGGTTTTTGGATCAGGTCTTTCTTTGACTTGTATGGTATGAGGAAGCAGGGGTGATTGTACAACCTTGAATATTAATATTCACTATCTATACAGAGATCAGGCTAAGACTAGAGTTATGCATGGTAAAATAGTTTTAATCACTCAGATTTTCTGAGAAAGGATCACCGTTGTGATGAACACCAGAGCTTAGAGTGAGGTCACAAACCTAGGCTCGTAAGCTAGACTCCTGGCAACTGCTCACAGGGTGAGATCTGATGGATGCACAAAATGCCACAGTTAAATCTTCAGTGTCTTGAGCTCTAGTCCCTAGATGTCACTGAGTCTTAATTCAGGGCAGCTAGGCTTTGAGTTGATGAGGCCACGTGTGCTTACACATTGTGCACCGAATTCAGAAAAAGCACAGCTAAAGAGGTCAACTTGTGAAGGACAGAAGAGAATGGGATGGTCATCTATTAGCATAAATTAATAAGATGTAGACACCAACAGGAAAGGTGGAGAGAGAGGGAGAGAGAGACAGAGAGAGAGAGAGAGAGAGAGAGAGAGAGAGAGGGAGGGAGGGAGAGAGAAAGAGAGCGAGAGACGAGGACAGAGAGAGAGACGAGGACAGAGAGAGAGAGAAGAGAGAGAGAGAGAGAGAGAGAGAGAGAGATGGACAGAGAGAGAGAGAAGAGAGAGAGAGAGAGAGAGAGAGATGGACAGAGAGAGAGAGAGAGAGAGAGAGAGAGAGAGAGAGAGAGAGAGAGATGGACAGAGAGAGAGAGAAGAGAGACAGAGAGAGATAAAGACAGAGAGAGAGAGAAGGGAGAGACCAACAGACAGACAGACACACTGAGAGGAGGGTAGAGGGGGGAGGGGGAGATAGAGATAGATAGAAAGGGGGGGATTGAGAAATTGCTTCCATTCCAGACTTAGTGAGAGCATTTGCAAGTACAAAGCAAAGCTGCAGAGACAGAGCTTTTCAAACACGCACGACTGAAATCTCATTTCACAAGACAAGCCACAGATCAGAAATGGGAGACTGTAATGGCTGGCTGTCTAGTGAAGTCACTGTGGCTGAAAACACAAGCATCTTTTTTTTTTCCTCTTCAAAGAAAAACCATGAAGAAGGAATAAAAAAAGAAAGCAGAAATGAAGAAGTTAATTTATTCTAAAACCACAATTAGGAGGATATTTGGTATTTTCAAATGTCAGAGAAGTAGTTCCTAAAGGTATAATTAAGACAGACCCTAGCAATGAACTTGACGCCAAACCTGATTTTGAGGGATTGGTGAGAGCCAGCTCTTTATGACAGGAATGAGACGTCTAAAAGGAACAATCACCACCAAGTCTAGTTTAAGATATGCTTGCTGTTGTTGAGTTTTTCTACGTTTCAGATATGGAAGAATTGAGTTCACAGTACTCAACCACCACACCAAAGCTTTCCTAGCAGGAATTTCTGCACCAGCCTCTTTAGCCTGAATAATGCGCTTTGCTTTACAGTCTATTTTCTCTGCAACCTCCACAGGCAGAGAGTCTGCGTCTATAGCTCATTATCACCATTCTGATGATAATGTTACGTCTCATCAATTACATGGGAGCAAGGTCAAATTTAGCAGTCAAATCTCCCCGTTAGCAAGGCCATCAAGGTCCTATCTATCAGCACCCTCCCCAAGCCTGCTCCCCCTGCAGAATCCTCTGTGTGCATGCTTTCTGTCTCCCCCACCTCTTTGCTGGCTTTCCCTCCCTCTCTCCATTTTTCTTCCAACCCCCTCAGCCTATCTCAGTGCTACAAGCTGTAAAATCCTACTTGATGTTAAGCCTTGTTCACTTATTTGATTTCACTTTTATTTGTAAAGGACAAGGGGAGGAGCCCACTTGCCCCAAAAAGAAGAGATTGTTTAACTTGGTGAATAGATACTAAAAAACGAGTTAGGAGGTTTTCTTAGAGTACTAATCCAAGGGAAATCTTTTTGATTGAGACTGTGCTTGTGTAAACCATGCCAGTGAGATTTATTTTCATTAAAGAAAAAGCAAAACAAAACAAAACCAAAACCAAAGCCCTCCCAGCCAAGCAAAAGCAAAGCAGAAACAAACAAAATAAAGAGATAGAACAATTCACACGAAAAGTCTCACCCTCGTTTCCAGAACTTGGCTCTGTTGCGGGGCTGCCAGCCAATCCAAATTTCTGGAAAATAATTTCCATTTAGTAGGAAACCCACCTCGAAAGTCCACCATGGTGTATAAGTGTTTGACAGTAGGCTTACGGTTCCTTACAAAAGTTCAGCTCAATTCCATAAATCATTTACTGAATCCACTTCCTAGAATCAGTAAGCAAAACTTCAGCTTCATAAACACAGCTGCACTTGGCAAACAAACTTAGCAAGATAAAAAAGGATCTATTTATTCGCTCTCCAGAATATATTTATAAATTAACCTTGCTTTTGAATAGCTAAGATTAAATTGACCCAACAACCACTGTCTTAAGCCTGAGCCCCCTTTTCATGAGGTAGCAAATCTTGTAAAACGTCAGAGCTCATAGGAGATATGGTACTGACGTAGGTTGCCCTATAAATTCCTTATAGGTTTTAATCTTATGATGATAAGTGCATATGTTTTTAACATTATACATCTTCCTAATAAACATTTCCCCAAATTACCTTCTTTGTTCATAAAATGTGATTTTTTAGAAAATGGTCAATTTGTTCGAGAAAGATAATATAATGACTTTCTTTTTCAAAAAGTAATTGCTTGATAAATTTTACTTGTCTGTTAACTCTGAGTCTTTCATTACGTTATATTCTTAATATAACTATTTTTTTCAACTTGATTATCTGAGCATCTCTGAACTTTGATTGTTAAGTTTATCCCATTTATATTTGTTGTGATTTTATATGTTTGCTTTTATTTCTACCAACTCATTTTCTGCCTTAAATACTTTGAATTTCCACTTTGGTTGCTTACCACTGTTGAAATATTCATTTGAAGAAGTAAATATTACATAGGATATATGTATTAGAGCTTCACTCTCTACCTGTCAAGTTTCTTACCCACTTTCCCATTTTTGCCAATTTGTGTGTGTGTGTTAGTATCACTCACAGCAACCATACTTACAAGTGTTTTTCCTGTCCTGGCAACTTGAAAAGACGTTTAACTAGATGTTCTAATACTTAGTGTGAAGGCTGCTGCTGGACGGTGTAACGACACCCTTTAAATTATAGCTGCACAGTGTTTTACATAACTGTGCATCTCAAGAGGCTGCCAACCAGGGGAAGAATATACCTTGCTTGCAGAGGTAACTTTTCCTCAGGAGAATACAACTGGTCCTGCTACTGTTCCATAATGAAGAAAAAGTATCTCTCACACTCAAACAAACCGTTATATCTTGAGACTCTGCTGTTGATTTTTGATGGATAAGTACAGTCAACACTGTCTTAGAAGGGCAAACCCCATATCCTCAAAGGTTTCATCAGTTAAGCTACTAAGACCATAGAGGTACTTGGTGATCAGGAGGAGACGCAGAATGGATAGCAGTGACGTGACGTGGTGAACAGTATTTGTGCCTGTGAAATCATCTGTAGCACAGAGGACTGCTGGTGTTCTCCAGTAAGTTTAGTTACCCAAGATT
This sequence comes from Acomys minous, assembly GCF_964271855.1. Taxonomy (NCBI): domain Eukaryota; kingdom Metazoa; phylum Chordata; class Mammalia; order Rodentia; family Muridae; genus Acomys; species Acomys minous. The sequence continues at coordinate 105,927,360 of NC_140492.1, read as the reverse complement.
GCCAAAGGTTAAGAACAGTCATAAATCTGACAATGTAGAAAATACAGTGGGCAAAAGCCAAGGAATCTGAGTCATCAGGAGGCAGGCTGCAGTGGGTACTGCTCAGTGTCCTCACCTCTCATTTATGCTGATAAGAACAAAGGTGCTTGTTTCCTTTCACACACTGGTTGCTGGTGGCTTTACTTTTAGATCTCTCTCAAAAATGATTTTTCACCAAAGAGAACCAACTTTTCAAGGTTTGTGACTTCTTCCCAGGGCAATTTGCACTAATGCCTAGCTGATGTTCGGGAATAAAGGCCTAGCTTAATTCTTTCAATTTGTGATAATTCTTAAGAGCCCTCTCCAGCCACTGAGGTCCCGGCAGGATTAGCTGGGGCCTCTGTTGCAGCTGTATTACTGTATCATCTCGTGATCAATTCTACTTTTTTTTTATGCTCTTAATGGTGTTCCATAGGGCACACTCCAGAAACCTCCTGCCTGTAAATCTCCATCTCAGACTTGGTTTCCAGGGGATTCAGCTTAGGGTACCATCTTTTTCAGATGATGCTTCTATTGTTGAAGGTGATTGCATCCCTATCTTGCTTGTGTGCATATATTTTGTGCTATAGGGCTATCCCTCAGCGGCAACCCACCTAGGAAAAGCCTGTGTGGCTAAGGATGCAGCTATATCCCTCCGTAATGATTTTCTGGTCAGCTTTCTGGATACTCCAGTGACATCCCTGTTGCAGGATTAATTTCTATGTAAATTTCTCATCTTGACAGTTTCTATGTTCCTATAGAAATAATACACTTTAACTTCAACAAGCAAGTGAAACAGAAGCCTATAATTCTCTCTCTCTCTCTCTCTCTCTCTCTCTCTCTCTCTCTCTCTCTCTCTTTCCCTTTTGTAGCCCAGAACACCAAATTTCATTGTTTGCCTGTTAAGGTGGGTGGGTCTTTCACCCCTAGTGCCTCTAATTACTCAGGGTATGTCCCTTTGAGCATTACAGCTTCATGAAGGGGTATTAGTTTCTAATTCAGTGTCTCACAGGACCCACGGCCTCATATCCAGCCTGATTGTATATTAAAACCCAAACTACTAGCTATTCCTGAATTTGATAAGCACCCATGGGGAGGCTTCCGGATCAGATCCTATGCTTATGGCACTTAATTTTGGGCTCCTTGAGATTTCCATTTATTTCTTGCAGGTTGATATGCATTAATATCATTTTAAACATATTGCTAGGATCTAAAATTACCACAAAGTAGCCGAGTGTTTCCTGCAGTTAGATTGTACTAAGAAATGAAAATCACGAGAACAACGACCTTGGAATAGGAGGAAGGAGATGACTGAGCGGAGAAGGAAAAAAGGATTATTTTTTTTAAGTTGAAAGCTACGCTTTCATTTCTAGACTGGCTAGGTATTCTTATGATGCAAAGTTATCTGAAATCCAAGTGGGTGTTAGTTACCCTCCCTGCCCCCCATCATAGGACCTGTGAGTTCTTTGAGAGAAGGCCATTCTTGTTTCTTGTTTTAATCTTTTGAATTTCCAGAATCACATTAGATGTTCAGTAGATACTTGTTGACGAAATGACTCCGCAAAGAAGCGACGCTGTGTCAAAAGTCCTGAAATTTAAGAAACGAGAAGCAATAATATTGCCTACTGTGTAAAAACTAGTCTACGGAGGATGATAAAAAGTAATAGAAAATTAAATGTGAACTGACTTCGCATATCTATTTATTCTTATATTTTTTTCTATAGATACTTAATGTCTATTATGTAATCTGGCGCTATGCTTGGCATGAAAAATTTTGACAGTGAGATATGGTCTATGCCCACATTCAGATGTAGAGAAATTTAAATGAATGAATTAGTAACTAGTAAGCAGAAATTACAATATAGTTAAATGAAAGGACAGCCAGGCATTCTGCTACCCCAGGACAATATCTGTTTATATTTACTGTTTACTGGAATCACAACAGCATCCTAATCACTTTCAGAAGCATGCCAGTTTGATGGCCATCCTGGCTGTGACTGAGCGGTCCATGATATTTGTGAAGTGTATGGCAGGGGAAACTACATACTTAGTGAACTCAGAGAAGGCCTCCTTGGGAAAGTCAAGACTGAGCTGAATCATAGAGGGGGAAACATAAAGGGCAAGTCTGCCAGACACATGAAAGAGCAGGTGGAGAGCAAGGCCCAGTCAGACAACCAACAGCCTCTTGTTAGAGCACCAAGGGCAAAAAGCTGTGTAGAGTGGTGGAAGGCATAGACTGTGTAAGCCTGGGAGCACTATGGGTTTTGAGGTTATCTTCTTCATCCTTTGTCTAAGGTAGAGATGTGGAGGGGGGGGAGTAGAGAATTAGGCATTTTGAAGGATTTCCTTGGACTGGAGTGTACAAGATGGATTTAAGGGAATCCGGAAAACTAATTAGAAATTTGATGTGCTGGTCTTGTTAAGAGACAATAGAACTTGAAAACTTGAAATTGAATACGGAAGAAGATGAAATGAAATGGCTTTCGACTGAATATAGGAGGGAAAATTAATAGAACTTGAAGCTGGATTGGTTAAGGGAAAGGAGAAACAGGAACGTCTGTAGAAGTAAGTTGTCGCTTGCACACCTGGGAAGAGAGCGGGGCATATCCCTGCATTGGGAATGCAATCAGGATTGAGATACAGCACATCTATGTATCCATCCATCCGCTTGTGTCTTTAGGGATTGGCCAATCATTGACCCTGGTGTGTAGCAAGTGCTGTGGGCAACGACAAATATGTTTAGTGAAACAGAGAGGAGGGGACTAAGCACACAGGTGTGCGTGTTTATCAATTATTTTCTCAGCTGCAAGTTGTAGGAAACATGGTTGAAAATGGCTTAGACAATGGAGCATTCGAGCTCCATTCGAGCATTCGTGGCTCTGGGACACCAACTCTGTAGACTCCCTAGGTCTTTCTGTCTTGGCTTTTCCTTGACAACTACCTTCTATGGTTGTTACCTCAACTCCAAGCACACACGAACACGACAGCATTTAGCAACTGGATCACTCTTTTCCCTATGTATTCCTTTTTCAAAGCCAGGAAGCCCATCTTAAAATCGTCCCAGTGAGGTCTTCCTCCAATCTTCGCACACAATACAGTATCATGTCTATTGCCGAGAAAGGATTGGATAGAACGGAGAGATTGCCAGGATGGGTTCTGAGAAGCATATGGCCAGGCAAAGGAGGCTAAGTTGCCAAACAAGCTTAATGGTTTTATTTGTAAGGAAAAGGGTGGAATTTATATCGAATAAATAACCAGGGTGCCAACCCTCTCTGTGGGGCAAGGAAGTCTTCAGTGTAGTCGAGGGAGTGGGCAGCACAGTTCAGGGCTTGGAGGAGAAATCAGCTTGACATTTGGAGGAGACATTTTGAAGTCTGGGAAAAGGTTATTAAGGTTTATATCACTCTGAAAGCAGACCCGGACTCTAAGATTATTACACTTAAAAGGATACAAGATAATTCCATATTTATCCACCAACTCTCTTGATTTTAGATGTCCTTCTGGTCCCTATGAATTTTCCAAAGACATATAAACACCACCTGTTGCTGTTTCTAAGCCTCACTGCACTGCAAGAGGAATGGCTGAGCAGTGTTTTGCATAAAATACTAGAGAGATTTGTGACCCAGCTCCGGCTGAGTTCGAGCCTGACCTGTTTCTGTCATCGCCGCTGGAGTAGTGCCCTAGCTTTTTGCCAGATTTTGAGTTGTCAGGATAATAATTTATCTATCTTGTTGTCAGAGTCACAGCTAGTTTGCCCGACTCCAGGGGAATCTAAATGACCCTCACTGCACACAGTGTACAACTCTTATTCTAAATGCGTTTAATTCCAGCCACCCGCTTCCTGCCACACCCTGTAGCTAAAGATCGCAAGCCACCACTGTCACATTATCTGCTGAGGTGGGTCTTCTTCTCAAAGGCTACCTCCCATTTGGTTCCTGTAAATGATCCGTGAGATGACTGGCTGCCATTATGGAGTCAGATGCCCAGGTCTCTAGGCTTACATCGTTTCCATCTTTTCTCATGTCTTCCATCCACGCATCCGCAGCCAACCCTTCACAATTCATTCCTGTTCTTCAAAAGAATCTGAGTTCCCCAGTGTGGACTAACCTCTGGGGTTCGTAAAAGGCCAACTATGAAGGTTCTGGCTTTAAAGGCAAATCTCCAGCCTTGTTTCACAAGGGCAACCGGAAAGGATTCTGTGTGCTTCATAATTCATTCCCCTTGGCTTTTCCCCCTTACAATGGATCCTTTTGAAGGTCTTAACTACAAGCACTAAATTATGCCCTGACATATGTATTCTTTTCCTCTTCTTCCAAGGAATGCTTGGAAAGGAATCCAATTGTGGGCAGATGTTCTCAAAAGCATTTTTTTTTTTTTTTGGTGTGCGTCAAATAACAAAACACAGTTGTAGTTTAAATAAAAATACTAATAGTGATTTACATGAGAAGCTAGAGCAGTAATTACTGCCTTTGAGAGCATATCATAGTGACTTTTTACAGTTGCACTTAGGCTGTTATTCTTTCTGTATTTTTCCAGGCACTGCTCCGAGCTGCACCACCCCCAACAAAATGCACTGAGAGAAAACAGCCACACACACAGAGCAGGTGAGACCCTTGGTGACCACAGGCAGCCGGATGGAGCATGGGAGACTCAGCACAGTCACCCCAGGATATTCAGGATTCCTCCCGTCTTCCTTTTCAGCCTCAAAATCATATACATAGCTGCTAGTCAGTCCATCAAACTATGTTTACCAAATGTCTATCACTAATTGAGGGTCATCCTCTAAAAGATTGACACTTTGTTTATATTCGTTATTAGGTTCAATGAGACTTATCATAGACCCAAGCTGGAATCCCCTCCTCTGTTTTCTACTGATGATGAGGAGAAGAAGCTCCTGGCTACCATGATGCTACCAGCTGCCCAAGCACCTGTGAGCCAGCAGCCACAGACTGAAACCACCGAGACTGTTAGCCAAAATATGTCCATCCATCCCTTAAATTGTGAACGTCAGGTACTTTGTCATAGCAACAACCTACGCAACATCTCCGTGATGTCTCAAATATTTCAACCGTTAATAAGCTAATACAGCTGTTACAACTACTACTGTTCTATGGCAACAAAGCTGGGTTGTTTAACATCTTGTTTTGAATCTATATACATATATATGTATATATTGCATATTTTAAGATCTATTTTATTGGATTCCTTATGCTTCTTTCTCCCTTCTTCACCCCAATCCCTTTCAACAGGGAAAGAAAGTTGGTGGGCAGAAGGGGTGTAGGTCTTTTAGATACTTCCTGCTGTTTACGGTCTTTGGGTTCCTTGTGGCAAGTCCAATCTTTGTCTCAGGATATTTCCAACTTCTTCCCAAACTGCAACAACAGCTACAAGTAGCAGCAGAGAGCATCAGCAGCTTTCTTCTTCTTTCTTGGAGCCTCCTGTCTCTCTCTTGGCTCTGATATTTATTTGCTTTCCAGAGTCCTCAGAATTAAACTATCTACAGCTGGCAAAGACCCTCCTCTCAGTGCCCCCGTGAGGCAAACAGTTTGTTGCTGAGGACAACCTGAAGGAGGCCCATATCCCACATTTAAAATTTAAAAAACGTATTTACATAACATAACTGAATTTTTAAAGATACTAAAACTTTTCACTACATATATATGAATATGTTCATATATTCCATGTTATAAATATTAAACATTACTTATATTTATATAATTATGATTATAATATATAAATGTTATATATAACATTATAAAATATAAAGCATTAAATATATATCATTAAAATTAATATAAATATTATATGTAATATTCATAAACTAGTTTAAAACATAATCTATTTCATGTCATAAATATTACACATTACTTATAATTATAAAGATATAATATAAATTATATGTAATATTTGTAAAATATTTTAAAACATGATATATTTCATGTGTATACGTAATTCTCTTTTTAAATGGAATTTAGCTGAGTGGAGACTATCATTCTCCACCACGTAAGTAGTTACTTGATAAATACCTTTTAATGAATGAATGAGCCAATGAATGGATGCGTGAATGAATGAATGGATGAATAAATAAACAACACAAGTCACGGGTTCTCACCTGTGGCGCTTTCCTCTCCTACTTGATCTTAGTGGAATATGCTAATCTACTTCCTCCTATAAAGTGACAATACTAATACCTGTCCTGGCTTTCTCAGAGATGCCGTTGGAGAGAGATGTCACTTATGAAAGAGTTTTCAGGTGCAGAAGAGCAAGCTGAGGCTGGTTCACAGGCTCATAGGAGATGCTGGGAGGTCCCAGGACAGAGGTCAGCTAACACTATGTCTTTCTCCTAGTGAAATAGTTAGTATCTCCACCAAGCTGTCAGCGCACGTCTGCCCATTGTTCCAGTGGCCCTTTCCACGTGGTTTGCGCAAGCCTTGGGTAAAGAGAAAGCCCTGGTCCAGGTACGGGGCCACTTCACAGTCACTGCCCGCGGATGTCAAAGCTCAAATGCAAGATTTTGTTCCGCTGAGAATTCTCAGCTCTCCTGTTCTTTCGGTTACCTTGGTTTGTCCTTTGTTGTTGCTGTTGTTAGAGGTTACTGTGTAGGTGAGCTGATGACATTGTGTTTTTAAAATGTATTTTTCTTTTCACTAACCCGTAGGCAGATGTGGTGCACATGGCTGGAATGCCAGCACTTGGGAGGCAGAGGCAGGTGTATCATAGCGAGTTTGAAACCAGCCTGGTTTATATGGAGTGTTCTAGGCCAGCCGGGGCTAAATCGTAAAGACCCTGCCTCAAAAATAAAGCAAAACTAATAAAAATTAACATAAGTAAAAATTACTCTTTCCCATGGTTGTCACAACCCTTCCCTATCATCTCGTGGCAACCACTAGTATGGGCCCCACCAGCAGAGCTTTGGCTTTTTGAAAACATAACGTGCGGAGACTCTCACAGTGTGTAGCCGGTAGAGATGAACTCTTTTCACCTAGCACATCTTTGAGGCTCATCTGAGTATTCCTTTTTATAAAAAGCAATATTATTTTGTAAGGATATTTTCTGCTTACTCATTTATCTGCCAGCTTACATTTTAAGTGACATTGCCAATACGTGCGCTGCACATGTGTCTAATCTTGTGAAAAATAGCCAGGCTCTTATAGCCAGGCTGTGTTCCAGAGTGGCTGCGATATTGTGTGCATGTGCACACATGCACAAATGCACACAAACACACATATACGCACATGTGCATACACACACACACACACACACACACACACACACACGCACGCACACACACTGTTTATAATGCATGAGGGATCCTCTTCCTCCTCGCACACTCTGATCGTGTTGTACCCATTATCACTGACACGCTGTGTGCGCTGTCTCAGTTCCAACATGCGTTTCCTCCAAAGGTGATGCATTTGTTGATGGTTCACTGACTTACAAATTGTTTTTCAATTACTGGCTTGTTGTTGAACTTTAAGAATTACTTAAGTATTCTGGATGCACATCCTGACAGACATATGATCTGAAAATGCTTCAATGTAATTGTTGCTTGCCTTTTCTCTCAATGTAATTTGGTTCAGTTTTGATGAAGTTGTTTATCCATTTTTAATTTACTTGGTTATGCTTTTGGTAAGATGCCTAGGAAGTATTTGTGTTTTCTTTTAACATCTTAATTTTTGATAACTTTAAGTTTGGAATATGATCGATATTGTATTGATTTTTAAGTTCTGTGTGAGGTTGTGAGGTTTACAGCAAAGGGTCTTTTTAATTTTAACTTTTTAAATCCGGTTACCTAATAGTTTCAACAACATTCATGAAATTGTTGTCCATCAAATTGTTTGTATAGTTTCCAACAGTCATATTTGTAAGTGGTTGTACTATGTGGCTCTATCTCTGGAAATGGAGTTATGTGTCTAATTCTTCTCCAATTTCAGATATGATTAATCTAGCTTTGTAGTAATTTTATAATCAGTCAGTGTGTCTTTCATATCTTCATTCTTTTTCAGATTTATTCAGGCTTTTGAGGCTCTATTGTCTTTCCACACAAGCATTAGAATCAGCTTTCTCTCTGGAACCCTTGCTGGGATTAGGGTTGAAATTCTATAATATTTCTAAGTCCATTTTGGGTGACCTGGCATAGCTCACATTATGTGTCTTTCAATCCATGAATATAGTATAGAATTCTAACTATTTAGGTCTGCTTTCATAAGACAGAAATTTGTAGTTTTTACCACATGTATTAAAAAAATTTGTTATTTATACCCAAGTATTTTATTATTAGGGAGGCACTATAAAGTATATTACTTTTGAAATTTTGATTTCTAGTTGTACATTGCAATATGTAAAATATAATTTTTGCATGTTGCACTTCTAGTTTTATGTGCTGTGTTATCTGATTTGCTTTCATTATTGATTTTTATGTAAAAGATTAAGAGAGATATTAGCCTGTGGCTTTCTTACACTGTCTGCCTGATTTTTTATCAATATAATGCTAGCTCTATAAAATAAGCTAGAAAGTGTACGAATCTTCTGCTTCCTGGAATAGATTGTCTAGATTTTGTGTTCTGCTTTCCTTTGTATGCTTGTTAACTAGTGAAGCCATTTAGGCCTCGAGACTGGATAGAGTTTTCATTATAAATCTAATTTCCTTGGTAGCTGTTGGACAGTTGAGGTTACCCACTTCGTTTGTGTAAATTTGGTATTTTGAGATTGCTATGTGCACAGTCTGCTCCATTTCAGTAGGCATTAGAGTTCCCTTCCCAACCTTTTCTCATCTTGAGGGTCTGCCATGATGTCTGGTATTGGCTGTTTGTACATCCCGGCCTTTTTCTTTGCCAGTATGCTAAAGATTAATGAACTTTATTGATCTTTCAAAGATCCAGCTTTTAGTGCTATTGATTTTTCTCATTTTCAGTTTTATTGATTTCAGCTTTCATCTTTATTATAATATTTCTTCTGTGTGCTTGGTTTCATTTTTTCTCTTGTTTTCTAATTGCTTCAATTGTCAGATGAAGTATTGATGTGCGCTCTTCCTTCTTTTCAGATACTACCACTTATTGTCATCAATATGTTTCTGGATCCTTTTTGTTCCACCCACAAATTTTGCCATTCTGTATCTTTGTGTATATCTAGTTTCAAATATTTTAAAATCTGAAGAACCATTTAGAAAATTGATATTCTAGAAGCTTCCTAAAATATAGACAAATATGAAGGCAATCTAAATGAGAGCTCCAAGTAATGGAGGAGACAGATTCCCAACTGCACATCTCTTGTCACCAAATGAAGCTTCCAGTTCCAGAAATGGGTTACATCTAATCTAGTTGTTGGCTAAAGAGGCCCATGGGGACACCCAAACAACCCAGGCTATTGTCAAGGCTACTGATTGCTCTGCACAAATTGATGGTAAGGCTCTATTGCTGAAGACAACACCTATACAACTCACTAAACATGGAGAAGCCAAGCTGGTGCCTACCTGGAGCCTTCCCCGCCATGGATGGGCTAGTGTTCAGGGTACTGAAAGAATTCTGATTACTACCAAAGATGAAAGGTAAATACCAACCCAGCTATAAAACCTTTAATCTACAATGATTGCCTGCCTGCAAGATGTGTGAGTGCAATTGTAGCACAGAAGCTGTGAGAGTCACCAACCAATATCTTATTGGGTTTAAGGCCCCCTTCATAAGACGGAACCCATCCCTTTCAGTACTTTGGTGGCCAAGGGCCTAGGAGAAAAACCAAGCATTGCTGTTCTGCTAACGGAACATAGCAATAAAATGACTCATACCAGTCTTCTGTACTCATAGATCAGTACCTGGCTCAGCCATCATCAGAGACGCTCCCTCTTGCAATAGATGAGAAATAACACAGAGGCCCAAAGCAAGGCAAAATACAGAGTGAAAGACCTGGGAACACTCGGTCCTAAATTGCACGTCTTCATTAACCCGTCTCCTCAGGGCTCAGGGGACCCTGTGGAAGAGGAGCTGCAAAGATCGTAAGGGCCAGAGGGGATGGAGGATGCCAAGGGACACCAAGGGAACAAGGCCTTCTAAACACAACTGACCTATGAACTCACAGAGGCTGCAGCATGCACAGGGCCTGCATGGGTCTACGCCAGATGGCGTCCCATCACTGAGGGAAGTGGACGCAAGGCACAGTCCTAGCCCAGAAGCTATCTCCAACGGATAGCAAACCACTCTTAAGCTCAGGCCCCATGCACAGCAGTAGATGGCCAATACAGAACAAGCGCAGTGGTATCATTAAAGGCTCCTTTTTTTTTTTTTTTTTTTTTTTTGTCAATAATGTTTTGTCAGGGCATTTTTTTTTTCCTACCTTACAGGTCCTTTGCATATTTATGACTTCCTTTTTAAAAATGGGATTCCTGTGTATGTAAATGTGTATGTATGTGTCTATATGTGTTTCTTGCACTTTTTCTTCTGTTTCCTTAGTTGTTTTGTTCTATTCTGATTTGTTTTGTTTTTCTTTCTTCTTCTTTAGATGCCTTTTGGTTTTCTAAGGAGAGACACAAAGGGTGTGGATGGGAGGGGAGGATCTTGGAAAAGTTAGGGGAGAGGAAACCTTAATCAGAATGTTATGAAAAAAGGCTATTTTTCTTTTTAAATTAAGCATTGCTTATTTTTACATATACATTTATATTATTGCACATATATACAATAAACTACCTATGGCAAGAAGAACCATGACACAATCAGGAGTTATATAAATGTTACATTCTTAGTGTTCTGGCTATTTGTATTTGACAGCCCTGAAGAAAACATTTTTCCTATCTTGGTGCGTCTAAAATTCTGAATGTAAATCAATCTCCATCACATCTTGTCATTACCAACTTAAAACATCTACCTAGACGTAAAAAAACAAAATCTTGACCCCTAAACAACTAAGCTTCATTGAAAAAAAATATTTTTTCAATAAAAGAAAAATAGGAAAAAAAGTTTCAGGAGTTCCCCTTGAAACCATGAACTATTTTGAAATACATGGCTTAATTTTGGAGTGTAAAAAAATGTCCTTGTCTTGTTTTGTTGCTGATTTTTTAAAATTCTAATTCAATAATAATCAATGGGAATAATGTTAAGGACTTGAATTTTTTAAAGGTGTTAATGTTTACATTATGGCCAAGTTATGACCTACCTTGGTGAATATTTCATGTGTTCACAGGAAGATATAATTCACTGTTTTTTAGTGGGGTGGTGGGTAAATGTTGGTCATTCCTAGCTAGTGGTTCTAGCAAGTGCTTCAGCCTGGGCTATTAAACACAACTCCTGCTGATACTAACAAAAGACATGCTCAGGGCCTCAAATGTATTTTGGAATCCATCAGGTTTTCCTTTCTGTTTGGTCACTTTTGCTTAATGTATATCGTAATTAGATATGCACAATTATTAAAATGCCATTCCTTCTTGGTGAATTGGTCCTATTACAATTGCACAATCTGCCTCTCCCCATGCTAATTTTCTTTGGTACACAGTCTACTTTGTCCTACACTACCACACCCCCTCAAACTTTCTGTAAATTAGGTTTTTGTATGGTATTTTTTCTGTCCTTTTTCTTTTCTTATACATTTATCATTAATATCTTTCACAATAGATAAACAGCATAGTTTACATCTTTTATTATTGTGAATTAAATTATGGATGGAATATAATTGGGCCATTTGTAATAATACCTGCCTTTTATTTGGTGTCTATACATCATTTACATTTAATGTCATGTTTTATGCTTTACTTACATCCATTTTTATCATTTATTCTTCATCTCATTCCCTAAATCTTACCTTGATTTGTATTATTTGAACATGGCTTAGTATTCTAGTTCAAATTATCTATTGTACTTCTTCCTGTGTTTTTGTGTGAGATTCTTTTTACTTGCTTTAGTGAACAGGATAACCTCAAGTAGCCCATTTAATGTCAAACTTTTACCACTTCAAATGGCAAACAAAGAAACAAAAAACCTTTAACACTGGGTGTGGTAGCACATGCCTTTAATCCCAGCACTTTAAAAGCAGAGACGGGAGGATCCTAAACTCAAGTTCCAGGACAATCAGAGATCCACTGACAAACCCTGTTTTGAAGAAAGAAAGAAAGAAAAAAAAACACCACCAAAAGACAAAATAAAACAAGATCTTTACCAATCTATATAGGTCTTTAAGCCCTCACAGTGCCATAGTTGCTTGTGTATTATAATTCCATGTAGTGACAATTGTTCTTTATTTATACTATAATAAAGTCTCTCTGTGTGTGTATGTGTGTTTGTGTGTGTGTGTTTACATATGTGTTCAGTTATTCTTGCATCTATGTGTGAGCATGTGAGTGTAGAAGCCAGATGTTTTACACACATATATGTGTGTATATATATATATGTGTGTGTGTGTGTGTGTGTGTGTGTGTGTGTGTGTATGTGTGTGTGTATGTAAATGTATATGTATATATTCTTCAATCACCTTCTCTAAAAAATAGCTCATTGATTGGCCAGGGATCCCCAGGGATCCTCCCGTCTCTCTGTCCCACCTGTAGCTCAAGCACTGGAATGAGAGCTGTGAACCACCTGCTTGATTTTCCATATGGGTGCTGGTGATATGAACTCAAGTTCTCGTGTTTGTGTGGCGAGCACCTTACCAACAAAGCAACATCTCCAGTCACTAATATAATACACTCTCTTACAGGATCATTTTCCTTTTCTCTGAAAACATTTTTTTTCTAAGCAATTCTAGGCCAGTTAGAAACACATTCTTTTGGTTCCTCTCCTATGAGGACGCCTTTATTTCACCTTAATTCTTCAAGCATATTTTCTCTGGATGGAAATTCTTCCTGAAGTTGTATTTCTTCCACTAAAAACATTGGGGTCACTTCCATCTGGCCTTTCTTGATCGGTGTCACTTGCATCTGGCCTTCCTAATTTAGACAAGAAGATCAGCTACCAGGTGTGTGTTCTCTTTGTCATTTGTCTGCAGTAGTTTCATTATGACATTTCTGTGCATGTTTTCAAAAATTATTCTATTTGGGATTTTTTTAGTTCCTTGAATGTAGATTGTGCTTTTCACTGAACTGGCGCATTTTCAGGCATTATTTCTTCAAATATTATTTTTTACCACAATTTTTATTCTCTCTCCTGACAGAGTCTGATGACAGGAGTATTATGCCTCTTGATATACCAAATTCTGATGGCTACAGTTTTTTTTATTCAGTCCTTTCCCCTCTTTACTATTATTAAGATGATTTCTATTAGTCTCTCTTGTACTCCATTGGCTTGTTCCTCCTGATTTCCAGTCTGCCCTTGAGACCCATCTACTGGGCTTTTAATCTTTAGCTGTTTCTTCAGTGAAAATGTCCATGCTGTAGATCTTATTTCTTTGCTGAGAATATGATTCCATTAATTCAGTAGATTTTTACCCTTCGCCGACAGCTTTTTTATGCTGGTTGCTTACGTTCTTGATTTTGTCATTGACATCCATTGTGTGACATCCTGTGAGTTGGGTAAGATTTTTGCTGGCTTTTGTATTATGATTAATTTGGTCCTATTTTGTTTATTTTAAGTTTACTGTGACGAACTCTAGGTCTTTTCTAAATTCTGTGGAGAATATTGATAATTTTGTGCTAGAGAATTTTAATGGTGGGTTTTGACAACATAATACAAACAATCTTGTGTGGGTTCTGCTTTCAACTTCACTTTTGACTCTGAAGACCCTATAACTGCCATTTAGATTGGTCCGGTATGTATGCTACTCATGGGGTAACTGGAGAGCGAGGTGGCAATATTTCTCATGATTCACTGTCTCACAATATGGTATGCTCTTCAGCTTGAAGGTTACACATAATAGTTTCAAAGCAAGCCCACGAATTTGTAAAAGACTTGCAATCACTTTCCACTGACTAGGTTCCCATTTTAACTCTGCTTAGATGTGTGGAGCTTTATATACCCAACTCTTCCATGCACTACCTGCAGGTGTGCCCAGGTCCAGATGTGGAAACAAAACTTTGCATGGGTCCCCTGGTCAGAGAGGAAGATGATCCTCCTGTAGATCTTTGTTCCGTGAGCCTCTGGGCGGGTACTGCCATGATATCTTGCTTGTCAGGGTATGAGAGAATGGGAAGAGCCAGAAACACAGAGAGAATATCTTCCTCTCTGAGCCTGGGAGCTTTTCACTGCTGTTCAATCTCAAACAAGTTGGCTGCCATGCTCACTTTTGCCAAATGTTGGGCTGTGTGCAGTCTAGTAGGAAGAATAAGGCCAGGAAAAAGAAGTGTGCTTCAAATGCTAGTCTCTTCCAGTAGACCTAGCTCTATACTTTCCAAAGTCCCCCATGCATTCTGCAGGTTTTCTAGCTGAGAGAGACAGCGTATGGCTACTCTATCTTATCTAGACCCAGAACTACTAGGTACAAACCTTAGCTTTCTGTTTCCTCAGAGCTTTGCCTTTTATTCTATGAAGATTAAACACAGGACTTGCCATTCCTGTACCACCTCTAAGCCTGATGATTTTACCTTGAATGTGATTTTGTGTCTAGAATTATCAGGACACATAGGCAAAACTTGTATCTACCTCATCATATTTGAGGCCTCAACCGTAATGGCTAGCATGGCTGGACACACCAAGGAAGGCTTGGCCTATTTCTTTATCCTAACTTCTAGCTACCACTTAGATGTCTTTGCTGTGTTTCATTGGCTGTACTCGGGGCTGGATTGTCTAAAATGGCTTCTTTATTCGTAAGTCTGTTGCCTGGGGTGAACTACATGGACCAGTGAGGGCCTAGCTGACAGCTCACCCCGCCGCCACCCCCCCATAGGTAGTTCTGTACTACTCAGCGAGGCAATTTCAGAGTAGTCGGGTTTCTTAGACAGGAACTGGATTCCCTGAAGAATCTTACTCTCTTGTCTTAGTTTTATTTCATGTGGTGATGCATATGCATTCAGCAAGCTATCTTAAACTCACTTCAGAGCAAGGCAGAATAGAAACATGTAAATCAAGGGGAATAGAAACATGCAAATCAAGTTTCAAGAGACAAGAAAGAGGTGCAGAGTAGAGGCCTGGGGAGAGAGAGCTCAGTTGGCAGATGCTTGCTGGAAAAGCCTGGGGGGGGGGCTGACCTTAACCCACACAAAAAGTTGGGTGTGGTGGTACATGATTGTAATTCCAGTACTGGGAAAATAGAGACAGGCAGATGGATGGGAAATGCTGAAAAGACAGCCTACCCATGCCAGTGAGAGATGGTGGGTCAAAACCAAGGCAGATGGTACCTGAGGAAAACCAACAATTACAGTTGTCTTCTAAACTCACACACATGGGCACACAAATGCACAGGAAACACACACACACACACACACACACACACACACACACCACAGTGGTTTCCCTAAAGGTATTTTAGGTAGCATCTATAATTTCCTAAAGAGTTGTTTAGGCATGAAGTATCATATTTCTTTATAGGAAGGAGTAAACACATCAGACCTCCTGAGAAAATGCATTCGATTTTATTCTCTTGCCTGATTTTTAAAGAAGTGGTATTTAGATCAACTAGAAGAATCAGGGAAAAAAATTAAAAAGTGATGTGCTTTGCTAAAAGGTAGATGTGTTAGAAAAACCAAGGTGTGTTTTGGGCTCTGGCAACCTGCTAGTTGGGCTGGATGTCCTGTGCAGTGGAATTCTGGGTAGTGGACTTTTGATCTCGTCTAAGTATCCACTCACCCATGACCCTGTAACTGTACTTTGGTTTCCTTTTGATTAACCATTCTTTGCCAACTCCAAGACGAGAAGCTGAGCCACCTGTTAATGGGAGAGTGCAGTGCTTTAGGGGTGAAGACACGAGTCTCTCCAACCAAGCGACCTTGCTGGATCTTTGTGTTGAGTGGGAAGCTGATGGACAGAGAAACCAAGGATGCTGCTTCTACCTACAAAGAGATGGAGGGAACAGTAAAGAGACAGAGAGCACCTGGGACCTGGATCTAGCCATACCTGAATACTCAGAGTCCTAGTCCAGAGCCCTCAGGACTTGGGGTATTTGAGAAGGTTGAGGGGGAAACAGTGCACAGTTAGAAAACGCTAAGAATCATTTCAAGTGTGTGTGACCTTCAGTAGTGTAATACTGACCTGCCGTTCTGCCGTTGCCCCCATGAATATCTCTCCTCATTCTTTGCTCTATCCACTGGATTCACCACATTCCATTTTGTATGGATTTATTTCTTCCTTATTAAATTTGAGCAAGTATGTTTGTGTCTGTGTGGGTTATGTGTATGCATGTGCAGATACCCAAGGAATCCAGAGGTCTTAGGGCCCCATGGATTCAAAGGCAATTGTGAGCCATCTGACATGGGTGCTAGGAATCAAACTCTGGTCCTCTGAGGGAGTGGTGCATACTCTTAACCATGTGAGTCAGCTCTCTGGCCCCTACATTCCGTTTTTAAGTACATACTACCCTTTCATTACTTTGTGTATTTGCTAATGCGGGTGCCAATTCGAAATTGTCCTTTTCTTCCTTTTCTACAGGGAAATTCTTCATAATTTAAGGTTCACCTAGGTAGACCTCCACCATGTGTTTATGCAACCTCTTATACATGGCATCTCCTGTGTACTCATCCTTCTACGGCAGCATTTGTTGCTTTCTGTGTTATTATTTTGTTTTAAGACAGGGCTGCAGGTTACCAAGAAGAGACTTGATACCCTATGAGCATATACAGGGGGAGGTAATCCCCCTCAGGAACAGTCATAGGGGAGGGGAATAAGGGGAAAATGGGAGGGAGAGAAGAATGGGAGGATACAAGGGATGGGATAACCATTGAGATGTAACAAGAATAAATTAATAAAGGAAAAAAAAAAGACAGGGCTGCATGTATCTGAGGCCAACCTGGAGTTTACCACAAGCTGAGGATCTTGAATTTCTGATCTTCCTGCCTCCACCTCCCTAGCACTAGGATTGTAGATAGACAGATGCCACCACATCTGGTTTTATATTCTGTGCAAGAAATTAAAGCCAGGGCTTTGTGCACGCTAAGCCAAGTACTCACCAACAGAGGTAAATCCCCGGATCATTTGTTATAGTTTTTTGTTACTGTTTCTCCTATTATTCTGTGGACTTTTATGTGCTTTGATATCTCCTTTATGCATTGAGCCCAGTATCTGACATACAGTAAGAACTGAATAGGGGTTAGAGAAACGGCTCAAGAGTTAGGAGTGCTCACTGAGAATCTTGGTTCGGGTTCAGCACCTACAGTGGGCAGCTGAGCCACATGTAACTGAGTTGCAGAGGATCTGATGTCCACTTCATCTCTGTAAGCACTGCACACGTGTACATGCATACACTCAGACATACACGTAAAATAAATAAACAAGTCTGGAAAGGGAGTTTAACAGATGCTTGTAAATGGACAGTGTATGAATGAACTAGAAATTGGGTCCAATCAACCCAAAGAGAACTTCCAGATTCCACTGGCTTTTCCCACACCTGTTCCTAAAAACGTCTTCATTTTGTTCCACAGCTTGCTTGGGATTTCTTGTTTACTCATCACAATTTGTTTCTTCTGTATCTTTCACTTCCGTTTGGGTTAAGTGTGCCTTTGTGACTGGCTTCATTGCGGTGGGCATAATACTTCCAGCTCTGGACTCCAGAAGTTCCATCCTCCACGTTTCCTTTTCTACTGGCTGGGTGGTGCCTAAGGGACCTTGGAAGCAAGGGTTGAAGGCAACTGAGAGTCTGTCACTCTGAATTCTTAAATGACTTTAAGAAGCAAACACCTACCCCACATCCTGTCGTCAACCAACTGAGCGCACTTGCATTGAGCTGCTAGAAGAAGGAGAAAAGAAGTTCCTTTGTGTCAAGTCGCCTCAACTGAGGGGTCGAGTGATGGATTGCTTTGTTTGTTTGTTGTCATTCACTTTGCCATGAAATGAGAGCAAATAGGATGTTCTCGGTGTGCTAAGGCTCTGAGCGTGGTGACAACTGTCGATGGAGAAAAACTCTCCTCAAACAGCCTTCCTACTGTCTGGCATTCTGTGCTTTGGGAAAAGGTCATTCCTGGTCTGAGGTCACTGGGCAAGTCTGTGGCAGGCTGTGGTGAGAAGGATAGCTTCTATTCTTGGATCTGCCCCCACTGGCTTTGGGTACTCAGCCAAGGAAAATTACAGCATGGATGCTCAAGCAACTCACTTACAGGGAAAATACATAAAAGCTAAAACAACTGCCCCAGCAGACACGCAGATGGTGGTGGTTTCCGCAGGGCTGAGGTTCTTCTGCCTGGGCTCTTGTAGGCTTCGGCAGTCTCAGTGTGTGATTCCTTGCAATCATCCTAATGCTGCTGCTTACTGATTCCAGACCTGGCCAGCAAGAGGAACATTGTGACCTTTCTTTCATGCAGATGGACTGAAGAGGCATCAACTAAACTGTCTCTGTCCTTGTCAGGGTCAACTTGCCTAGCCATAGGATGAGTATGCTATATACTTAGTCACAAAGCAAGCAAGTTTTTAAAGCTCCAAAGGGTGCAGCTTATTACTAGAATGTACCGCTCGGTGATCACAGCTACACACTGGAACCTATCAATGAACATGGCTGTACACTCTGCAGTCCTCTCCAGCCGATGCTCAAAGTTGTACCATTTTCTTATCTATATCCCCACAGCAGACATCCTGGAAGGCCACCGTCCACTCTGATTTAAGCAGGCTTTCATGTGTTTTCATTTGTGGCGGCGGCGGCGGGGGGGGGGGGGGGGGAGAAGAGGGGAAGAGTCACAGCTACTGTTCTTGGGGTCAAAGTTTTCTCAGCACCATAGATGCCTAACTCTCCATGCCTGGGATGGATGCTTTCCCCACCATTCCCATCAGTACCTACAACTACAGGAAGCTCCTTCTCTGTCCCTAGGGATGTTGGCCCATTACTTGGCTCTTATCCCTGACATTCTGCTCCCTCTGATGTTTAAGTGCCCAGTGGGCATCAAAATCACGTTGAGAATGTATTATATACAAGTGTGGGCATGTGATTCCAACACAGCAAATACAGGATGGACACCAAGCATCTGTAATTTTAATTGGCATTTGGTGTAAACCTGACACTGGGTGGATCTGAGATGCCATGTTTGAGAGCATCCTTTCCTCTTCTCTGGGAATGATCCTCCAATTACACAAAAAGCTCATAATCTTCTTTAGGCATTTCTTTAGTGCTATTCCATTGCTGGGAAGATTGGGTCCCAATATCATAGGTAGCAAATTAGGGGGTCAAAAACTGGCCTGCGTATATGTTCCAGCCCAGGCTTATACCTTAAAATTTCAACTTTCATATTCTTGATTTCAGGTGTTGTGCGGTTTGAGGGAGGGATTGTTTGTGTCCACGATGTTTTTGGTCACGGACTTGGACGTATTCTGCAGCTAGAAACCATTCTCTGCTTCACAGGTTTTATTCAGTCAGTTAGCTTACAGAGGGCTGAGACCCTGGTCCCACTTTCCTGGGAAAGTATCCTTTCCTTGGAGTTGAGAGCTTTCCTGAGTCCTCCTCCGAGGGTCCTTTCCTTGTGATTTGCGCATCTTTCTCCTGTGGGTGTCCCCACCAGAACCAGAGCCCCTGCTGGCCAGGCTTACATACTTATCTCCAAGCCTCCAGGGAACCAAGCTAGGGATGAAGGCCTGGAAAAGTCACTGCCCAATACTCAGGTCAACAAGAAGAGCCAAACATCATTGGGAAAAAAAACAACCAAACAAAAACATAAAAAACAGGGAACCCATTTCTGATCCTATCGAAATAGACATTCCAAAGAAGAGAGAAGATACCCCTGTTGGTGTTGACTCATCACCCCTGAATACCTCTGACTAAGGAGAACAACATTCTGAAGTGCCCTGCACTAGTCTTTCCACATCATGAGCAGAACTGCACATGAGATGGCAGAATAGCAGGTCAGAAAGGAAGAAGAGAAAGTGCTAGGCTTGTGCCAAGAGACAGGGGAGTGTCAGGGTGGGGGAGGGGGGCGACAGGTTCATGGGTCACTATGTAGTTGGGTCTCTTTGTTATAGACTGCATCATTCACCTTAGCAGACATGGATGGTGTCATGCCTCCTAAGCAAGCTTGTCAGGAGGGTGGGGAGTGAGTTCCCCGTCTCTTGCACCAACTGTCTTTTTTGCGAGGAAAAACGCTCTGTGGAGACTTTGAGGAGGCAGGACCTGCCACTTTGTGCGCATGGCTAACCCTCAAAGCCACAGCCTGTTGACCACCTCTGGGAAAACAATCAAAAGTGAGGGGAAAAGGAGGCTAAGCAATGGTGGTAGTAAGATGCGTTCCCCCTCCCCCGTCCGTTGAGAATATGGAATTTGGGTGCCCACTGTTGATTAGTAGCAGAGAAAGGACAGGAAATCCTCTGAGTGGAAATGTGAAAGAGGTCATGCTTGCTTCTGAGCCCTCTGAGTAACGGGCAGAGAGAGGCAGTGTCTCTCCTGCAGGCTTTGTGTTACCTTCTCATGGGCAGCACTACTACATTTGTTCCTGCCTTCCGGCATACAGCAGACCTTCGCATTCCAGACCTTCCCAAGAGCCTGCAAAGGAGACATTCACCCATCCCATTCTTGAAATGGGAAAACAGAGGCTCAGGGGCTTAGTGATTTATTTAAAGTGCAGCATAAGCAAGCAAAGGAGCCAGCAGGAGATAAGAGTTTGCCTAACTCCCCAGTCAATTTTCAGTTCCCCAGATAACACAGAGCCTAAATAAACCTACATCAACACCATATGGTACCAGCAAAGCAGGCGGATGTTGGGCACTTGTACTAAAATGGGCTATAAAGGAAAGATGGTTTGTACGTGTGAGTAATCAGAGAACAAGCTATCCTTCTGATAACGACCTTCGTTTTTTAGTCCACTAACCCAGGACGACATAAGCGTTGAGGAACCGGATGGTTTTAAGTCCCAAATCCAGCCCTTGAAGACACAAATTATAGGAAAAAGAAATTGCTTTGAGCACCTGATAGATGACGATTGAGAATCCTTAGGAATTCTGGCTTATTAAGCATTCTTCTTAGTTAAAAATCTTGAGGTATTTTTAAAGGGCTTTCTAGGAATTTTAAACCGAAAGCACATTCTGTTTTCTTCTCTGGGATGAGCTGTTTCAGAATTTTCTTCAAATCCAGTATGAAACTTAGATTTAGTCAAAGGACACTGCCGACCTGTTAACACGTGACAGCTACAGACTGATGCGGTGAACAGCCCCCTGCACACAGCTCTGTACCCCACTAGGCTGCCAGAAGGGGCAAATACAATTTGTCTATAGAATTAGGCTTCACAGTTAGAGCCCCTGCTTTGGGTGTGCGATATCCTGTGGGCTGCAAGCAGATTTAGTGTCCCCAAACAGATGGGCTTTCCCTTTATGGGCCAATCTTAGGTTTTCTAGGCAAACTGCAGCTGTGCTAATGTCCCTTTGTGCAAAGAATTGTTTAAGTTGCAACACTTCCTTTTACCTGATGTGTGTCCAGAGTTTCGAGCAGGGGACAACAGGGATACAGCAACATCTGCAGAAACAGAAGATTCCTTTCTTTGTGCCTTTCAGCAGGGGCTGTGACAGGCAGGGAAAGCTTTTCTGACTCTTTGTGAAAGTCCTTAGCAGGGAACAACCAACCCACTGCAGCTAGGTGAAGCAAGAAAAGGAATTTGGTAATAAACTTTTTGGTAGTCCAAGGAATTTCTAGATGGTCACAGAATCAAACTTGGGGTGGTGGAGATAGGAACAGTCTTCAAGGTGCACCACTTGGGTAATCCATAAAGCAGATGTCATCACTACCAGCAAAATGCATGGGCTACCATTGCCAGAACCTCTGCCTCTGAAGCCTCAGGTAACTTAATGAATGTCTGCCTCCCTGACCAAGCCACCTTCATCATGGCATGACCTTCATGACACTCTCTTTCACATGATGTGTCTAGCCACACGGCTCACCTCCAGGTAGGAGAAAGCAAATTCTCCACTCTGAGCAAGGGAAAGGCCTTTCAGACACCGAAGAGAGTAAAATGGTGGCCCATGGTGTAAAATACACCCATAGCATCGGCCTTTTAGCCACCCATCTTCCTATGAACTACTTCTGTACTAAAGTTCTGAACAGCACAAGAGCAAATGCCTCTGCCTAGCATCCTGCAGTAATTCTTTTCATCTCTAAGAAAGTTGCACACCCTGTCCTCCAAGGGGATGAGCTAGAGGCTCCTCAGTTTACACCTTGAATTCTAAGCTCAGGTCACCAGGGGGTGTGTGCACCTTCTTCAGTTGAGTCAATCCATCTCGATGTTCCATGAGCCAGGCTCTACTTGTCTTCACCTATACAGTTTTTTAGAAATAAGAGGAAGTAAAATAAATACATAAAGAAAGAAAGAAAGAAAGAAAGAAAGAAAGAAAGAAAGAAGGTGAGGAAGAATAGCTCACACACCTATGTACTGCAAGGAATAAAAAAGCAAGGAGTCATATGGCAAGAGATGGGTTTTATGACATTCTTCCTCATAATTATGCCATGCTTAAAGACAATGATAAAATCTCTTTAAAAATTATCATCTGATGAAGAGACTCTTTCAGCTTTCATTTGGGTGTGGAAGGGATGCCTCTGTGTGATCCTTCTGATATATTTTTGCTATAGTCTTCTGTTGAGTTCTACTTCCAGACATGGCAAAATGTGAAGGTACCCAGAGGATCTTTGAAGCTCTAGAAACACTCCTTGTACAGAGCTGTATACTCTTTTACAGAATGGTATAACTTTCTGGTATGTTATGTCAGAAAGAACCAATTCTCTAGGCAACATTGAAAACCCATTTTGTTGCCTGATTTTGCAGGCCCGTGAAGAGTCCAAACTAGATCGCCTTTAGCATGAAGAAGTCTCACTTTCCAATTTAAGGGTAGCATTCCCTTTGTTGATGGAATTATTCTTCCTTTGAGCATCAAGTCCTTTAAGTTGTAAGACCCCAGAATTATAGGGATTGAAAGAAGAAGGCCTGTAATAGGGTTGTTAGATCCACTGTACCTTTTCAGATTCTACCCTTTGATTCTGAATCCATGTTTTTTTTTTAATGTTACAAAAGATCAAGGAGCACCAAACATGTGTCATGGATCTGAAGATGTACTATGTGTTATACGTACTACCCCAAGCTTGTAACATGTTATTGTCCATCCCACACCATTGCTCCTTGTTGATAGACTCAGTGCTTAGAACCACTGCAAATGAAGGGTTCTTTGAACCCCTGGAAGCTTTCTATATGCCCTTAAATTAAATTCCCAGGGCCCCTCTCTTCTCCACTAATTATGCCCTAACTCCAACATGAAGACTTGCTAAGGCTATGATTTTTTTCATTAGCGTTGTAATTTGACTACCACATCAGGACCAAATTTGAGCTTTGTCACTATACCTGAGAGGGGTGGCGTAGCTTAGAACCAAGAGGTCTCCTTCTTATGATCATTTCCTGAGTATGGAAATTAAGCTCTTTGGTGCAATTTGATGTATGCTTGAGGAATTAACATCATCCACATGCTTAAATTCCTCCTGTTACAATGTCTCCAAGGCTCACTCTCATAGGATGATAATCTCCTAGAAGGACATTAGGAATTTTTCTCCTGGTACATGGCCTTTAATGCTAGCTGAGGTTTTCACTAGAAAAATCCGTACTAGCCACTCATTCCTTTATGTGTTTAACAGCCTAAAATCACTCTTGAGATCAACGCATCGGTCAAAGGTTTCTTGAAGTTGCATGAGTCCTCTATTGAGAACTACTACAGCAATATATGGAGGTATCCAGAGAATCTTCTGGGCTCCAGAAATATTCTGCGCAGAACAGTATAACTCTCTATTTTGCCATGTCAAAAGGAACCAGTCAGTGCATATGAGCTAAGATATGTAGGCATACAATGGTTCATGGAGAGCCAAAAAAAAAAAAAAACCAATTATAAAGACCATAGAACCATAAACAATGTTCATATAATGCCCCAAGCACGCTCTGGTGGAGAAACTCTAGCCACCCCATTGCTATCGCTGACACAGTGTGCGGCTCATCCTCAGCCCAGGGTACTTCGTCTGGGACATCATCACTCTTTTCCCGAAAGGTCACTGACTGCCTCTCCACTGCTCTCCACCACAGAGACCATCCAGTACTCCCTTCTTCACACCACGCTTCAAAAATCTCACAAAGTGTGCTTGATTTTACGTCCTGCTATTACAATGGTGCCCTGGCTTGCAGAGGTTAGGAACAGAACAGTTCCTGTGAGCATCTTTCATTATGTGCTCAGCATCTATGTTCCCCCATGCTCCCCTTTTTAGTTAAGTTTACCTAATTTCCCTGGGATGAGGAGGTGTCCTCTTCAAGACAGTCTATATGGATTATCTGCCCTTTTCTACCCTCAGCCATGGATGAATGTACACTGAAGCACTGTCCAGAATATTCCTCTCCCTGCTTTGTCTTTGTTGGGACAGTGGGTTGAGAAACTCCAACGCTTGGAGTCCTCAGGTATGAGCCTGAAGCTGAAGGCGATCACTAAGTAGAGACAATGGCCTGGGAATAAAATCAATGCAGAAAAAGGTGGGGCTAAGCAGGGCTGGGTATGGCTGACATGCGTAAACCCAGGATGTTTAACTGCTTGGGCCATGGGCTGCTTTGGGTTGGTTTGGTTTTCCATTACCTTACTTTTTGTCACTTTTCCGATGTCTTCAAGTTTAAAAGTGTGACCTGAAACATTTAAGGAGACTTCTACCTGAAATGTGGCTGTTACAGAGGTCTGGGGACAGGGGTTGGGGGTGGGGCACGCACAGGGTGGGAAGCTGTCTAGACTCTGAGATGCAGACAGGAAGGGGAGGGTCTTGGAAGCTTCCTAATTGGATTTCCTCCCTGTGGTACTTCCAGGCACCACGACCTACAACAGGTTGTCAGAAAAACCAAGCAGGAAGTAAGCCACTCTTACAGGCAGTTCAGCTTGGTTTACATTCTACCAAAAAGGTCTGCATGCTGCTTTGCTGAAACAATAAACGGAAATAAGGATGTCTCTTACCCAGGTCCACAGACTGATCTGAAGAAATCTCCTCAAGTCCTTGGAATTTAAGCTACAAAAGAAAAAGAAATGGTAAAAAAATAAATAAATAAATAAATTTACTTAAAAAATAAATAAGGCGTTCTCCTTCTTCCCCCAACCCTACAAACAAATAAGACAGGGGAACCTGTCTGTATAGGTCCATGAATGTTTCAGAACAGAGCAATATACAAAAGCCAGTGCTCCCATCCTATGTACGGCATGGCTCTCGTCATATTGTGGACCATCTCAGAACATGAAGTTCTTTCTAGCGTGGTGGGGGAAATGGCCCTAGCAAAGTAGAAAAATATAGTACTGACGAGTGAGAGAAGCCTGATGAAAGACGAGTGAAAGGTGGCTGTGTGTTCACATTTAGCTAAACATCCAGGAGAATGCAGGCCAACCTTTAGCAGCAGCAAACAGGCCAGCAGCTGCTGGGGACAAGTGCAGAGGGAGGGACGCAGTGCGAAAGGACATGGGGAACTCTGGGTGGTGATACAGGCATCTGATGCTTTGCCTTCTTGAGGATGTGTGCATGTGCACGTGTGTCTCCAAACACATCCGATTGTACGCTTTAACTATGTGAACTTTATTGGACACACCACCCACCTCAAGAAAGCCATAAGAAAAGAATGTTGCACCAAAGTGAGTAAATGAAGCATGAAATGAAAAGCAAATTGAGCTGGGAGGTATATAAGAATTGAAAGGAGGCTGTCACCATCTCTGGTAACCCCTTAAACCCAGAGTTAGACAATGCTCCAGAGGCTAAGGTAGCTTAAAAGACTCACACATTGTCAAGATCCTCCTCTACCTGGGTATAGCGGTATCTGAGATTCTCGCTAGGGTTATCGCTCCTGCAGGGACCCTCGAGACAGGGGCGTTTAAACTGAGTGTGTGCATCGGGTTAGCTCATTAGCTAAAGCCTTGCTTAATTTACACCACTGGCTTCCAACCTTCCCCTCAGGAACCCAAAATTATACCCCAGGGAGACTCTGGGACTCTAAGGTTCAGAGGTAACTCATATTTTTTAAAATGATGAGTCTTTCATGTCAATATAATTACTAAAACTCCTGAGTAGCTCTTAAGCCTCAGGCTGCACTTCCTCTTTGCCCAATTCCTCTGTTCCCAAGCCCTCTCCACTCAAAACAATGGCCCAGCAGTCCTGAGATCGGAGAGAAGCTTCTGACCCAGCAGAACGTCGTCCACAATCACACAGCTGGCTTCTCCTTTCTGCCACTTCTTTCCCCCTCCCCAATAATCCATATCCTTTATTCTAAGTTGACTTTTTTTTTTTACTCCAAAGCTAAGGGTACTTGCATGACTCCTATAATATTCTGCTTAAATCTTTAGGAATGCTACTTTCCCTCTGGGTATTGTGGTTTGTGCGTGCACTCAGGAGGTGGAGGCAGGAGGATCAAGGAGTTCAAGGCTTTAACTACATACCGAGTGTGTAGCCAGCCTGAAATTTAAAAAAAGAAAGAAAAGAAAACCTGTCTCAAAGTCAGAGGTGGGGATCGGGGAGTTGGGTAGATAGACAGACAGACACAGACACAGACACAAAGACACACACACACACACACACACACACACAGAGAGAGAGAGAGAGAGAGAGAGAGAGAGAGACAGACAGACAGACAGACAGACAGACAGACAGACAGAAAATGACAGAGAGAGAAAATGCAAACCACTAAGATGGCTAATAGTGCAAAGTGATTACTTCTTTGAACCCATGTCCACTGAGATGAAACATTAGCCCATGGGAACACACATAGGACAGAGTGTGGCAAATACAGTATGGAAAAGACCTGCTAGGAGGAAGGGCACCCGGTCCCAGTGAGGCTATGATTGATGGAGCAGGGAGTGAGTGTTAGAGGACACGGGGTGGTGACATGGTCCACCCCCTAGAGCTGCCACTTCTCTTGTTCTCTGTCCCAGTAGCTCTGAAATGCAGCATTCAGGCTGCGTAGCCCCCTTCTGTGAAAACTATCCCCCTGAGAGTCTAGAATTCACACATGTCTTGTTTCCACACAGAAGAAGCAATTCAGATTTAAGTTAGGGGTTTTTAACTTAACAATTCACTAATCTGTGCATCTTGAAGGAGGACAAAGTGGAGGCTTCGCTTTGCTCTTTGTGTCTGTACCCTGGCACATTCACACGTACAAGCCCCATTTGTGGAGATGTCTTTGAAATGTATTCACTGAAGATAATTATAGAGGTCTAACACTTCTGCTCTTCAATTAATGCTATAAAATTAATGGTCCTTCATTTTTACATCCTATGCAAATGATGGTGTCATCTCCAACTGTAAGCCTCTCTGCTCACACACTGAATATGATTAGTGTCCCTTTAAGCTGAATTAGAGCATGTGACCCTCTGGGGTATGTCAGGAGCAAAACCTCCATGCGCCTATTTCCAAGATTTCATTATGAAATGTTCGTTAAAAGCAGAATCTCAGAGTTGACACAAAACAAGTTTTGGTGACTGCTTATTTTGGGGGTTGTGACCTTAGGAGAGGGCAGACAAGGCCTGAAGTACAGCTCATACATGGACTATTTTTACCTGAAATGTAAGATGTACCAGCCTTTACAGTATGAAAATTTCCAAACAAAGGTCAGATAGATTCCACTAAGATAATGAAGTGAGTACATTGGAAATGCAGAACAATTCAAATATTGTAGCCATTAGGATACCCTTTGCAGACAGACCCATGGGATGCATGATCAGATGTATGTGTATTTTTCTCAACAGGAAGCTTTGGTAGCAAAAATGGCCAACTCCATGGTTTAAAAAGGAGGAAAGTAAGATGTTGTGTTACTTTTATTTCAGGGATTGAGGGCCGGCAGTTCGTGCCTGTAGCTTCGCACGAGCATGCGGGCATCTTGCCGGAATTGCTACCCGCACACATCCATTCCACGAGGTGCATTTCTCCGTGTTAGCCAGTTTGAATGAGTTGAAAATACTACATAGCTCAAGTGCACTCGCACTCGCGGTCAATACTCTCACTTGTGTGGAGAGCTTTCTTGAGATTGTGGACTGGCAGCTGCTGTTTGAGTTCTCGGGAGAAGCACAAGTTTAACATGACTGGAAGCCAAGGAAAGCGACAGAGGAACATGGAGGAAGGAAGACATAAAGAACCCTGACCAGGCCTGGAAAGAACGCTCCGCCAGGAAACTTCCTGCCACACAAACATGAGAGCCTGTGCGCCATCCCAGGATCCACATACAAAGCTGAGCTCAGTGGAGTGGCATGTAACCTGTGACCCCTGTACTGGGGACATGGAGAAGCTCCTGACCTAGCCAGTCAGTGAAAGACACTTTCTGAAGTAAAGGAGAGAGAGAGAGAGAGAGAGAGAGAGAGAGAGAGAGAGAGAGAGAGAGGAAGCTACTGAGGTAGACATCTGGTGTCTATCTACTCCTGGTCTACTCACTTGCATATGCATCCACACAGGAACATGTTGAAACCCATAACACACACACACACACACACACACACACACACACACACACACACACACACACACACTAAACATATCTTACTCCAGTAGAGAAACAAAGGGTTGTAAGCAGATTCAAGATGGTCGAGTCGAGGTGGGGGAGACAGAATTGAGTCTCTCGTTGGTGGATTCTGCAGTTTCTGGCAGACAGGAATGTTTGTATTATTGCACATCTTCCTGAAAAAGAGCATGCTCAACAAGAGCATGTCCGTTTAGCCTCTGTGCTCTGCTGAATTGGTTGAGACACAGTTATTCAGAGAATCGGGGCATTTTGTGTCTGTTTTCTTTCTGTCACAAGTGAGAGTTCCTTGGCCACAGGAATACTGACTAGAATTTGAGAAAATTTGACTGCAGGTTTAAGGAATCTGATCCCTGCTGTTAATTTGCACGGGGGCGGGCATGAGACCTACACACAGGTAAAACTGGGGTCTTCTATACTCAAGGAGTGTTATATTTTTTAAAAAAAGCTTAAAGCCATTTGGAGTATGGGGCATCATTTTTCACAACTCTGATACTGCTTTCTGAACAGTGGTGGATGTATCGGGCAAGCAGCACTCGTAGTGGTATGCTTTCTCAGAGAACAGCATCTGGGGAGACAGCCCCAGCACACCGTGGGATGGTGTAGGATGGGCACTGGAGCTGGACTTGAAGTAGGGGCTGAGCAATCTCTACTTACAAGAAGGTGGAGAACAGCCCATTCATCAAAACTCATCTGAAGGCAAGCCCTGAGTACGCTGAGAGGAAGAAAGATGTTCGCAAGCCACCTGCAGTTGAGAGCGAGACCCAAGACGAAGCTAGAAATGGCTATGAAGAAGATAAACAGAGGGGTTGAAGGAAAGTGCGAGGAAGTGGGCTGGAGAGCAGAGGGCCAGAGAGAGACTAGCAAGAGGTAAAAGGTTGTGACCCATGTGGCAGCTCCCAGTTCACTTTATTAAGTTTATCATCAGTCGTCATAATCATTTGTTATGTGCATGCATAGGACACTCAGTGTGAAGGTCAGTGGACAACTTTCAGCAGGTCCCTCTCTCCTTCCACCATTTGTTTTGGGAATTGAACTCAGGTACTAAGGTTTTTACAGGGTGAGTGCCTTTATGCCTCTCAGCCACCGCTGACCCAGCGCTGGCACTCCTCCTGGTTTCAAAAGAGACAAAGCTCACGAAATGCCCTATGGTTGTGAGTGACAGTCTGTGAAAACCACTGAAGGAGCTGAGTTTTAAGTCTGGGTTGGTGGAGATGAAATAGGCAGTTCCTGTGATCACAAGTGTGTGGCGTCCATGAGGAAAATTGATACTGGGCTTGGAAGACTCATACAAAGGACGGTGGCTGTGATGGCAGGGGAATTAGCTTGTGCATAAGTTCCTTATCCTAAAGACAGGTGGAAAGGGAGGTGAAACCCAGCCACGTGTGAATAAACTGAGTAGCTGATATAGGGAAGGTTGTTCGTTTCTTGTGTGTTTTGTATTGGAAATTTTACTTATGGTGAGAGGAAACACCTTAGACTCAACTACAATAACACAGAAATGGAGAGCCTAGAGAAAAGGCTGGTAAGGTTAGCTACTCGCCAAGTCAACATGCATCCATCAAGGCTAAAAAAATAAAAATAAAAATACACAATTCTATCCCCAATTGCATCAGAGGGTGAATTTATTTTGGTATTTGGGACCTTTCCCAAGTAAACAAACAAAACCCTAACTTTAAAGGACAAGCTAAGTGGCTGGGGGAAAAAAATACCTTTTCCCCACAACAAACGGTTTACTAAAAACCAAATGTAATAACAATCTAGGCATCTAGACGCCTGCTTCATGCAATCGGTTATAATTTTTTTTGAGATGAGGAAAATTTGAATTGGGATTAAAGTGTGAAATTAGCGCTCATTTTTTTAAGGCACAATAATAGCATTATCGTCATATAGTGTTTGTGTTTTAGTAGTCTCATAATTGAGTATTTATATTTAAGAGGCATGGAATGAAATGACAGGGTGACTAGGATTTGTTTGTTGTTGTTGTTGTTGTTGTTGTTGTTGTTGTTGTTTTAATGATTTAAGAAGAAGGAAGGGCAGAACAGAGGTACAGAACCACAGTTGTTGAACTCAGTCATGGACCATAGGCAGCTAGCTGTACTGTTCTCTCCCTCTGAAGCATGTCCGAAGCTTTCACTGCAAAATTTAAAAACCAGTTCAGCCAAAATAAAACTAGTTTCTTCTTACAGTTCAGTGCCTGACACATCTCTAGGTGGCCAGCTCTCATCTGTAACTCTTCCTGCGAGCTAATGCGTGTGAGACAGCCTCCATCTGGGTACCAAGGGCACATCACCTGCTCTCTTCTACAGATGAAAGCAGGCTCAAGAAAGTGATGGGCACTAAACTGTGTCCTCCAGCTTCATGTCAGAGACCCAGTGCCTCAGAATGCATGTCTGAAAAGGCATAATTAAGATTTAAAAGGGAGCTTATGTGGACAAATGGGGAGCTGCCTGTTTTCCGGGGAGGTGACTAGGTTAGACTTGGGTTACGAGTAGATGGGTACTATAGCCCAGTACAGTTGGCGTCTTTGTGATAAGGAGAAACATCCGGGCACATAGGCACCAAGCCAAAGAGACAGCAAAGGGTGGTCATCCATAGGTCAGGCACAGAGGCCTCAGCAAGACCAGTCCCGCTAGTGGCCGTGACCATAGACTTCAGTCTCCAAAACAGAAAGGAGGATGTCTGTGCTGTTTGAACCTCCAGCCTGCGGCCTAGGCACGCTGGTCCAGGAGTGAAAACAGCTAGGGAGACCTGCATCTCCTGGGCTGATTGAGGGCATCCCAGGCTGTTCTCCATTTCCCCAACAAGCAGTGCACTCTTTGCTAGGATTCCACCTTTTTCTCATCCTGTTCTCTTTGTTTCAGGAGCACAGGGGCGAAACTGTGGCCAAGCCACTGATTGTAGCTTTTCCTGAGGCCATGCTGGTCCTTTCAGTGTGTCTCCTTCCAGAACTTTCTACATCTTATTCAGCTGCAGATTACCCCGGGAGATTATGGAGATTTAAAAATAAATAAATAAACAAACAACTTGAGGGACTATAATACAATAGTAGTCTATAATTCTAATTTTCATCTCCACTGAAAGAGAAATGGTGCCCCAATACGTAAAGCATTTATTATGCCTTAGAAGAAAGCTCTTATTTCTGGTTCAGAGATTCAACATGGCATTTATAATTATATTCTGGAGTCAACATTGTTAAAAATTTGGGCTTTCATGCTAAAAGTGATTTTTAAAAATATATATATAATTACCTACTAATTCTCCCCAAATGGTATGACTTGCCTTTAAAAAAAATCATAACTCATCTTAAACAATCTAGTTTTTTCTTTTTTAAGAAGTCTAAAATAACACATGGGTGGCTTGTCCTTGGCATAGCTAAACTCTGGAACATTAAACTGAAGTCATAACAATGGGTAATATTTTAATATAATGGAAAATGATCATTAACTTTTCTCGACAGGAAGGAAATGAATTTTCCTCATTGTACACATTCTGAGAAAAATGAGGATAAGACTATTTCAAAGGATGTTCTACCTAATTCGAATGGGTTTTAAGTGCCATCCTGACAACAGCCCCAGAGTCTGGTGTCAGCAAACTGAACAAACAGAGCTACTGAGGAAAGAATGAAGCTTGGTGCCTCTCCAAAACAGATGCAGATGAACTTGAGATTTCAGAGGACGATTAATGCTACAGAGCAGTCAAGCACCATCCCAGGGGTCTCTCTCAGATCTCAGGTAAATCGCTATCTTTATCACGTTCCCTCCCCTCTGACTCCGAGTGAATATCCTATTAAGCCTTCATAAGCCCTTTTCAACTTAAAATGGGGCATAGTAATATTAAAAATGTGCATTTATTAAATATTCTATGAAAGTCACAAAATCTTCAAAATATTTTCCTCAGACACCTGGGACAGTAGCTGTGTTTCAGAGGCCATGATTCTCAAACGTTCTCTTTGCTACAGTTTCAATTACAGCCCCTCCCAGCCCGTCAGTGATTCCTGTCTTGTTCCACTTTTTCTAGACACCTCTGTTTCTTCTTCTTCTTCTTCCTTTCACTATATTCTTCGGGTATCAAAATATAAACAGTTGTATAACAGACACACATTCCAGGACTGCCTTCCAAACACTGACTGCCAAGGCAAACCAAAGGGACCAGAGACCAGACTCATTATTTCAGTGATCAAACACCAGTTAAGGAAATAAAAGAAAGCAGGCCAATATTGAAGCAATCAAGGCAAAGTGACCCAGCCAATTCTGCTTCCTGTTCTTTCTATTTGATCATTGGGGGAACCCATGGCCATGGCCACAGCACTCTGAGGGGCCCTGGGTCTCTACTTGGACTCATTGTGCCCGGCATCTATGGACATAGTGTTGTGTTCCTTCTGCCTGCAACAAGGGGCGGCTCATTGTGTCACGAATTTTGAGCAAGTCACCCTCTCCCCGCAAAGGAGCTGCTTTGCACCCTGGCCTCATGGGACTGAATGTATACCCCTCAGCCAACGTGTGCCCCTTTCAGCAATACTGGCCATCTACAAGAGCAGCATTTTGGTGTTTGTGCCCACACGTGCCCTGTGATTAAGAGAACAAAAATTAATCACCGCCTCTCAAATAGCCAAAACAAACAAACAAAAGCCCACTCGTTTGGAAACGAATTCAGGCTTGTATCTTGAACGCGAGGATTCTGATGGAGACTGTACAAAACGGTTGTTCACAAAGTTAGCTTAACTTACCATAAATCCTGCCCTCTCTCTCCATCTTCTTCTTTCTCGTCAAGATCTTTATTTTCATAATAAAAGGCAAATTTGGGTCAGAGTTGGAGAAGACTGAAAATGAATAGAAAACCCAATAAAATTAGAAAGAAAAACATCTCCATCTTCCTTCTTCTTCCTCACTCAATTCTCTGCTGCACACATGAGACAAGTCAGCAGGTCTTAGAGACATCATCTCAGTGAGGCAGGATCAGCATGCCACACTGGAGTCTCTGTCTGTCTGTCTGTCTGTCTGTCTGTCTGTCTGTCTGTCTCTCTCTCTCTCTCTCTCTCTCTCTCTCTCCCTCTTTCCCCCTCTCATACACTTTTCTCTGTAGTATAGTAAATATGCAGACATGGAGAAGCAGGAAACGCCAAAGGAAAGACTGGGCAGGGGACAGCGTGGGTGATGGGCTCTGTGTAAGGAGACAGTGGAAACCATTGGCAGTGCAAGGCCTGAGCACCCATCCTGGAAACCATCTGCAGAATGCGCCGACTCCCACTCAGGGAGTACAGCACTGCTGAGTCGCAGTAATGAGAACAAGAGGGACAAACCCAACATGCTGGCTGCTGATGCTCATTCACTCTTCACTTCCGTTCACAGAGCATCCTGGCAGGCATCCACAGCGCCATATGCTTTCGGGAAGTGGGGATGCTGAATGCTGTGGCTGTGGGGAATTGAGTCTTATTGCTTCATAAGATTCCTGGTGGTAGAACTATTCTGAACAAGAGCACATCCCCATAGGTGTGCTCCGAGAATCGGTTAATAAGAAAGCACTTCAAAGAAAACCTTACACAGATGGGCAATGGGATCCCAGAGAGGCAAGGTTCTCAGACTTGAACCTGAAACTACTGACCGCTTTTGAGTCTTAGGTTCCAGGCTTCAACCTATGACTTTAAGGATGACGTTATGAGTGCTGATCTCCGTGTCTACAATATTTCCAGCCACTAATAAATCTAGGATTTGTTGTTGATGTTGTCCTCTTAATGCCAAAGAATTAATATCAAAAAGAAAAAGAAAGGAAGAAGAAAGAAGGAAGGAAGGAAAGAAACATGGAAAAAAAAGAATGAGGAAAATACAGGCTTTGGAGTAAAAATTAAGTTTCTGCCCAACATTGACAATGGCAAAGTTTTGGACCTCAGTTTCCTAATCTGTAAACTGGGAGCAGTCGTTAGCAGCAGCAGCAGCATTCATATCTCACAGAGAATACACGCACCAAGTATATCAGATATAAGAGAGAAAAAAAAACTCTCTCCATAATTTCAGAGCAAGCTCTGTGTGCAAGAAGCTGTCACTGGGTGAGAGACCTGGGTCCTTCTGGCACGGTAAAGCCTTACTGAGACTTGTCTATCTACCCTTACCCCAGAGACTTAAAATTAAACAAATACTCAGGCCGAAGCCACTTGTGTGTGTGGACACACATGTGCTCAAATCACAATGTCATGAGTTGGGTTCCCAAATGTATCTAAGAAAATCAGTTGTTTGTTTTTTTTTTTTTTTTAAAGCGGTGTTTTGTTACAGGCCCCCAGACCTTAGCACAACTGACGCCATGATGGAAGTCCCAACCGTTCGGGCCTTGGAACCCAGTGCATCGGCAGGTACAGCTGCCAAAATGAGAACAAAGACCTAACCCATCAAAGCGCGTGCTTTGGGAACAGTTCCCAAATGTGCTGACCTTGTTGTTTGGTTTCTGTGGTTCTACTCCTGCACTTCTTGCTAACTGTTGTGTGACAACCAAGAACATGGGGGGTTTTTTGTGCTTAAAAGCTCACCTTGAGAAAGGCTTGGGATTGCCCTCAGGTTCAAAACACCCAGTGTAGTCACTATTCAGCTAATAGAGACTTTCTATTGGCTCAAACCTGTGTCGAGTGGTCTTTTCAAAAGAGTTCCAAGGGAGGAAACAATGACAGCATAACTATTCTTGGAGTCATGTGTGGGTTCTTGGTGAAACACAAAGAGAGAAAAGTCTTGGATGAAAATATAATTTTTCCTTTTATTTATTTATTTGTTTGTTTAGTTGGTTTTTAAAGTTAATTTATTCAGATTACATCTCAATTGTTATCCCATCACTTATCTCCTTCCGTTCCTCCCTCCCTCCCATGTTCACCCTATTCCCCTCCCCTAGGTCTATGACCGAGGGGGACCTCCTCCCCCATTATATGGTCATAGGCTATCAAGTTTCATCTTGGTAGCCTGCTTATTCTTTCTTTGAGTGCCACCATAGTAGCTTGGGGCCTGTGCCAATTGTTCTATTGGTAACATGCTTGTGCTGCAAACAAGAGAACCTGAGTTGGAGAATCCAGAAATCACACAAAAATGGCAGGCACGGGGAGGTGAAATCTGGGGTAACTGAGCCACGCCAAGCCTACTGGGAAGGCTCCTGACCAAGGCACAACATCTGGCATTGACCTCTGGCCTCACATGCATGTACCACACAGACACTCATCCTCCTTTGTGCATGCACATGCCTTGGAAAGGACCAACCTGAAGGTCACAGGAAGCAAGTTCAAGTCCTGAGTTTGCCCTTCCTACTCTTATGACTTTGGGGGTCATACTTTGCCACAACAACAAGACAAATAACTAATATAGGGACAGGAAGAAACTGCTCTGGAGACATGGCAGCTCCTTTGTAAACATGGAGAGTAGACAGCCTTTGCTTTACTTGGCTCCTCATCCTGGATAGCCCCTGAGTACAGGCAGAGAGCCTTGTTGCTGCTGTCTCTGGGAGGGAACTGCACAGAGGCATGTGTGAGCACTGGCCCACAGGCACACATGTGCATCTCATACTGTGACCTTCCTACTTTTGCTGAGTGGGCTCTTCTTATGCATAACACAACGCCAGCAAAATGTGAGCTCTGTTTTCACAGCCTCTCTGCCCCCCCATCCCCGCCTTCATTCACTTATTTATTTAATCACTTTACATCCCAGTCCAAGGCTCCTCTCTCCTCTCCTTCCAGTCCTATCCCCTATCCCCCTGCTCCCATGCCCCCCTCTCCTTCCTCCCAGAGAAGGGGAAGCCCCCAGTTGGTACCAATCCACCCTGGTATCTCAAGTCACTGCAGGACTAAGCACACCCTCTCCCACTAGGAAGTGACAAGGCAGTCCACCTAGGGGAAAGTGATCCAGCAGTAGGTGACAGATTCAGAGACAGCTCCTACTCCTGTTGTTAGCGGCTCCACATGATGACCAAGCTGCACATCTGCTACATACGTATATGGTGTCTAGGTCCCATCCATGCAAGCTCTTTGGTGGTGGCTCAGTCTCTGTGAGCCTCCGAGGGGCTCTTGTAGGGTTTCTTGTGGTGTCCTTGACCCCTCTGGCTCCCTTTATCATTCCTCCCACTCTTCCTGAACACTCTCTGAGCTCAGCCCATTGCTTGGCCTTGGGTCTCTGTATCTGTCTCCATTGACCGCCGGATGAATCCTCTTAGAAGACAGGTATACTAGACTCCTGTCTGCAAACATAGCAGAGTGTCATTAATAGTGACAGTGGTCAGCTCTCTCCTGTGGGGTGGGTCTCAAGCTGGGCCAGTCACTGTTTGCCAGTCTCTCAATCTCTGACCCATCTTTGCCCCTAAACTTCTTGTAGACAAGATACGTTTTGGGCCAAAGGTTTTATGTGGGTTGGTGTCTCCTTCCCTCCCCTGGGAGTCCCACAGCTAGGGCCACCCCTGTAGATACCCAGGAGCTTCTCCTGTCCCAGAGATCCATGCTCCCCAGATCTGTTCTCTCTCCCAGTTCCCTTCACCCGTCCTCTTCCTCTCTTTGTCCACCTGATCCCCACCCCATTATCCTCCTGACTCCGTCTCCCACCCAGTTCCCTTCCTCCATCTACTTTGGATGTCTATTGTATTTCCTGTTCTGAGTGATATTCAAGCATCTTTCCTTGGGGTCTCCTTGGCTTCTTTAGGTCTCACAGCCTCTCTTAAATATGTTTCTCACTTTTGAGTTGGGCAGAGGAATAGGGCCACCTCACCAGCATTGCAATGGGCTCATTTCTTTATTGGAGTTACTCGAGCTGCACCCTTGGGTGAGCCCATCACACTGAGATTCAAAGACAGGAGGAAAATCAGGTAATTAAAATGCATAAAGCTGAAGGGGCAATTGCTGTCATACACCACGATCAATAAAACAACAATTTAAAAAGGCAAGCTTTTCACCATACCCAGAGACTAGCATGTAGAGGCGCTGTCGTATTGGGGACAGGCAAAAAGTTCCTAAATGCATACAGCAAAAACCATACACACCTTTCAGAGGCATTTGCATGCCAGCAGAGGGAATACAGAAATGAACAACAAGGCCTTACAATTGTTCTCCTGTGTTGTGGAGACATTTCAACCAAGAAGTCATATTAAAGGCATAACTGCCAATCCTTTTCTCCCCAAACACATGTAAATATGGGGTTCACAAATATGCTTCAAGAAAACATGGATTTAAAAGAAAACAAGAAAACTAATCTTTATGAAAACTAATAGTTGCCAAGATTGACACTCGCTGTCTACTGGGCCAGGCTAGCTGGGTGAGCTGCCTCTTCATCATGTCTAGGCAGGATTTTGAAGCCAACACAACACAATAAAGACATTCTAAGCCAAGGAAGAAAAGGTGAGCCACTCACCCAAGAGCTGAGTGTTTGACCTCTTCAAAACTGACATTAAAATTGAATTGCCATGGGGCTGGCAAGATGACCCAGGGGAGGGGTTAAGGTGCCACCAAGCCTGATGATTGAAGGAGAAAACTGATTCTAAAAGTTGCCCTCTGAGTTCCACAAACATATGTGTCATGGTAGGTACAAACGTGTACATACACACACACATGCATACATACACACACATACACACACACACACATACACACGTACACACACACACAAATAAATAAATAAATAAATAAATAAATAAATAAATAAAATGCCAAAAAAGAAATTTAATTGTCAATAGTAATATAATTTGGGCCTTTAGGATGAAGTTATGAGACCTTGGGAACGCTACCCTAATGGATACATTTAATGCCATAATAGCGTGGCTTTGGGGCCAGAGAGATGGCTCAGTGATTTAAAGCACTTGTTTCTTTAGAGGTCCTATGTTCAATTCCCAGCACCACATGGTGGATCACAGTCATCTGTAACTCCAGTTTCAATGCCTTCTTCAGACCTCTGTGGGCACTAAGTATGCGTGTGGTGCACATACATACATGCATGTAAAAATGCATACAAGTAAAACAAAAGCAAAATCTAAAAAAAAAGAAAAACAGTAACAATATGACTTTCCTCTCCAGCTTTTCAGTCATGTGAGGTGTCCCTCCCTTCTAGAGAATGTGGTGACACTACCTTGGGAGTGGAGACCAGGCCCTCACCAGACACCGAAGCGGCCCGTGATTAGACAGTGTTATTTCTAAGCCTCCAGAACTGTGAGGAAATGCAATTTTGTTCATTATAAGTTACCCAGTCTTGGCTGTTCTGCTGCAGCAGCACGAGTGGCCTGAGACAGATACACAGAGGCAATCTTACATCCATCCAACTTCTTAAAGTCAAATTTGTCACTTAGATTGTCATGGATGGTTGAAGTCAAAGCAACGGTTTTAAAACGCAGACTTCTCACTGTACCCGAGACTAGCACCCACGTGACATGTTTGAACTTCAGGACAATCATCTTCATTTGTCTCCATAGGGTCTTGTAAATCTTTCCTCGATACTTTTGAGTCATCCTTTCAAAGAAACGGAGCTTCTGGCCATTGGCCATCCAGCCATAAGCATGGAGTGAGCCTTGGGCTGGCTGTGCTGAAAGGAGAGTGACAAGTAGAAACAGAGGCCCCATTCTTATGTTTGGAATGCTGATAGTCCACTAGGATAAACAGGACAAACAGGAGAGACCATCTGGGAGAGTATTGTCCTCAACTCTGCCTCCTTCCATGTGTATATCCACGTCCCCTCAGCTTTGCAGAATCTTGGTATTTCAGCAGATTCCCAGGCCATGCTTGCTTCATTTAAGACAAAATTAGAGAAAACCCAAACACAAATAATGT
Source organism: Acomys minous (assembly GCF_964271855.1). NCBI lineage: Eukaryota > Metazoa > Chordata > Mammalia > Rodentia > Muridae > Acomys > Acomys minous. Next base: position 105,888,061 of record NC_140492.1, on the reverse strand, counting down.
GGTACATATGGCGTCTAACTGTGAGACAAAACAAAGCAGTCAATTAAATGACTTCCGGTAGCATGAATGAGGTTAATTTGGCAGTGGACTAAAAGAGAACGGTAGGGAAGTGGGATTCTTTGATGGAGAAAAAAGGCACAGGGATAGAAATGGCTGGATTCACAAGGGAGGGTGACGTGAAGATAGCTTGGACAAATGGTGTCTGTCTTGGGGAGCTCCAGTTTTAGATATGGTGTATTTCGGGAACCTGTGTGAGCAGGCAGACTGGTGTCTGGCCACTTGCTGTAAAAGAGGCAGCCTTCTGCCTGTGTGCATATTGGCCAAAGGGAAGGAAGTAAGGTAGAGGTCTGTGGGGGCAAAGTGGGATGCTGGAGTGTTCTGAGCTTCCCTGGGAAAGAGCAATGCTGTCTGAGTGCTTAGAAGAGGCTCAGTGGGTGGAGGAAAGGCCAGCAATAACTTCTAGGAATGTCTTCATTGGGTGATGCCATTAGAAAGTGTTTATAGATGTGACCCAAACTCTTACGACTATGAAACAAGTGTTAAGACAAATGTATACTTAGACAAGAATAAAGCAAGAGCCTAACTTGGGGAAATGCCTCGCTGCTGTGTTTGGGTACGAAATGTCTCCAAAGGCTCCTATGCTAAAGGCTTCCTCTCACAGCAGTACTCAGGCATAGTTAGAGCATGGGGGCTGTGATGTACTCAGTGCATTAATCTGTCAGTGGATTCGTAACTGAGTAGGCTTTTGGCAGTTACTGGGAACTGTGGAGATGGGCGTGGCTGGGAGAAGTAGGTGGGTGAGGGCACGTTTCTAAAGGATGTATCTCGTTCTCAGCCCCACCCGCCCCGCCCACCTCATCTTTGCTCCCTGGATATGATGAGGTGAGCATCTTTCCTCATCAACGCCTGTAAAAAATGTCTCAGGACCACAGCAATGGAACCAGCTGACCATGAGAAAAATTACATCTTCCCCCTTTTTTCCCCGTTGCTTCCCCCAGGTGTGTTGCCACAGTGACAAGTAGCTAACCAACAGCTGTCCACACATTCAGGCAATTTGAAGCCCTTCTTCCATTTTGAATTTACTCTTACAGTGCAAAAGGTTATCGGTGTGGGTGAGGCTTCCAGATATTGGCCTGGGTTTTCCACTATGGGTGCACCAAATCCCTCTGAAAGTACCAAATGGATCCTGCCCTAAGACCTGGACACAGAGCCTGATGGGAGAATAAAAAAAGCAATTTCTATAATTTAACTATTTCCCAGGCAGCTCACACACTTGTGACTCGTGCAGCATTTCTTTTTTGATTTGAATATATTTGAACTTAAGACTAAAAGAAAATGGGCCTAAATCTCACCCTAGCAAATCTCAGGGGCTGTTTCCGTCTTTGCTGGCCCTCCACATTGCTTACATGGAGTATTTGCTTGAAGGAAGTAGGGCTTGGGAAACATCTGGTTCCACTGGATTTTGGGAGACAACCTAATGCAATTTGTTTGTAATAGGATTTGAGCTGTACTGAATTTGGATGTCTGTGTTATTTCAATGGATTTAATGAAGTTTTGTTGTTGAGATACATGTAATATTGTGCCTGTCTCCTGTGGACTCCAGGTGGAAATGACGAGGCAGGCTTAATAATAATAGCATGCTTTATAAGGAGGCATTAATTTATCACAGCGTTCACATATGATCTCATTAATATTTTACCTTGGGGAAAGCTGAAGGGAGAGGAGCTGTTATAAAAATCCCATACGTATAAGATCAGTTACAGTGTAGGACCAGCCTCACTAATGCCTGTCTGTCTGTGATAATTTTTCAAAGATGGCCCCAGCACTGAATCATGCCTCCCCCTCACTCATGCACCACGCAGTTTCTGTTTCCGTGAGCTAGATGATTTTGTGGCTCGCTGTTGATCATGTATGACAGCGGTAACTGAACATCACACTCCAAGCATAAGGAAGTCTGCAATCTCCTCCTGGTCCTTAGCACTTTCTAGGACACCCTCTCTCTGAAGGAGCTGCCAATAGTGAAAAGCCCAGACCACCCAATGAGAACACACATAGTTGCCTAACTGACATCAGGCACCAGTGGCCACCCTTGGACTCTCAGCTCCATTGAGTCTTGAGGTGACTCCAACTCTAGGCACCATCTCACCACTGTGGGATGATACAGCTTGAGTGAACATAAGCCAGCTGATCACAGAACCATCAGACACGTTGATAAAGTTTCTAGAGCATCTAAGCTTCAGGGTGGCTGATGCCATAGCCATGCCTAAACGGAATGCCCTTCCAATGCTTGACTAGATGCTGCTTGGTGACTTGATCGCTGAATTTTCATGTAAGGGGCATCTCAGGGGAACACATCAATGCCTTTTCAGGGGCAATGCCCCCAGAGACCTGGAACTAAGATCAATTAAAAAATATTTTTGAGTGATATTACTGCTTATACTGCCACATTGAGGACCAAGGCCCTAATATTTAAAAGCTTGGGGAACGCACAAATCATGGCAAAAACCGCAGTGCAGTGTGTTACAGATTAAGAAAATGCTTTTATGTCTACGTCTGACTTGAATTTCTTGATAAGGGAGAACAAGGTTATCCCAGGCACTTCTTAAAATTTCATCTCTTTTTGGGGCACTAAGGACCAAACCTGGGGTCTTTGCATTCTCTCCCTCTGAGCTAACCTCTGTCCTCTAAAGCATCTTAAAAAAAAAAAAAAAGAGTCCTCCACTTCTACCTGTAGCTCATGGAGACGTGCATTCCCTGGTGGGCGTCGCTCAGGCAGATCATGGCATTTTTGTTCTACGTGTCTAGAGGACAAGGTGGCAGGTGAGCTCTGAAGAGATATCAAAACTAGGACAGTGAGCATGGTTCTGAGCAGCTGAGGGGCAGAGGGGAGGGGCTGCTGAGGAAGGCTGAAGCTGAAGCTACTCTGAAGATCCCTTGAGGTTCTGTGGGTCTTGTGGGCCACATCTAGGGCCCCCCCTTCCTTGCGCATGGCTGTGAGTTCTTAGTAAGGTAAAGCCTGATGTTCAAGGCTCTCCAGGTGAACTGAGAAGAAAAGGATTTCTTGTACATCCCCATCCACTGGCCATAAGGGGACACTATTCCAGTTTTCCGTGGCTCTATTCCATGCCTCTCCAGAAGAAAGCAGGCTAGCAGAGGGGTCCCCGCTGCTAGCACATCTAGTGGATAGAGGGGAAAAAAAGGCTTCTTCAAATGTAATTCAAATGACTTAACCCAGAAGATTCTGGGTCTGCATCCTTAATGGAGATAAATACAGAGGACACCTAAAGGTCCAATGCTGACTTTACACATTCTAAAACCTTTGCTGAAGACTTTGACCTGGTCATGGTTGCTTCGTGATCCAGTGACCTCTGCTGAGGCAGGCTCTTCCCATTAGCTCTCGTAGGCCTCATTGAATACACTGGTACACAGGAAAGGAAAAATGAGCTGTGTAGAAACTGTGCCTTCAATTTTTCAAAGATTTGTTTATATATTTATTTATTTATATGGATGCTCTGTCTGCGTGTGCACCTGAAAGTTAGTACAGGGCATCAGACCCCATTACTAATGGTTGTGAGCCATGATATGGTTGCTGGGAATTGAACTCAGGCCCTCTGGAATAGCAGCCAGTGCTCTTAACCACTGAGCCATCTCCCCAGCTCCAGAATTCAAAGTCTTATTACCTTATTCTCCCAGTCCCCACTGATACTTCTTTGAGAACAGAAGGAACACGAGAACTCTCATCCACTTCAACCTCACTGTGCACTCTTGCTCGCAGTGGCAGCAACGTGGCTTGGATGTGAATAGGAAGAACATGGGACCCTCTTCTGAGAGGCTCCCAGGGTGCCTGGGTCCACCCAGGGCTTAGCATACCCAACCTTTCACACGTTGGCCACCAAGCAGGCCGTAAGGCAGTGGCTCTGGTCTTCTGTTAGTTTCCCATGTTGCCCCTGGCTTCCAGGACCAAAGCAGATGAAAATGAGATAAATGTTGATCTCTTCTGCCTGGCTGATGGACATGCCCAAGTCTCAGCGGCCCCGGCAGGAAAAGGAACTATGTTTACTGTAATGACAAGCACTGCCGGCTGTTACTTCATTTCCACTCTCAGTCTGTGAGTAAGAGCTGGCCAGTGACTTAGAGGTGTATTGTCCAGGATAGCACTGAATACAGGGAGCTAAATACGTATAGGGACTGAGTGGGCTTGCTCACCGTGCCATTTCCTTCCCTTGAAATCAAACTTAATTAAAAACATGTTTGCCCCATTCTTCCCAGTGCCAGCACTGCCCAGCACAACCTGCAAGGTGTGATTTGCTTAATTCTAAGGGCACCACGATGGGGATCTGTGCTAACAGCATGCTGTGGAGTCATATGGTGCCCTACCTCCCGCTGCAGCAAAAAAGAAAATTGGCCAAATAAGCAATTTTATGTTGTGGAAGTGAATTGAGATCGTCTTTCCCAGGGAATTGGGTACAGTGTTTCATGCCTACAGTCCCAACACATGGGAGGATTGCCATGAGTTTAAGGCTAGCCATGGCTACATTGGCTACATACTGAATTACAGGTCAGTCTAGGATGTAGAATGAGACTGCCTCAACAACAAAACAAAACAAAACAAAACAATCCCATAAATAAATAAATAACTTTAAAGCAGCTACTACAAGCACAGTTTCTTAAATTTTCAGTGTTCTTACTTGGTTTAGCAGAAACTCCCGTTTGCAAGTCAGTGTTGCTTATTAGCTGATATGGTACCTCATCTGCTTCCAGGGACTTTATAACAGGCAATTTATAACACCTATCTCAAAACCAGAAGGAGCCAATCATTGCCTTCAGGGAGTTGAACCTGCAGTGTGAGAAGACTTCTCCACTGCATGGGGGCCTAAGGAGCTCTTCCCTTCAGGGGGAAAAAAAAGCCAGGAGAATGAGATCTAGGTAGGCTTCTCTAGGTTCCTTTCAGTTCATCTCCCAAGTTCTTGTGGTGCAGCCCACCAGGTCCCCAGGGGGAGGAGCCTGAGTCTCCTCAGGTGTCTGACACACCCTGCAGGCTAGCCTGGGGAACCAGAGTTGTTAGCCTGCCAGATGAAATCCCCCGGGGAGACGCCTAATCAGAAGAGGTCTGGAGCAAGGCTCAGGGAAGGAAGGCGGTGGCAATGCATGCAGGAGTTGAGTATTATCTCTGAAGGAGAACACGGTGTGCCAGACAGGGTTTTTTAATATTCAGGTTGAAAGGGGTTTTAAATGCGACTTGGCATCGTCGGCAATAATCTACTTTAATTTAATTTGCTGTAAAAAAAAAAAAAAAAAGATGCCACGTGTGCCTCTTACATAGATGCAGATGAGCATGCCCCTCCCACCTCCGCCCCTCCCACCTCCGCCCCTCCCCGCACGCCCCCTCCTCCACACTCCCTGCTCCTGCTTTGCTAAATGTCTTGGCTACATTCCTGCGGCCAGAAGGCTCCCAGGGCAGGACACTGGAGCTACTGGCTCAGCTGGGGCTCTCTTCCTCCACAAGGCTCAGGTCACTGGACTCAGCTTTGCTGTTTTCTTCCGAAGGTCAGTGTCTCTCCTGAGGGAAAACTGATAGCCGGGCCACTATTGTGAGTTGTCCTCTGCTTCATTTCTCCTCCTGATGCCTGTCGGGCATGGAGATGAAGAGGGCTTCCTAACATCATCAGTTGTCACCATGTAGCCAGGCAGTCCACGCTCAGCTGTCTAGCCTTTCCCTGTTTCCTATTTCTAAATGCACAGCATTGATTTGCACGTAGCACATGCTGCCTCCGAATAATTGACAAATCTCCCTCCTCAGCATAGCCAATGGGATCAGATGAGCAACTGGAATTTCAGCCACCCCTCCCACCCCCACTATTCCATGGAGACTGAGAAAAAAATTGCACATCTAGGAACAATATGTGCAAGCGTGGTCTCTTGGCAATTTGCAGCCAATTACAAGTGTACATTGCTTTGCACAATGGATGTGCTGCAGAAAAGGTTATATGCAAATCGAATTTTTTGTAAATTGAATTATATTTAACATGCACCAAGGGAGTGGGCTATTTTAGGGAGACCAAAGTTGAATTCATTTTGCGGGGCAAGGAGCCTTTTTTATTTTAAAACAAGTTACCATCCTCAAATTCATATATATTATATAAGATCGGTGTTTACTATGTTGGACTTTTCTAAACTGGAGTATTACCTATAGCACTGAAATCATAATAATAAGATATTAAGAATCTCCTCTGGGTTCTAGAAGGAAAAGAAGGAAGATGTTAACTGATGATCCTGCTCCCAAGGGGAAGGCAAGGAGACAAAAGGTAGATTTGCCAGCATCATCTCTGAGCTTCCCCACTAAGTGCAAGTGGCTCACCTCTGTGAAGCTCTGTGTGCCCATCCCTCACTCTCACCTGAGATTGCAGACACTCCTGCCCCGTGATGTTAACAGTGGTCATCCTACTCAGGGCCCCGTTAGCCTTTAGATGGTCTCCACACAGAGCTCGCGGCCTTTCTGCTCTTGGAAGGCCTCCACAAATGTCTGCGACCTGAAAGAGCACACAGGAAAAGTGCAAATCGAAATTAACAAACCCTGAGGTAAAGCGCTGCAGACTGTAATGCCATGTCAACTTCATTAATTGTGAAGCTTACTATTCATAAAAATTTAATTACCTAAGAATTAGAACAGGAGAAACACAACTACTATTATCCATGGCTACTATAATGGTCCACACCAGTATATATAATATATATTATATTATAATGTATTACCTATTACGATACATTGTATTGTTCTTGTTCTATGGGCTGCAGCTGGTTACATGTGCTTGCATAGTATATCTTTTTATATGTTTAGAAAGACTTGGTCATGGCTATGGTATACACTACTAAAATCTGTAAGAATTCATTAAGATAAATATACTGAAACCATGGCATTCTTATAGAGCTGAGGATTTTAAAAGATATAAATACAAAATGCAGAAAAAGCCACTGGACACTGTAGGACAAAGTAAACATAAAATCCACAAGAGTTTTGAACACATAGATCTTTAAGAATAGAAAAGAATCCAATCTTCTTCCAGCTGTTTACATGGAGTACAGTTGTGACTGAAACATGAAATTTTTGATGGTGGTAAATGGATCCTACCAGATTTTTTAAAGGCAACTTTGCAGAAGAAGGTGACTTTGGGTAACAGAAGAGGTACTGAGAACACGTGAGGAAGAGGTGTTCTTTCTGAGAGGTTAGACAGCTCTTATATATGGAACATGCTATTGGACAAAGGTGCCAGACAGTATTAGTCAGTGCAAAAAGAGGTCAACCAATCATTGGGAATCACTGCATATTTTTTAAAAGATCATATAGGCAGAGACAGGAGGATTACCATGAGTTTGAAGCCAACCTGACCTAAATAGTAAGTACCAGGCCATCCTGGATTATAGTCTCAAAAATGATACCAACAATAACAGTAAAATCACAGACTGTAAATGATCATAAAATAATTTCAAGACATAAAGGTATAAAAGACATTTTCAGCAGGGAGAGAGGAGGGATTGAGGGCAGGGAATCAGGGGAGAAAATGAGAGTTTATCAATTCTGCATATGTATGAAAATGTTAAAAGAAATCCCTAAAACTTAATAAAAAGAAAAGATCTTTTCCCAGTTTTCTTTACAGTAGAAATAGTATTTTTAGTGTACACCATGGACATATTTTAATATGTTTCATAGGATTTGGAATGGGGTTAGAAGGCACAAGGTTCTATCAATGTCTCATTCTGCAATTATGTTGATTGTTTGATTGCCACTGAATGCCACGAGGACAGTGTTTGAGTTTTTCAGCAACGATGGTGAGGAGCCTCCAGGGCTCCAGGCAGCCCATGTCAGCTTGGTTTGTGTTCAGGGCACGATGGAGTAGCAGGAATATTGTGTAGTGAGGGGCATCTTGCAAGCTGCACATGTCCCTGTTAGAGTGGGCTCCATAGAATGAAGTAGTAAGGAGGGAAACTGAATTCAAAGGCATGGTAAAGGAAATGCAGTGATAGAGATCCTAAAAGTCTGATGTTAGAGAGGGACCTGTCACACAGCAACCATAAACAGGAGAGGCTTTGGGTATCTGCTTACAGTCATTTGTACAAATCCAGCTAGGGCCTTGGCATCCTGGTCTTTAAACATTAATAAACGCAAGCCAGCTCAAAATGCCACCCTAAAAACTTAACTTGTAAGTGGCATGTGTGTGTGTGTGTGTGTGTGTGTGTGTGTGTGCGCGCACGTGTGTGTGTGTTAAATGCATGTGTGCACACATGTGGGTGTACATGATAGCATGCATACATGCACAGTTTCACAACACCCTACTCAGAGTCAAATCTTGGATGCTAACCTTCATACACCAGCACTTACTTGGCTACCACAGCATCCTGACACCTTTTATCGAACACAGAATCTTATATCAAAGACAGCAAACGTTCAATCCTATCTTTCAAAAAATATCACAACTTCCATATTAGGAAGTAGTGTCCTTTAAGGTAGTCACTCTGGAGGCCCTTGGAGCTTTCTTTGATGGCTCAAAACTCCTTTCAAACTCACCTGAGATTATTTTCAGGGCTAGAATGTCCTCTCTCTTTGTCAGACGTGTTCTAATGCCTGAGTTGGAAATTGGATGACAAAACTATCTAAAGAAAACTGAACATGTCACCAGCCTTAAGTGTCTACAGTTTGACATAGGCACCCAAAGGGACGCACTTTTGGGCATGGCAGAAGACTGCGTGGTCCCTCTCAAATCATACTTTGAGGCTCTTTTTTTTTTCTTTTCCTGGAGAGTAAAGGGGAAATTTTCCTTTCTAAACCTCAATGAAGGCGCAGATGGAAAAGTCTCTTCAAAGTAAAACTTACCAAGTTTTGAAATGGGGGCGATTTGGCCTAAGGCTACTAATGGGAGTGGGGATGTTCAGCCTATAGGGGTTGGGTCTGAGGGTCCTAGGGGTTGGTGACATGTTTCTGGAGCACCAGGCAGATGTGTTCAGAGACAGAAACAAGCCCGCCCTAAAGATACAGGGACACAGAGCACCAGGTCCTTGGCAGGCTAGTGACAGTTACTTCTGGGCAGGATTGGTAATACATTTTGTTGAGTGTTAGCGATCTAAATTCAAAAGGGGGTGGAGTAGCCTAGGAAAGATGAGGAGAAAGACAGATGATAGAGAAAAAAACCAAAAGGAATATCCTTGTATCTGACTTGGGGCTTTACAACACTAAGGTGAACTCTTAGGATCTCTATTCTCGCTTTTTATTCATTTGTTTGTGGACCAGAAAACTTCACATGCACTCTGTCTGCTCGCGTCTGAATGTTTGCTAGTTCCTAGCTATGTAACACCTCTCAATTCTATTAAATATAACTACAAAACAAATGGGTCATGGAATAGAGATATCCCCTCCTGAATAATTAAAACAAAAAATTTTTTTTTAAAAACAATAGATTCACCTTCATTTCCTTTTTGCTCTCCACCAAATCAAGGACAAGGAGCGAAGTGACTCCTTAGGATTTGCTCTGAAGTCAATTGCTTTTAGTGCATGTTGGGTAATCCTAAAAACAAATTCTACCAGGCTTCAAGGGGGAGCCTCAGATGCCTGCTCTGCAGAAGCTGTAAAGGGTGCTTCACAAAGGGCCAGGCACTCTGCCTCTACAGCATCTTCTAGCTTTTGAGCAGCATGTTGACATGGCCAGGCACTGCTGTTTATCCACTTCACAAATGAGTCTGCATCAGTACGCATGATCTGAGAGGATCAGAGAAGCATTGGGGCCCTTTCAGAACATTTCATTTGTTCATTCATTCACTTGTTCACTCAGGCAAAGTCTTTACTAAGTGCTTAACGCTCCCAGGACATGGGCTAAGATCTAGACTTGGGTCTGTAAAGTTGTGCAAACTGGTTTCTCTCTTTTCTTTATTAATTTTTTTATTTTTAAAATAATTTACTCAGATTTACATCCTGATTGTCATCACCCTCACTTGTATCTTCCCATTTCCCGTCCCCCCCACTCTCTCACACTATTCCCCTCCCCTAAACATGTGGCAGAAGGGGAACTCCTCCCCCACCATATGATCACAGCCTATCAGGTCTCATCCAGATAGCCTGCATGCCCTTCCACTGAGTGCCACAAGGCCTCCCCACCAATGGAACTAAAAATGATCATCCTGAGTGAGATAACCCAGACCCAGAAAGACACACATGGTATATACTCACTTATAAGTGGATATTAGCCCAACATGGATGTTCTCTGGGAGTCTTCACTCAGCAGGGGTTCAGGACAGATGCTGGGACTTGCTTTTGGACTCCAGGTGAGAGGTGTATGAAAGAATGTGTAGCTATAAGGACCCAAAGGGTCTAGGAGCCCCACAAGAAGACCATCAAGGCTGGCAGATCTGGACCCAGGGCTCCTGCACAAACTGTTGTACCAACCAAGGACAATGTATGCAGACCCCTATTCAGATCTAGCCAACGGACAGCTCATTGTCCATGGTTGTGGGGAGAGTGGGGACTGAGAACTGATTTTTTTCTATGGAGTCCTATCAAGGACACACCCTCCCGGGGGCCGGGGATCGGGGATGGAGGGCCTGCACCACTTAGTATTGGAAATTACACTGTGGCTCAGCAGGCAAAGTGGATTACTAACAATTAATAATGATTACTACAGTCTGAGAGGTTCTAAGTTCTAATGTATTCCAGAATGATCCTGGGACTTTAGTTGGAATATACAGATAATGGAGGAAATGCCTTCTCTCCTGAGGACAATCACAACAAAATTCTAGCAAGGAGGGTAAATAACGGACACAAAAAGCAGCAGAGGCAGTGGAGAGCATACAGGGGCCTGGCTACATAAGGGGGTTTGTACACCAGGGGTAGGATTCATGGTGAGGGGAGGGGGAGCCATTCAGCTTTATGGGGCCTCAACTGGTTCATTCCAAACCAGAGGAAACCGGCCTCCTTGTAGGTTAGTGTGATGATCAAATAAGATAACCATGAAAGAAGTGCGCTGTGTAATGACAGGATGTGGTGAGACCCGGACCAGCACTTAATGAACAAGTGGGTGATTAGAAAAGCAACTGGAGAGAAGACTGTGTGGAAGAAGAGTGACGCCTCCCTTCCTCTCATTGGCTTCACCCGGGAGGCCCTGTGCTCCTCCGATAGCTGTTGGTAGTTCTCCTGCATTGATGGCCCTCACACTGATAAGAACTTACTCTAGTCCAATCACCCCCACGTCTCCAGAAACTCTGCTGCTTCAAATGCTTTTTTTTTTTTAACCTTAAGGAGTTGTGTGCATGCTGAAGCAATTGCCCCACATTGCAGCTTGGAAATTATGGTTACTGTTCACTTGGCTCTCTTTAGGAAACTAGGCCATGAAGACGTCTTCCAGCTGCCCTGTGAGTTTGTCTACTCATATTGTCACCTACTTTCCCTCCTGTCTTGTATCCTGTACTTTTTTTTTTTATCCCAGGCCATGGGATGGACTAGCCCAGGGTGATGGGGGCATAAGGATATGTGCTCCTGGCCCTTTGCGCCACAGGGAGCTTGGAGAGGTAACAAGAGTTGTTTTGAGCAAAAATGATCTTGAGTCTTTCCTCTTTCATCATAATTTCACAGGCTCTGGTATCTAGACACTTTGGAAAAGTGTCACAGGTAATGATCTGGGTGTCTACAAATACTTCAAAACCCTAGTCATCTTTAAGATGAGTTCAAGGGTTTGGGTGAGAAGGATCAGAAGATAAAAACGCAACAGTGCTGAACACCTAAGTAAGATTCCAAAACCTACATAAAGCAGACAAGTATGGTGGCGCACCTACATCTTCTTATCTGTAACCTCAGCATGCAGTAGGGATACGGGAGGTGATGGTGGGAGAATTGTCCAGAAGCTTGACACTAACAAGAGACCCTGTCTCAACACAGGGGAAGAAGAACCAACTCCTGAGAGTTTCCCTCTGACATGTACGTTGTGCTGTGCATGTACTTACACACACACACACACACACACACACACACACACACACACACACTTTTTATTTATTTATTTATTTATTTTTTATTTTTTTATTTTTTTGGTTTTTCGAGACAGAGTCTCTCTGTGTAGCCTTGGCTGTCCTGGACTCACTTTGTAGACCAGGCTGGCCTCGAACTCACAGCGATCCGCCTGCCTCTGCCTCCCAAGTGCTGGGATTAAAGGCGTGCGCCACCATGCCCGGCCTAAATTTTAAAAAATAATTTTTGGCTAATTCCTTAGCCAATATACTCTGCCTTAAAGATTTCTAAAATGGAACATCTTGTTACCTTTGGGTGATAAAACAGGATGATGATGTCAGGGGAAGATTTACCATGAAGTATAAGCCAAAGAAATGCTGATTTTGCCTAGGTGTGGTGGTACAAGCCTGTAATCTCAGCACATGGGAGGTGGAGACAAGAATTCTGGAGTTTAAGGCTAGCCTGGGCTACATAGGGAGATGATCAGGATGAATTTTAAGCACTGGTGTTCTTTATGCTATTGTTGGCTTGTTTTGGTTGGTTGTTTTTTTGTTTTGTTTTGTTTTGTTTTTTTTACCACCATAAGACAAGCTAAAAAAAGAGAGTCACTGCTGCTCAAGACGCAGGAGCACATATGACCTTCAGTGTGACATGTAGGGGTGTCCAGGACCTGCAGACTCTAGTCTAGCCTATGTTGTCTTTTTCAGCTGCCCCTGGGATATCAGTCCTTACAAAGATATTGCTTCCCACCTGCATGGATAGGTTCCCTTTTGGGTCAGCGGGGCGGGCTGCTTTCTTCTTCCTTCACAGCAGTCCCTGCCACCAGGCCTTGGGCACGGTCCTTCCCAGACCTCCCCAGGAAAGATATGCATGGCTCTTGTCACACTCATCCATTCCCTTATGAACCACTGGGCCTGTCCTCGGGCTCAGTGACAGAATCCAGAAGCCAGACGTATACTGTCAATAAATGCATATTCTTGCATTTATCTCTGAAACAGCCATGAAAACCTGTGATTGGAAACTCGTATTTCAGCCCCTTAAGTGAGGAACTAGGATGCAAGAAATAAAAGCACAGACCCAAAGCATCCCACCCTTGGCTGGGAGGGCACCTGGTAAGAAGTGCCCTTCTCAGTTCCCGGTGGTCCCTTTTGTCCTGAGCTGCACTTGTTTCCATCAAGTGGTCAGGGCAATCCTTCCTGCAGATGAGGAGTTGGGAGTTATTAAGAACGGAAGCTCAATTGTCCCCCTTGGCTTATCGTTACTAAACAGGCAAGGGAGAGAGCTTTAGCCCACCATTGATTTAGATTAGTCTGTCCGCTTCGATATTATTAATTAGCCAAGTTAGCATACGGCATGTCAACATCCGAGTCTGACTTCTTCTAAGTTAACTGTTTCATTTGCGGTTCCTTTTCCCCCACAGCCGTACCTGCATTCTTTCTTGGCTCCTGGGCCCACATGAAACGCCTGGCAGACATCGCTTCAACTATTGTCACGCCAAGTTATTAGGCTGGGGATCAACACAGGTCACTCCTTTCATGGGAGGCCACCAGGGCTAATCCTTTGAAGTGACATTTCCATAATAACTTAACATTTGCCAAAGTTCTCCGTTGCATCTGTGCAAAGTAAACAGAAGGGTTAATTTAGTTCTCTGATCTCTTGTTATAAGCCTAATTATTTTACATGTCTTCATTTCATTAATGAATTGCTGCTTTTTACGTGCAGCTCCTTCCCCATTGCTTTTGTTTAACCCTCCTGGTGGGAAGGGATAGATTAATTTTGTTGTGCCTTAATGAAACTGTATGCTACATTAGATTTAACCATTTGGCATGCACTGCCAACATCACCATTATGCATAATGAATTATTTTTTTTTTTGTGAGTCCCAAACTACTGTAGACCTTCAGTTGTTCTCCTTCAGACACTGTGACGAAGCAACTGGCAGGCGCGCACAGACAGCGAGCTCAGTCATTGCCCCTGGTGTCTACAGAAACAGCCCTGTCGCTTTTCACTTCCTGTCAGCTGCACACAGACATCTAGGTTTCTTGCCATAAGGAACCCAGATAGGTGGTAGAGACCCAGGGAACATCTCAAGTGAAAACGAGCAAATTAGTTTTAGGGTTGTAAGGGCAGAGCACCGAGCTAGGTACCTTGAGGCAGGCCTGAAAGTTGTTTGGTCTTTGTTTTGACAGCTAAAGCAGATGTCGTTCATCACTGTTCCTAAAGCAGGGGCCATCTGTAGTTGGGCTGGTCTAGCCTGGGCTTGAATGGCTCTAGACTGCACTGGCTGGACTATCTCATGTCTCTATTTACCTTCTAGGACCAGCAAACTAACCAATACGATGGCTGACGCTTATGAGGCCAGGGTCAAAGGCAGACTTACAGCCTTACAAAATGCTGCCATGGGACATGACTACACTTACATATGTATTGCACACCAAATCATATTGCTAAGCCCAAAGCCAAGAGGCTGGGAAGCTTGCTCTGGGAAGAGGCATGGTAAAGATGTGGCTCTGGAAAATGACAAATGATTTAAACCCAACAACCAAATTGTTGATAGGTTCTAGAGGTTGTCTGGGTGCCAAGTTATGTAGCCAGAGCCAAATTGTCCAACTGAGCCATTTGCTATGATTAAGGCGGGCCCCCATCTGGACTTATCCTTAGGCGGAATTCCAAGAAGGCCAGGCTGGTAGCTCTCTCTGACTTACCACTGAGAGAAACTGGACCTAGTTTGGCTGGAACCAGGTCTCTTCTCCTCAGTTGAGTTGCATGCGTTCTCATGATTCCTTAGGCCTAGGACTTGGGTTCCCAGCAGCTTGCAGTTGAATTTGCACTAATCTTGTTTAAAGCCATCTCCTCGGTCACCTAAGTTACCTGTTTCCAGACCTTTTCTAAATGGAATTTGGGAACATTTGGTACTAAAATCATTACTACTTGTTTCTTCCCTGGCTGTGTCTATAGGAGTTAAGGTTTAGAATAGCTGCCTTTCTCCTTAAGACTGTAATTGGCTTGTTCTTTACCCTGGAAATCATGTTTGACCTTATGGCCTTGACTCCCACACCCCCCCCAACTCCAGACTGAAAATCCATCTAGAAATAGGGGTACCCAATGCCAGAGATCAATGTTGTCTTGCATTCTTCTGCGAGCTCCCTGCAATTCTTTTGACTTTTAAAATTGTATTTCTATAGACTGGGGATTGAACTTAGGGCATTGCACATACCAGGCAAGCACCCTGACACCAGACTATGCCCTCCCTCCACCAGTTTTTAATTGCTAGACAGGGTCTTTCTAAGCTCCCTAGGCTGGCCTTGAGCTCACTAGGTAACCCAGGCGGGCCTTGAACTTGGAATCTTCCAACTCCAGATTTTAAGCCTGAAATTTTGGAGAAAGCTGGGCACTCAGGGTTGGCACAGACTGGGACAAAAATGTTTGAGTGCAGAAAGGATGGAGAAGCCAAGGGGAGAGAAATACGCAACAAAATGATCATGCAAAATTGTGTTATCTATTCTGGGTTAAGCGGCAGATGCTGCAGCCACAGGCAGCAGTCTCCAGGCTCCAGGTGCTTTGCATGGACAGTGTGACTGTTCTCTCCTCACAGTATTGTCTTCACAGTACCTTTAGCTGAGGTCATTTCCCCACAATGCTTACGTCAATAGTTCAAATCTTTACTCCAATACGCCTGCTTACTGATTACCACCTTTGAGCTTGTGTCTTTTTTAATGACCACCTACTGCATCCTTGGTACTCAGCTCTTCCTTCCCTCATAGGCATTTCCTGTCTCCCTACCCTACTTGGCTTTTTAGTCCCAGGTATGTTCTGCTGTCTTATGCCCTGAACAGTCTCTCTTTCGTTTTTGTTGATTGCCTCCTTCTCCCAGAAGCAGTGTAGCTGCTTCTTCATTGTCTGCTATGATTTGTCAAGCTCTTAGCTTCTAGAATGTATAGTAAGCACCCAGACAATAGCTGCTGTGTGCAGGAAGGAAGGAGCAACAGAAAAGGTGGAAAGGTATCCAGAGATGGCTTGAGGACAAAGCTAGGCAAAAAGCAAAGCATTGAGTACAATCGCATGAAGACACACGAAGTTCATATCCGGGACTCTGAGAGCGGAGTCTGTTGGGTGCTCAAAAGGCATCGTTGATGCTCAGCGTCCACCTGTGCTGACCCCTCAACTAGAGTCATTCAAACTGAGCTGATGGTTCCTCTGCCATCACGTAATGACCATCCTCCTTACTTCAGCTCCTACATGCATGGCCTGGTTGCTGATACGGCATCCATTTATTGCTCAGCTACAGCGCTCAGCATCTTGTCTTTCAGACATGTCTTGATTTCGTCTGTTTCTCACTCTCTCTGTCACCATCACTCCTATCATCTCTTAATGGGCAATGGCATCTCAACCAGCTCTCCGTTTCAGCACCCCAGTTTGCAGTCACCTTTGCTACTGTGTTGTCTTACCTCTGGGACAAACTTACTGACACATCACATGACACTCTATGCTCTTACCACCCGTACTATTTTCATCTTTTCTCCTGCATCAAGCTGTGTCTTCATAGCCCTCTACACCTGGAGGCCCATGCTACTATTCCTATCTTTTAAGATGCAGATTTGTATTATAATTTGCCCATATTTAACTATATAGGTTCTTATATATGGTCACATTTTAAAGATTTATCTCTCTTATCAACAGTGTCCAAGAAATAAGAGACACATCATTTTTCTTATTATATAATAAATACACAATAATTAAAATGAAAAGCATTCACACATGTTCTCCATATGATCACCTTGTATACTACAGTAACTGCCCTTCCTCTCCCCCCCAAAAAAAACCCCACTGATTAAAAATCATGGAGCTGGATCAGGGTGTGGTCACAGAAGCTGTGATCCCAGTATTTGAAAGACTGAGGCAGGTGGGTTGGATTTTTCCTATATTTCCATATGCCCTGGGTACATTCATTCATTTAAGGCTCATAATAACCCCCATGAGAGAGAACTAAAGTAATTTTCAGCTTTCAGAAAAGAGTGCTAAGGCTCACAGATTGTCATCATGCCCAGTGTCACATAGATAATAGGAAATTGGGTTGGCATTCCAGTTGGGCCAATGGCTACTGACGTATCATATGCCTTCAACATTTGGATTCTGTGTCCTGATAGGAAGGTGGATCAACTTTTGAGGCCGATGGCAGGATACCCAGAAAAGGGGCCTCATAAAAAGTAGCACCCCAGCTGTCTGAGATTTTTCTAGGTTTGCTTTGCAAATCTCCCAGTGACGGAAGTCAGGTTAGCATCATTCTGACAGAACCTCGGGCTTCTGGCTTTTTCTGCTGTCCTGCATATTTTGGGTCTCTCGAGATGCTCTGAATTTTCCAGCTCCAAGCACGAAAGCAATGGAGCCAAATCACCGAATTTCTGCTGGAACCTCACAAACCCAGCTCCTGTTGCACACAGCAGAGTCCTGTCTGACGCGGAGGAACCTCAAGGTCATGCGCCAAGGCTTAATGGTATCTACATTTTACCTTTTTAAAAAAAATCTTGAGTTATCTCTTTCCCTGATGTTGGGAGTTTCATGGAATCTGTGCATGTTAATAGTCATTCCTGTCACATGCCTGTCACCATTGCTGGGAGCCTGTGTGTCACAGCATTTGAGGTGACACAGCTAGATACTATCGACCAGCTCAGCATCTCTCTGAGAAACCCATGCTCAACTACATCTCTGCGGGTAATAAACAGGATAGATGTCCTCATTCCACGATAGAGGGTTATCTACAAATGTATAACTCAAAAGGAATTACCACCAATATTCTTTTAATTGGAAATATCCTTCTTCCCCCTAAGCAGATTCGTGAAATCCCCTTCCTTACAGGAGACATCCACAGCAGAGGAACATGTGTGTGAGTGACGGCCTTTTAATCTTCTCCAGTAATCAGCTCCCCAAGCCCGGATGCTGAGTCTGTGAAACTGGCGAGGCCAACCTGTTTCTCAGCTCCCTCCTGGGGCAGGCAGGCTCCTGTGGTCTGCCCTGCCCTTCTCCCTAACTTTAGCACAGGGACTCTTTTGGAAGCCAGAATATTTTTTCACCCTGGGCTTGATCCTCCATTAAAATCAGCCGACCTAGAAAAATAAAGCTTAGGCGAAGCGGCTTTTCTGATCCCATTATTGATAAGCTCTTAGAGTTCATCAATGAAAATTAGAAGTTGTTAATCCTGTACATTTCGCCCCCCTTGATTTTTAATTACAGGAGAAAGAAGTAATGGATAATGTCTGGGGTTGCAGAGACACCGAAGCTGTCAAGAGAAAATTAAATTTACAGTCAGAGAGTTTTGTTTTCTCGAGTGTCCTTATAAAATGCAAAAGAGGCTCCTGGCATCACCAAGGCAATTCAACTGGTTTCCTAAACTGGCAGGATTTTCTTCGAAGAAGCCCTCCTTCCTTTGCCAAGAGAATGTATTAATGACAAGGACCGGACCTAAAGGGAACTCATTCAGAAGAAAACTGCATTAAAAGAACATTAAGGGCGATGTTTTAAAGTCTGATTTAAACTCATGAAAGCAAGGAGATTTATTGTTGAAGCCAAATCGCCGCGCTGACGCGCCCTGCCTGGTAATGCATTCTGATTGGCGCACAGGGGATTGAATCTGTGCAGAGGCATCGCTCACTGTGGCCTCAGCATTCCTGCTGCTGAGCCAGGAGATAGTGATGGGGGTAGGGTGGAGGGGGGACAGGCTGGGGACAGCCACATTTCTGAAAGCAGATGGGCTAACATCCCATGGGGGCCAACTCACCAGGGAAACAGGAGAAGGGCGCTGCCAGCTGAGGTCAGCCTTGACATTAGTCGATAGCTCAGCAGCCCCAAAACTCCACAACACAAGCAGCCATGACTGGGGGGTGGGGGTGCTCTCTGGAGAATTGGAGACTCAGCAGGAAGTTCCAGCCCATCTCCTCTGAATCTTGCCCCGCCCCCAGCCCCAACGCCTGCCTCACCCCACCTGGAGGGGCAAATCTTCTCCTGGGCAGCCCCTCCTACATTCAAATGAACCCATGACAGAATAAGCCCACCTCCCATCCTCCCCACCCCCCCCCACCCGACCCCCACCCCCGACCTCAACCTGCTGTTCTATTTTTCTTGGCAATTGCTTTAAACCCAATGCAAGTTTCTACTTGTGCTGCTGAGACCTGGCCGATAGCCAAAGGGCCAGCTGCTTGCCACCTTGCAAGTCGGGATCTGATTTCTAGATTAGCAGTGCTTGTGCCAGTGTTGGAAAGGTACATTGAAGTCACCTGGAAAAAAATCAAAGAACACAGCCTTGAGCCGGTGGCCTCTGCTTGCCTTCCGGTTCAAGGTCACATGTCCCAGTGATAGCTTCTATAACTCAGCTGGCCATGTTATTGCATTCTTTTCCAAATGGTGATAGTCTCTGGAGTATGCTTTAGGGCTTTTTCCACACGGCTTTCAAAATGATCCGGTTTTGTGCCATTCTTACTGTCCCAAGGCATGGGCAGGTGTCTGTTTCTTAAACTACTCGTTACTCTCTAGTGTGGAATCTTCCCCATGCATGGATATAGGGCTGTCTATTCAAGTGATTTTATTTGAATAGTTAGAAGATAGTAAGGATGTGCCAATAGGCTAATTTGTGAAAACTAGAGGACCTCAGAGTGTCACTTGGGGAGGGACAGGAAAGGGTGTGTGTAGGGTGTTTGTTTTGTTTTCTGAGTTTGATTGTTCAAGACACGGTCTCATTCTAGCCTAGAATGATCTAGATTTCGCTCAGAAGCCTAGGCCAGTCTCAAATCATGGTGGTGGCACACATCCTACCTCCATCTCCCGAGTGCGGGCATTGCAGGTGGTGTGAGTCGCTACCCCTAGAACAAAGTGTCTTTGGTGGAAGTAAAGCCAAGTATCTGAGACTAGGAGAGCCTCCTTCAGGGGGCAGAATCAGGACGGGGCATGGAGGGCTCAGGTGACTAGGTGGGATGTGACATCTTTCTGTCACATATTTACCTAGGAATTTGTACGTTGAGTGCTTCTGAACATCACAGAGAATGAAGCTATGTAAACAAAGAAGCAAAGTAGATTGAGCAAGTAATGTCATAAAACAGTGTTTACCGTAGAGGCAGACAGAGCTGCGGGGAGAGTTGGGAGGATGTTCCACAGCAAGTAAGGCTTGGAAAAAAAAAAAATAGAAGCTGCCCAAAGGCAAGGAGTAAGAAGCATGGAGGGTAGGGTATCTGAAGCTCAGAGTTGGAATGTAGCCAGTCATGGGCTCTAGGGGACCAGCAACTGTGCAAGAGAGACTGGTTGTACAACTGGAGTCATGGTCACAAAGGCAGGCTCTGTGTCCTTCCGAGGAATTTACCGTCTCTGGTAGCTGGCAGGAAGTTGCTAGATGGTCTTAGAAGCTTCTGAATTATCAGACCGAGGTAGCTGAAAACTCAAACATTATCACATAGCTGTCCCACTTGGGGTAAAGAGGATGACTCCGGGGGGTAGTCCATACTGGTTTGGAGGGCATGAAGCTCTCAACAAGACTGACAGGCACCCCACAACCCAAGAAAGTTGCTCATATACATTGCAAGTTTTGTGGATGATTTCATGGGCTCCTTAAAGGCAGCCCATAATATCTGTATGCCTTAAGTCTGCAGCAGCTTACTCTAAAGAGAGCTGTGGCAAGGCATATGCTCTGTAAGGAAAATCTCATAGACTGTATTGAGGAACGTAGGCTCACAATGTCTGAGTTTGTTTTGAAATGGTTCACAGCATTTTAAAAGTGTGTGTGCATGTGTGTGCTCACATGCATTTTGAGAGAAAGAAGCAACCCAGGCTTATTAACAGTTGATGAATCTGGGGGGTGGTATATAGGTGTTCATGATCATTTCTTTCCACTTCCTGTACATTTGAAATAGAAACAAAAGCCAAACAAAGCCCTAGTTCAAGGCATAAGTAACAGGAATGAATATAAAGTGATGAGCTTTATTCATTTATATTCCTTTACCATATTCTGTCTGAACACACTCTGTAGCGGTTCGATATTTAGTTGGAATAATCAATAGGATGTAGTGTCTGACGGGAGGCGCAGCGGCAGAGCTTGGAGTGGCCGGTGCAAATGATGGGCAGCTCGCTGAACAGGGTGACCAAAAGGTATAAGGGAAGCAAATTGGGAGGAAGGGTGTGTAAAATTAATTCTGCTTTTAAAGGTGTGGGTGATGAACTGGAGTGGGGTCACCAGAGCATGAGGAGAATTAAAGGGACTGTGAGTGAGCACAGCATGGACAAAGGATGGGAGGCACAGCTGTGCTGGCGAAATGGGTGCTGGTTGCACAGCGTGGCTCAGTCTTTGCATCGCCGCCCTCGTTGCTCGGCTGGATTACGTCCGAGCCTACCAAGCAAGAGTCAAAGACAAGCCCTCAGTGCAGTGTGGGAAAGGCACATCTAAATGGCTGCCTCTGAAGCTCTTGCAGCCAGTGCTGGGCAGAGGAAAGAACAGAGATCTTTGCTGGGGAGTGGTGGCATATGCCTTTAATCCCAGCACTCGGGAGGCAGAGGCAGGCAGAATCACTGTGAGTTCGAGGCCAGCCTGGTCTACACAGCGAGTCTAAGACAGTCAAGGCTACACAGAGAAACCCTGTCTAGGAAAACAAAAAGCAAAAAACAAAAAAACCAAACCAAAACAAAACAAAACAAAACCCAGAGACCTTCAGCTTCATATAAAACACATCAGTGGCCAGCACTCTCCTCTTCTGAAAAACATGGGCTGGCCACCGAGTCACTAATTTGTGGCAAATATAAGTCAGCTGCCTGAGAATACCGACCCAGTTAGTACCAAATACCAAAGCTTCCCCTCTCTCCATAATACACAGCTATTGCTGTGGTTGTGGAGGACAGGGCCTCCTAGAGAGTGAGGTCTGGATTTCCCGCCAAAGAATGGTAGTTTTCCTAGGACAGACCGAGCGAGGTAGCCAGGCAAAGGAGGGAGGGCTGGAGGTAAAGAGGGAGGGAGGAGACGATCCAACATGAGCAAGGTAGCAGAATCTAAGCAGTCGTAGTCCCATCTCCAGCCTGCTTTCAGGGAAATGTGTTGAGGACTAAAGGAAAACCCTGCAAAAGAGAACAGTGGTTCCCTCTGGACTGAGTTCCTGGACCGAAGTTCTGTACTTGCCTCCCCGGTTGAGAAGCTATGTTGCGGATCGCTGATCTCGGGAGACAGGAGAGGTAGGAAGCCCAGGAATTTCTCTCCTGAACTCAGATACCTCTCTTTCCCCAACCCCGATCCCCGGAGTAAGCCCAGAAAGATCCATGCATGTACTCTGTGCTCTGAAAACATTGGCCAGTCCCCTCTCTCTTCAGAGGAAATCTGGGGATTTGAAAATGTCTCCATAGAGTTGGGCATGGTGGTGCATGCCTTTAATCACAGCAGTACTCGGGAGGCAAAGGCAGGCGGATCTTTACGAGTTCAAGGCTAGCCTGGTCTACACAACAAGTCCAGGACAGCCAAGTCTATACATGGAGAAACCCTGCCTTGAAAAAACAAAACAAAAGTCTCCATAGGCTACACAGAGAAACCCTGTCTCAATAAAATAAAATAAAATAAAATAAATAAAAGCGTCTCCATACCCAGGATGACCATTGCCTTGTTGGCATCCCCTTCTTCTGTATATCTCCTAGGCTAGTGTTTCATGAATGATTTCTATGTGCCAGGCATCCTGTAGGCCCTTTACATGCATTTCATGCCCATAACAGCTCTGTAGAGAAGATATCATGATTAACCCATTTATCCGGATGAAAAGGGTGGCAGAGCTGACAGAGTGGTTAGGCAACTTGTCTAAAGTCACACCACCAGGATAGGATAGATTC
This sequence comes from Acomys minous, assembly GCF_964271855.1. NCBI lineage: Eukaryota > Metazoa > Chordata > Mammalia > Rodentia > Muridae > Acomys > Acomys minous. Next base: position 105,865,234 of record NC_140492.1, on the reverse strand, counting down.
TAAAACCATATCAGATGATTCTGGAACCTAAGTGCTTAAAAAATCCCTACGAAAGGCTACACTCTCTTGTCCTTGGGTGTATAAATCCATTGTATAACCACAACAACAAACACAGAAATAGTGACATTTCGTTTTAGGCTCTGTTCTAAGCATAGCGTCTGTCATTTTCATTATCATAGGCATAATCTTTCAGGAAAGGCTGGAATCTTTTTACACACACACACACACACACACACACACACACACACACACACACACCTCTGCTATGCTATGAGTGCATGTGAGTTTCTGGTGAGAATGCTCATGTGTGGATGGAGGCTGGCGGACAACTTTTGATATCATCCTCAGAACCACAAGCCACATCCCTCCAGGTCTCTCGTTGGCCAAGAGCTCAGCAATGAGACTAGGTTAACTGGCCTGCAAGCCCCAAGGATCCTTCGGTTTCTGCTGTCCCAGGTCCTAGCATTTGGATTATAAGTGTATGCCACCACACCTGGAATTGTTTTGTGGGTGCTGAGCCTTGAACTTGAGACCTTGTCCTTGCGAGCAGGTGCTTTGCTGAGCTGCCTCCCCAGACTTCTGTTATCTATTATTAGTGAATCAAATGAAGGCAAAGAGACACTGGGACAATTGCCTTAGGAGCAATATTTTTTTTTTTTTTTGCCAGGTAGTTTGGTGTCTTTGTAACATGCCAGGGCACTGTGCAAAGACATGGCATGTATGACTCACAGAAAGGATCATTCTATGACTAATGTACATCTGGCATGGACTCAGGAATGCCTCACCTAGCCACCACCACATCACAGCCTAACAGCCACAGAGGACCTATACACCAGTCAGGTGCACAGCCCTTTGTGGTTGTCCATGTCTCTGGAATCTTCCACTATGAGATAGGTGTCAGAGGTGTCCCCCGAAACTATAGGAAAAGATTCATTTCCAAGTGTATTTGATAATGTGAGACTCCCAAGAAGTAGGTTCACTCTGGGAAAATCCTGCTAGAGATTAAACACCTTTTGGTCAAATTAGCATAATTACCCTCAAAGTTAGCATAGAAAGAAATTCCTTGCGGTTAGCATTCATTAATAGTCTGTCTCAGACTAAGTGTGAAATGTTGTCAGACTTTTATGTTTTGGTTATTGTCAATGAAAAGGAGTATTATTGGTTAATAGAGAGGAAAAGGTAAGCTAGGTGTAGTGGCTCGTGCCTATGATCCTAGAACTCAGGGAGCTGAGGCAGGAGAACTGCCGTGAGCTTGAGGGTAACTTAGGCTACATAATGAATTCCAGGGTAGCATGAGATGTGGAAAAAGACCCTGTCCCTGGTCTCAAAACAGCAATCTAGAAACAACAACAGCCAGGGAGATCAAAGAGGGAGACAGGAAGGGACAGATGGAAAAAGGCAAATGAAGTATCTTTTCCTTAGAATGAGCCATCATGATCTGAAATGAAATTTCCATGGTCATATGAAATGTTTGGGGACTTGTTGATAACTATTCTGTTTTGTCACATGAGTCATTGTGCCCTTGTATCACCTTGACTTCTGATCATCATTTGGAAACGTCCTGAGGTCTGAGAGTGGTATGTTCCAGGACATGATTCGAAATTTGATGATGCTTGAGGCCGATGATATAGCTCAGAGGGTGAAGGTGCTTGCAGCAAAGCCTGATGACATCAGCTTGACATCCAGGATGCCATATAATGGAAGGAGAGAACCAACTCCCACAAGTTGACCTATGAACTCTACATGAATGTTGTGACACATTGACCTACAATACACATACACACAAATAAAGGAACAAATGTAAGAAATTGTTTAAATCTGTAAGTTTACCACCACCATCTTTATTTATTTGTTTGTTTGTTTGCTTGCTTGCTTACTTATTTCTTTTTGGTGCCATTTGACCATCACCTAACCAATCAAAGCAGGTGTTCTCTGGCATATGCATTAATATGAATCCCAGCACGAAGTTGCTCTGGAGTTTTAAATAAGGCCTGTGGGGAAAATAATGTAACAATGTATCACTTCTCAAATAAAATTTCCCAGTTTAAAATAAACCAAAGCAGCCACAAACCAGGAGGTCCCTTGCCAAAGGACCACTGTGCATCCGAGTGTTCCCAGAGCATAGTCGCCACACTTTACTCACAGCATCCTTTCATGATTGTCCATGGTGGCTTTGACTGCCCAAACCATCCTGTATGTTTTCCTGTGCCCTCTAGTCAGACTGGAAACCGCAAGTGGAAAAGGACAGGGATGGGGATCACTCCTGGAAACAGCACACAACCAGCCTGGTGAGAAGAGGTGAGTGGCACGTGGGCAGGGGAAAAGAATCACTCCAGATGCTCAAGACTCTGCAGTCATGGAGTGCATGGGAGGGCAATATCCAAGAGGACAAAGTACCACGATATTTACATATACTAACCACTTTGGGCCACCAGAAAAAGAGGAATTATATTGAGTTTAAAAAAATCAGAAATAAGTAAATAAATAAATAATCATACAAGAAGGAATGCAATGAACAGAAAACCTTTATACAGAAACAGAATGAACAGAAAACCTTTACATATAAACAGACTAACATTCTAAAAGAAAGCTCTAGGCAAGCATTGGAAGAAGAATAGCTTGTGTCTTAGGGTTTCTATGGCTGAGATGAAATACCGTAACCAAAACCAACTTGTGGAAGAAAGCATTTATTTAATAGTAAGTCTATCACTGAGGGAAATGAGGGCAGAAATTCAAGGCAGGCAGGCACCTGGTGGCAGGGACTGAGGAAGTGGCTGTGGAGGAGCGCTGCTTGCTGGCTTGCTCCTCATGGATTTCTCAGCCTGCTTTCTTATACAACTCAGGACCATCTGCCCAGAGGTGGCACCACGCACAGTGGACTGGCTCCTCCTGCATCAGTCATTAACTAAGAGAATGCCCTCACAGGCTTGCCTACAGGTCCACCTCAGGGAGGCATTTTCTTAACTGAACTTCCCTTCTCTCAGATGACTCTAGCTTGTGCCAAACTGACAAAACACTAGGCAGCATGGCTTGCTATCTACAGCTGTCTCTTGGTTCATGTAACACAGGTTATTATGTTTAATTGTGTATTTGTACACACACAATATGTATACAAGGAAGAAAGGATTATGCTATAGAAGAAGGAAATGGAGGTATCTTTAAGAATGGTAAATTTTATGGTAAATTTTTAAAAATGTGATGAGAAAGTCACATATCCTAGAATTCCTGAGGGTTAAAAACAGGTTTGTTGATCAAGTCAAGCTATTGGCCATCCAAGCACAAGTTGGGAGGGTGGGAGGAATGGGTCTCACTGCCCAGGACCATGACGGCCTGGGTGCTAAGGTCTGCATTACTGCTGGCACCTCTGAAAGACAAAGGAAGGAGGAAAAAACAGTTAAGACCCACGGCTCTGAGGGGTGAGAGCTCATTTCTCATCATGTAGGGGCCTCTGATAAAGTCTAGATTCATAATGTTATCATGACAGGTTGGGATCCACTAGTGTGGGAATATGGCTAAGGAGCAGGGCTATGCACTGACAGGCTGGGTGCTGGACCAACTTGGGGCTCCTGAACAGGACCTGGAGGAATGAGATGAAGTCATGGAGGAAGTTAATACGGCTTTATAAGCATCAAAGTTATATGATGAGTCAGTTTTTTGAGGACTTGAACCGTGAATTTTTGAGGCACGGAGGAACCCGAGAGAACCCGCCCCCCTCCCCATGTGTATTATAATGACTAATTGTTAAATAGCTATCAAGCAAAATCTATTCCATCCATTTAATGTTTAAGCCAGCTGCTGGTGGTAGGAGTTCTTACAGTGAGGAAACTGATGTTCAGAAAGGCTAATGAACTTACCCCAAAGTAAAAGTAATGTAGTCAAAAAAAAAAAAAAAAAAAAAGAAAAGAAAAGAAAAGAAAACAGTTATTATAAAATGTTCAAGTTATCAAGCCCCAGGTGAATTTTCAAGTGGCAGAGAAAGCCATTCTATTTCCAATTCTCCCTTCCCTCAAATAGTCGGGGTGCCTGTCTTCAGGTTGTCAAGTCACTGAACCTTGACAACAATGAAGGAGAATTTTAATGTTCCGAGATTTCAATAGATCTGGCGCTGTTTCTGTGAGAAATTGAAGACGCAGGTTTAGCATGGTTCAAGAGCAGCCGTATCTTGTAGATTCAAGGCGTTTGCAGTGTATCCGTGTTCAGAGTAGTTTTCTTCTGCTCCCTCCACTGCCAGAGATAAGGAATGAATGATAGGTAGCTCAGAGGACTGATATCTGCAGCAGTATTTACTCCAGCCTCATAAGAATCAATATGGGGCTGTGCCGGCAATTGCACTTGATCCGTGAGAGAGGATGTTAAAATGTTCCTCGTCTTGACTCTCGCGCGGTAAATAATAATGCCATCCAGTGTTCATTGGAGGCCAAGTATTTAAAGCTCTCTTGTTATTTTCACATGAAGTCAACTTTGAGTAAAGCATGTTTTCCCTATCAGCCCGGGAACCTGCCTTACCACACAGGCTCGCGCTCTCTCTCTCTCTCTCTCTCTCTCTCTCTCTCTCTCTCTCTCTCTCTCTCTCTCTCTCCCCCTGATGGTAAATTCCTCATATTTAAATGCAAGGAAGACATTGGCACCTTCACTTTGAAATGAGAGAACCCCACAGAATATCAAACAGAACCAACAATTTCCTGACTTCTGACCTTGTTCAGGTTTTTTTTTCCTCTTCCTTCCTTTCTTCTTCCTTTTTTTCCCCCCTCTGCATGACTCAGACAGGCCCTTGGAAGGCTAGAGATAAAAGGCCCTGTTACAAGTGCAAAATATGACTATTATTACCTCCTTTAATAAGGCTTCTTGCCAATTTTTCAAATGACTAGAATCTGTTTGCTAATTATTGCTCCAAGTCTCTGCATTCATTTTCTCTCCCTGAAGGAGACTATTCTGAAAGAAAAAGGAAAGTGCTAGAAAGTGTGTGTACTGCCATCTATGGGAGGTTGCTGGGCTGTCACCCCAATGGATCAGGAAACTTCAGTTACAGAGGCAGCACACACACATAGCCCATGCACTGAAGCAGGGGGATTGAACTGAGCCTCAGAATAACACAACACGCACACGTGCGCGCGTGCACACACACACACACACACACACACACACACACACACACACACACACACACGGCACCCATGCACTGAAGCTGAAGCAGGGGGACTGAACCCAGTCCCCATATAAAAAAACGACTGTACAAGCACTGCTTGGAGTTTTACACAAACATAAACTAAATACTGCCACTTCAGGGATGGAGAGAATGCATTTCTTATATACAAGGCAATTATGATTATTTTTATAGTATCCTGTAGGCCATGGACTTTCCTCATAACTAGGGGCTTGCTTCCACAAGCACCTTCAAACAGCCTGTTAGAGAGCTAAGAATTTATCTGAGTACTCTGAGAATTCCAAGGAAAGCCAAGAACCAGGAAATGAAATCCATCCCTGAATACTGATTTTCTCTTTTTAAAGTCACACTTCCCAGTATTTTACAGCAAACTCTATGGCTTTAGTGTCAGAAACTCTTATCATCCAAAACAGCAAATTGCAAAGGGAGGGCAGAGGTTTTGAAAGAAGAATACACAGGGCACTTGGAATTTCAAAGGCCATACCACATGTTTGTGAAAACAACCCCTGTCTGCCCTGAGCATTCCACAAGGCTGATTGATTAGAAGTGCAATGACTGTGGAATGGCTGGGATGTCCCAGGTCCAGAGCCAAATCATCTTGGGTCACCTTGGCTCCCTAAATAGCCACTTGTTGGCCACCTTTGTGTGTGACCTAACATCCTTGTGAAGATTAGGTAAATACTCCTGTAACATATGAGCAGGCCCTGAGCTCCCACTAGCCCAAAAGGCCAAAATGTCATCAGATAGCATCTGAGGCCCATAGCAGACAGTTTTCTTACTCTTTTATAACCCTGATGTTTCTACCAACACATCAACACAACATCACAACAACAACAACAACAATCAAGTGTGTTGATTTGTGGTGGTCTTTGTTATTCCTATAAAAACCTCATAAAATCATTATTGTGTTAGAACATGGAGTCCAGGGCAACCTAAACCTATGTCTCTGAACCATGGTCACTCATATTTGGACCCAGAATAAACTGCTTCTTGTTCCCTAAGGTAAAAGCCTTGTTTTTATGTCAATGCACTTCATTCGTGAAACAAAGCAAAAGAGAAACTGCAAATCAAACATGAATGAGTTAAGGTAAAGTTCCTGGAAGAAAATATTTGCAAAACATACAATGGGTGAAGGACTTCTGTTCCATGCGTAAGCCAGGCGTAAGTCTTAGAGTGAAATAATAAGAAAATGAACAACCAAGTTAAGAGTTGAGCAAAAGATCGAACAGATAACACACTGTGGTGCTTTGAATAAGAAGGGCTCCCATTGGCTCATACGTTTGAATGCTTTGTCATCAGGAAGTGGAACTGTTTTAAAAGGTTAGGAGGACTAGGAGGTGTGGCCTTGTTGGAGGAAATGTGTCACTGGGCATGGGCTTTGAGGTTTCAAAAGCCCACACTAGACCTAGTGTCTTTCTCTCTGTCTATAGATCAGAGAGAGGTAGCTCTCAACTACTTCTCCAGCACCATGCCTTCTGCCATGCTCCCGGCCATGATGATGATGCAACCCGAAGCCAACCTCCAGTTAAAACCCTCCATTTAAAAAAAAAAAAAAAGAGTTTATACAGTCATGGTGTCTCTTCACAGCGATGGAACAATGACTAAGACGCAGCCCCAGCTCGCAGGTAACAAAGAGATGGAAAAGGGTGGTCAGTGTTGTCAGGGAAACGTAAATGAATCATGAGACGCTGCTCTGTTTGTATCAGAGGAAGTAAAGCCCAAAAACACTGACAGCACTGAGTGCTGGAGAGAGGAAAGCATCAGGGACGCTCTCTCTCACTCGGTGGTTGTTTGGAATTCAAAATGGTGTAGCCACTTCCGAAAACAGCTTGGCAGTTTCTTAGAAAGCTAAAGCAGATCCTTACTATACGATCCAGCAAACATGTTCCTAGGTTTTGAGTCCAAATGAGCCAAAAAACTTATACGCACATGAATGTTTATAGCAGCTTTATTCATAATGGCTCCTAATTGGAAGCAACCGAAGTGCGCTGCACTGGGTGTATGGTACATCGTCACAAAGGAATATTATTCAGCACCAAAAAGAAACGCACTATGAAGCCAAGAGAAGGCAAGAAGCCACGAGAACATGTATCACGGAGTGAAAGAAGCCGGGTTGAAAAGCTTCCACACCGTATGAGTCCCAGCACGCGGTGTTCTGGGAAAGGCAAAAGTAGAGAGATAGCGCACAGATCAGTGGTTGCCGGGAATTCAGGAGGAGCACGTCGGGGAGGGACAAACTGATAGAGTATGGGGGGGGGACCTCTGAGGGTAGTAAAAATGCTCTGTATAAACACAAGGCCATGGGAACATGTTGTTGCGTATTTACCCAAACTCAGAAAGCACCAGAGGGCACCTTACTGTGAGCCATGAACTCTACTTAATATGGACACGTAATGGTTTACTGATGAATAACAAATCTGTCATGCTAGTTTAACATGTAAATAATCAGAGGATTTTGAGAAATGTGGAAGGTGGGGCATGGGAATCCTCTCTATCAGCATTTGATCTTTCTGAGCATCAGAATACATTCTAAACATGGAATATTTCATAGGGAGGAGCAGATAAAGATTTATTAAAAAAAAAACAGAAGCAAAAAAGCAAATACCACAATCTGAATATGAGACAATGTAAAAATCAAGCCAAAATAGATGAGAAGATAAAAAGACTCTTCACAAAGGACAAATTATACCATGAAAACATATCTTCAAAACGTAAACACCACTAATAGTCTTTCCTTACCCACCGACAAAAAAAAAAAACTAATAGAAAAGTTTGGTTATGCAACAGCTACTCTATGTTCTAGCCACTAGTTTTCTCAGGTAGCAGAGGCAGTGGAAAATTTGTCCTCAAAAAGCACACCTTTAATGCCAGCACTCAGGAGGCAGGGGCAGGCGGATCTCTGTGAGTTCAAAACCAGCATGGCCTACAGAGTGAGTTCAGGACAGCCAAGGCTACACAGAGAAACACTGTCTTGGGAGAGAGAGAGAGAGAGAGAGAGAGAGAGAGAGAGAGAGAGAGAGAGAGAGAGAGAGAGAGAGGAAAGAAAGCCCAGTAAAGATGATTTGGCAGTGACTATTAAAATGGCTAATGGGCACATCCTCTCCTAAAGGCAGAAAGTCTCCTCAAGACTCAGCAATGGAACAAGTACAGGTTATTTCATAAAAGCAGAAGAAGAGCAGAAGAAGGGACCTGACCGCTGGCCTACCAATAGAAGGTTGCGTTATTAAATGACACTGTGTGCAATGGAATGTAGGAGACTGGCCTTCATATCATGTTGAGGGATGATAACCATGATTTAAGGGTTTTTTTTTCTTTTAAGTGAGGGGTGGTATGGTGTCCTAACATACTGCCCAATAGCGCCTGTGCACAGACTGTCATCTGTTACTGTTATCTATGTCTTGGACCTGGCAATGTCAGAGCTGGTGGCTTCTGTTAGGAATGCGGAAGTAGAGGATTGGGGTACCAAGCAAGAAGAAGATAATGTCCACTCTCTGCCCTTTTGTGCCAATCCTGGGAAAAATAGGAAAATAATGATAATAAATATTTTTAATATTAAGACGGCAAGAAGACGTGTAACACATTTGGAGATGTTTCTACTTACTCTTTAAAATGTTGCTCATCGAAATACCAGTCACGGGCCACATCTCATTCCCCAGTGACGGCCGGTGACGCCACCATTGCTCTAGTTCGCTTATTTACTGGCGGTCACAAAGCTAACAGCATCACCACAGCACTAAAGAGGCTTGGCTCTAGAGAAAGGGCAAGAGTGCTGGTCATCAGGAACATAAGGCAAAGGAGAGGAGGCCAAAGGGTAAGTTGGTCCTTCTTAGACGAATGGAGCGATGAGGCTTTGTGGACACCGTGAGCCTGCGTGAGCCTGCACGCTGTGTTTCAAAGGCAAGGCATCCATCAACCAAACAGAACAACAAACTGCTACCTCCATGCAAAGCTGCACTGGTAAGAACAAGTTTAGTGAGCTAGAGCTGGACCTTGTCTGTTCTCTGGGTTTTGAAAGCAGGTTTTAGCTACAGGGGACAGCGCTGGACTTGGGACTGCAAGTATGACTGACACATAAGAGCTCAACTGCTGAACAATTCCTCAGAATAGAGGAGTTAGCCATCGGGCTGATTGATAAAAGATCATAGAGCTGGGCGTGGTGGCGCACACCTTTAATCCCAGCACTCGGGAGGCAGAGGCAGGTGGATCGCTGTGAGTTCGAGGCCAGCCTGGTCTACAAAGTGAGTCTAGGACAGCCAAAGCTACACAGAGAGACCCTGTCTCAAAAAACAAAGGAAACAACAACAACAGCAACAACAAGTCATAGAAGCATGCCTCCTGCTTGTCTTAAATATATATGTAGTGGTATTTTAGCATCTTTTTGAAAGTTGGCGGGGTGTGTGTGGGGGGGGAATCTCACAGCAGGCTCCCTACTTTTCCTGCATGCTAACAACTCAGTGGAGCTGAGCAGGGATTGTGGGACTGTCCCACCTGTGGTCTACTTCACAGTCATTTGATCTCTGCAGACATTTCAGGTGTGCAAGTCCCTGACTTGTCTAAGGAAGGACTGGGCTTAGAGAACTCTATCTCAAGGAAGGAGATGCTCGGGCAGATTTTGGCAGGGGGAGCATGGTGGCGAGGTGAACTGGTATTGCAAGGCACTTCAGAGTAAAGTTCCTAAAAGACTTTGACAAAAATAGTCACCAATATCACATCGCGCCCATGCTTTGGAAAAGCCAGATGGTGTATAGTGAGCAAGGTCCTAGCCATCCAGCAATTTTTGTGCTGTGCAAGGCATGTTTTAGGAGTGCCTTAGTGGACAAGCTAATGGCTGCCTGCCTCACAGAGCTTACAGAGCTGGGCAGTGAATAAGAAAACAAAACGATCACATGCAGATTTACAGTAAAAGGGTGGGTGGAGTATTGTCTCAGTAAATGACAGTGAAGGTGGACAGGAAAGGTGACACAGACGCTAAGGGCTGAACAGTGACAATGGCCAGGCAGATAAGGTGATCAAGAAGACGTTGGAAAAAGAAGAAGAAGAAGAAGAAGAAGAAGAAGAAGAAGAAGAAGAAGAAGAAGAAGAAGAAGAAGAAGAAGAAGAAGACGTTGGGTGGAAGGAACAGCAAAGGCCCTAGAGTGGAAGAACTTGAACTAGCTCTGTGCTGGCGGTCAGTCCGTCCCAAGCTCTGGCGAGGAAGGCATCCATCTTCTCAGGGCCTCTCCTTCCCAGTGTGCCCGCTTGTGGAGCCCTGCTCTCTGGGAACTCGCCTCCCGACTCAGGGAGAGCCCAGTTAGGGCCTTGGGAGGCCCCAGTATTAGACCTTGTCAGGAGCCATGGAGTGAAGAGCACTCAGCCTGGGGCCCTGTTGATGAGTTTCCCCTCCTTGGAATAGTCCAGGGACTAGGACACAGTGAGTGAGGAGGAAGATGGTGTGGTGGTGGTGGTGGTAGTGTCACCGCCACCACCCCTGCCACCGCTGCCACCGCCTCCAGAGAAAGCATGTCAGGTCGAAGTGTCTGAGTAAAAAGTTTGAGCTGTATCCACCCTGAGAAGAGGCTATCGGGAGAGATAGGAATAAGGGCGTGATCCACTGTAAAGTCTAAGAGGTTCTCAACTTTCCTAATGCTGCGGCCCTTTAATGCGTGTGCCTCATGTTGTGGTGACCCCAGCTGTAAGATTATTTTCATTGCTACTTCATAACTAATATGGCTACTGTTGTGAATCTGATATGCCAGATATCTGATTGGTGACCATGTAAAAGGGTCATTGGACCCTCAGGGGGGGTCATGATCCACAGGTTGAGAGCCCCTGTTATGAGAGAGAGAGAGAGAGAGAGAGAGAGAGAGAGAGAGAGAGAGAGAGAGAGAGAGAGATATCTGATCAAATCACCTGGGTAAAGGCCCAGCAAAGTAGCCCAGCAAACACTCAGAAACAGTGAAGGCAGGGACACAGCTGTGTTGGCACAGGTGACCTCACCTGGCAGACACCCCCTCCTTCTCTCTGTCCAGCTACAATCCCTTCTCTTGTTCCCTTTGTCTCTACTCTGGAGTTCATGCCCCATGGCTGCCTCATCTAAGAACACGTAGTAAAGATTTTGGCTTCCCTTCTTTCCTCCTCTTCCCTTGCTTATGTAAGTGTGCAGACACACAGTGACATCAGACAGTTACGCAGTTGGGGATGGTAGTGCAGGGGCAGCAGAGGGGCAGAGGGAGGAGCTTTGGCTGGCTGGGACGCAGCGGTCCTTCGAGGCTCAGCGAGGACGCTGGCCCGTCTGTTGAAGCAGGGCTAGTTGGCGGTAAGCTTTGAAACTGTAGGCTGGAGGAGCTTGAATATGATTTGGGAGCCAACCGGGAGCCTTTCTGGTCATGAGAAGAGCAGAGTAGTGTGATCTAAGTGACTCTGGGGGGAGCTGATTCTTCATGATGTGTGTCCAGTAGATGGAAGCAGACACGGGCTGGAAGCAGTGGAGCTAATTGGGAGACAGGAGTCCAGGTGTGACGCCATTATGGTTCCGCTGACCAGTGCAGCTGAAGGCAGGCAGGGGAAGAAACGGCCGAGTTTAATGTTGACTTCCCTGGGTGTCTATTAGAATAAAAGCCATAGAACAAAGATGAGTGAGAAAGTGGGAACATGCTTGATAGGAGCTTGGAAAAGACTGAGGACTGTGAGGTAGGAAGTCTAAAGGTAGGAAGGGCAGGGTGGATTAAATATAGGAATTGTCAGAGAAGCATTTATTGGTCAACTCAGATATCACTCCTGGAAAAGCCATCGTGCCCCCTGCCCATCCTGGATGATCAGTTTCCTTTCCCTGCTGGATTTCTTTTTTGCTTCTATTCTTCTGTTGTGTGTGCAGCATGCACTGCGATTCACCTTTGCCTGTCTCTGTGTGCTAGTGTCAATCTATAAGGCCCCGAGGACAGAGTCTCCCACCTGCTCCCATTCTATTCCCAGGGCTCCATTAGCTGAGTAAGTGAACGGACTCACTGCTGAATGGACTTGCTATTAAACCCCGGACAGTCAACAACGCTGTAAAGCTTCGAAAACGTGTGATAGCTTGTGGTAGTTTGAAAGGGAGCTGTCCCCTCACAGGCTCAGGTATTTGAACATTGACACCCAGGGGGCTGATGAGGGTGGGTTTATGGGGCCTTTAGGAAGTGTGGCCTTGAAGGAGAAAGTCCATCCCTGGCATAGGCTTTATGCATTTATAGTCTTGCCTAGCTTTGAGTTTACCCTCTCTGCTTTGTGCTTGCAGTTGAGACATGATCTCTCAACTCTCTGCTCTGGCTGACTGCTGCCATGCATTTCTCATTATGAGCTTGTCTTCTGCAACCATAGGTCAAGCTCTTTCTCCTGTGCTTTGTTTGTTTGTTTTTTAATCATGGTAACATAAAATAATGGATGCGGCAGATGGGGTACCAGGAGATTCGAGGTTGTAGCTGTGAAGAATATGACCATGTTGTATTTTTAGCAGAACTTTGAACAGGAAAAGCAGTTGAATGCTATTAGCAGAACTCAGTGGGCCGTTCTATAGGCATCCAGAAGACAGTAACACCAGGAGTAGCCCGGATGGACTGTGATAGCTCACCTCGTGGGGCTTCAGAGGGAAGCATGGGCTTTAACAGCAACCGGGCTAGAGGTCGTTCCTGTGATATTTTGGCAAAGCATTTGCCCTCCTTCTGCCTTTGTTCTAAGAACTTGCCTGGAACTAAATTTAAAAGTAGTGGAGTAATTTCTTTGATGGAGAAAAATCTCAAGATATAATGTTGAGCCTGTGTGGTTGTTACTGAACAGACTTCTGCAGGTCCACAATGACAAAAGAACAAGTGGATCTGTTGTTTAAAAAGGCTATTAATATTTACTATTATACATGTACTAATTATTATGGTGGTTATTATTTTAACCCACTATTATATAAATAAATGATGCGACAACTGTTAGATTTTTAACATGCCTTAAACACTGGGGCTGGGCAGATCTTAGCCCCCGAATCTACCTTGTTATCTCCCGGACACACATCCTAAGTCATTTAATAATTCCCATCTGGGTTCCTTCACATCTAAAATGCCCATAAACACTTGTGCATGTTTTCCATCTGGCCTCCTTCTCTCTGTTATGCCAATCCTCAGAGCAAGCTCTTCCTGGCCACGTGCTTCTTCTTTACACTAACCTGCTCCTCTCCTCTCCTCTCTGCTCCCATGATCCGCCTGCTCTCCCAAGCCTGAGAACCTTGGCTCTACCTACTTCTCTCCTGCCTAGCCCAGGTGTAGGCATTTTTTTTTATTGGCCAATCAGGGATAATTTGAGAGGCAAGGTTACACAGCTACACAGTAGCTCCAGACCAACCACAACATGGGTCAGAAAGCAAGACATACGCAGTTTGGAAAGAAATGAACATTAGGAAATGTAATATTATAGCCAAGGCAGGTGCTCACAGAGGGCCTGTAAGTACTAAGGAGAGTAATGCCATTAAGGTGAGGCCTTCTGTTCCACACTGGAACAATGGAAAGGGTGCCCCAGGGTGATACCCCACACAGCTAAGTGTGATGGTTTGAGTTGGAATGGCCCCCATAGACTCACGTGTTTGAATGCTTGGCTCATAGAGAGTGGCACTACTAGGAGGCGTGGTCTTGTTGGAGGAAGTGTGCCACTGTGGGGGCGGGATTTGAGGTCTTAAATGCTCAAGCTCCACCCAGTGTAGAATTCTCAGCTCCTTTCCAGCACCATGTCTGCCTGTATGCGGCCATGTTTCCCACCACGACGATGGACTGAACCTCTGAAACTGTAAGCCAGCCCCAATAAATTGTTTTTCTTTGTAAGAGTTGCCGTGGTCTTGATGTCTCTTCATGGAAATAAAACCCTAACTAAGGCATTAAACCTCCAAGTTGTGAAAGGGAAAAGTCCTAAGGAGTTTTTATCTCCTGAAAATATAACAACATACAAATGCTGCCGTAAATATGATAAGGGGACAAGTGGCAACCCTAAGCTAGTAGTTGAACTGCACTGTCATCCATGTGGTACTGACTGGCTTTGGAGGCATGAAAGATAGGAGGGATGAGGTACGGGTTCTTCCTCCTGTGAGTTCAAAGAGCTGCTGAGGTCAGGCAACACACAGCGAGGGGGTCTCAGAAAGGCCAACCGAGGCTCCTGGATGAAGCTGTGGAGGCGAAGCCTGGGTTGAGGTAGAGACTCCAAGATGCTTGTGATGCAAGAGCTATGAAGCATCTGCTAGGAAGAGCTGTACGCACAGAGAGGAACCAGCCCAAGGGAGAGATGCGTGTGGCAGGTAGCAAAGCTGCATGAGTAGAACCATCTCAGCCTTGTGCAACTGAAGTTTCAGACACTGGAGCTGCAGGATTTGCTTTGTGTCCTGCTGGGTTTCAGTCTTGCTTTTTGGTCCAGTATTTCCTCTCTATGCACCCCCCTCATTTTTGGAGTGGAAATTGATACGCTGTGTCATTGTATACTGTAAGTATGCAAATTTTTCCTCTTATTTCTTTTTCTTTCTTTCTTTCTTTCTTTCTTTCTTTCTTTCTTTCTTTCTTTCTTAGGAGTCACAGTTAAGAGACTGTTTTGAGTCCCAGAAGAGACTCTGGACTGTAAAACAGAGTTGAGACTGTTTAATGTTAAAGGTGGGATAAAGACATTTTGCATTGTCACGTGACCATGAACCTATTAGGGCCAAGGAGTAGAACATACAGGTTTGAATGAGAAATGGTCCCCATAGGCTCAGTTATTTGAAAAGTTGTTAGTGGGACAGTTTGGGGAGATTGCAGAACCTGCAGGAAGTGTAGCCTTGTTGGAGGAAGGACATCCCTGTGTAGGCTTTGAGAGCCTAGAGCTTCACCCTGCTTCAGGTTCCCTCTGTATGCCTTGTGTTTGCATCTGATACCATCTCTCAGCTCTGGCTACCTGCTGCGATGCCCTCTTTATCATCCCCAACTCCCACTCTGGAACTGCTAAGTCAAAACAAACCCTTCCATAAGACACTTTTGGTCATGGTGTCTTATCACGGCAACAGAAACATAACTAACACACAGTTACAGAATTTCTTGAACACTCAGAGATGAGTTAATAGCTGGGGGCCTCTCCTTCCCCTGCCCTGAAATCCCAGCTTTTACAAGCCATGGCGAGGGGGTCCTGGATGTAGCTCTGCAATTGGCTGACAGGAGGCAGGAGAAATGAAGACAATGTTGGAGAATGTTGGATTACAAATGGGGTTTCACCCTTAAAATCTGACCTGCAAATATGCAGCCCTCAGTTGTACAACTAGCCTTCTTGACAATGGAGATCCCTGAGTGTTGGTAGAGACCACAGGAAAGGCTTTGCATATTCTCACCCTGCTGCTTTCACAGAAATTATATTTGCGTTGCATTGAAATGTGAAGCCTAGGAAACACATTAAAATGAGCCTTGCCCTACCACACACTAGGCCACCAAACCAACATGAGGTGAATTTGTAAGCTTTCTTGGTAATTATTGCTTAATTAGCTTGTACTTGGGACAAGCACTGGGAATAGAATTTGTATTCACAGCAAGTGCAGGAGGTAGGGGGAGACGGTTCTGTTACTCCCTTCTGGAAGATGAGCCTCAGCCTAGGAACTGAAACCCTGAGTGAATGATGTTCTAAATGAGTTACTTGGTGATGCAACCAGTTGATGAGCCCCTGCACGATTGAGAGGCGGAGTTCCATGAAAACCAGGACGACGCAACTCTCCTAGAGAAGGTATGGGGAATGATACACTCAAGACTCTGCTTCAGAGTGGGTCTTGTGGGGTATCATGCGGAGAAAAGAAAAGACCAAATCCCTTTTCAAAAGAACAGCTGGAGGTCCACTCATGACTCATGAGAGTCTATAGCCCAACAGACCACTCAGAGGCCACCTGTTTTTCTATCACTCCACATCCCCTTCCCAAATGGATAAGCAGCTATATTGGAAGGCAACAGAACTTTCAATTCCATCCACGGAGATATAGGTTATAAATCAGAAAAGAACAGATTTTGGAGTTTCCTTTACCTGCGTTCTGGTCTCAGATCCATTCTTTCTGGCAGAATGAGCTTGGGTCGGGTTGGGTGGGGGACTTAGGCTCCTTGGTCTTTCTGTCTGGGAACTGATGAGTGTACTTCACCAGCTTTAGATTTAACGAAGGGATTAAGTTAACTGTTAAGACTTCAGTCTGGGAAATAAGGCAGGCCAGATGGATAGATAGCACACAATAAAGAATTCCTAAAACTCTCATATGAAGCATACACTTTCTTTTAAAACTGGTGTATTCTTTCATTGTTGTTGCTGCTGCTGTTATAAGACACCGTGAGCAAAAGCAACCTATAGAAGAAAGGGTTTGCTTTGGTTTAGAGTTTCCCGGTGGGTACGAGTCCATTGTGACAGGGAGGCATGGAAACATGGCGGCTGGAACAGGTAACTGCAAGCACGCATCTTGAACTGCAATCTTGACACAGAAAGCAGTCTGGAGGTGGATCAAGGCTTTTAATCTCAAAGCCCACCCCACAGTAATATATTACTCCCTTCAGCCAGACTTCACCACCTAAGCCACCCTAAGCAGTGCCACCAAATGGGGACCAAGTGTTCAAATGCCCAAGACTATGGGGGATATTCCCATTCAAGCCACCACACATGGCTTTTCCAGCAATAACGAAAACAGTTGAAACCAGAAATAACAAGAAAGCAGAATTATAGTATATAAACCAGTGCCTAGTAACAAGCTACTTTAAAACTTGGTGTGTTGAAACGGTAAACGGTAGCTCACAGTCTCTGCGGCTCCTGGATTTGAATGCTGTTTCTCGGACTACGGTGTCCTGAGCATTTGGCTGGGACTGGAAGATGTGCCCTTAAGATGGCACACACATACATACAGCTTTGGATGGGAGGCTTTGGTCCATATGCACCTCTCAACAGACCCCGCAGAGTCCCCTGACAATGCAGCAGCTGGCTTTTCCCAGGGCGAATGATTGGAGGAGAGCCAGGAGGAAGCCGCAATGTCTTTTATGACCAAAGCATACCCCATCACGTCCACCCTTTTCTCTGTGTTAGAAGCAAGTCATTAAGTCTAGCTCATTCAAGGGGAGGATAATTAGTTTCCACATGTTGAAGGGAGAAGTACTGGAAAATGTTTGAACAGAAATTGAAAGCAATGCATCTAACATTTACTTAAGTGGAAAGATGATCTTGGTGGCCAGGAGGCATGTGCATGGGAGACTAGGGACTCTGAAAATATTACTCTTCCAAGGCTGCCCTGTCAGTGTGAGAATCCAAGTCACAGAGGACATTTGTCTGCCTGGGCATTAGCTTTGAGAATTTGTACTCAAATTTACCACACAGTCTAAAAACCTCCAAATGAAGACTGTCCGTGAAGTAATGTCTCTCTGAAAAGCACAGCCTTCAAATAATTATTAAATTTCAATGAACTTGAGGTAATAATCAGAAATTGTTATTATGAAAAAAAATAATAAAGTCAGCAGAATGGCCAAGAGACAGGAAGACGATGAGAAATGCTAGACTGACTCCACAGCAACTGTGGTGAGACTGAGCCTGGGTCCCAGACAACACAGTTACAGTAAATAAGTGTGTGTGTTTCAGATGATCCTTTAGCTGGATCTTGGTGTGAGTCTGGAGAAAGTAACAGGCAATTCAGCATCTGGACTGCAGGAAAGAAGCATACAAGCTACTTCATGAGATAGAAGAGTGCAGACAGAGAAGGGGTAAAGGACAAGGAAGCTGTCCTTCAAGAAGCCACAACACAAGCCACAGAGGAACAATGTCATGCCTTCTGTGGCTAGTACAGTGGCAAGCCACGGTTTTGTGCATGTCCAGGGGCCCCTGCTATTGTCCTATATCAGCCATAATGACAAAGCAATGGAAGTGCACTTCAGCCTGTGTCTTTCTATAGGGTGACTTCAGAGATTCAAGCTGTCAATTTAAACTGAGCTTTATTTTTATTTTTTTACTTTTAGATAGGTTCTCACGTTAGCCCTAGCTTGCCTGGAAGTCATAACATACACAAGATTAGCCTCAAAAAAAAATCACAGACATCTACCTTCTTTTGCCTTCTAAATGCTGGGATTAAAGGCCTGCACCACCAGGGCCAGCTAGGTTTATCCATTTGGTGAGAATTACTTTGCTAATGATAATATATGGAGAATGATCTTGGGAGGCAATGCAGTTTAATTATTGATTTCCAATTTTAAAATTCTGTTTGTGCTTGGGCGGTGGAGAGCGGGGCACACACACACAATGGTGTGGATATGGAACTCAGAGGCCAGCTTGTAGGAGTTGATTCTCTCCTTCTACCATGTGGGTCGCAGGGATCAAACTTAGATCATCAGTTTCCTAATTTTAATGTCCTAGTAAACCAGGGATCTATAGTTAAACGTACTACAACTAGACCCAATTTCCTGCCGAAAATTTCCCCCAGGAGGTAGAGGAGAGCTAGGAAGCCACATAAAAGCATTATCCTATCTGTGGTCTCCTCGTGTGGATATTTGCAAATAGGATCGCTCCGGCAGCTCACACCCTTGGTTGGAAAACCATGGTCAGCTAGGACTATGCTGAGACACACCTGTCTACCTCAGGGTCCTTTGACTCACTGAGGGAATTAGAGCTCCTACTTTTTGTTTGTTTGGATGGTTAGTTACATAAGTAGATATTTACTTAGCACACTCAATAAGCATACCTGATCTAATATTGACATTGGTTTGCTACCTACCTGCATTGCCCAATGAGAGCTGATTACTGCTAGGAAATTGCACGTGCATAATTGCAGAGTACTCGCACAAACCTGGCCGTCTCTTTATTTTAAATGGTCACACTTTCTTTACATGAATTTGAGAAATGGTAAGTGTGATGTATTTATAGCTCGTCTTACAGTTGTGACAACATATCCGGAGAAAAGCAACTTAAGGAAGGAAGGGATTTTTCTTGCCCCCACAGAGTCAGTGCACAGAGATTGTTAGTCATGGTGGGGAAGCAAGGGGAGACGCGGGCCAGCTTTCAGCGCACTCTCTCATTTTTTATACAGCCAGGCCTCCAGCCCACAGAATGGCTATGCCACACTTAGAGTGGCTCTTCCCAGCTCAACCTAACTGAAACAACAACAACAATGAAAACCTTGTTCACAGACATGCTTAGAGGTTGGCCACTCAAGTGATTGTCTACCCTGCCAACTTGACAATCAGTGTTAACTACCACAAAGCACATGCCTTTTCCATGCATGCCTTTTGAGTTTCATCCCAGAGTAAGTTGTTGAGCATGCTGGGTACAGTAAGATCATTTGATACGCTCCCTGCTCCCTGCTCCCTGCTTTTCGCTACTCCCGGTTCTGGGAAGTCTAAGACAGCTTTTCAGTAGGAGCTGGGTCCAGCCAGCTGGAAAGCTTGGTGAGCAGGTTACATAACGCCAATTGCCTCATTAGCCTTCCATATCACTTCTGGAATTTCCTCTGACATAGCATCAGCATCTCATATCAGGCAGCTTGCAACCAACTAGATAACAGTCTCGTTTTGTGAATGGTGGCCTGGACCCGGCTTTCCTGGCATTTATACTTAGGCTACAGCATGCAGTCAGACTGGAATTTTTCTCTGCCTCTCGTTTTCTTCCAAGTGCGGATGGATGCTTTGGCTGAGGACTGCAGGAAATTTGGATGTGACAGAAAGTGCTGTGTGGAGGGACGGCACGGATAGTCTAGGAGAATCTGCTGTAATGGAACCGAAAACACATTGAGCATAAGGTGCTTCGTGCCCTTTCTGGCAGCTTTTGAACTGTTCCTCCCAGTTCTCCAGTCATGTTCCCTCAGTCCCTCTGGCAAGGACTTTCTGGTATGTTCTAGAAACAGGGCAAAGTTCCTTTCACTCTAAGCTGGTTTAAAAATTAAAGCCCAAAGAGTACACTGGGGCAGACTTTCTGAAGGGAAACTAGAAATATATTGTATATATTATATTATATCATATTATATTACATTACACTATTTAGGAATGTTTATCCAAGAGAAATAATCACATTCATTCACAGAGGCTTAAGAGCAGGGATGTTCATCATGGTAAATGTTTAGGTGAAAGCAACAGAACTCTGAAGTTTACTTAACAGGACCAGGCACTGTCCATCTCCCGTACATGTTTCCTGGTTTAGGAGGCTCATACCAGGCTAAGAGTGTAGCTGAAGAGAATTTTGAAGACAAAGAGTCAGAAAGCCTTTGTTTATTCTTTCATTCATTTTTGAGTATGTATGTGTTTTCGTGTGTGTGTGTGTGTGTGTGTGTGTGTGCACCCAGGCTAGCGGTCCATGCCAATGTCTTTCTCAGTCATTCTCCATCTTACTTTTCAAGATCACAGACGTATGGGAGAATGGGGAAACAGAAGGATCCAGAGGGTCCTAGAAACCTACAAGAAGACCATCAAGGCTGGTGGATCTGGACCCAGGTGGGTCAGCTCCAACTGCTGTACCAACCAAGGACAATGCATGCGGTAAACTTAGACCCCTTATTCAGATCTAGCCAATGGACAGCACATTCTCCACAGCTTTGTGGAGAGCGGGGACTGACTCTGACATGAACTCTGGAGCCCCCTATTTGACCACTTCCCCTAGGTGGAGAGGCCTGGTGGCACTCAGAGGAAGGATAAGCAGGCTACCAGGATGAGACCTGATAGGCTGGGACCACATGGTTGGGGAGGAGATCCCGTTCTGCCATAGACCTAGGGGAGGAGAACAGGGTAAAAGGGGAGGATGGGAAGATACAAGTGAAGGGATAACAATTGAGATGTAATCTGAATAAATTACTTAAAAAAAAAAAAGACCTGGTCTTTCATTGAACTCCTCTAGACTAGCTGACCTGCCAGCAGTGGGATTGTATGCTCATGCATATGTTGCTTGTCATATCTGTCTCTTTAACTGGCTTCCAGGGATTGAACTGAGGTCCCCTTGCTTGCACAGCGAACACTTACTGACTGAGCTGTCTCCCTGGCCCCTAAAAACCCTCTCTGAGGTTTCTTATTGAGAGGTAGGTCTGATGAAGATGGCCCCAGTGGAAAACAGATTCAGAGAGAGGGGCAATTCTGAGATACTTTTTCCATAAAGAAGGCAAGTATAGGCTTAGCAATAGGAAACCATCATTAGAAAGAGGTCATAGTCTTAATTCAGAATGTCCCTGGATCCAGCACTCAAATTAGCTCCTCTGCTGGGGTAACCAAACCATTCTACTGTGCCTGAGAGTGAAGCACTTCCTGGGGATTGGGAACTTTCAGTGCTAAAGTCACAAATGACGGTTCCAACAAACTGGAGTGGATGGTTATCCTACCCTCGACTCTGGAAATGTAGGCAGATCCTCAATAAAAAGAATTATGCAAGAATTATTAACATGTGTAATTAAATACCAAACACACTGGGCTTTGAGCAGTTTTCCTGTGGGACTCAACCTGAGTCCAGTGAAAAAATGAACTTTCCTTTTCACTTCAGAAAGTGGTGAAAATTATGAGGACTGTTGGATTTGAAGGGCATTAATGGCATTGTGGTTGCACTGATGTTTAGTGCGGGAGATTTTTCAGAACCTTGTGACAAGTAGGTACAATGGGAACAGAAGGTCAGCCCCCAGCACATCCAGTGGAGCTGTCAGCCTTGAGGAAACATTCAGCAACCAGGACCAGTCCCCAGGCACAGGCAAGCACTCCTGGGAATACAAATATTTAAGAGAAGGACTGAAAATGGGAGCTGAGTCCATAGACACATTAAAACTTGGGAACTAAGATGACCTTATTTGTACTTAATGACTAATAATATATGCAGTAGCTATATCATATTTATGAATACAACATATACAGTGCATGCCTTGCATTGTCCGGCTTGGTAGCAAGCACCTTTATCTGATGAGCCACATCTTACCAGCCCACTTCTGCTTCTTCTTCTTCTTCTTCTTCTTCTTCTTCTTCTTCTTCTTCTTCTTCTTCTTCTTTTTTCTTCTCAACATACCAGATCATTTTAAAAGTAGGAGAACTGAGACTCCTGCTCTCTGCGGTACTATGCAGTAGTATTTGTTATTTTAGATTTCCCAGCCTTTTGTGTTCCTGGTCCAAAATGGCAATGTAAAGGAAGTCGCCGTGTAGACATTCTGGGAGAGTGTGGGCTGGCAGGCTGTATTACCACGCGATGCTCCTGCTGGCTTGGGGCTCATACAGCAGGAATGGGAGGACAGAGAAGCCCCTTCGCCTGTCAGAGGCAGCGTGCCTTCGTTGACGCCTTCTCCAGCCTGGAACTGTATATGTAACAGAAGCTCATCCAAGCCTCCTTGCCCTAGATAACGGCCCGGAAATCAAGCTCTTCCTGGGAGTTTCTAGTTCAATCAAGTCAAATTACATGAATCTCAATGGTCAGAAATGCATGTCTTACAATGTGATTGAAGGAATACTGTGGCCTGAGTGTTTAACAGCTAACTATCTCACGTTTCTATATCCTCAAGGTATTCACAGAAGCCTACCTGATAAGACGTAATTGTTAGTCAAGCCACAGGGCGTCGGAATTCAGACTGATGTCGCTCTGTCACTCCATAGAGATGCAGAAGTATTTTATGTAAAACTGTTCCCAAGAAATTCTTCAAAACATGATGCTACTTTAAAAGATGGTAAATCAAGACACAGCAGCTCCAGAAGCAAGAACTTGTGCCCTTTCCCTAAGTAAGGATGGAGGCAGGAAGGAGGAAGAGCAGGAAGGAAGGAAGGAAGGAAAGAAGGAAGAAAGGACAGAAGGGGAAAAGGGAGGAAGAGTCAGGAAGGGGAGGGAGGGACAGAGGGGTAGAGAGAGAGTAGTCAGCCACATCAATCAGACATAGCACCCTCCTTCTTAGCTGTGGATCACTTTCCCCCCTACAAAGATACAGATGATATGAAAATGTTTCTGTTCTACTGTGTATGCAGGAAGGAGACCTGGAAGGCCTGTCAACCAAAAGAGAATATTATATATTAACTTAAATTCTGATGATTTCTGGAGATAGAATGCTATTTTTCAGAAATCTGGGCCAAAAGTTCAAGAATTCTCTTTGGGAAATTGGGAAGATGGCTCAGTAGGTAAAGCGCTTGCTGTGTAAGCATGGGGACCTGAGTTCAAATCCCAGAACACACTTAAAAGCTGGGCATGGTAGCATGTATCACGACAGAGAGAGGGAGGAGAGGGAGAAGACAATGAACTACCCTGTCCCCCAAAATAAGGTATACACCAAGATAGGGACACACTTGCTATCAGCTTCTGGTCTCTACACAAGCACACACAGGCAAGCACAGACTTGTGTACACACACACACACACACACACACACACACACACACACACTTTTAAAAATGATTGATTAAAAACAACAGAACTCTACCAGAGTAGCTACGATTTTTTAAAAAATCAAGTGACAGTACATTCTGGTGAGGATGTGGAGAAAGAGGAACACTCCTCCATTGCTGCTGGGTGTGCAAACTTGTACAACCACTTCGGAAATCAATATGGTGTTGGGTTTTTTTTTTTTCAGAAAATTTGTAATAGTGCTGCCTCCAGACCCAGCTATACCACACGTGGGCATATACTCGAAAGATGCTCCACCATACAACAAGGACATTTGTGCAACTATGTTCATATCAGCTTTATTCATAATAGCCAGAATCTGGAAACAACCTAGATGTCCCTCATCAAAAGAATGGATAAAGAAACTCTGGTACATTTACACAATGGAATGCTACTCAGCTGTTAAAAACAAGGAAATCTTGAAATTTGCAGGCAAATGGATGGAACTAGAAATGAGCATCCTGAGTGAGGTAACGCAGACCCAGAAAGACACACATGGTAGATACTCACTTACGAGTGGATATTAGCCCAACATAGATGTCCTCGGAGCAACTCCACCCAGTGGAGGATGGGGACAGATGCTGGGATTTGCAGCTGGACCCTGGGTGGGGCACTGACAGTGGTATAGAAGAGTGGGAGGATGGAAGGACTCAGAGGGTTCAAGAGCCCTACAGGGAGGCTGTCAAGACCAGGGGGATCTGGACCCAGGAGGTGGAGCTGCACAAATTATGCACCAACCAGGGACAATGCATGCAGCAAAACTAGCCCCCCTGTTCAGATCTAGCCAATGGACAGCTATTCTCCAAGGTTGTTGCAGGGAGCAGGGACTGCCCCTGACATGAACTCTGGTGCCCACAATTGATCATTTCTCCTTGGTGGGGAGGCCCTGAGGGCACGCAGAGAAAAGGGGAAGCAGTCTATCCGGATGAGACCTGATAGGCTGTGGTCACGTGGATGGGGAAGAGGTCCCCTTATCTCAGAGGCCTAGGCAAGAGGAATAGGGTGGAAGAGGGAGGGAGGACGAGAACAGGAAGATAGAAGCCAGCGGGTAACAATCAGGATGTAAGATGAATAAATTATAAAAACAAAACGAAACAAAACCAAAACCAAAACCCACCAGAACTCTCTGTGAATGTCTCTTTGGGATTACCAGGAAAAGTGCAGTGACTCCAGGTTAGAGTTAGCAGCTCGAAAGCCAGGGAGTCCTACATATAGGTCTCTATATTGCTCAAGCATACTGAGTCCATCTCAGCCTCCCAGGTAGCAGTGGCTGGAGCGATGCCTTTCTATTCTCCCCACTTCCCTGTTCCACCTCTTTCCTCTAACTTAATATTTACCTCTTGGAAGTACAGCCTGGTCTTCTACAGCCAATCAAATTCTCCAAGGCTCTCAGACTCTTAGGGTGAATAGCAAACTCAGCACTGACCAATTCCGTCTCCCTCACTATACAAGGGAGGCAACTGGACTCACAATAGTCATGAGACTTACCCATGGTGTTGGAATGACTTTTTGCTAAATAAAACCAGCGTAGATCGGGGGAAATGACAGGTTTTCTCAAGTTACATAGTTTGAACACGAGTCCCAGCCCCATCCTTTGCCCTGTGGCCTGGGCCTTAATTGCATAACTGCACTGTCTATAGTGTCATCTATAAATGGAAGCTAATTAAACATTATATTAGGGTTGCATGAACTAAACGGGAGCTGAAGGAATGCTCAGCTGAGGAGGGTGGACATTTAATAAACATCAATTTCTTTTCTTTAAAAAATGAGCTACAAAAATGAGTTAAGTATCTGGGAGCTTTCCCCCAATTTATTTCAGGACACATGTAAACGAGGCACTTCTGTTCTGAATTGATTCCTGCCATTCTTTTCACTTCTAAAACAGCGGTATATCTCCAGGAAATCTCAGAAAAGAGAATTTCCAGTAATAAAAGAATCTAAGATTCTCACACTTCCCTTGGGGTGTCTGGAAAGTATCACAGGAGGGCAGGGACCTCCTTGACACGGGCCTGTATCACTCAGAGTGGAGCTGATAATCCCAAGGATGTGCCTCATGTTCTGGAAGAATCACGTTGGCATCGCCGAGACTCAGACAGAGCGCCTGGCCTGGAATCAGGGAAGTCCCCTGCCAGGGGAGAGGGCTCATGACCTGAGAAAGAAGAAAGGGAAGATACTGCCACGAGCACCCTGTAAACATCACTGCACACACAGTAATATTCGTCCACAGATGGGTACACATGTGCATCTCCAAGTACCAGGAAAAAGATGTCTAAAACAGCAAGTGGCTTAGACTTCAAGGAAACAAGCCATTCCAGTAGTGTTCCCCTTCCCCCCACCCCCGCCCCAGAGTTATGAATAGATGAAGGAGGAATTCAGGAAGTATAACAATATGTCTCATGCTGATAAAGATTTGATATAGCTCATGAAATTTTATTTGCAAAATTAGCTACGGGAATCACAAAGAGATACTGCTGGTAGACTACCGGGTATTGGGCTGTAGGGAACCACAGAGGGTGTGGATAAGGGTCTGTTCTAAGGAATGATTTCCTCATTAATTTGGAAGAAAGGGTGATTTAGTCTCTGTGTTCTTAAAAACTCACATGTTGTACTAAGTCAGAACAGTGGGGGGCGCATTCATCAGACAAAGTTAGACACAAAATGGCACAAAGAAGACAGGAGAGCCAACCAAGAGAAGCCATAGCTTTACATCTATTTTGACTTCCCTTTTTGCACAGTGACTTGAGTGAAAATTTAGTAGCAAATCAGACGTGGAGAAAAATCAGGAGAATAGGTAAGTATCTGCAGGGGCACTATTGTACGCCAAGTTCTGCACTCAATGCTCATTGTACAAGTTCTACACTCAGTGCTCATTGTAAGTTGGGTGCTCAGAGGAAGCTTACAGATGTAAGAACCCTAGAACAGAAAAAGATCACACAGTCCACCCACTCCTTTTATACTTCTAGGACCTGGATTCTAGGCTAGCACAAAATTCTCAGAGAACCTGACCAACTGTACAGAGATGAATCCATACACAAACTAGCTGTACCAAACACACACACACACACAAAAAAAAACCACAAAAACCAACCAAACAAAAAAACACCCAACTTCATTCAACCTAAGAGATGAGCATAGGAGAGATGAAGCAAGGTTTTAAATGACCCATGACACATGGCTCAAGGGAGAAATGGTGGGAAGTGTTTCTGAGGGCACGTTCGGTAGCAGCCTTTGGGAATCACATCAGGGGACTATACTCCAGGACTGATGATGCAGTGCTGGGCCGGAGTCCTGCAGGGCTATGCAACGCCTCCAAGCAAAGGCAAGTTTGTTTGCAGTGGTGCCAGGCCAGAGAACTGGATGCAGAGAGTTGCCCCAATCAAGCCATGTGAGAGACGTCACTTCCCACTCTAAGCATCCTCCCTGCAGGAAGGATGGAGCAGGGCTGACTTGGGATTCACAAGTTCAAACTCCTGCTGAGTCCAGGTGAATGGTGGTTGGAGGGCAACCTCTTCTCATCAACCTCCCCAGGCCTGTTATTCATGCCATTCTGAGCACAGAAGAAACCTTTGCCAACAAAACAAAGAAGAATCCTTCCTGCCCTAGTTCTTGAGCCAAGACACTATGAAACATTGGTGTATGGCTTTTTTCAGTGGCTCACGTCGTATGGGAAGTTTCTGTAGGTGCTTAGGCGGGAACAGGAACTTTCTCCCACTGAAGGCACTCAAACACTCTGTTACTGGAAGGAAACACTCAGCTGGGTACCACTATCACTCCGTTCTATTACTGGATTTCTGAGGAGGAGAAGAGAGGAGAAAGTGGGAGAGGAGAGTTATGAGAAAAGCAATGTCCGTAATTCAAGAAGCAACCACAGGACCCACCCTGTCTATGTCGAAGAACCCAGGCTCATCATCTTGGAGGTCGGAGCTGGTTAGGCACTGGAGAATCTTTACATGAACGATGCCCCATAGAAACATAATATGAGCCACAAATATTCTTAAAACTTTCAAAAGTAAATATAGAAAGTAGACATGTTTTACTTAATCCAATAGATCAAAAGTGTAATTTTGTATATAATCAATATAAGTATGTAAGTGATGCATTTTAGCTTCTTTTCTCCCCCAAGACTTTGGAACTAAATACATATTTTACATGTGTAGCACACCTCCATTTCTGTTAGCTATAATTTAGGTGACAGACACTCTCACATAGCTAGTGGCTATATAGTATTAGTGAAGAAAGGGAGGTGATTAAGAGGCAAATAAAAACATCCGTGGTTTGGAACACAGGTATGTCAGAGAGGCGCCAAGAGATGTGTCGCCCAGAAAAACGATGGATTCTACTCTACTCTTTTATTCCAAAAAAAATTATCTTTAAGCTTATACATAGTGAAACCCGATCTTCATGGCACACAGTTCTAAGGGTTTTGACAAATGCAGTGTTATGTGGAAGACACGAGATTAAAGATGAAGAATACTAGGGAACTCAGAACATCCTCCTAACGGAAATACTCCCTCCTCCTGCTCCCTCACAGTCAACCCGCTACAGCTCCCCCTAACACTTGTCGGGGACTGGTCTGCTCTGCAGGCTACCTGGGACAGCTCTGCCTGTCCCCGAGTGTCACAGTAGTGAAGTCACAGTACTGATTCAGCACCACACATCTGTGATTCACCTGTGTCACTGTACGTGTCATCATTTATTACTGCTGAGCAGTCCTCCATTATAGAGTTGGGCAGTTTGTCTAACGGCAACCGAGTTGTTTTCCATTTTTTTTAAAAAAACAAAGTCCATTTACTAATATATTCACATTCATTCTTCTGTTATTGTTGTTCAGAGTTTTGGGCCTAACACAGGGCGCTGAGAACTTTTCTTCTCTCCCGATTTTTGTAAGGTAAGCACGGGTCACGGTTTGTTTTCTGTTCTCTTCCATTTGAGTAGGAACTAGCTCTATTTACTGAGAAGACGCCTAATGTCATTTCTTCTTACGTCACTACCTATGGACGTATGGGTGAGACCTTTCTGTTGGCATGTTGGTGTGTGTATACGGGTGTGTGCCATCATGTATGGGAGTGACTATGCATGTGGCTGTGGCTTGTGTGTGTAGAGTGCTGTGAACAACCTCAGGTGTCGTTCTTCAGGCACTACCCACCACTGAGGGGGAGGGGATGATGGAACAGGGTCTCTCCTGTACCTGCAGCGTACCAACTAGGCTACCTATGCTGGCAATAAGTAATATGGCTGGAAAGTGAGCTCCCGAGAGCCACTTGTGTCTGCCTTCACAGCTATGGGAATACAGGTGAGCTCCACCAATCCTGGTACTTCTTAAATGGATTCGAAGAGTCAAACCTGGGTCCCCATTCCTGCCTGGCAAGCATTTCACTGATTGAGCCATCTCCTCAGCCTGTGGTCCCTGCTTCCAGCATCTGTTCCATAGACCTAGTGCCCATCTTAATAACAGCAACTTGCCACCTGCTTTGTTATAGCTGCTCAGTAAGATTTGAAATCAAGTAGAGTTTGCCCTGCAACTTTGTTCTTTTTCTAAATCATTCTGGGTATCTTATCCCTTTCCTATTTATATAAATGTTACAAATGACTCATCAATATCAACAGAAGAAACCTTTAGGGTTTTTTGTAGAGATTTTTTTTTTATTCTCTAGATCAATTCGGAAAGAATTGCTGTGGTAACAAGCTAGTCAGTCCATGAACATAGCAATCTCTCTGGTTTTGTTGTTGTATTTTTAAAACCAGTATTTTCTAAATTTTTAAGAAGCTAATTCTGTACTTGATGCTATTGTAAATAGTATTGTTTTAAAACACCAATTCTAATTTATATAGAAAGATGCAACTAAGTTTTATATGTTTACCTTCGATTTTGGATTATAAACAGACAGTTCTGATATCCAGGCCTAGAGATTAATATTATTTTTTTTGCAGTCTGTGAGCTCTTTATTTCTTTAAATTGTTCATCGCCATCACTAGGACTTTCAATAGGAAAAAAGAAGCTGCCTGCTGGCCTGCATCTATTTAGGAGGGCGGAGGCATCCAGGCTTCGCCAGTGTTGTCAGCAGTAGTCTCCTTCAAGGTGCCTTTTATCTTTGAAGAACAAGAATTCATAATCAGGAATAGATGTTGAATTTTATTTTTAAAAGTCTCCATAGTAATTCTGAGAATTAATTATTATTTTTCTTTTATGTATGTTATTACATTTCAGAGACTTAAAAGAAAATTTGTTCCATATCAGAGTTCTTAGTTTTGTGTAGCTCAAATATTTTGTCTTATACCTTATTTATTCTACCTAAACCCTCTGGTAACTTTTCCTACAGAGTAGATATACTGGAAACAAGCAATATGTTTTGTTTGTCTTATTTTTTAAAAATATTTGTTTCTCCTTCATTTTAAAAAGATATTTCTCTGAGTATAGCAATTGGTTTGCCTTTTTTGTTCTTCAAATTATTGCTATTTTACTAAATATTGGTCCTTATAGTTTCCAGCAATGAATCTATTGTAATTTGTATTTTTGTTTTACCTCAATAGGTAACGTTATCTATTTGTTTTCTCTCAGATGCTTTAAGATGTTTCCCTCATTTTGGATTTTAGTATTTTAGATGTTCTGTGGTTATATAGAGGAGCATATGAGGAGTATGTGGATATTGTTTGGCTTTCTTTGAAATGCAGCCTGCACCTCACTACGTAGCCTGGGTAATTTCTAACTGGAGAGCCACCTGGTCTACCCCAGTTCCCAGCTGCACACCACCACACAGGCCTTCTGTGAACTATGAGATCTGTGGTGTCATCCCTGTCACTTACTTGAGAGGAATCAGCCCTTATCGCTTCTTTCCTTTTCTCCCTTCTGTTTTCTACAGTTCTAACTAAGTACATCTGCGCTAAGCCATTCATTTCCCTACGTGTCTTAAGGACTCTCCTCTTCCCCATCACATTTGGTGTGCTACAGATTTGGTCATTTCTGTTGACAAATTTTGAAAATTTCCCATCTTTTCCTCAGTTGTGTTGAATCCTATTAAGGCTGCCTGCCACAGAGCCTATTCAAAGCTCTGTCTTTTTCAGCTCTTCCACATGACATTTGCCTACACTTCACATCCCTTTCCGAAATGAGCCTCCAACTCTATAACTCCCTTCTTTCCTATTAGAGCTCTTAGCTTTGTGCCGTGGTGGGTTTGTGGCTGGTGAAGTTTATCTTATGGATGACCATTGCTAACTGAAAACTTTCCCTACTAGAACCGGTGAATCGGTTATTCCTTTGTCTAGGCTTCAGTATGCTGCACTGTTGAGTCTGATTCTGTCGTCTGGCTTACCTCTTTGTAATGGGTTGTGTTTACTTGCTTGTGGTCAATTTTAATTGCTAATAATTTCTGCTGAGAGCTGTAATAGTAGCAGTGAAAATGGAACAAATAGTTTTGTAACTGAAAATGAGCACGCCCTTTCTGTACCATGTTTTTAATGTAGAGCTTTACGTCACTTTGGTAAGAAATTGAAGGGTGTTTAGGACTTACTGTTGCCATATTACTGTATACTGTATACTACTCACAGTATACTATCTGTCACATGTTCGTCTCCTGAGAGCTTGTGCTCAGGATGGTGTGTTGATAAAGCCTTGTCAGTATCTGCTGCACCCTTGGTGTTTGGTGACACCTTTCTGTTGGACTTTAGAGAAGGTGTCTTTTCACAACCTTGCAGTTGTCCCAGTGGCATTCTACTGTTCTTTGACATTTGTCAGCCTGGTTTCGATTTGCTGTTCATTGTCTTAGACACAGATAGCCATCTTGTCTCTAAGTCTGAAGAGTTCTCACTGTTTTCTCACTTCCCCTGCCTTCCTTCAGGTTTAGAAGGTTTTATGTTTTTAAAAATGTTTTTCCTTTAGCTGCAATGGAAAATGATGTGTCTGAGGATAATAATGCCCACTGTCTTTCTTTGATAAGTTTACGACTTTTGTTTCAGGGAGAGGTAGGGGGCAGACATCAAGCTGTTGGTGACCCCCCCTTTCCCACAGTCCTGCCATTCATCTCATGAAAACACTGCCTTTGGTGGATGTTTTCTCAGAACCCAGCATTATTTCCTCATGTGAGAGCACATGGTGAGGTTAATGGGAAGGTATATGCAAGTGTGTGAAAACCAAGAGGTTCTATATTATAAGCATCACTAACCTGCTTTCAGGTTTTTTGGTTTTATTCCCCTTACTATTTTGTGTGTGTGTGTGTGTGTGTGTGTGTGTGTGTGTGTGTGTGTGTGTGTGTGTGATGCCATTGTTGTTGTTCTCATGGAGGTAAGAGCCATGTTCTTTCAGCTTATGTCTCTCTGGATGATGTAAGAAATCCCACCTTTTTTCCCCCTGTTAGAATGATGTCATAAGTCTGATGTATGTTGGAGGCAGGGTTGCGGTCTGTCCTTCTACACAGCTCAGTCTTTTGTCTGGTAGGGTTTCCACAGAGTTGTAATAATAGGTCCCGATAAGGAAGAGAAGAACCTATCCCTCTGAAAGGTAAACAAACTGCACCTCCCAGGCTGATTTCCATCCTCTGACATATGCTACAAAGTCCTTTATGGATATTTTCCTATTGTTCTCACTATCCAGTCAATAAAACGTCCAGAATTTTCTTCAATTGAAAGAGGACGTGAATCATATCACTGTGAATTTATTTACCCTTCTAACACTTTGCAAAAGCTTTCTCTAAACCACATTTCCCATTTCAAAAGGACAAAGCCAGTAGACTATTCTGTTTTTCACAAAAGAAATCCTTCAATTAGCCGCATGTCAGAGGAAAGGGACACTTTGAGTTGTGGCATCATTCTGAACATAAGAAAACAAAGTCTGCACCTGTCATAACTGGGAGATGAGGCATGAATATTCTATACGTTTCTGATTAATCAAAATCCATGTGAAACTATCAGTCAGATCAGAGGAGTCAGAATTGATTAAACCTTGTTTAGCTTATCTGCATTGTTCCAGTATCACACAGATTAGAATAGAAGCCGCTCTGATAGGGCAGGAACAAAAGGCTTGTCAACCTGACACTATTTTAAACACAGAAAACAAATGGGATCTTGCAAACCAATTCTGATGAACTAAACCTGACTCTACCTTGAAAGGCATAATGGTATTTTTATGATTTTAATATGGTTATCAGCACAGCCCTTCTCTTCTGGGGTACCTAGATACATAATTTTCATGCAGTGAAAAATAAGATCTTCAACTTAAAAAATGGATGGCTTGTGTATGCCAGCCACATAGGGAAACCACGGGGCATACTTGTTTCTGGGGTGATTAAAATCTCACTTGAAAAGACTGCTTTGCATGGGGAACTTTTCTGAGCAAAGGATAGAAAGCTTCGTTTTCTTCAAAGAGCTTCAAAAGATAGACGGAGGCGTGGGCAGGGAGGGGGCCGCGCGGGGGAGGGGCAGGGTAGGGAGCTGCGTGTGAGGTAAGGATGGCACAACCTGCTATTCTCAGTAGATAGCCAGATTTCACACCCTTTCTCCTCGTCTCTCTCTGGAAATGGACTCCATTCGGGTAGAAGAGGGAGGGACCAGTTCCGGTCTGCCTTCTCCGTTTCAGCCATGCTAAGGAGACTGGAGACAGAACCTGGAAACGACCGAGGATGGAAAGGCAGCTGCAGGAGCTCTTCCGAGACTGGCTGCGGGAGATGGTGTCGTGGGCAGATGTGGTTCCAGATGACGAGAATGGGCCCTGGAAGTGCACTAAACAGCCTCTTAGTGTGCTATTACCCGCCTGAGGTTTCGGCTTCTTGCCCTTGGAGGAGCCGGAAAGAGGGCGAATCACTCATGAGCACATCTCTGGTGTTCTTTGTTTTCTCTCTTCTGAAACTCATCCCCATTTGGGTCCCACAGGCCATTCCTCAGGAAACTTGGCAGCCTCCCCGCTTCCAGTGATGGCCATCCGCATCTCTGGTGGAAGCACCTGTTGGTGCCCACACCTTGGTTAGCAGAAGGTGTGGTGGTGTGCTCTTTCAGGAGGGTTCTATGCGTTTTAGATGCCATTTCTGCCAAACGCTATTAATGCTTTCATTAAAGCCCATTCTTGATTTTGTTTTTAAAATGATAATGGCTTTGGGGTGGGCAACACAAATTTCAAAATCCACAATTTGCTCTGTTGCAAACCAATGAGCAATCAGAGCCTCTTGTGAGCGTCTACCAGGCTGCTAGTTCAACATCACAACAGCTCTCCCTAAATCGAGTCAGTTTAAAATAATCTCACTTGACACCCCTTCTGCTTTTGGATAGCTCAACCCTACCCCATTTTATATTTGCTTAACATCCACAAACATTATTCACTGGCAATTCACAGGAACAAGTGTGTGGTATTACAGCATTTGTGCAGTGAGAGCCAACGCTTCAAGTCCAAAGCGTGTTCAATCCCTGTCTATTTGAGTTGGTGTGAAATTCCATTTAAATAAATCCACTGGGAGGAGAAAAAGAAAGCTAAAGTGTTTTAGAATCAGACTCATCTCAAATCCTCTAGAGAAGAGTTCCATTTCGAAAAGAATTTATACCATATGCTGCTCACCCACAGCCATAGGATATTAAGCAGATGAAAAGTTGTTGTTATAGGACTTTAGGCCTCTGATTTGGTATGTAAGAAGCTTGTGAGACTCTAGTCCACGTAAACAGCAAGGGAACAACGGAGGTAACTGAAAGATCAATATGTGTTTGTAAGAGATGTAAAAGAAAGCTACTGCACCCCCAAACCGGAGACACAGACAGGCAGACAGACCTCTTCATGCAACTGCGCTCAAGGAAAAAAATCTAAACTGCAAGTGCACCAGGTGGTGGTAGCCCACGCCTTTAATCCCAGCACTGGGAGGCAGAAATAGGCAAATTTCTGAGGCCAGCCTGATCACAGAGCAAGTACAGCCAAGGCTACACAGAAACCCTGTCATAAAAACAAATCAAAACAAAACAAAAACAAAACAAACAAACAAACAAAAAAAACACCCTCCAGAAAAACCAAGTCGTCAGAGGACTCCATGGCTGTGTGAGCTTGTGCCTCTTAGAGCACTATCAAGTTCTCACAGTGAGTACCAAAGAAGGGTCCTGCCATAGTTGAGCAGTGAAAGAGAACAGCCCCTTTCTGAGACATGCTACAGTGTTCTGTTCTTCTACCCTCAAGAGTAACTAATCAGAACTAAACTATTGGGTAGGCTAGCATCTCCTTCACCAATTAGTGATCAAGAAAATGCTCTGCATACATTCCCGTAGAGCCATCTGATGGAGGTGGTTCCTCGGGTAAAGTTTCCTCTTCCCTGTCACAAGTCTACTCCTTGTCAACTTGACACATAAGCACATCACCTTAAGACATACCCTTTCCTTCTTGTTTGTCCTCAGGGTCTCACATTAATGTTATAATATAAAATACAGCACGGCATTAAAAGGCCTGCAGAGAAGTAAGCAGAGCACAGTGGATGGTGCAGAAGTCATTTCCAAAAGTGGCTTGTTTTGGCCTCCCCAGGAGACAATGGGAATCAAGCCTTCAAGAGAAGGGTCCTCAGTAAGAGTGCTTCTCTTCTTAAAAAGAGAAAGAAAAACAGAACAGAAAGTCAAGCCAAAGAACCCACAAGTCACCACACTGATCTACAAGAAAATGAAAAGACCGCATGTCGCCTTCAAAAGGTAAGAACTCTTTAGCTACTGAATTCAAATACACTAACATGGGGGAAATGTCTTATGAACATTTCAAAAGCTTTGGGATGTAAGTGATTAAACAACAACAACAATGAGAAGAAATGTTGAAAACGAAAAACTCAAAGAATTATCATTTTTTAAAAGAAGAGGAAAGCGTCATAACAGACTCGATCAAGCGAAACAGGAACCACCAGGGATGGGGAATGGGCTGATGAAATACAGAGTTCTGGTTTGTTTCTCGGTTGCTATGACAAGACACTGACTGACCAAAATCATGTTAGGGGAAGAAAGATTTATCTCACCTTGTAAGTTATAGTCAGCCATTGAGGGAAGGCCAGGCAGGAACCTGGATGCAGGAACCGAAGCAGAAAAAAAAAAAAAAGGTAGGTATGCTGCTCATTGGTTTGCTTCTAACTTCTTCTCCGCTAGCTTCAGGAAGCTGGCTAGGTTTCCCAGGACCAGGCATAATTTCCTTTCTTTTGAGTGAGGGCTAACTCCTATTAGAGAGCTGTTGGTTGTCACTGACATGTGAGTGCCATTGCTTACACCTTTATGTATATTTTCCCATGCTGGTAATGTCATGGTTCATAGGTGTTAGACCTGAGCAGGTCTACTTAATTGTTTCCCTCCCTTGGCAGCTTGTATAGTGTTTTCTGGAACCATGGAAGCTGGATCACAGAAAAGATGCAGTCATCTGAGTCATGTGTTCCAAGTGTGTGGTGTCTTCAGCAGCATGGGCCCACACTAACCAATGAAAGACAACCAAAGGATACAGAGGTGGTTTATATTGTTTGGGGAGTCACTCAGATTACCCTAACCAACCCTTTGAAAGGAAGTTGCTCATATCTGGCACTGGAGTTTCGTGAGTCATTCTTGTAGGGAGCATTGTTAGCTTAAGTGGCAAAGTCATCTTTTAAAATTAATCAAGAAATTTCAAGACAAGCACAAATTAAGGCAGCCCGTGTCCACCAAGCCAGCACTACAGAAGATCTCTACATGAATACCATGTAGAGAGGTGAAAAAAGACACTCCCAACCACTATAATACAAGAAAAAATAAAATTTATGAGAGGAATGGCTGATCAAGGGAGGTCTAAGGAGAAATCCACTATATCCAACACAGTAAATGGGCAAACAGTAAGTGGGTAACAGGGGATAGAACAAAACAAAACAAAACAGAACAAAAAACAATAATTCAACTAATTGGAAAAGAAACAAAAATTACAGTAATTAGTAAACATTTCTCAACAATAACATTAAAAATAAATGGATTACATTTATCCATAAAAAGACAAAGAGTAGCAAACTAAACAAAACTAGATTCAACTACTTG
Source organism: Acomys minous (assembly GCF_964271855.1). Classification (NCBI taxonomy): domain Eukaryota; kingdom Metazoa; phylum Chordata; class Mammalia; order Rodentia; family Muridae; genus Acomys; species Acomys minous. The sequence continues at coordinate 105,828,763 of NC_140492.1, read as the reverse complement.
TCTCCCCAAAACATACTTATCTAGTAAACACACCCAGAGACTTGAGAGTCAAATAATTGAAAGCAATCTATTAAGTGAATAGAAACTGAAAACAAGCTAACAAAGCAATTCCTTTCCCTGATAAAGGACATTTCAAACCAAAATTAGTCAGATGAGAAAAATAAGACTGTTACGTATTACTAAAGACAACAACTCATGTAGAAGATATTAAAAAGATTAATGTATATGCACCAAACACTGGGGTTCCCAATCTCATAAAACAAACACTAATGAACATAAAATTTTCAGACAGGTCTTGATATAATAATCATGGATAATTATTAACATACCACACTTATCCTTATTTGCCATCCAAACTAAAAATTTACAAAGTCTTCAACACTAAACCTTAGATAAAATGAATATTCCATCTCACAGAAATAGAATTTACAATCTTCTTAGCTGCCCATGGGATCGTCATAGAATAGGCCACATTCTAGGCCTCAAATTGTCTTACTAAATACAGAGGAGTTGAAATAATCTTTTGAATATTATTAAAATAATGGTGCAATAAAACTAGAAAGCATTGGCAAGAAAAGCTACAAAAACTAAAAATACATGAAAACTGAGCAAAATCCTCTTGAAAAAACAGTGGGTTATTGAAAAAAGCATAAGGAAAATGAGATTGTTTCTAGAATTAAATTAAAATAAAAGTAAACGTACAAGAACCTCTGGGGTGCAGCTGCTCTAAGAGGAAAGTGTAAGCCACAAGGACCTCCCCTTTGGAACACTCCTCCATTGCCTGTGGGAGTGGAAACTTGTACAATCACTTTGGAAATCAATCTGGCCATTGCTCAGAAAATTGGGAATAGCTCTACCTCAAGACCCAGCTATACCACTCCTGAGCACATACCCAAAAGATGCTTCACCATACAACAAGGACATTTGCTCAACTATGTTCATAGCAGCCTTATTAATAATAGCCTGAATCTGGAAACAACCTAGATGTTGCTCAACTGAAGAATGGATAAAGAAACTGTGGTACATTTGCAAAATGGAGTAGTACTCAGCTATTAAAAAACAAGCAGATCTTGAAATTTGCAGGAAAATGGATGAACTAGCAAAGATGATCCTGAGTGAGGTATTCTAGACCCAAAAAGACACGCATGGTATATACTCACTTATGAGTGGATAGTAGCCCAACATAGATGTCATCTGAGAGTCTCCACTCAGTGGAAGATCAGAACAAATGCTGGGCCTTACAGCAGGTTTCTGGTCAGAGTACTGAGAGAGGTATAGAAGAATGGGGAGACAGAAGGACCCAAAGGGTTCAGGAACCCCACAAGAAGACCATTAAGCCTAGCGGATCTGGACCCAGAGTGCCTGCACAAACAGTTTCACCAGCCAAGGACAATGCATTCAGTAAACTTAGACCACCTGTTCAGATCTAGTTGGACGGCTCATTCCTCCACGGTTGTGGCAGGACCAGGCACTGCCTCTGACATGAACTCTGGTGCCCTGATTTGATCATCTCCCCATGGTTGGGAGGTCTGGTGGGCACATAGAGGAAGGAATGCAGGTTATCCAGATGAGACATGATAGGCTGTGGTCATATGGTAGGGGAGGAAATCCACTTCTGTCAGAGGTCTAGGGGAGGGGAAAAGGGCAGAAAAGGGAGGGAGGGTATGAAGCTGAAGATACAAGGGAGGGAATAACAATAGGAATATAATCTGAATAAACTGTAATAAATTAGAATAAATAAATAAATAAAATTAGAAAACAAACAAAAGACCTTACCCTTTACAACATTTTTCAAATAAATAATCTAATAATGCACCCAAAGTTTAAAAAAACAAACAAACAAATAATTGAAAGCTAATTGCAATTGGTGGCAATAAATAATAAAAATCAGGAAAAAACCTGATGAGATATGGATTAAAAGAACATAAATCATTGAGTTTTATTTTTGAGACTGTAAACAAGATTAGCAATCCTCAAGGCAAACCAACCAAAAGAGAAGACCCAAAATAATAAAATTAGAGATGCAATGCAGAGATTTATTAGGGAGAATATTGAAAACTTATATTCCAAAAATCTGAATGTCCAAGGAAAATATACAAGTTTCTAGATATGATCTACATAATAAAGTGAAGAAAACATAAGCAACTTTTAAAAAACACATAACAACCAATGAGATTGAAATAACTAAAAGAAGTCTGCCATCAAAAAACAAACAAAAAAACCCAAACAATAAACAACAACAACAGCAACAAATCCCTCAGGAGCACTGCCAAAATCTACCAAATCTTTGAAGATAAACTAACACCAACATTCTTCAAACTGTTCCATGAAACAGAAACAAAAGGAGCATTCATGAGGAGAAGTTATTCCACAGATTCATCACTGCCTTGATACCCAAACTGGATAAAGACACAACAAATAAAGAAAACTACAATTTTTTCAGATAAATGTGGACACAAATTGACAATAACATTCTTGAAAATAGAATTTGAGAATACTTTAAGATGATCAAGCACTGTGATCAAGTTGGCTTCATTCCAGGGATACAAAGTCTGCTAAACATAAATAAACCAATAGTATAAGTCAGTACATAAATAGACTTCAGTACAGAAATCACATGATAATTTATACAGAAAATGCCTTTGGCAATGTTCAACACCCCTTTATAAACACTTTAAAGGAATAAAAGGAACATAACTCAATGTTATAAAGATGATAAATACAAACATATAGCCAACATCATAGTAAATGGGCAAACAGCACATTTCCTCTTGAACTTAGAATGAGATAAAATTGTCCATTCTCTCCATTTATCTGGTATAGTGCTCAAAGCCTTATCTGGAGCAATCCAATAAAAGAAAGAAAGGAAACTACACAAATAGGAAAGGAAGAAATTAATTTTATCCCTATTTGCAGACAGTATGATCTTGTACTAAAAAGACTCTGAAGACTCCATCAGAAAATCCTTAGATCTGATAATGGCTTCAGCAAGAAGCAGGATATACATACAATTCAGTATGTAGACATCAATATCTTTTCTGAATGCCAATAAGGAACCTACCAAGAAGGAAGTCTGGTGAGTTGGCTACTGGGGAAAATCACTTGTTGTCAAGCCTAATGGTCCATGTTTGATTACTGAAGCACACAGAGGGAAGGAGAGAGCTAACTCTCACATTTTTTCTAACTTCCACACCTGTAGTGTGGAACATGTGTGCATACCAAATAAACAAATGCATGTCTGGAAAAAAAAGAAATGCGGAGGAAAAATATCATTCACAATCATTTAAAAAACAAAACAAACTAGGAAATGATGTATTGGAGGATTCAAAAGACCTTTACAGTGAAATGTTTATGACATTGAAGAAATAAACAAAAAGAAGACAGAAGATGGAAAGACCTCTCATGTCCATGGGCTACCAGAATTAATATTGTGAAAATGACTATGTTACTGAAAGTGATACATAGATTCAATGCACTCTCCATACACTTTAAATAACATTCTTTACTAAACTAGAGGAAAAACTCTAAAATCTTTAAGGAAGCATCTCAAATTACAGTATAGAGTAGCAGATACAAGAACATCAGCGAACCAATACCAAAACAGACAGGTATAGCAATGGAACAGCATAGAGGATCTCAAAATAAGCCTATACAGTTGCAGCCACCTAATATCTTATGAAGCTCTCAAAACATACACTGAGAAAAAAAGAAAGCCTTATTAACAAACGTTGATAGGGAAAGTGTATTCCATATATAGAGGAATGAAACTAGATCTGCATCTTTTACCCTACACAAAAGCCAATCAAAATGGATCAAAGATCTCAATGTAAATGCCTAATGAAAATGCTAAATGAAAACTGGAAAATATGTGATTTTATGAAATTAAGAAGCTTCTGAAAAGCGGGGAGAAAGACAGCCTACAGAGTCGGGGAAATGGCTGTAACCAGCAATGCATCAGAAAAAAAGATTAATACTTAAACTATACAAGGAACTGTATAAACACACACACACACATACACACACACTCACGCACACATGCCTCCATACACATGCACACACACGTACACAAAAAGTCTTCTATGGGCTAATGGGCTGACTAGATAGATCTCAGAGGGAAAAATAGAAATTCCAGATAGTATTTGGAAACATGTTCAGAATCCTCAGCCATTAGTGAAAACAGACATCTATAAGCCACTTCGTCCAATGACAACAGACTACACACTGTGCTTCTGCTCACTCAAAGTGTTTATCAAGATGTAACAGAAAGATAACAGGAAATTAGAATGTACAAATTAACCAATACACTCCCAAATAACAAATGAGTCAAAGAGGAATTCATAAGAATTTTTTATTGAATTGAGTGAAAATGAAAATATAACTTATTAAAATTTATGGAACACAGCAGAAGCAGTATTTAAAGGGACGTCTATAGCAGTCAATGCATACTAAAAGAAATACATGAAATAAATCATTTAAAATTTCACCTTAGAAAACTAAAAGAGAGAAAATTATATACAAAGTAAATAGAAAAGAAACAACAAAAGCTAGATCAGAAATGAGTGATATAGAAAATAGAAAATCAGCTGTAAGAAATCAATTAGCCTATAGTTGGCTTCTTTGAAAAGCTCAATAAAATTGATAAGCCTTTTGATAAAGCTAGCTTGGAAGAAAAAGAGAGGCTATAAATTAAAAATGTTAGAAACAGAAAAGGGAGACATAATTACAGCTTCAACAGACATTGAAAGGGTAATAAAAGGTTGCCTCACAAACAACTTGGCTCACAAACTTCATGACCTGGATGAAATACAGCAATGCTTAAAAGAAATAATTTTCCACGGCTCCTACAAATAGGTAATCAGAATCGGCCTTTCTTACTGCACTAAAGAGACACTATGAACAAGGCACCTAACAGAAGAAGGAATTGGCGGGGAAGGGGCTCCAGTTTCCCAGGCTTAGGATCCATGACCACCACAGCAGGGAGCATGGCGGCAGGCAGGCAGGCATGATGCTGGAGCTTACACCCTTATCACCCAGTCTGGAGGCAGAGAAAGCTAACTAAGAATGGTGTGAGCTCTGAGAACCCCCAAGGCCACCCCCAGGGACACACCTCCTCCCAGGCCATAACTCCTCATCTTTTCTAAGTGGTTCCATCAACTGGAGACAAAGCATTGAAATATATGAGTCTATGAGGACCGCTGTCATCCAATCTGTCGTCACATTCCACTCCCTGGCCCACATAGGCTTGCAACCATATCAAAGTAAAATGCACCAAGACCAGCTCCAAAAGTCCCCATAGTCTTTCACAGACTCAACTCAGTTTTTAAAAGTCAGAGCCTTTTCTGAGACTCAAGGCAATTTCTCAGTTGTAATTAACCTGTAAAAATCAAAATCAGGTTATGTACTTCCAATAAACCGTGGCATGGGGTCTATACTAACACTACGAAAGGGAGGAAAGGGAGGATGGTGAGGAAATACTGGACCACAGTAAGAGTGAAACTGGGGAAGGCAAACTCCAAATCATGTAGCTTTATATCCAATGTCCAAGGCCTTAGATGACTTTTCCCTATAACAATACATTTCTTCCTTTGGCCAACTCCACTTTCTATGTGCAGATCTACTCAGCAGATATCCCGTGCCTGTGGCTGCTAACTGAAAAAAAAAAAAATAGAAAGATCATCTAAAATACACAAAGAACTCTTCAGCCTTAGAACAAGGGCCCGGGGAGATGGTTTAGTCAGTAATGTGCTTGCCTTAATAGCACAAGGGTAGGAGTTCAATCTCCAGAACCCAGCTGAAGAGGCCTGGTATGTTGTGGGAAATGGTAATCCCAAAACTGGGAAGGCAGAGGCAAAAGGAGCTCAGGGGCTCGCTAGCTGGCCAGCTTAGCATACTATGTGCGCTCCAGACAAAAATACGGTGGAATGTCTCACACTAGGGTGGATGAAGTACGTGAGGAATGGCATCTAAAGATAGAAATACAGGTAGCTAGCATATAAATAGACATTTAATATCATATGCATCAGGCAGACATATGCTAAAATAATTGTATAGATTGAGGTGTGTGTGTGTGTGTGTGTAACAACAATTGACTGAAAAAAGAGTACATAAATCTGAAAGAGAGCATGGGGGTATATGGGTTTGGAGGGAGGGAAGGAAAGGGGGTAATGATGTAATTATATTATAATCTCAAAAATAATGATAGCATAGCATAGATGGAAGAAATGCAAAATGGTATAGCTACTTTGGAAAGTAGGTTGATAGTGACTTGTGAAGCTAAACAAAACTTACTCTGTGGAGGTATGTGGCATATGCCTGTAATTCAAACACTTGGGAGACAGAAAAAGAATCTGAAGTTCAAGGCCAAGCTGGCTACATAGTGAGCTGAAAGTCAGCTTGAGCTGCACAGCAAGACCTTGACTTGACAAAAAAAAAAAAAATCAAATGAATTTGAACATATTCATCACACAATCCAGTAACAAAACCCTAGATAGTTACCTGGATGAATTAAAAACATATTCATTCAAAAACCTACCCATGAATATTTATAGCAGTTTTGTTCATAATTGCTGAAAGTCAGAAGCAACAAAAGTGTCCTTCAATGGATGAACAGATAAATACACTGTGGTACTAGTCTATACAGGATAGAATATTTTTCAGCACTAAAAAGAAATGAGCTGTCAAACCGTGAAAAGACATGGAAGAAACTTAAATGCCTATTATTAGGCAGAAAGCCAATCTGAAAAGATTCCAGCTGTCTGTCATTCTGGGAAAGACAAAATTATGGAGACGGTGCCTTTGTTACTTTTCCTGTTGCTGTGATAAAATACTTTGACAAAAGCAACTTAAGAGAGAATGGGTTTGTTTTGGCTCACTGTTCCAGGGTACACAGTCCGTCATTTGTGCAAGACATGACAGCAAGAGAGGTTAGGCACATCGTGTCCACCGTCGGGAAATGGATTGCAGTACAGACCTCCGCTCAGCTTGCTTTCTTTGCTCGTGCAGTCTGGGGTCCCAGCTAGGGAATAGTGTTGCCTACAGAGCGTGACTCTTCTCACCTTAACTGACAAAGTCACAGTAACACAAGCTGATCCCCTCACGGGCGTTTTCTAGAAGCCCATCTCCCAGGTGAGTCCAGATTTTGTGTAACTGACAAAACAAAAAACAAAAAAACTAATCATCAGAGACACTGAAACGATGCACGGCTAGCCGAGGTTAGAGGGCAGAGGGACAGATAACTCAAAAACAGAGGACTTGAGGACAGTGATGCTACTCTGGCAGTATTATAATGATGACTACCTGGCAGTCCATGTTTTTTTTTCTCAAACCAAGAAAATGTATAACATCAAGACTAAACACTAGTACAAACTATAGACTTCCTCTGATTATGATAAATGTAACAAAGGTTCATCATTTTTCAAAACTGTACCACTCAGGTGTGTGTAGAGAGGTTATAGATGTGGGGACAGGAACGTGCTCAGTTGTACTGCCAAACATACTCTAAGAAGCAAAGTTCATTGAAAGATGTATGTTGTAATAGCTCGCATTAAATGCCTTCTCATGTATACCCTAGAATATGTTTTATTCTAAAGGGGGTCAATTAGTGAACAGTGATTAAATTTATGTAGTTTAAAAGGGCCAATAATTTATACTTTTAAAAAAATCCATGTCTTAACTGGGTTTCTTAATTATCTGACCAAAGTTAATTAGGCAGGAACCTCTTTAAAGTAAGAAATTTGAGGCTGAAGAGATGGCTCGGCCACTCAGAATGCTTACTGCTCTTATAGAGCTCCTGGATTCTGTTGCAAGCATGCGCATCAGGCGGTTGACAGACACCTGTACGTCCAGTTCCAGGGAATCCAATGTCTTCTACTGGCATCATTGGGCACAGTACACAGATGGTACACATAAACTCATGAAAGCACATGAACACACACACACACACACACACACACACACACACACACACATATGTAGAAAGCAAGGCATGTGAGCAAGGGATAGGAAATAAAGTAGCTAACTTGTTGTAGGGAGCTGCTAGAGAGGGAGGGAGAGTAGGAAGAAGAAAATGTGACAATGGAGGTTGTGGCACAAAGGATTGGAGTGACGTTCTGTATAATATGCAGGCAATGGGACTAGGTGAATACAAAATTATTTTCCATAACCGAGACGGCATGAGCCTTGGGTGAAATCACCAACATTCAATAGAATCAAAGTTTTGTGCTGACCCAGGGCGGGTTTCAGTGTGTGGCAAGCGACAGTCTCTTGTTTAGTGAGTTGAGAGTCTGCAGGCCGTGAGCTCACTTCCATGCAGAGATTACACATTAGCCCATTTCCTGCCAGGTCTGGTGGGTGTTCCTGGTGGCATCCCAGGATTCCATTCTGCTTTCTCCTTCCCAGTATCTCTTCGGTGTTGTTCAGGTCTCAGGTCCTTTTACACACCTGACTCAGGAAAGGATGGACTCCTCCTCCACCACTTCCCAAAATGGTGGGTGTGATGGAGAGGGTCACTCTATTCCTGACGCCCAGATCAGTTACATTTTTCTTAGGGCAGCAGACTGCACGTATTTTAGGCTGTGTGATTATAGAGTCTCCCTCCCACCTCCTACCATTGTGGTGTAAAAGCAGCCATGACCACAACACACAAACATTTTGTTTCTAGGAACAAAAGTTTGAATTTCATGTAACCCTCATGTCATGAAGTACTCTTTTTTTTTTTCCTCAATCATTTAAAACATGAACATAAAATCACTTTCCCTTAGCATATGTGTGTGGGGGCGTGGGTGGGATTCGGTCTGTGGGCTCAGGTTTGCTGACCCTGCTCCAGATCAGCACGGTCTAGTAGCAGTCTCTGGGATGGTAGAAATGCTGTATATACCTGCCAAGTACAACTTGAAATATGACCAGTGTACCTGAAGAATAAGTGGAATTTTAAAATGGCACTTAATCTTTGTTGGTTAATATAAGCAGCCACCTTTGGCAAGCACAGCAAGTAGTATCACCCTCTCTTTTAATGTTTTTATTAAAGATTTATTTTTAGTTTATGTGGAAGGGTGTTTTGCCTGCAAGGATGTCTGTGCATCATGTGCATGCAGTGTCCCCAGAGGCCAGAAGAGGGCATTAGGTCCTCTGAAACTGAAGTCACAGTGGTTGTGAGACACCAAGTGTGGCCTGGCAACTGAGCCCTGGTTTTACACAAGAGCAGTCAATGCACCCACTGAGCCATCTCTCCAACTCCCTAGTTTTCAATTTCTAATTACATTTATTTAGCTGAGTATGCATGTGTGTATGTGTGGGGGCATGTATTTCATCAGAGTTCATTTTTGTCCTTTCAGCATGTGGGGCTCAGGGATGAAGCTCAGATAATGAGTCATGAAAGCTAGTACCTTTACCTCACTCTTTTGTTTGTTTTGTTTTGTTTTTGTTTAATTATTTGAGCATATACACAAGGCTATTTCTAGGTTTTAATTTTTCTTTCATGTTTTAGTTATTATAATTCATTATATTACAGCCCAATTATTAAACCCCTCCCTTGTATCCTGCCGTTTCCACTCTCACTCCCTCTTCTGCCCTGTTCCCCTACCCTAGACCTCTGACAGGGGATGCCTCCCCACCCACAGCCTATCTGGTCTCACTGGGATAGCCTGCATCCCCCTTCCTGTGTGCCCACATGGTCTCCCTGCCAAGGGGAAATGATCAAATTGCAGGCACCAGAGTTCATGTCAGAGGCAGTCCTCACTTACCCCACAAGCTTGGAGAATGAGCTGTCCATTGGTTATATTTGAACCGGGGGGGGGGGTGGTCCTGGGTTCTCTGCTTGCATTGTCCTTGGTTGGTGATCCAACATTCAGTGCTCCAACCAGAATCCTGTCCTGGTTCCTTGCTAGGTGGAGTCTCTCAGAGGACATCTGTGTTGGGTTAATATCCACGCACAAGTGAGTATTTACCATGGGTGTTTTCTGGATCTGGGTTACCTCACTCAGGTTGATCTTTTCTAGTTCCATCCATTTGTCTGCAAATTTCAAGATTTCCTTGTTTTTAATAGCTGAGTCGTATTCCATTGTGTAAATGTACCAGTTTTTTTTTTTAAATCCATTCTTCAGCTGATGGGGCATCTAGGTTGTTTCCAGCTTCTGACTATTATGAATAAAGCTGCTATGAACATAGTTGAGCAAATGCCCTTGTTGTATGGTGGAGCATCTTTCAGGTATATATCCAGGAGTGGTATAGCTGGGTCGATTTTCTGAGAAAGGGCCAGATTGATTCTTTTTCCACATCCTCATCAGCATGTGCTGTCGTTTGAGCTTTTGATTTTAGCCATTCTGATAGGTGTAAGATGGAATCTCAGAGTCGTTTTGATTTGCATTTCCCCAAAAACTAGGGACCTTGCACATTTCTTTAATGGTTTCTCGACCATTCCATATTCCTCTTTTGAGAATTCTCTGTTTAGTTCTGAGCCCCATTTTTTAAAATTGGGTTATTTGGTTCGGTGCTGTTTAATTTCTTGAGTTCTTTATATATTTTGGATATTAGACCTTTGTCAGATGTAGGGTTGGTGAAGATCTTTTCCAGGTCTGTAGATTGTCACTTAGTTCTGTTGACAGTGTCTTCTGCCTTACAGAAGCTTCTCAGCCACATGAGGTCCCATTAATTAATTGTTGACTTTAGAGCCTGGGCTGTTGGTGTTCTGTTCAGGAAGTTGTCTCCTGTGTCGATGAGTTCAAGGCTCTTCCCCACTTCTTCAACCCTCACTCCTTTTAAAGATATTTGACTGCTGAAGGCTTTAACATACAACCCTCTCTTTTTGCCTCTTTCCTCTTTGCAATCCAGTAAAGTAGCCTGGGTGCTCTCTCCATGGTACTGAAGGGAGATTTACATCATGTAAGCCCTGGCCTACACTGAGGACTTTTGCTCTGTCCCTCACTAATGACAAAGAAAACAAGGTAGTTCCTTTCTCTTGCTCTTTAAAGCATTGTAGACACCCTGACAGGCCTGGTATGTTTCTCCAGGGACCTTTTGGAAGTTATAAAGCTTTTTAGAATCTCTCGGTGTGTGTGTGTGTGTGTGTGTGTGTGTGTGTGTGTGTGTGTGTGTGTGTGTGTGTGTGCGTCACACAATGGTATTAGTACCTGAGTCAAGTCTGGGCAGGAGGCGTAACTACCTCTTCAGGGGACTAGAGGAGAGAGCCGCCACTGCATCAAGCAACACAGACCTCAAAAGCAATCTGTCTAAGGAAGGGATCCAATTTGGAGATGGATGAACTGTTGAGAATACAATTGGAAGTCTTCCAGGAAGATCTAGATAATTTTATTGTGATTAAAAAATATATATATATATAACTATATTTGATGTATGTGAACACAGGACTCTCTGGCATATTTCTTGTTAGATTATGCACTGTATCTACTAAGAAAACTAAGCTTGGGATGAAATTGATCTTATAATAGAAGAGTGGTCCTTAGGGACAATACTGAACTATAAGATAAACCTCTTCCTGAAGCCAAACCTTCTTTTTAGCTACCAAGTTTGTAAGACGTAAGGCAACATTTAGTTATCTCCCCCAACTTCTTTCTTGCTGCACTGTCTCTTCCTACCCTCCCCCTGCCATTTTTTTTAAGCCAAGTTCTCAGTACAAGCTAGCCTGGAAATCACCATGTATGTAATCCAATATGGCCTCAAAGTTTTATTGGTCCTCTTGCATAACCCTCCTAAGTGATAAGATTAAAACACCACATCCACCTAAGCCAAACATAGTTCGGAATCAAGTTTCTATTAATTACAATCCACAGCATTCTAATATATGGTCCTAGTGTGGTTTCTGGTGCTTTGATAAAGCACTGACCAAAAACAACTTGGGGAGGGGAGGGGTTTACTTGGCTTACATGTCCTGATCCCAGTCCATCACTGAGGAACACAAAGCAGGAACTCAAACAAGGCAAGAACACGGGTGAAGGAACTGAGCCATTTAAACCATGGAGGAAACTTGCTCACTGATGCACTCTCTCTGCCTAGATCACTTTTCTTTCTTATGCAACCAAGAATCCGGAACCTCCACCGGAACCCGGAGCCCAGAAGCCTTCCCTCAAATGGTTCTCTCTAGAAGCGTCCCGAAGTGGAGTGATGAACAGCCAAAACTATCCCAAGTCTCCTAAGGCCCCGCCTCCAGTTTAGGGCTCATTTATATATCTCCTCCCAGAGTCTGTTCATGGATCTTTTCAGCTGGCAACAATCAAGCTCCCGCATGAGGTGGTTTGTCTTCTAGTGGATTAACCTCACTTGTTCTCTCACAAGACCGTTCCCCATCCCACACTTGGGATCATAACAGAACCAGGTTTATCTCTCCTTCTCATAGTTCCTATATATTCATGCACAGAGCCACCAAACAAACCGCGATTCCTCACCCATCGATCACTAATTAAGAAAATGCCCTGCAGGCTTATCTACGGCCCAATCTCATGGAAGCATTTTTCTCAACTGAAGCTCCCTCCTCCTTGATAACTCTAGCTTGTGTCAAGTTGACATAAAACCAGCCAGTACAAGAGTATATGGCCTCTCACTGCATTCCAGAAAAGCTAGAACCAGGTATAAGAGTCCTTGACTAAATTGATGTAATATTTTTGCTTTTGAAACCGCTGACAGATTTATGAGATCTTCATTTAAAAACCCAAGGTAGATGAAGGAAGAGACGGGAGCGTGACAAAGGGATTTTTAAAGAGACAGGGGAAAATAATCAAGAACATATCGAAAGCAAAGAATAATGAAAGGGAACTTACTCTCCTGGTTAATGTAATTCGGTAAGTAAGGCAGCGCGCAATGCCAGGGGAAGCAGCAGGCTCGAGTCAATGGATTTGGTATCATAGACATCGACCCCAAACTGAGTATATGTTAATTAAAGGTGGCATTGAAAATCAGTGAGAACAGCACGATTATTGAATAAATGATATGGAACAAATGGATACTATTGGGAAAAACAAAGTTAAACTACCACTCTCTAGAATAAATTGCAGTGGGTGACCTTTAACATTTTAAATACTAGAGGCAAATGTTGGTTGGGGGAAGTTGTTTTTAAGCAGAAATGGCAAAGGAAGACTTTTAGTTCAGTGTAAGATGGGCTATCTGTTTTTCCCCTTCCTCTTGTGATAAGAGAGAACGGTTTGAAAAGAATTAAATCTGTGAGAAAACAAAGTAAGTACCATCGCCGTCAATGCACCTAAGTTGTTGAAGTCCAGGGATATGGAATTGTGGAGTGGAGGCAGGGCTGAGGGAGATGAAAGCTAAAGAAAAAAAAAAGCAATGAGGTAGTCAATGGGTGAGATTTGATCTTTTCAGTAAGGCTCTGCAGCCAGTTTCTGGGCCACTAGCACCTGGCAGTTTGTCCAAAGTACAGAGCGATGGGCTCCGCTCCAGATCTATTGGACCTAAGATCCTGAGACCCAGTGCTTTAGACTGCAGCACTCCTTCTTCAAGTGTCTAGCACACATCAGGCCTGCCTTCCTTGTTTAGAGTCAAATATGTATGCTGAATGGGCCCTAGTGCGGTCAGCTGGGTGTGTTTCCATCCCAAGCAGCTGGGAGAAGGAAGTGGCCTCCACTCCACTGTCCTAAACATGGGCCGGGGATAAGTGAGGGCATTCACTTTCAAGGTAAAGTGTGCAAATGGCTTTCAAAACACAAGCTCTTTCTCTATAGAAGACGTTCCACCTTATTGATTGCTAAGGCTGAAGTGATGGGGAGAAAAGCCAGAGAAACCCCTTGTCTCTTGATACTAGCAAAAGAAAGGAAAGGAGACTCTTGTTTGCCCCAGCCCCCCAGAATGATTTGTAAACACACGGCTCTCTAAAGAAATAGATTTAACCAATGGATCACCAGTGTCTTCTTGGGGCTGAGGAGTTAAAGCCAGGCCTGAGTTTTGTTTCTGGTGAATTCTAGCGGGTGGAAACTACGTCTCCTCACTCGGAAGTTGAAATATTAACCTTGCCATCTGTACTAGCAACTCACACACCATGGTGGCCGTAATTACTGACAGAACTAACTGAAGGGAGAAGAGATTTCTTTGGACCCATGGTTTCAATGAGTTTCAGTCTGTTGGTCTGTCATGGTGGGAAAGAAATAGTGGAACAGCTCAATGTGCGGTCCATAGTGTGTGGTCCATAGTGTGTGGTCCATAGTGTGTGGTCCATAGTGTGTGGTCCATAGTGTGTGGCAGAAACAGTTCATATCATAGTGGGCCAGGAAGCAGAGAGCAATGCAGGAAGCCAGCAAGGATCATTTACCCCCTATGAACTCTCCCAGTGGTTCACTTCCTCTAGGAAGTCCTGGCTCCAAGGAGTTTCACACTCACCCACCCACAGTAGCTCTATGGATGAGGAACAAGCATTCAAACGTGAAACTGTGGGAGATATTTCAGATTCTGTCTATAACAGTATCTGCCCCATATTGCCCACTATGCTAGCTGTGTTCAGAGCTTCTTCTTCACCAGCATGTAAAGAAGCAATCTATAAAGCGAGGTATCCATGGAAACTTTCTCTGTTGGACCATGAAAAGAAATGTGCTCCGTTTAGAGCTTCTATAGTTTTCTGTGGAGAGTCAGAGAGTAAATATGTTTGGCTTTGTGTAGTTCTTTGTTGGACTATTCGGTTCTATCATGGCAGACACAAAAGCGGCTGTAGATAAGGCTCTAGGGACAATGCGTAATGGAAGGGGGGGGGGCATGTGGTGTGCTCTGAGAAAACTATCTCCAAGGGAAATGGTGGTGTGCTGAATTTGACCGGTGGACCATAGCCTGCCAGTCTTGGTTGAGAGTAGAATCGCAAACTCAAAAGTGAGCAGATGGTCCACGGAGGTGGCTAAGTGGGTAAAGACGCCTGCTGCCAAGCCTCACGGGGACCCACATGGTGAAAGGACAGAACTGGCTCTCCCATGTTGTCCCCTGGCTTCTTCTTATGCACCATCGCATGTGTGCATGTGCATGCACAAACAAACACACACATACTAAATAAATAGGTAGATAGATAGATATAATTTTAAAAGTGAGCAGACAGCTAAGAGACAGACATTTGAGAAAGCCTCTAACCTGACTCATCTGTGAGGAAATAGTCACTAGAGAAAAAAGGGAAATGGAAAAAAATGCTAAAGAGGTTCAGATCCCCAGGAACTAGTTACAAGAGCATTATTCTCACAAAATAGCAACTTAGAGTAAGATGAACAGGAGTCTTGAAAATTATATGGAAGAGTGACACACAATATCAGTGTCTGAGCTGAATCACTGAATGAGGTGAGTTGGAAGATGCAAGTTATCTTCTCCACACAACTGAAAAATGAAGAGAGGAATGCTAAGACAAAAATGCTGCTAATGGGGCAACACCCAAAGCCCAACAGCCCTCGGGAGGAAAGGTCTAGGGAACAGAAAATACATACTCATATAAGTCATAACTACTAACATCCTGATTGGCAGCACTACACGAAACTGTAAATCACACACACGTATACACACACACACACACACACACACACACACACACACACACATACACACACACTCACGTATACATCTAGATTACTGAAGATGTTGGCCAGCTGTGATCTAAGGTACAATGTGGATTGTGATGGACGTGAATTTGATTATAAGAATCATCATTGAAATGTATGTGCATGTCAAATGATTATACTGTATGCCTTGAATCTTTAAAATTAGAGTTTTGTCCTTAGGCTATAAGATGAACAAAAGAGCAAAAGATAGCAAAAGAGAAAATGAATATTAATCATCCTGATGACAGAAACATATATATAACATATATACATATACAACATATATACATACATCATATAATCATAATATATTAATGTATATGTGATATTTATTTGTTAGTTAAATATTTTAAAATAAGAAGCATTTAAATGCTCAGAGTACTGCATTCTGCCCTCTATGTTTCTGAGCCCCTAGGCCTGGTGTGTGGCCTGGGAATGTCAAATCCTAGCAGGTTCCCAGGTGATACTTATGATGCTTTTGCAGGAAGCCATAGTTTGAAAATACGAAGGTCAGGAGTTAGGAAGCTGCTTCCCTAAGAAAAGTTAAGCCTTTCAGGCCTTGCAAGCCACGGAATCTCTGTTATGACTGTCCTGCTGCTGTAATTGACTGCGGCCACATCACAGACAGCATGCGACACTGTGGGTTTATATGACAATAAAGCTCTCTTGATGTACCCCCGGGAAATAGTTTGCCAACTCTCCATGTAGGTAAAGAGGCAGAAGAGCACATATCATAGACAGATGACGTTTAAACCGTCTATTCTAAAACTGAGAAGAAATGCACTTACTAATAATCATCTATCTGATTGTCTTGTCCAAAATGGGCCCGTGGGGACAGTACGTATAGAGTGGCTCTCGTTGGAAAGTCAGCCTGGATGATAAAATGCAGAAAGTCTAGATGGCAGGAGGGAGCCAAGGAACCTCATTCATAGTATACTATCGAGAGCCTATCAAAACCACAGAAGACAGCTCAGTGTTGGCTGAGGAGGCATCTAGCTAAACGGTTCTCATGGAAACCAAGTGTACCAGTTGCATGAAAAACAGCTGACGGGACTGGGCAGGGGGCTGCTTGATCCTGACAGGTAGCTGCTAATTAGCAATCAAAATCTAATCAAGATTAACAGCTGCTTTTCTAATACAGTTACTAACAGGGAGGGAGAAATGGCACGAAGACCATCCAAGCTCTAAAAGCTGCATTTTAACATCAGAAAACTGGAGGAACAGAGCGGCACACCGAGCAACAGGAAGATGAAAGTGGGCTGTATACACAGAGTGGAGCTGACAGGCCAAAGAGGGCTGGATCCAGAGGACCAATTAGGACATACACACCAGGGCTGGAGGCAGATAAAGGAGCAGAATGCAAACAATTCGAGACCATCTATTCACTGGCTGCTGGGGCTGAGCCAGAGCCTGGCTGCTGTGGAGAGAAGGGCACACTGGTGCAGCTCTCTTAGCTGTCAACAGAGCCCTTGGGTTAGACTGGAAATCCTTTCAAATGATCTGTCTGAGTATCTTCCGAGCATCACCTCTGCATGTAGAAATATCTATGTCGCCCCATGCGACTGAACCTGTGACATTTGCACCAGGTGGGGCTTATCAAACAGTTAGTCTCTCTTTGACACGCTTTCAGTGGGTTTCTTTTGCCAAGGCAGTCTCAGTGTAGTAGCTCTAAATGAGCTCCCTTAATTAGCACCACTAGCTGAACCAGTGGCTGCTACCAGAAGTACAGGACGGGACTAGGGGGAGCTTAAACACAGAGCAAAATTCAATCAGCATGGTTTCAAGGCTGGTAGACCAGCTGTCCCAGACAATGGAACCTACAGACAGCTCAAGAAATATGTAACACCTCCTATGTGCCGGGTGCTAGACTAAGTACGTGGCTTACATAATCATTAGAACACTGCTGGGGAGCGCCTCACTATCCATATATAATCAATATTAAGGGCAGAGGCCATCTCACTATAACAAGGACACACTAAGGGGAAGCACAAAGTGGGGAGATGGCCTCTGCTCAACACTCTTCCCTCTTTAGTCGTCATCAGTTCTGTTTTTCTAACTGTTGGCTTATTTACAGAAGTGCTTTGCTTACTTCTCGTCCAAATCCGTCTGCCACAGGCCATTTTCACAGCCTTAATTCTTTTTATTTCTTCACGTAGTCACTGCTGTTTCTAGGTGCTAATTGCTTCTTTTACACCATTTTTCCTTCTCCCTATCACATTCCTACTTCAAGGACCTAACTTCTGAATTTGTCTCAGTTGTAGAATCCTGGCTGTTTCCAGACCTGCGGGCTCTGCTGTTTCCTCTCCGCTGCCTCCTTTTGTGGTTGTTCTTGAAGGCTATTTATTGTACATAGCAACTAGAAACTCAACTCTCACACGCTGCAGGTGGAAATTCAGGTTGTAAACTTGAGCATGTAATTTCTTTGTGACTAACTATCCTACCCCATAAAGAAATGAAAGCATACATTGACATGAAAACATGTCTGCAAAATATTTAGAGCAGTTCTATTAATATTGCAAAAAACTAAGAAGAGCTGAAATGTCCTTTGAATAAATGGTACTATGCCAGCCAATATAACTCAGCAGCAAAAAGGGAGAGAGAAGACATAAGGCTAAACTCAACACGATTGAGTTATTTTTTTTCTAGTTTCAACTTCATTGTAGTTGTTTTGTTTTGGGTGGTAGATAAGTGAGTAAAATAATTGTGCACGTGTAAAACCCTAAGCAAAGCTTCATTATTTCATAACCTTCATTCTAACCATGGAGAAGTTGACTGCAATGTACTGAGTTTGGGGCTGGGCTTTGAATGGCTTCTTAAACTAGCTGTGTGATGATTTTTATTTGTGAGCTAATTATTTTGTTAAAGAAAAGCAAGCAAACAAAAACAAAACAGTATTAAGCTCCTAAGACACTCAACAAACAGCATTTATCTCAAAAGCATTGCACTAAGTGAAAAAAGGCAGACACAAAAGACGACGTCTTGTATGGTTCCATTTATATGATACTCTAGAAAAGAAAAACCTGTAGTGATAAAAAGCTAATCAGTGCTTGGCAGGATGCTGGAAATAACGGCAGGTGGATGATTGCTAAGAGCACAAAAAACACTTTGATGAAGATGTTATATCATGATTGTGATAGTGGCCACACTATTTTATGTACTTGTTAAATTACATCAAATAGCACATTTAAATTTAGTGGATTTGATTGCATGTAAATAGCATTTTAATAATATTAATAAAAATACAAGTATTTGGGATTCATTGTGTGCGGATATAAGGAAGAAGAGAAAGTGCGTCAGATCCACTGTAGCAGCCAGTTGGTCACCACCACCATTGTCAAATAATAAGAAAGAAGGCAGACACATAAACACCTCCCACTGTGGAAGGCTAGGCTGTACTCTGAATAGTCTTACAATTCAGTACTTAAATAAAACACATTCTAAACATGTCTTCAGTGTCCTGAGGCTCTGGAATCCGAAATGAGCTCTATATAGATGCCATAAACACATTGTAATTAAAGAGCTGCTAAATGTCACTTGTATCAAAGCTGAGAAAAGAGAAATTCAATATCGGCATCTAAAGCCATCAAGAGCTGGTGTCTCTTGATTAAAACTCCAGTCTTGATGGAATCAGGCCTGCATTTCCTTCCTAGAGGAAGGCCTTTTTCTGTAGTGTTCTCTTCCAAGGAGCATTTATAAGGAGGTTTGTCACCTTATCTTGATATATCTTGGCAAGCATTAGTATGCTTTGAAGCCAAAGTTTCTTTTCTATCACTTAGGCACTCCTTCACACAACTGCTTGAGCATCCTTAGAAAATAGCCCTGCGAGGTCTCTTCTCTTTTGGCATTGGTACAGGATCACTTTCATAGAGAACCAGGCCTAGCTCTGGTTTGGGTCCTGCTGTCAAGCTGATGTGCTATGTTACACCTTCAGTCCTGTTCATCTGGGGAGTCCATCACCTCCACTCTGAAATCTGGCTCTCACTGGGACTATTTCTACAGATCCCTCAACCATAATTACGAGTAGAGTTTGGTCAAAGACTCACTTTGTTCTTTGTGAAAATTAGTGGCCATAAGTAGATATCTAACACATATGTGCCGAAAGCATTGGGTTTGAATTCCTCTGCAACCATGAGTATATTATACAGTAAAACAAAAACTCAAATACAGTTTGTGTTTTCATCAGGAAAGTTGTTTTTTTTTTTAAGTCTGTGGACTAGATTCTAGAACTGAGAAGACAGATAAATAACTTAAATGTTATTTTTATCTCCCCAAATAAGGAGATGAGATGAGAGCCCTCCCCAAGCCTTCTAGGCTGAACTCTTGCTGGCTGGTTCAACTCAGCTGTTCTGGCACAAACGCCTCTTCAAGCTGACTGGCTCTAGCTGGCTTATTTTGCTTCTGACTGAATTGCTCTGCCTGGCCTCGAACTAAATCTGGAGATATGTTTCAATCTTCTCGCTCTGTCTCATTCTGTCTTCACCTGAGTCTAGGTTGTTCTCTCTGTAACCTGTCTCTAAAACAGCCCCAGTAATCAACTCTTGGTAAAACAAACAAACAAACAAACAAACAAACCAAAATAAAAAAGTTCTCTCTCTCTCTCTCTCTCTCTCTCTCTATATATATATATATATATATATATATATATATATATTAGACCTCACTTTCAAACATGGCTGCTTTCTTCTGAAACTTAACCTTACCTTCATTGTTTGGGATGAAAGGCATGAACTAACGGTGTGTCCCTATTCCAGCCAGATCACACTGTAACCCAGGATGCGTCTGCATTCCAGGCAGATCACACAGACCTAGAAAAGCCTTTCAATGTGGTCGATTGCAAGAGCAGCCATGTTGCTAGGTTAAAATGTCTCTACAAAGCCCAGTGGTGGTGGTGCACACCTTTAATCCCAGCACTCAGGAGGCAGAGGCAGGTAGATCTCTGTGAGTCTGAGGCCAGTCAGGTGTATAGAGTGAGTTCCAGAACAACCAGAGCTAAAACGGAGAAACCCTATTTCCAAAAAAAAAAAAAAAAAAAAACAATTTAAAAAATTTCTTTACAGAATCATTGTCTGACAAATGCAAGGACCTGAACATCTCTGGGGTTCTGAGTAGGATAAACAAGAAATAATCACATTTAAAACACAGTGGCCAAGGACAAGAAATACTGTAAGGAGCAACTATAACCATTACCTAGAATCCTGAAACCATGGAAAGGATGCTAAACTTGCTGAAGTATTATTATATACCTGCTAGAGTTCAGACCTTGAACACCCACTGAATGCCTGTGTTTAAGTCTTGGTCCCCAGTGAGGTACCATTGGAAGGTTGTGGACCCATTAAGAAGGGAGTCCTAGTTGGAAGTCTTGGGTCACTGGAGACCAGACCCTTGAGAGGAATAGGAATACAGAGCAGTCAGCCCCTTCCTTATTCTCCTTTTGCTTCCTGGTCACAAGGGCAAACACGTTTGTTCTACCGTATTCTCTGATGATGAGCTGCCTCAACAGAAACAGTAGGGACTGCTGGACTGAGGCCTTTGAAACTGAGACCCAGAATAGCCCTTTTCTTTTCATAAGACAATTTGGGGGGGGGGGTTATTTTGTCATGGTGGTGGAATACTGACTGATGCAATGGAGCTCCTGTGGATGCATCAAGTGTGAACGCAAATTCTGTGTGGCTTTTCACATCAAGGGGTTTTGGCATACCTTCCCCCCAGGCTGATCTATAACTTACCCATACAACAAGATGTGAATGAAATTATATGACTCCTACCTAATCTTTAGTTTTCTGAGAAGGGCTTCCCAGGGTCCTCTCTCAACCTCCTGAAATGATGCCACTTTGTGAACAAGGCAGTTCTGTCTTCCTTGTGGGTGGGAGAGTTCATGAGAAAGACCCTTAGAGAAGGGAAGAGGTCTAGGCATCGAAGCTGAGGCCCTGGACCCACAAATGAGGACGGCTGGCATCAGGAATCCCAGCTGAAAGTCAACTGGCCCAAAAGATGCGTGAGTACAGCCCACATCTGGATCAGAAATGAGTTAACCAACTCTGCCCAACTGCCAGTCTCAGGAGCGTAAGTAAACGAATGGCTGTGGCAGTAAAGCCACTAGGTTAGTTGGGGCATGCTGCACAGTGACTGAAAACCAACACAGCCCAATGTAATCAACTCTTCTGCTACACGCTTTTAGACTTTTCCTTTTTAATAATATGTAGTATTATTCTGTAACATTTTAATTTTATATAAATGGTGAATTATTAAGAATTCCCTTTTACCTGTTATTCTGTTGAAACATATCCAGATTTCCTTAGCCATGTTGAATTTTATTATGGTGTTGGCTACTGTCTAAACAAAATATAATTCTTTACTTCCTCCCTCCCACTCTCTCTTCTTTCCTTGATGAACTTGATGGTTTGTTGATTCACACCTATTTCACCCTTACTCTATCCTCTTTCCTATAATAGTAAGTTTGCAGACTTAAAAACTGCGCTTAAAGGCTGCTTGGAGGTGGTGGTGAGGGTTCAGTGTAGACCTGGCTGCATGACTCATATGAGGCTTGGAAAGCAAAACTTGAGTGGTTGATTTGTCACTGTGTTTATGGTCAGATAGCATGGAAGATTCTAGCTTACTCTGTGGCAGCGATGGAGAGATCAGTGTCTACAATTGTCTGGAGGTTATGATGAAAAAGAGCATGGGGCCTCCATTTAGTCATGGCAGAAGGATCATTGCTCCAGAAGTGGTACTGCTGGTGGCAGTGGCAGCTATAGCCACAGCACCAACAACCTGGCACACACACACACACACACACACACACACACACACACACACACACACACACACACAGCTGATTCCCTCTTCTAAAGAAACTGAAGAGAATGAAGTTCTCTTGGTGACCTACTTCTGCCAACCAGTGAGCACAGCTCCACAGAAAGTTGCTGCAGGCATTTTCAGCAAGGCTACTCTGCCACTCAACATTTGAGTTCATTGGGGGATGACTTGAGCTCTGCTGCTTTAGATTGGGCTTTCTAGCTGCACAAACGAGCAGGTTTCACTCCTTGGGGCTGGCCTGTGCCATGTCAACCCCATGCACGTTCCTTCAGGGACCCTAGCGGAGAGGAAAGCAGCTGTATAGGAACAAGCCCCCTATGGCTAAGGGAGAATGGCTAAAGCAGTGGATACTTTTAAATAAGTTACTCTTTGGTAATTTCTTACATAAATAGAATGTATTTAGATCATATCCACTCATCACTCCTCCTCCAGTTCCTCTGTGTGCTGTGGTCATTACAAGCAACAACAGTGACCGGCCCCATGGCATATGTATGTCAGCAAGACATATCCTGGCTCCTCCCTGACCCCAAACAGCCTGCAAAGCACATGGCTGCACTAGGCAAGCTAGGCAGCAAGTAGCTTCCAGGTCAGTGTGAGCTTGATTTCTCCACCTTCTGTAATCAAAGTGTGTGGTATCTTGAGCCATGGGGGTTTGTGTCAAATATAAACTATATTTTATAGAGTCGTTGAGCAGAGAGGACCCAGAGACCCCATCACCTCTGCAAAGCAATATAGCCTATCCCCGTTGCTCCCCGTTACTCGCTAAAGTACTAAACACATTGTCTAAATTATACTTTCAATTTTTTTTTTTGAGCCAGGCATGGAGGCACATGCCTATAATCCCAGCCCTCGGGGAAGCAGAGTGAGTTCTCTGTGAGTTCAAGACCTGCCTGGTCTATAAAGCAAGTCCAGGACAGCCAAGGCTACACAGAGAAACCCTGTTTCAAAAAACAAAAAAAAAAAAAATTCTTTTTGACCCAATCTCACACATACAAAAATCTTGCAATACAACTCAGAACTTGTTTTTCCCCTGAACTGTATGACATTGCTGCCACACATACTTTTATTATTTCACCTCCCCTGATTTAATGTATATTTCTTCAAATAGGGGCATGGCAACGTTGCAGTGAGTTGTCTGTTTAATCCCCTGGCCTGAGCTGCTTTCTTCACCTTTCTCAGACTTTGTGACTTGTCTGAAGGCTTAGGGATGTGTACAATTTCAGGCAGAGTATTTGGTAAAGTCCTTGTCCCTCATGGTGTTTTTGAATGGTTACACATCAGCCCAGCATCTTCAGGACTTACACTGAGCGAGGCTTCGTTATTAAGATGTGTGAGGTAGCCCATGGTCCCCATGTGACCTGCCCCTGATGACATCTTCTTAGATCACTGGACTAAAGTCGTCAGCCAGGCTTCTTTTCAGAAAGTTTCTCTTGATTCCTTCAAAGTTAATAAACATTCTGTAGGAGCAGCTATAGAATAACACTTCATTTTTCACAAATATCTATCTATTTGTATGGTTGCATGAGCTCTTATTTTATTCAATGGCTATAATCTTGCATTAGCATTGTATTGATCCAGACTTGTCACCGTTTTCTTTTCCAGTAGACGGTGCTTTAGGCTGGCCTCCAGTCCTTTTGACATGGACCCTCTGAGCATTTCTTCCATCTCTGGCACACAATGACAGATGCCCGTTTGCTACTTCCCTGTCTGTAGTCCTGCGTTTCCTTTCACAAAGTATGTAGTTCTAAAGTCAGCTTTGTTTTAGGGGTGTACAATGCAGTGAGGAATTTCCGTGACCCTTCTCCTTTCAGGAGACAGAGTCAGATAATGCATGTGTGGAATTAGAGTACTCCTCAGCCCTGTTCCTCCCTCCCTCCCTTCCTCCATCTAATTCAATCTAAACCGTCTATCTAATCTATCATCTATCTATCTATCTATCTATCTATCTATCTATCATCTATCTATCATCTATCTATCTATCTATCTATCTATCTATCTATCTCTATCTACCTATCATCTATCTATGTATCTATGTATCTATCTATCTATCTATTTATTTATCTATCTATCTATTTATTTATCTATCTATTTATCTATCTATCTATCTCTATCTACCTATCATCTATCTATCTATGTATCTATCTATCTCTCTAGTTGTTTGTATATCTTCTCATCAATATTGAAATCCATACCATCACACTCACATCTTTAATTTTATCCCCAGATCAGAAATTTTATTCTAATATTCCTTTACTTATGAAAGCCTATGCCAGCAGTGAGCAAGGCAACTCCCTTAATCTTAGTGCGTTTACTTTCTTGAGCCACCTCCCCAACTTGAAAAAGAAAAAAAAAATCTCCCCATTGCTATGACAATCTCGCCTAGTTGCATGTGCCCTCCTTACCCCTCATGGATAGACACCCCTGCCTGACACAGTGTGTGAAATGGGGAGAGGAGAAGGGGGGGGGGTAAATAAACAATCGTCTTAGTTGCAATACTTCTGTGAAAGATGAAGCATCACACACACACATACACACAGGCTTTTTTTTTTTTTGAGACAGGGTTTCTCCGTGTAGCCTTGCCTGTCCTGGACTTACTATGTAGACCAGGCTGGCCTCGAACCCACAGCGATCCGCCTGCCTCTGCCTCCCGAGTGCTGAGATTAAAGGCGTGTGCCACGATGGCAGGCTGCTCATCACTCTCCTTTTCAGTGCAGACGGTTCTCAGATCTATTCTTCTGTGTGCCGTATCGTTTCCTCAGCTTTCTCCTGTCTTAGAATCACTTTTCCTCAAAACGCTTTACCTAACACACTACTCCAGACCACTTTATCACTGAAGTTCTCCAGAAGAGCCTCTATGGTCCTTTCCACGGCCATCTGGCATCTGCCTTTAACAGCTGCTCACAGTGTCCCTCCAAAGAGGACCCGTGAAAGCTACAGCCCAGAGCTGCTGTGCAGAACTCGCCTCCTCTATTAGGCACTGTAGATAACGTCTCCATCCAGGAAGCTTTTAGCTGCTTCCCTGGGCGGAGGCTCCCTCTGGCTGCCACCCCCTCTGTTACTCCATCTTTCCCTGTCACTTCTACCAGGGATGGGTATCCCCAGGGGCCTGTCACTGGGGTTCTGCTCTTTTCAGTCCATATCTGCTCCCTGGGAAGTTGCATTTTGTCAAGTACTTTCATTTCTAGGTGGACGACTTCCAAACTGACAGCACAAGTTTGCCCTCTCTTCTGGAGAGAGTTCTCCATGACTACCACAATCTAGTTCCCTGCCCTCCAGGTACCACAAGTTAAATTTTATCCAGTGCCTCGAATTACAGCTTCTGGTAGATGCTGTCAATACATAGGTTAATAAAGCACACTTTGTACAAAAAAACAAAGGGGGGGGGGAGGGTGTTTAAGCTGGAAGCCACAAAGCCACAGAGACAGTCTCTCTCTCCCTCCCTCCAGTCACCTACCCAAACTGCATGTCTCTGTAACACGAAGCTTCCTGAAGCATGTTTTTATTTTGTTGTTGTTTTTTTTTTTATCATATTACTTCCTCCCCAGCAGATTCTGGGCTTCTCATTGTGTCTGATAAAAAGCTGAGGCAGTGGCATAATAGCCAACTCTTGCCACAACTTGCCCTTCCTGTTTTCCAGACAATGGGACTTCTTCCCAGAACACAAACAAAGGTGTGCTTGCTTGCTTGCCTCTGAGCCATTGTCCATGCTGTCTCTCCCAACAGAAAATGTTCTTCCGTTTCCATTTATTGAATTCTTACTTCTTCTCGCTGAATAACCCTGGCTGGCATAGAATTCACTGTGTAGACCAGGCAGGCCTTAAGCCTGCAGAGATCTGCCTGGTTCCCAGGGCTGCCATTAACAGTGTGTACCACCATGCTTGGCTTAAATCTTACTGTCTTTTTTTTTTTTCTCCCCTTGGTGTTTTGAGACAGGGTTTCTCTGTGTAGCCTTGGATGTCCTGGACTTGCTTGGCTGAATTCAATAGCACCTTACCTCTCTCTTTTCTCAAAATGCTCTAGATGTTTTACTTTATTTCATTCATGTCATAACCAAATTTCTCAGCTGGGTGTGGTGGCACGTGCCTTTCATCTCAGCACTTGGGAGGTAGAGGCAGGCAGATTGCTGTGAGTTCGAGGCCAGCCTGGTCTACAAAGCGAGTCCAGGACAGCCAAGGCTACACCAAGAGACCTTGACTCAAAAAACAAAACAAGAACAAAACCAACCAAACAACAACAACAAAAAAAAACCCAAAAAGCAACAACAACAACAAAACAAATTTCTCATTGTCTCTCTGAGCAAATCAAAGATGGAGATTGAGTCCTGTTGAAGTTACTTCCCCATTTCCAAGCACTTTTGACTGATGCTGAATTCTCTTGGCATGCCAGCCGTCTTTTATTGTGCCATAGATCAAAAATTAACAACCTGGTAGTTCTATTGACATAATAGTTCCCCTAATTCAATAATATTCATGTCCCAGTAAATTTCTGTACTTAAAAGCATACAAATTAAAGAGAACATAATATATTCATTTTCCTCTTAGCCGCAGTCTCTTAGCAATGGCACATGTGTACTTGCTCACATCATACAACTTAGATCTTAAGTCTTCACATCACTTCCTGTTCCAGCGGCTTTCCCGGCAGAACTTCCTGTTGTTAGAACAAATGGCAAAATCCAGCTTGGCAAACTACGATGAACTGCAGCTCTCATGTGGTCTGATACCTGTCGCTGTGCTTTCCCCAGGAAGGTAAGTGTCCTGTGCTGACCCTGTGGGTTGTCATTACGATCTGGGGCCATCTCAGCACAGTTCGGGACCTGGGATTCCAGAACCAGGCACAACGCACACTGCACGTGGAGCCTCCATAAGTTGAACTAGGTCTAATTGCACTTACGGAGCAGCAGAGAGTGATTTCACAGCTGGAGCCTACAGACAGCATTAATAAAGAACACGAATTTCTTTCTTTCTCTTTTTATTTGCTTTGTTTGCTTTTGAGACAGGGTCTCACTATGTGCCCCAGGCTTGCCACAAGTGCACAGTTTGTTTCAGTTTCCAAATACTGGGACTGTATATGTTTGCCACTACTCCTGGCTAGAATATAAATCTCTTTAATAAGCCTGCGGTACTAGTAGAATTATTATTACCATAATGTCAGGCTTAACTAAGAACCAAACAATGCTGGATTGATACAGTCCTAATGACCATATCTGTACACATTTCACTAGCTGAAATGAGTTTGCTTGAGTTGCCACAAGAGCAGGGCAGACGGAGGTGTTTACTTGGACTTGCCTGTTTTCCTGAAAATATTGTATATGATGTTTTTACATCCTTAAAGTGGTCTTTAACTAAAGCAGGTAGAATTTTGTCTATAGATTTAAATAGAATGTGACTCGAAAGTCAGCCATACATGTCACCACTAAGAGCGAGGACCACATTTGCCAAAGTCGATCTTGTTCATACAGCACAGTTTTAATGTTCCATGTCAGAATGAGCAGAAAGGGGTCGCTGGTTGTTTTTTTTTCTTCATCATTCTTCCCTTCACTTGTCCTGTTTTATAAAGATTTTCCTCTTCACTAGAAATACTTTAGAATTTTAAGTCATTTGAAAATGAACAAAATGACTTTTGTTCCTCTCCTATCTTGCTAGCAATCTTAATTTTCCCAGCCCTGGCCTTAAACAAAAATTTCATTAGAGAATAACATTTTCCAAAAACCCATATTCTTGGCTAATTCATCATCTATGAGATCCTGGATAAATTGATGGCACTTAATATTCTCCTGTTCTTGGATGGGGATTGAGAATCTTAATATGAAAAACAAGCCAGATGCTGAAGCTGTTATTATGGGATCTCAGGCTCCAAAATTTAAAAAAACTTGTAATTTATCAGGTTATTACAAAATATACAGTGGTCGAGGATTAAATAACTGCTGTTAATAATAGGGATAACAGCAGAGAGTGATCACCTTCCCTGTTGTTCACTGTCTCAGCAACGATGCTCTTATCTCTCATCTCTATCCAGCTCCTCTCCCGTCCCGTCCCATGACCTCATCATCCCTGCTTCCTCAGCTCAAAACAATAGCTCCCTCCACTAAGTTACTCTAAGCTTCTGATCTTAAGAGAGAATGTAAAGGGTTTCCCTCCGTTGCTCCATAATTCTACATGTCACTTCTTTAAATATTACCTTGGTCTGGGGAGGTGGCTCAGTGTGTAAGAGCACTCGCTGCACAAAAACAAGGACCTGGGTTGGGATTCCCTTGCATCCAGGTAAAAGCTAGGTGTGGCTTCATGTGCCTGCAACCCAGAGTTCTGGAGGCAGAGACAACTGGGTCCCAGAAGCTTGCTGGCCTTCCAGCCTAGGACATGATGAGAATTAGTTTCAGCAAGAGACTGACACAAGAGAGTAAGGCAAAGTGTAACAGAGAAGGACACCTGACAGTGTCCTCTGGCTTCCACACGTGCATGCACACGTGTACACACACACACACACACACACACACACACACACACACACACACTCCCTTGCATCCCCTGCCAACAAAATCAGTTTGTTGTCAACCCCAGTTATAGATTTTTGTGCCATTTCTCCTACGTTGATATTTTATATATGTTCAGTACGCAAATACGAAACAGTTTATATTTCAAAAAAATACAAAAACTAGATTTTATGTACCTATTTTAATCATTTTCATATATGTGCATAGCCATATAGATAGAGCACATGCTGTTGTATTTTGTTCATATTTGCTATGTCCTTCAGTGCTCTCCTTCCTTCAGAATTTACTCTGCTTATATGTTTGAGAGGTTCCCTTTTGTCTCCAGTCCTTTATTCATTTTAGATTAACACTCTCCTAAATTAATATTCCTACCTCCATTTTCTCCTCCCAATTTGCTTAACACACTTGGCAGTTTACTCTGAATCAGAAAGCTCCGTCGAATTGTCTGTGCTTTAAAAGTCCTTTGAGGTTCCCACTGCATAAGGAAGCCCACCTCTTCTCCCAGCGCCCTGAAAGCTCTGTCTCTTTACTTCTCCATTGAAAGCCTGTATCTTGAAGTATCTTCTCTGCCCTACATCTGGTCGTTTTGTACCTGAATATATATATTCCTCTCCTATTTTGCTAGCAATCTTAATTTTCCCAGTCCTAGGCTCGTACAAAAATTTCATTAGAAAATAACATTTTCCATATATATATATATATATATATATATATATATATATATATATATATATATACACTACCAATCTGCTCCCTTATAAACATTTTGCATGCAATAAAATCCATCTATCCATTCAGCTGTCCATCCATTCATTTACTCATTCACAGTTTAACTGTGGGTTATTTAGCAATCAAGGCTGTCAAGGATCTGGCTCTATCATTCTCCGCTTTACTCCCTTGAGACAGAGTCTCTTGCTAAATATGAAGCTCACCATCTCGGCTAGGCTGGCTGTCCTACCTAAGGCTGGAGCATTGTCAGAAGGGATTTGCCAAATTGTGTTTGTAATAGTTTTCATCCATCCATCCATAAACACTTTTAAGAAACTGGATTAGGAAAAAAAAAAAGAAAAAGAAATTGAATTAGACTTCACTTTCTGTTCTTTCCTTTCGTTTTAACTAGGCTAGTCTTATCTCTGTAAATGTAAAGAAACCATCTTTCTTGCCCCTGCTGCTCCCAGGTTATGCTCATAGACTAACAATGGATGTTCTACCAACCCATGCTTATTGAATGGCTCAATGCTTCATTTTCTTCTACAGATGCAATATAATACAACCTAAGCTGGTC
The DNA here is from genome assembly GCF_964271855.1 of Acomys minous. Taxonomy (NCBI): domain Eukaryota; kingdom Metazoa; phylum Chordata; class Mammalia; order Rodentia; family Muridae; genus Acomys; species Acomys minous. The sequence goes on along the minus strand of NC_140492.1, from coordinate 105,798,648 downwards.
ACAAATAACCACAAGTGTGATCAGCTTCTGAGGGGGAACCTGAACTGACTGTGCTCTCCTATGAAGGTGATATTTATTTCTCAGGTATTTAATTTTCACTTTCACAGCCAGAGTTTTCTAAAGCCAAGAGTATTTATAGTGAGTTAACCTGTTACCATATTATTTAAATAACTCAAATAACTGCTTAATTCTTGTTTGTTAACAAGACATCCAAACATTGAACAAAGACATATCTAAATGTCAAAGACCATTCTAAAACATCTGCCCATCTGTTGAATAATTTTAGTACTATTTTTGTATAAAATCTTTTTATGTGAAATGCTCAACCTCCTTAGTTATCAGGGAAATGCAAATCAAAACAACTCTGAGATTCCATCTTACACCCATCAGAATGGCTAAGATCAAAAATTCAAGCAAACCACATGCTGGCGAGGATGTGGGGAGAGAGGAACACTCCTTCATTGCTGGTGGGAATGCAAACTAGTACAGCCATTTTGGAAATCTATCTGGTGCTATCTCAAAACTGGGAATAGGGCTTCCTCAAGACCCAGCTATTCCACTCCTTGGAATATACCCAGAAGATGCTCTACCACACAACAGGGACATATGCTCAACTATGTTCATAGCTGCCTTATTCATAATAGCCAGAACATGGAAACAGCCTAAATGTCCCTCAGTAGAAGAATGGATAAAGAAACTGTGGTACATATACACTATGGAATACTACTCAGCTATTAAAAACAAGGAATTCCCGAAATTTGTGGATAAATGGATTGAGCTAGAAATGATCATAATGAGTGAGTTAACCCAGAAGCAGAAAGACTCAAATGGTATATACTCACTTATATCTGCATATTAGCCCAAGGGGCATGTCCCATGAAAGCCTTCACTTACCAGGAAACTGGGACAGAGGGGAGGACATCCTATTGGGACTCTAGATGAGAGAAGCATGGGAGAATAGCAAAGTAGAAGGATCCAGAGGGTCCTAGAAACCTACAAGTAGAACATTATGATAGGCAGACTTGGGCCCAGGGGTCCTGCTCAAACTAAGGCACCAGCCAAGGACAATACAGGCGGTAAACCTTAAACCCCTACCCAGATCTAGCCAATGATCAGAACATTCTCCACAGTTGAGTGGAGAGTAGGATATGACTTTCTCACGTACTCTGGTGCCTCACATTTGACCATGTCCCCTGGAGGGGGAGACCTGGTGGCACTCAGAGGAAGGACAGCAGGTTACCAAGAAGAGACTTGATACCTTATGAACATATACAGGGGGAGGTAATCCCCCTCAGGAACAGTCATAGGGGAGGGGAATAAGGGGAAAATAGGAGGGGGGGGGGGAAGAATGGGAGGATACAAGGGATGGGATAACCATTGAGATGTAACAAGAATAAATTAATAAAAAAAAAGATGTTCTCTTCAAGGCTGCCAAATACAAATAATCATTAATATAAAAAATCCTTTTATGTATATATGATAGAGATTAGTAGATATATAAGATTTAATGCTGAGATCATACATTCAAATCAAGTGGCTAATATATAAAAATGCTAGCTGGGTTTGTAGGAGAATACTGTCTTCATGCAGGTCACAAATTAAAATACCAATCAGATACTTTATTGTAGATTATTGGGTACATACTTGAGACAAAGAACAGTCTTGAGCAGATTCTTAGGACAAAGACAAAGGACAATGACACTCTTTCCCAAAATATCACAAGAATGTATTGGTCTTCTCTGAAGCCTCTTCAACTGGACCTCCAGAGTCCACCTTGGCCTTAGCACTATTGTCTTCTGAGCTCCTACTGGCCTGGCCCTTTAATCTCCCCATAGTGTTCAACTGGTTCAAAATCCTAAATTCTTCCACGTGCCTCCAAAAAACACTGTGATCAGGCCGGTCACTAGACTACTTCTGTCTTAATTACTTTTCTGTTGCCATAACAATACATCATATCCAAGGCAGGTTAACCATTTATCTTGGGGCTCATGGTTCTGGAGGTCACCCCATGCCTATCACTGCATGGAGTATGGCAGCAGGCAAGTAGGCACAGCATTGGCGCGGTAGCTGAGAACTTCTGTCCGGTCCGTAAGCACGAGGCAGGAGGAAAAGGCACTAACTGGGAATGGCATAAAATTTTGAAACCTCCAAACTCACCAACCACAGATCTCTTCGACCAAGGCCAAGCCTTCTGTCTGGAAGACTGTTTGGGGAGGACTAGGAGGCGTGGACTTGATGAGAGAGACATGTCACCTCAGGTGGCCCTTCTCAAATAGTTCCACCAACCCGGGGGCCAAGCACTCAAATCTATGAGCCTCTGTAGGGTATTCTCCTTCAAACCACCACAACATCCAACGTGAGAGACTTGGGGAGATGTCTTAGGTGGGTAGAGCACTTGCAACTCAAGGAAAAAGACTCAAGTTTGGATCCCTAACACCCATTCCATTAACGGGAAGGCAGGTGGCCAGCACCCAGGTGGAGACAGAACACTTCTGCATCAGTGCTGCCTAGCAAGACCAGTGAAAGGCAAGATTTTGGTTCACTAAGACACTGCCTCATTGTGTGATATGGAAAGCAAGCAAAGAAGACACTCCATGTCAACCTCTGGCCTCCATCACACTTTACATTTGCACATGGTACATTGTATTGTATGTGTGTGTGTGCACACACACACATGCACACACACACATGCACACCCATGCGCACGCGCGCATGGGCAGGTGTCCACTTATGGACACTCATACACACACACAAAAAGAAAATCAATGTTGAAATTATAGACAAATTTCAGTATACCAAAAGCTGAATAAATAAAACAGGATGGCAGACCATCCTGAAAGATGGCATGGCCATCGCCTGAGGCACCATGGGAACTCTTCTTTGCTCTGCCTCTAAGGAAGGTACAATTAAGGGAGCAGAAGCCAAGGCTGGGGTTTGTGAGGCTGGAAACTTGACCCCAAGAGCTGGCACTGCAGCTGATGTCCTCTGCCAGGAATTGCCCAGATGGGTGGAGACACCAGGAAGTTGCTTGGCTCAGACTAAGGGAAGGCTGGTGATGCCAGCAAAGACTGTCACCAACTTCTCTCTACCTGATCAACTAGCCAAATGTGAAAGGGACCTTGGTAAATGCCAGTGGGGTGGATAGAATGCTGCTCCCTCACCACAGAGGTCTTCCCAGCGGCAAGACAAACATGCCAGATACTCAGCTGCCCTCAGGGTTAGAGCTATGATTGGTTGGGAGGAAAACTGTAGATGTTGAATGTTTCGATTTATTGAAGTAATAAGAATTAGCTGTGCGGCCTCATGACATTTTACTGGCAAATTCTGTTGGAGCTGGTTTGGATCTGATTGTAGTCGTTGTGTAGGCTGAACACTGGCTGGGACTTAGACAGAGCTTCCTGGTTTTGTGGGAAACAAATGCAGTCAGAGAGTGGCCAAGGGTTGCCTCAGGGTAATAGTGGGTCTTACTGTGGCTTTCCTTCCAAATCTACAGTTTATGAAAGCAGCTGATAATGAACTACTACAGCCTCGGATCCTGAATCAGCTCTGGTCAAGCTCTGAGACAATTCCACCAACAAGTCAGATGACTGTCACTTGGTTTTAATGAGCAGTGTCTCGGGAGTAGATGTCATTTCTGTTTTACCTTTATGTACCATCCACACACTGAGGGAGTTCGTCTAAACAAGGACTGTGCTAAGCGTTTTGTTATCTCGGCATACAACCTCGCCCACTTTATGTGTGGGAGCCATATTATTATTTTATTGTGCTTTAGATGAGGAAATGGGTTTGGAAATTTCCAAGAGTCCATCACAGAATCAAGCCACGTCCTTCCCGAGCCCAAGAGGTTCTCGGGTCATGAGAGCTGTGTTCTGAATGGACAGCGTGGGTCATCATCACTATTGTTACCTCCCTAAGGACCTTGAAGAGCACTGTGTAGAAAAGGCAATGCTGATGTTCATTTGACCATGGGCTTGGTCTAACGGTAGCTGGGCTGCCAGAATTCTGAAACTGATATAAAATTTCTCTGTCTCCTTTTTGTCCCCATGTTAATGAACTTCAATCTTCAAAATGGCTTTAGATTACATAAATATTATGGAAGCTATGCTGCCCAAATGTTTTTTCCTACCATTCAACACTATATATTCTTGGTCTCTGTTGATGAACCAGTAGTGATATATTATTCTTAACTAAGACTAATGCTTCATTTCATTTGTTTGTTTTTCCTGTTGGAGGGTACCACATTGCACTTAGTTGTAATTTAGCCTTAAAATCCTCTACATAAAACTGTTTCTCATACTTTTTTCCTTCTGATATCCTTGAAAATTTTGACCAAATTAGATATTTGTAAGCTGTTGGACTGTCTGACATTTTCCTCATGATAAGATTGATATTATGAGTTTTGGGAGAAAGACCTCTTCCTGAAGTACACATCTCATTTTCACCATGTGGTCCCAAATCACATGTGCTCAGCACCCCTGTTGATGAGCTAGGATGTCACTACATTGACCTGGGTCACCTAGTAAAGGTAGTAATTGACAGGCAGCTTCACCACCAGAAACCTAGTCATGACTGCCAATGGTTTCTCCTACCATCCAGCACTACACACTCAGTCTCTTAACTAGGGCTAATGCTGCCTTGCAGTTTTCTTGTTTGTTTGTTTGTTTGTTTTTTCCTGTTGGAGGGTACCACACTGACTAAGTGTCCCCTTATCATGCTATAATCTGTATGCAGCCTGTCCTTGAGAGAACTGAACTGTCTACCCAAGTCACTCAGCATTCTCCCGCAGGGGAGACTTGGCTTTTCTCCATTCATTTATAAACTTACACTCTAAACAGAGGCTGTTTATCTGCGTTGAGTTATAGGACGCTACTTCCACGTGGCTTTGTGTCTTAAATGGCTCGAGATCTGGCTGTTAGGAATCCTTTCGAGTTGGTTCCTGAATCACGTTGACACTTTCTGTATCAGCCCAAGTTCAGTGCTTTCTTTCTGAGCATGCCCTTACTTTCTGCTACTACCTGATGCTCCAGGCTCGCCCCATGCATCTCCCCACTCCCAGAGCCAGCTGTTTCTGTAAGGAGGTGTCCCAGGTACTTTAGGATAGGAATTGAAAAGGACTTTGAGGATAAAGGGAAGTCATGAAGGATATTAGCCCAGAAAATCTGATTAGATATTCAATTTAGACTGATCACATCTGGCTGGGTAAAGGTGAAACTAAAGGTTAGCATAAGGCCACGTGGAAGAGCTGTGACTAGGTAGGTGGAGAGGGGGTGACAAAGAGAATGGTGACTTTCTTAAACTATGAGAGCAACAATTCAGGACAGACACTTGGGGGCCAGGTCTTACATACATTCCCAAAGAAGTCTGAGTTATGCTCAGTCCTGAGATTCATCTATCCTAGCACATGGAGACATTCTGGATAAGGAAGGAAAATATTAACAGCTAATATTTATTGGGCACTTGGTATGTTCTAGCTAGCTCTCTAAACAGTTAACATGGTTTGACTTGGTTTTGAGGCGGTTTTGCCATGCCCAGTCTGGCCTCAAAGTCAGCATCCTCCACCTGACCTTCCAGAGTGCTAGGATTAGGGATGTGCCACCCTCCCTGCTAACACTGAATGCACACAACTCATTCAGTTACCACAACTACACTTTGTGCTAAGTACTAATATTATCCTAACTTTCTAAATAAGGAAACAGGCATTGAGAGAAGCAGTAAGTGACCAGCTTCACAGTTAGGAAGTAGCAGAAGTGTAAAGTCAAGGATGCCAACTGCTGTCTTGTCTCCCGCTAAAAGGTGGCTTCCACGTTGAGCTCTATGCTGGCGAGCCCTATTCACATCAGCCTGTACCTGCTCCAGTTTTCTTATGTCACAAACTTCTTCCCAACATCTCCAGCCCACTGACTACTTGCTCACCCCCAAAAGCCAGCTCAAACTGGCTAATGTCATGCCTGGCCTGACACCTTCTTCCCAAGAGACCAGCTAGCCATTTGGCTAGTTTCTTCAACTTCAAAAGCACCAACTACCATTGCTGACACTGATTTAGGTGTTGAGGGTAAAGAGGAATAAGAGGCATCTCCATCCTTCAAGTGTGTGTGTGTGTGTGTGTGTGTGTGTGTGTGTGTGTGTAGAATCATCTTTTCCTCTCTGTGCTCTGTAACTCTCCCATGGTAGCTGTGCCTCTGCTACTGGGCTCTGTGCTTTACATTAGACCATCCTCTGCTTCAAGCTCTCAGCATCCAGGTGTCTGGACAGTTCCTGCCCCTCCTGTGGCTCTGGAGATTGTTTTCTTCCCATCCGTTACTCCCACCTGTCTATCCCTCCATCACTGTGAGTGGTGAGGACAGCTTCCTCCCTCTCTGCTGTTAATGGCGTCAGCCTGGGGACAGTGCACAGCCAGCCTACTTCCAGCCTGCTCTGTTTGGAGTACAGACTTCAGAATTTTCTTGTTTCATTCACAGAACTCTTAGAGATCCATGTACATACTCTTTCCCCCCTCTGGAAAGAACAGGTGGTAACTTAGAAATGACTAGCAGCCAGTCATTTTTTCTGATTTGGACCAGAGTCATTCTATGATGAAATAGTAAAACCACTTAAACACTCTGCATTCTTTATCTGCTGTTTATATTTTTAAAAATCTAGCTTATAGGCATTACAGAGTTCTATTCCTATAGACCCTGGTTTGTTTAGAGAAATGTCTTCTCGCATTACAATCTAGAGGAACTATGTTGTGATTAGCATAGGGGAAGCTGTTGTGAAACCTCACAACAAGAAGGTCAACATTCCTTTCTCCACCCTCCCTGAAGACTACAAAAATATTGCAGTTAGATTGTGGGACATACTGTTCTGTGCAGCCACACACTTAAGACTCACTGTTTCTTTCAACGTCTTTTTTTTCCCCTCTAGACTTTTAAGACATGATGTAGTTCTATTTACTGAAACGAAAGCAAAAAATGCACCTTGGTTTTCTTTCTCTGGCCTTTCTAGAGGAGCAGTTACAGGTCAAAGACTATGGTCGAGGGTGGGAAGGAAGAAAAAAACACAAGTTCTGCGTCACAGGCCTTTTACATCTGTAATGCTCACATTTACCCCTAGCTGCTCACTAACTCTGAAACTGTTTTTCCAATCATACTTAGAACCCACTTCAAAACCAATGTCACATCATATAAGCTGTAGCTGGTAAATGCCACCGATGGCAATCATTTAATTCAGCACATGAGAAGAGATTCCAAGTTAAACCTAAGTAGCGACGTTCCCTCTTCTTATCAACACCGTAGCTTCCCTGAGTAGGGGAGATTTTCTATGTGCACAGTAACTGTGCCCACCACCCCACCGTGTGTCATCACCTGTCTCCTCCACGGAGAGGGAACAGGCTATCTTTTATTGGTTTGTTGGTTTGTTTGTTTAGTTTGGTTGTTGTTTTGTTTTCTGGTTTTAAGATAGAGAGTCTCACTTTGTAGCCAAGGTTGCCTATACTTCACCTAGAGTCCAAACTGAGGCAGAATTCATCCTGCCTCAGCCCCCTGAGTGCTGGGATGACAGGCATGGGCTATCACTCTTGGCTCTCAGGGCATCTTTATATAGAGGTCCATTCAATTCTACAGGATGAGAGCTTCCTGGTGTTCTTGTGGATCCTGTTGACAGCCATGAAACAAAAAAGTCCTTGTCCCAAAAGGAGGTTGCATTGTCACAGTTTTCCATAGAGAAGGAACCATTAGAATACATATATAAACGAGGGAGCATGTTATTTTTTATTTATTTCATTTTATTGCTTGAGAAATGTATATGTGCGTATAATGTATTTTGATCAAAATCCACTCCAACCTTCTTCAATTCCCACCTCCTTTACCCCTTTCCCCTCCCCTCCTAATATTTCTCTCTTGCTCACTCCTCTCACTCACTCCTGCTTTCACTCTCTCTTGATCTCTCTTTCTCTTTAAACCCACTGAGTCCACTTAATGCTGCCTATGTTTACATAGCTGTGGGACCACATGCAAGCCTTTCAGGCACGGCGTCTCGGAGGAAAGCTTATGCCTAGCACTGCCCTGCTCCAGCAGCCATCAACTGTCACCAGCTCTCAGCTCAGGAGGGTCTTCATGAGCTTACCCACGCTGGGGTTTGCACTGGCTTGACCCTCTCAATGTCTTATGCATGTAGTCACAACCACTGTGAGTTCATGCCTTGCCATGCCCAGCAAATAATCTTGTGTTACAGACACCCACTACCTCTGGCTATTACAATCTTTCTGCCTCTTATTCTGCAATGATCCCTGAGCCATATATATATATATATATATATAAAATGTATATGTGCATGTGTATATATATGACTGTAGGAAACTTTTATGGTAGTAGGTTGCTGTACGGCCTTCTCAAAGGACTTTAGAGTTAGTTGTACCTCCCCATATGCTCTAGAATACATTGGTAAGTTTAAGAGATGACTTCTTGCACGTATTGTACTTGGCTGGTGCCATAGTTTGAGCAGGACCCCTGGGCCCAGATCTGCCCATCAAAATGTTCTCCTTGTAGGCTTCTACGACCCTCTGGATCCTTCTATTTCCCCATTCTCCCATGCTTCTCTCACCTAGAGTCCCAATAGGATGTCCTCCCCTCTGTCCCACTTTCCTGGTAAGTGAAGACTTTCATAGGACATGCCCCTTGGGCTAGTGTCCAGTTATAAGTGAGTATATACCATTTGACTCTTTCTGCCTCTGGGTTAACTCACTCATTATGATCAATTCTAGTTCAATCCATTTGTCCACAAATTTCAGGAATTCCTTGTTTTTAATAGCTGAGTAGTATTCCATAGTGTATATGTACCACAGTTTCTTTATCCATTCTTCTACTGAGGGACACTTAGGCTGTTTCCATGTTTTGGCTATTATGAATAAGGCTGCTGTGAACATGATTGAGTGGGATCTGACTTTCGCACGAACTCTGGTGCCCCATATTTGACCACGTCCCCTGGATGGGGAGGCCTGGTGGCACTCAGAGGAAGGATAGCAGGCTACCAAGAAGAGACTTGATACCCTATGAGCATATATGGGGGGGGAGGTCCCCCTCAGTCACAGTCATGGGGGAGGGGAATAAGAGGAAAATGAGAGGGAGGGAGGAATGGGAGGATACAAGGGATGGGATAACAATTTAGATGTAATATGAATAAATTAATAAAAAATATTTTTAAAAAGAGATGGCTTCTTAGATCAGTTTACACAGTTGAAACCTGGGTTGTCCCGTAGTGGTTATCTGTAAGCCAGGGAGCTGGGAAACCTATTGCTACTCTATGAAGCTAGATGCTTTAGAACAAAAGGAGAGATGAGACAGCCTCAACTAAGATGGAAGGCCCCTGGGGGGATTACTGGTGCAAATATGCCTTCAAAGGCTGAGCAAGCTGGAGCCTGATGTCCATTCGCCACAGCAACAGGGAAAGTTGTATCCGTTCAAGTAGAGGTAAGTGTGTGTGTGTGTGTGTGTGTGTGTGTGTGTGTGTGTGTGTGTGTTTGCGTGTGTGTTTATGTATGTGTGTGTATGTGCGTTGTGTGTGTGTTTGTGTATGTGTGTGTTTGTGTGTCTTCCTTCTGCCTTCCATTCTTTCTAGGGCATCTGTCTGCTAGGCAGGGCTTCCCACACTCGAGTTGGGGCTTCCCGGCTCTATTTACTGACACATATTAACAACATTTCTGTGCAAACAGCTGCACCCAGAAGTATGCTTGACTAGCTTTTTAAGCTGTCCCTCAACCAAGTCAGGATGAAAACCAGGAATAATCACCACAGAAGTCTTCATCCATATATTCTGTCTTCAGGGTAGAATCACTCCTATTTGCTTCTGGTCCTTTCTCTTTACCCTCGACCCCCACCAAAAAACTCTCAACGCCACTGTAAGTTGGAAACAAATTAGCTGTGCAGTGGAGTCCTGAGAGAACAGTGCTGCTCTGGCCACAAACTCCTTGTTTACTGTCTTGACAGGAAAAAAAAATTGTGGACATCCTCTCTCCAATGGCCAGGAATGGCTAAGAGTCAGGGAAGACAGAGACACATTCATCTACCCTCATGTGTGGAGGGGAGAAAAGACTGTGTTGCAGGGGACACAAGTCAGGGCGGTCATTGCCCAAGGGGACCGGAAACAAACTTCTGAAGGTCTCTGTTTTAGCAGTGAGGGGATGAGGCATGGAGAGTGTGTGTGTCGCTTGTTTTCTTCACTTTGCTTTTGGAAGGGGAACCACACCACCTGTTGTTCTTGGTCTCCCCATCCACCTGTCAGATAAACCCAGCTGGGTGTTTCCTTGGGTCTTCTTCATAAAGACTGTAAAACGTCCACTCAGAAAGCTGAAAGCAGAGGCGGAAGCTGCGGAGGCCAAGCGAGCGGGAATGTTCGGGCAAACGCTTTGCCTCTGCACTGGCATTCTGCTGCTAGCCACAGGAGACCCACAGTCAAGCAAATTCTGTCATTAGTTCCTGTCTCCGATTCAGGAATCAATACTAGGCAGTTCTTCTGCTGCACCTTGTACCCCGTAGGCGCGCCTGCCAACGGTGCCATGTGCTCCCTGAGAGCGGAGAGCGGCCATCAGAGGGCTCCCCCAGGGGTTGGGAAGGGCTGGGAAGCCAGTTCTTCTGTCTTGCCTGCCTTCATTTTTTTTTAAAAGTACCCTTTCAAACAGTTTGAAAAGCCTTCCGGCTGCTGCTGGGCTCTGTGTCGGGCTGGTTGCGCAGGATCCACTAGATAACCGCTGTCTCTAGCAGGAATCGTGTTTTCTGAAGCATGAAGCTGTTGCTTAAGGAGATGACAGGGTGGCAGAACCACCCCGAGCAGTAGAGAGTTGTGATGAGCAGGCGTCTGTGGGATGTGATTCAAGGCCCCTATACCTTAACCCTGTGGTGATAACATACTTAGCTTCCTGAGCACACCTTAGCTATTACCGTGGATGAACTAATAATGATAATAATCATATTCTAATACTTCGAAATTCAAACAAAATGGTTTTTTTTTTTTATGGCATTGTGTTTTTGTAGGCTGGGCCCTGCTGAGTCAAGCTTCGACTGAGGTTGTGTAGGTGACACTAGAGTAAAAACGAAACAAAACGGAACCCTTGTGACCGCTGTCTTGTGCTGTTTCCCTGAGGGGGTGCACAGTAAAGAGCCTATTGAGAAAAAGTATTTGAGGGGGAACATATGGATGGTCTGGTGTTGGAGAAGCCCTGGCCAGTACCTAGCCGAGGCTCCAAACCTTCTGACGGAGAGATGGATGAGGGAAGTCTCCAAAAGATCTGTTCTCAGCGGTTGAGAGTGGGGACTCAAGCAATGTTCTTTGTCTCCAAGTAACTTGGAGGCTAGGGCCACAGTAGGTAGGACTTAAGGCAGATTGTGCTTAAATGTTCACTGGCTCAAATATGAAGAAAACACTAGCCCAGGCAACTTGTAAGTCATATTTAGTTACACTAGTATAAGACCCACAAGCCATCTTCACTTTACTATGAAACCTAACAAAACCTGAGGTCACAACGTTCAGTGGTCCTAGACAGACTTGGCAGATCTAGAGCATGGGTCTAAGTCTTCCTCTTATGGGGACTTCACCCTTTCAGCGTTTGCATAACAGCTCACAAGTCATCTAGAGCTGTACACTACAAAGTGAGGAACTTTACAATGTATTTCCAAAGGTCAGCCATGCCATTGGGGAGCTACCTGGTGAAATTCAAACTGTGACAACTGAGTCTAGGTATGTCACAAGTTCATAAAGACGTTGGGGCAAGAGGAGCTCACCTACGCAACTTTGTAAAATGGTGTCCTGACTGCATACTGTAAGACTAAAGACAAAAGCACTGCGGCAGGAGACTGAATTGCAGATGGTAGATTCCTGTCTCGCCAAGATGGAAGCTAGCAGTTCCAAAGCTACTTTTCGTGTCTGCTACAGGTGAACAAATACTTAGTGAGTTCTAGTCAGTGGGCCAGGTTCTCAGAGTCAGAGACGGAAGGAGGAAAAGAAAGAGGATGTCCATGATGAATCCTGGAGCAGAGTCAGGTGTGTCAGTACGAATGTACTCACACACATGCACATACATGCATACACACACATGTACATACATGCATACAGACACATGCACATACATGCATACATACATGCACATACATGCATACACACATGCACATACATTCATACAGACACATGCACATACATGCACACAGACACATGAACATACATGCATACACACACATGCACATACATGCATAGACACATGCACATACATGCATACACACACATACATGCATACACACACACATACATGCATACACACACACACATGTGCGTTTATGTGGGTGACTATCCATACACATAGCTCATAGTTCTAACTATTGGTCCCTGAAGTAGTCATTAGCAACAAGTGAATTCAGCAACCAATCTTGGTTTCTCTGCCATTGTCCTATAGAATGAACCAGAGGACCTTGAAGAATTAGTTGATCATAGGGCTTAGAAAAGGGACATGCTGGACGTGCCTGGAGCATCTTATACTAACACAAAGCAAGTAGGAAAGATGGAGCAGGGGAAGAAAGAGACAGAAAAGGAGGGAGCACAATGAGACCTGAAGGCCAAACAAAGACACAGCACTCATCTCAAAGACTTCCCAGAAGCCAGCTCTGCAACAATTCGAGCAACAAAATAATTTCTTCTAGAATGTTCTAACAGAAAGCATTAAACAACTATCGCTAGGCCCCTGCTGGCACAAATGCCTGGTGGACAAATGGAGGACCAGGAACAAGTCTGACAGAACAATAAAAAAGAGTTGTAGGTCCCCACCCCACCCCACCTCGTAACACCACCCTTACATGGGTGGGGCTTAGTAGCTTACTTCAGAATAATACAGTATGGAAGAAAGGGATCTGGGAAATGTAGTTCGCATCAGCAGCTACATGAGTCTTGGTGAACAGAGAGTCCTTTGGTATGAGGTAATGAGCAGGCCCCTTTATTCCTGTGCCCTTCTTCTCAAACCCTGTACCTCTACTAGGCCAAATGTCAGACAAACATGAGCTAAGGGACATTTGACAAAGTCGCTGACACATAGTCCTAAAACAGGAAGGTCATGAAAAACGGGACATGAAAGAGAAACTGTCACAGATCGGAGGAATCATGACTAAATGTGTGCTTTCCTGGACTGGATCCTGGAACAGAACAAGACATTAGGGTGGAAAAACTGGTGACATCCAAATAAAAACTGCACTTGAGTTAGTGTATTTTACCCATGTTCACTTCCTCATTTTGACAAGTGCGCTGCGGTTATGTATGGTGTTAATGTTAAGGAGAGCTGGGCGAAGGCCGTCCACGAACATTTTGTTCTAACTTACAATTCTCCTGTAAAGCCAAATCCAAAGTTAAAAAGAAAAAAAAAACCTTTTTTAAAAATAACCAAGAAGCCAAAGCACAAAGAGAACTGGATAACTGTGTAGAATAAATAAGCAGAGACTCATGGAAAGTTGGATGCGAGACATGGCATTCCTCTAGGGTTTACTCCTCCGGACAGTTGAGTGGGTCAGCTAGATTATGAACACGTTCCCACAGGAAGAGACAGAAGTCTGTGGGTGTGGGGACATCCGAGACCATGCTCAAATGTTTGAGATTTGGGGAGATTGTGAATCCATGCGCCATGGAGTAGATATTCCTAAACGGAGGAAGACATTTTAGAAGAGCAATCTTCATGAAATTTTAAAATAAACCAATGAGGCTGCCTTTTTTATTTGCCTTTCTCTTCTATGAGAGAAAGGCCTTGTTATTACAGAAATTGAAGCGATTGTTTATTGAAAATGATATGCTTTCAGTTTGTGCCATTAGTACAGAAAAGGCTAGGAACCTTCTCGTCCCTTTTAGAAGTGTGATACCCACTCATGTCTTCCTTTGAAGCTTGTTAAGATGGTAGCCTGAAAGACAATTCAGGCTGTTGCCTAGATTGATGACAAGCTAGAAATACCCTTGGTTGGTTTCTATTTGTGTCAAGCATATCTCTCGCCAGTCTCCATCATTTCCCCTGTGTGTGTCAGTGTGACCACAGTGGGACCACACACTGGATTTCATGGGAAACAGACTAAGAGTCTCTCAGGTTTGTATGGAGAAGGTTTCTGATGTGCTCTTGGGATTAACAGCTCTGGGTGGTGAGGAAGTCATCAATCAATGTAAGAAGTCAAACTGTAACACAGTTGTAGCAGAGACCTCAAGGCTCCTGCAGGCCATCCTGGAGCTAAGGTGGCTCCCTGCAAGTGAGTTAAGGGGAGATAATTGGGTTCTGCCCCACAACCTCTCAGTAGATACACGCTAGGCAGAACGTAAACTTAATCAGGCAGCTCTGTCAAGCAGATAAACACGACTCGGGAAGGATTTAGGTACTAGATGTCAACAACCCAAGCCAGGCAGCTGAAAGGCTGTGTACCTTGATCCTAAAAGGGATCAAGAAGCATATCAAAACATCCCACGCAACCACTGGATCCTTCTTCAGCTCTTCCAGATGAACAGTAGCCGGCCCTGGGTTTTGACTGCTTTCTTTTAAAAAAAAAAAAAGCCTACAATATTGTTTTGACTTGATTGCTACAAAGTAACAGATTTCTTTCTGCATTTACGTAATCCTTTGTTTGGGTTGGTCCTCCTCCCATCCTCATCTCCTCCCCCCCCCCAATTCCAGTTGCTACTTCTATCCTTCTACCACAATATTCCTCCTGCCACCTGTCACGTCATCTTCTCTTACCCTGTCCACCCCAAAGCCTCTTTTACTCCTTTTAGTCCTCTTTCTATTTTCCTGGGCTCTAGTCATACTTTCATATATGTTATATAATGTGTGCTATATATATTCTACAATGTAGAGTGAATATATATAATATCTATGAGAGTATGACTTCTAATATATACATATACATGTATGCATATACACACACATATACACACACATATATGTATATATATTATATTACATCTATTAGAAGCTAGGCTTAGAATATAAGAAAGAACATACAACATTTGTCTTTCTGTGGCTGGGTTGCCTCATGTAATAACAGTATTTTGCCTTCTTACACACATTTTCTGCAAATTTCACTTTTCTCTGCAGATGACTAAGATCCCCGTGTGTATATGTGCCACAATCTATCATCCATTCATCTGCAGATGGACATATAGGCTGATTCCATTCCCTTGCTTTTATGAAAAGAACAGCAATAGAGTTAGTTGTGCAAGCATCTCTGTGGTCGGAGATCAAGTCTTTTAGGTATATTCCAAAGAATTGTATAGCCGGGTATTTTCAGTGTTTTGAGGAAAAGCACACTGGTTTCCATGGTGACTGCACTAGTTTGCACTCCCAGCAGAGAATGCTGGTTCCTTTTCTCCATTCCCTTGTCCTCGCCAGCAGTTACTTTCATGTTTTCTTGATGATAGCCATTCTGAGGTGGATGAAATGGAATCTCAGAGCAGCTTTAAATTGCATTTTTCTTCTAACTCAGGATGTTGAACACTTTAACAAATACGTGTTTGCATTTCTGCTTTTGAGAACCATCTTCTCAACTCATTGACCTGTTTGTTGATTGGCATCTTTGCTTATTTTTTTGGTGTTCAAATTTTGCAGCTCTTTATATAATACAGATACTAACCTGATGCACAGTTGGCAAATATTTTTCTCCCATTCTGTGGGCTATCTGTTTACCTGGCCAATAGTTTCTTTGCAGAGACTTTTGATTTCATGTAACCCTACTAGTAAATTCTTGGTATTGTCTCCTGTGCTGTTGGGGTTCTGTTTTGGAAGTTATTGTTAATGGGCTCTCCTCCTCCCCACCACTACCACCCCCGACTCCAGTGTATGCACTTGGCTCTTTTCTCAAAATTACGTAGTAGCCACAGCTATGTGGGCTAATTTTGGGTGTCCCATTTTCTCCCATTGGTCAGCACGTCAGGTTGTGTTGTTCTGCCACTGGTATCACACCATCTTTATCACTGCAGTGCTGCAGCACAGCCTGAGGTCAAGCATTACTACACTTCTAGCAATGTTCTTTCTGCTTTGTGTTGTTTTCAATATCTCTGTTTTTCCATATTAATTTTAGAATTTTTTTCTAGTTCTGTGAAAAATGTCATTGGAAATTTGATAAAGATTACATTAGAGCTATAGATTACTTTTGGCACTATGACTATTTTTATAATATTATTCTACCAAGCTAAGGCCATGAAAATTTCCCCATCATTTTAAAAATGTCTTCTTCAATTGTATTTTTGTTTATAGAAGTCTTTTACCTCTTAAGTTTGTTTATGGGTATTTTAAAAGCACACCAGCACACCCAGCTTAAAGCTTTTGTGAATGAGGGATTTTTTTCTTAGTTTTTTTCTTATCAAGTTGACTGTTGGTGTTTATAAAAGGTGCTTGGGTGTCATTTGTTGATTTTGTCTCTTGCAACTTTATGCTACAAACTTATGTTGATTATATCTAAAAGAGAGAATGTGCAATATAAAGTTAGTGGAATGCGCTATAGCTCCCGTCACTGCAGCTGATTTCAAATGTTTCATTTCTTTTCTTTGCTAGGCATCTTATATTCTCTACACTGCCAGGTGCATCTCTGATTGCTTTACTGGTTAAGCTGGTAAAATAAGCCAGTGCTGATCCCTGAGTGTTCTGAGCTACTGATCACCATGCCTGGATACTTTTTTTTTATTATATTTGCTATGAAGATCTGTCAGTCATAGGAATATGAGGAGATGCCTCACTGGAACACTTGTGTGCCAGAGTATTTCTTGTCCCCACTGTGCAATCTCAAGGTCTAGATCAACGAAGACTTCTAGCATAATGACGCCTTTTGTTGCTTGTAGTTTTATGGTATAAGGAATCCAAAGTGACTGGTTACCTTATAGCTCAGAAGGATTCTCACTATTTCCTCTGGTAGAAATGATCACTTTCTCTGGAACCAGACACTCTAGACTTAGAAAGCTAAGGTCTGCAGGGAAAAATAGCAGAATGTCTCTAGGTTACTGAGAGTGCTGTTACAATGCAAGCACTCTCACACGGGTTCCTAGATGCATAGTAAGTACATTGTTGACCTCTGTGTGTTGTATCATGGAGGCTGGCATCTATTCTGTTAGGACACCTTCTCCATGATGGTGAAGATGTTCTTCCTTGCCAAAAAAGATGTTTCAGAGGCTCAGGATGTGGCACAGTGTGTAAAAACTCTTGCTCTGTAAACATGGGAACCTGAGTTCAAATCTCCAACATTCATATAGAAGCTGAGCATGACCACATGTGCCCACAACCCCAGCATCATGTGGAGATAGAGAGAGCCTAGGAGCTCATTGGCCGGCCAGCCTAGCCAAAAGGTGCTCTTCCTGTTCAGTGAGAGACCATCTCAGGTCAGTAAGGCAGAGAGGGATAGAAGAAAACATCCACTCCAGCATCATGTCCTGACCTCAACATGTGTGCATCTGCACACTCACATGTATTCACATGACTGTGACACACATGCTTGTATACGTGTGCACGTGTGTGCACACACACACCACACACACATGCATGCACACACACACACACACACACACATGCACACACACACACACATACACTAGTTGTACCAGAATCCTACAACTTTTAAGTGTAAGGAATTACACACCATAGTATATCCAGCATTCATGTACGCACTGCTGTTCCTCCTTTGTAAGAGTTTCATAGTCTAATGTATAATCCTATGATTGTAAATCAGACACTGTAAGGTAAACCCGTCCTCAGAAAGCATGCCAGATTTGATAAAGGTAAATAGTTGCCTCTTTCTGAATGGAATGGGACCGGCATAGTCAGCTGTACCACATAGCTGGCTGGTCGCTTCACGGCAGAGAGTCAGGAATTTACAGCACATGTCATTAAATACCCCAGCCTGCTTTCCAGCAGTAGCACACTACTTCACGTCTACTACAGATGTCTTTCCACGGTATGCTTTCATCTCTTTCCTCTTTGCCCTTGTCCTTTGCTGTTATACAGTTAGCATACACACATACATGCACAAATACACATATATTTTATATAGTATATATATTGGCCAGCCAGTCTAGCCCTGAAAATATACATATATGTATATATACATATGGTATGATAGATACCATAAACTGCACACTAAACACTGTTATTATTTTCTTTAAGCAACCAGTGTTTTCATTTAAGCAAGAAAAAGTGTCTATTTACCAAATCTTTCACTCTAAATTGCCTTCTAATGTCATTTTACTTTTGCCTTAACCTCTTTACATTTCTGTTAATGCAGGTCTGCTGGGGTGAATGATTTCAGTTTTTGTTATCTAAGTAATTTTGCTATCTAAGTAATCTTTATTTTAACCCTCTTTTTAAATCTCTCTTATTTATTTATTCACTTTATGTAGCGATCGCAGGCCGCCTCCCTCCTCTCCTACCAGTCCTACCCTCCTCTTCCTTCATTTCCCCTCTTCCTTCATTTCCCCCTCTCCTTCTTCTCAGAGAAGGGATCATGCCCCTCCCTCCCAGCCCATGCCATCCCTCCCTGCCACTTCATGTGGTATCAGGACACTTGCTCTTCCACTGGAGGCAGACAAGGCTGCCCAACCAGGGGAAACTATCCAACAGCAGGCAACTGAGTCCACGTCAGTGACAGCCCCTGACCCAGTTGCTAAAGGACCAAGCTGTCCATCAGCTCCATTAGTGTAGGGGCCCTGACCCACTCCATGCATGCACTTAGGTTGGTGGTTCAGTCTCTATGAGTGCCCTGTTGGTCCTCTTCTGGAGTTCTTGTCCCTGGGACAAACTAGAGGTCTGCAACAGGATAGGTTCCTCAGAGGATATAGGTGACTCCAGCTGAGACTCCTAGCAGCAGGGGGGATGGAGACTGAAGTGGTCACACCCCACCCCCTATAGCTAGGCAGGACTTCAATGGAGGAAGGGATATACCAACCCACCCACAAAACTTTGACCCAAAATCTGCCCTGCCTACAAGATGGGCAGGGATAAAGATGTAGCAGAGTTTGAGGAAATGGCCAACCAACGACTGGTCCAACTTGAGACCCACCCCATGGGAGAGAGCTAGCCAACCCCTGTCACTATTAATGATACTCTGCTATGCTTGCAGACATGAGCCAAGCCAACTGTCCTCCCCACCAGTGGATTGAAACAGATGCTGAGACCCACAGCCAAACTTTACTTCCTTTTCATTTGAAAGATGTATCTCTGGAGTTGTGGATTCCAGAGACTGAAAGTTATTAAGGTCTCCCCCCTCCCCACCCATTTTAATGTGGTTAAAAAGTTGCTCCATTGTCTTCTTGCTGGTATTGTTTCTAGTAAGAAATCTGCTGTCAAGCCTATCTTTGGTCCTTTGCATGTGTCTTTTTTTTTTTTTTTTTTTTTGATTGTCTGCTTTTAAATTTCTTTCTTGCTTTCTCTGTTTTTCTAGAAGTCAATGCAAAGGCATGGTAGGTCTTCAGGCTATCTGTGAAATTCTAGATATCTTTGCATTTCCCAGTAGTGTCTGAGCTCATCTGTGCTTGATTCCACATAAGACAAAGCCATATATAGCAACAGACAGTTGAGCAGATGCCCCATTGATGGTGGGGTGACATGATGACAACCATAGTCAAGAAAGGCAAACCAGAGCTAAGGAGATGGCAACTCAACATCAAAAGTTATGCCGCGTGAGAAACAATGTGTTTCTTTGAGTTGGTGATAATACAGGGGTCACCAGAGCCAATAAGGATGATATGAACAGTTCTGCTATCCCAAGCCACTTGCGGAGGACCATATACACTTAGATGCAGAAACTTATTGTATGCTTCCCTAAGTATTTGTTTTGAAAAATTAACAATTTTCTCATCAAAATAAAAAAATTAATTAAAAACCTTCTCTTTACCACTAGTTTTAACCAACCTGATTGTAAAGTGTCATTGAGAGTTTCTATTTATTTTGTTGTTGTTGCTGTTATTATTGTGCTTGGAGTTTGTTGAGATTCATGTATCTGTGGGCTTATGCATTCATCGAATTTGGAAGTTTTGTTGCCCATTATTTGTTGAAAAATGTTTCCATGTACCTTTTTTACTCCTCTGGTGACTCCAATGTAGCATTAAGTCCTCGTCTCAGCCACTGTAGAAGTATCATGGTATCTTTGTATCTTTGCCTTTATATCTTCTACATCTCTACTTGGCACAGTCAGTCTTCATTCTGGCATCTGCTAGATCCCGTCTCATTTACACTTGCTGTTAAGAAATCACCGATGTCTTGAAAAATCATTTCAACTATTTATTCTGGGTTATTATTTTTTCAGATGAGACAGCAAGACTAGGCCCTACTATAATATTTCTTGGCAGTCAGCTGAAATCTCAACTGGATCCTTTTAAAAATTCCAATCTTCTATAAATGTAAATTTTGTGGTAAAGATAACCCATTAAATCCTTGGGACCTCAAGACAGGTATTTATGGTTACCCACAATAATTAGATATTATGGCTTTTTTTTTCTTGCTAACATGGCCTCAGTGCTGTTAGACTTTGAATGTCCTGAGCCTCTGGGAATAGCTTGCTTTAAGCTATAAGAAATGTCAATGTTATCAAGGTATACCTATGTAACACAATGTTCTTAAGAATTTAGGGAAAATAGGTTCTCCCAGACAAAGCAAAGAGCTGGACATGGGACACAGTTTTGTGTTGTCATCCTTGCCCCTCCCCTATCTTCTACATCTCTGTTTGACTTGACATAGTCAATTTTTTAATTAATTAATTAACTCATAAACTTGCATCAGGACTGAGCACTTCCTCTTCCCTTGTGGCCTGGCAAGGCAGTCCCACCAGGGGGAAGTTATTGAAAAGCTGGTAAGAGAGTCCATGGCAGAGACAGCTCCCACTACCCTTACAGGAGGACTCCCACGAAGCCTGAGCTGCCCACCAGGTACATCTTTGCAGGGGGCCTAGGTCAAGTCCATGCAGGTCCTTGGTTGGTGCTTCAGTCTCAGCAAGCGCCTCTGGGTCCTGGTTAGTTGGCTGTTGTCTTTCTGTGAATCTCCTTCCACACCGCGCCCCCCCACTTTTCCACAATACTCCCTACACATCACCCGATGTTTAGATGTGAGTCTCTGCATCTGTTTTTAGGTGCTGCTGAGTGGAGCCTCCCAGAGGACAATTCTGCTAGCCTCCTGTCTGCAAGCACAGCAGCATATCTTTAATGGTGTCAGAGGTTGGTTCTCTTCCATGGAGTAGGTCTTGTGTTGGGCCATGCATTGGTTGGGATTCCCTCAATCTCTGCTCTACCTGGTCTACCTTTATCCCTGCACATCTTTTAGGCAGGGTACATTTTGGATGGAAGTTTTATGGGTGGATTGGTATTCCCCTCCCTCTACTAGGAGACTTGTCTTCTTAGAGGGAGTCCTCTTCCATCTCTATGGCCCCTGCTACTAGGAATCTGCTAGAATCCGTCTCATGACCCCCCACCCTTGGGAGCCTAGCCTGACTTAGGCCTCCAGTTTATCACAGAGATGCCCTGCCCACTGTTTCTCATTTCTCTCCAGACCTTTTGTCCTCCTGCCCTCGCTCTCTCCAGGTCTGATCTCTACCCTCATATCTCTCTCCCTTGCTCCCTGTCTTTAACCACTACCTCTGACTACTCCATTTCCCCTTCTGAGTGAGATTTAAGCATCCCTTGCTTTCTCAGAGAATTGGGAATAGCTCTACATCAGGACCCACCCAGCTACACCACTCCTGGGCATATACCCAGAGGATGCTCCACCACACAACAAGGACACTTGTTGAACTATGTTCACTGCAGCTTTATCCACAATAGCCAAAATCTGGAAACAGCCTAGATGTCTCTCAACTGAAGAATGGCTAAAGAAACAGTGATAGATTTACACGATGGAATACTACTTAGCCACTAAAAACAAGGAAATGTTGAAATTTGCAGGCAAATGGATGGAACTAGAAAAGATCCTCCTGAGTGAGGTAACCCAGACCCAGAAAGACATGCATGGTACATACCCACTTATCAGTGGATTTTAGCCATTTAGTACAGGATAAACATACAATAATGCACAGACCCAGAGAAGATAAGTAACAGGGACATAGTCTTTACGGTAACAACTGCTTCATCCCATTTCGTTTGTTCTTGATGCTCAGAAGTCATCAGGCTTTACTTCTTGATATCCAATATCTTTTTTAAAAAATCATTGTTTCAACTATTTCTTCCAGATTATCATATTTAAGAGAGAGTTTGATGGCTGCATCTATATCTTTGTGGTAACGATGGGGTTCTTTAACAGACCGAGGCTATGATAAAGATGTGCTCACACCTCACAGAGAACTGATATTGGTGTCCCCCAGAAGGAGAGACACTTTGTACGATGACGAAGGCTCCAGCCAAAGCTACTTGAAATAATATTTAGTAACATAGTTCCATCGTAAATAATACATACCATTAATATGACTTTAAATAATTCATAATGCTAGATTTACATAATAAATAATACATAAATATGTAATCATCCCATGAAGTCGTGTGAAATTAGTAACCATGAAGGAAATTTACCCTATCAGCCTTCTATGGGACAGAAAGGCGTACATATGGCTCCAGCTGTAATCAGTACTGGTTTGTGTTACCTCTACCGAGAGAGCTGCCAGCCTTCTATAAAGTATTTGATGTATGTATCTTACGACTGCAGAAAAGTAACTAGAAAAGGACTTTTCTATGCATAGTCAATGAAAAGCTCCTATTGTTTATAATGGTGACCCTTTTTTAATGTCTCTAATGTATCAATAATTGAAGGACTGCAGAAGAATTACTTACTAAAAATTAAGCAATGCCAAGCCATTGTCGTTGAGCAAACCCTTCTTTTTCTCCGGAGATTTGCCCCTTTTTTAAAAATCTAATCTTTCTGGCAGCTCTATGTGGTAGGTATCATTATCCCCATTTTCTAGCTCAGTGATCAATGGATGGGAGAAATTAGTGGCTCTCAACCTGTGGGTCACAATCAAACAACAGTTTCGTAAGGGGTCACCTAAGACCATTTGACATATCATGTGTGCTCATTGTGATTACAGTCATGAAGTAGTTATGAAGCAGCAACAAAAATAATTTTATGTCTGGGGGCCACCACAACATGAGGAACTGTCTTAAAGAGCCACAGCATTAGGGAGGCTGGGAACCACTGGGTTATAGCAGGGACCATCGTCAGGCGCTTCTGAAATTAATGCTTGCTGGTTTTCCTCTGCAGTCGCTGTCTTGACTGTCACGTCAATACAGTTTTTCCTCTATGGATTAAGATTTGAGACATTCCCTAGTTCAAATTCAACAGAACTGCACAGTCTCTTCTGTGCTCCCGACACTGCACCAGGCCTTTTCTCTTGTTCTCCGCAATAACCCTGCTGGACATCTGTATCTTAGTTGTACAAAGCAGAAAACCAAGGCTAGGGAAGAAAGGAAGAGGCTCGCGCTGGGCTGAGTGCAGAACAAGCTGAGTGCCGAGCCGTGAAATGGCGAGTATCTCACAGGTCTCATCTCAGGCAAAGGGAGGGCTTGGTTTTTGGTTTTGTGATTTTTTTTTAATCTCTTTTTAACCTTCGCTTGTCCTGTTTTCAATCCCACTGATCCCCTGCTTCTTCATAATGAGTCCTCCTTCTACTTCCAGGTCGTGTGTGTGTGTGTGTGTGTGTGTGTGTGTGTGTGTGTGTGTGTGTGTGTTTTGGGGTGGGTGTGTCTGTGTCTGTGTGTACAGTATGCGTCTGTGCATGTCTGTGTGTGTGGTGTGTGTCTGTGAGTATCTATGTGTGCGTAGTGTGTGGGTCTGTGTATGTGGTGTGTGTGTGTGTATATGTTTGTGTGTGTGTTTCTATGTATGCTGTATATATGTGTCTGTGTGTGGTGTGTGTGTGTGTATGTTTGTGTGTGTATTTCTATGTATGCTGTATATATGTGTCTGTGTGTAGTGTGTGTGTGGTGTACTGTGTGTGTATGTGTGTATGTGGAGTGTGTATGTTTGTGTGTGTTTCTGTGTTCATTGTATGTGTGTGTGTGCGGTGTATGTGTGGTGCGTCTGTGTCTGTGTACATGGTGTGTCTGTGTCTCTGTGTGTCTGTATTTGGTGTGTGTGTGTGTCTGTGTAGTGTATGTGTCTGTATGTTGTGTGTGTGTCTGTATGTAGTGTGTGTGTCTGTATGTAGTGTGGTGTGTGTGTGTGTGTATGTGTGATAGTCAGAGAGTTTATTTAGGGTTGCTTACAAGAACATCGGTTAAGGGTTATTTACAGAAGCATGAGCACCTTACCACATCTCTCCCATCCCAAGTAACCATTAACTAACTACATATAAGTCCTCAGAGAGGGGCAGGGCCTTGTGAGCCTCTCTCAAGGGAAGATGTTAGCGGCAGGCTCTGGGTCTTCCCCAGGGAGCAAGCCCCTTTAGAGTGCTGCTCTCTGGCCAGAACATGGATGGTGTCTTAATAGGAAAGGTAATGTTCTAGGAGTGGAGTTTGTCGTCAAGAGATTTGAGGGCAAATTTTCTATTTCATAAGTTTTCAGTGAGCTGGTGTTGTGAGCAGACTCCGGTGCATCAGTAGCCAGGCCACTCCAGGCTCTTTAATAAACACTTGTGTGCCTGAGCCTCCCTGCTCTACCCTCCATAAATATAGTTGGCTTAACATCCCTATTCCTCAGAGAATAACATGTGTAGAAATTGTACTTTGAGATCAGTCCTTCAGGGAAAGGTACAACCTGCTGAAGAGGTACTGAAAAAGCCCGAAACCATAAATGTTGATCCTACCCAGGAGAGTAAATATAAACTACCTGCCTCTTCCAGGCTGGATCTTAGCTTATCAAGCACACGTTAAACCTTTAAGCTTTTTTCTCTTAAGTAAAAAAATAAATCTAAGTTGACTATTCCAGCATATGTATTTGTTTTCCCTACACTGTCTATAAACCATGTCCAAGGTGAGCATTTATGTGCCTGAACAAAAACTGGCAAATTTCTGAGCATAACTGACAACTCTAACAGTTCATGACAAGACAGTCACAACAAAGGAAATGCTACGCATTAAGGGATTGTTTCCCTGCAAACCCTTTATATGTACATCAAGCCGTGTACCAGCAGAGTGAAGAAGAATAAATCAAAGGCAATGCCTACATAAGAGAGAGGTTTTAGGCAAATGTTATCCTCTGTGCATAAATCAAATAAATAGTGATTGAAAACACCCAAAGGAGTGGCATATATTTCTATGGAGTTTTAGCAATAAAGTTATTTTCATGAATTGGACCACAGTTTACATTGATGAGGACAAAATTATTTTCTTGTGAAATCTTAAGCCATTCCTGGAAAGTGAATTGATATCATTAGATTTCTTTCTTTTTTATAGCCAACGTAACTGAAGCAGAGGGTTGTTAAGTAATTTTCCCAAGGTCACAAAGACAGATGTGAGCTGGACAAGGCCTTCCTCAGAATCTCTGTTCCCGTGGTCCTGAGCGAGGGTCTCAAGTCCTAGTGCTACTAGTAGCCTCTCGGTGACATCCTCTCCGGGGCACTGCTCCCAAGAAGGAGGAAAGTAAACAGGGCAAACACTAGGGGCAAACCTCCTGGTAGTCACTCTAGAGATGCTGTTTGGCCCCAGCACTAGCCTTTCAGGTGGCGTGTAGTTCAGCAGGTTGATGCACGCCTACAGGATGCCAACACACCTCTGTGATGGGGCCTCCGGTGTGGTGGTTTAGGCAGTAAAGCCCACGCTCTGTTTCTCCATGCAGACTGAATACCTAGACAGTGCCCCAGGGTCAATTAAGCACTGATGTCTGAGATTACAGCTTAGACAGGGATATTGCTTAAGCAGAATAAACAACAATCTAAGTTTTACTAATATGCTGCTAGAGTTGAGAGGCAGAATATGTGAAAATCCTTCTAGATTTTTGGGAAGTTGTTGTCAAGTTGTTCACCAGACAAGAACATCTAAACGAAGAGGCCAGTGAGAGCTGAAATCCGGTGTGCAGGAGAAGCACCAGCTCTGGCATCACCTTTTGTCTGGCTTCAAGAAAGGAGGTCTTGGTCTTGGATCATTCTGCTATTCTTCCATTGGCATTGTTAAATGCCCTACAAGTTCTGTTTTCATCTTGGTTTTACGCATTCTCTAAAAATTACATTTAGCGGGATGGAGAGAAGGCTCAGAGGTTAAGAGCACTGACTGCTCTTCCAGAGGTCCTGAGTCCAGTTCCCAGCAGCCACATGGTGATTCATAACCATCTATAGTGTGATTTGATGCTCTTCTCTGGCCTGCGGGTGTACATGCAGATAGAGCACTCACTCATATACATTAAATAAATAAATAAATCTTTTAAATTTAAAAAAAAAATAAAAATAAATAAAAATTACATTTAGCATCCACATATGCTGGCATCGACCACGCAACAGCATAGTAATCAGTGTTCCGACATGGCTTGGATTCTACCTTCCCTGTCTATTGATAAAGGCACAAGATTATGTGGGGAGCTGGTTATGGAAATGGAGGGAGTGCTTTGATGGGATGGGTATAGGAATCTGGGTGGACAGGAGTGGTACCGCATCCATCCATCCAGTTCCAGGGCTCTGAGGGACCTCATCATGGAAATGGTACAGATGCTGAGGCTAGAAGATACAGGGGGGGAAAAAAGAAGGGATGACATTCAAGACTGAGTGAAAACATTTTTAAAAATAATGGGGCTCTAGCATAAGATCTTCTGTTATCCCTGATTGTCTTTCATCTCACTTATCATTGTTTATATGATGTGGCTCATTTGTTCATTTTCAGTCTTACTTCGTTTAATTATTGTCTACTTTTTATTTAAAAGTATCATGCTTTGGCTGGGTTCATAGGCTATTTTAATGAACTAAATTTCTGAGTCTATTAGAATTGTAACTTGACTGATCAGAATTAATTTTGCTTAGGGGTTAGAGTATTATTTGTGCAAAGTGCCCATCCATCCACCCAGCCAGCCAGCCAGCCAACCATCCATCCATCTATCTATCCACCCATCCATCCATCCATCCATCCATCCATCCATCCACCCATCCACCCATCTATCCATCCATCCACCCACCCATCCATCCATCGACCCATCCATCCATCCACCCATCCACTCATCTATCCATCCATCCACCCACCCATCCATCCATCCACCCATCCACTCATCTATCCATCCATCCACCCACCCATCCATCCATCCATCCATCCACCCATCCATCCATCCATCCACCCACCCATCCACCCATCCACCCATCCACTCATCTATCCACCCATCCACCCACCCATCCATCCATCCACCCACCCACCCATCCATCCACCCATCCATCCATCCACCCATCCATCCATCCACCCATCCCGCTTCGAACTCATCCATTACAAGTCCAGCAATTAGCTCTCCTTCCCTTCCTCCTGGTGCAGCTCCCAGCATTCACTGAGAGCAGTGCTTTGTGGAACCAGAGAGCGCTTAGGGTTGCAAGATTTCAATGTGAACAAAAGGAAATGGATATTCAGCATTTGAGCAATTCCAACCACTGTCCCACCCAACCTCTCCCAGCCCTTTTCCATGCAAGAGCCTGAATCCCTAGGTCTCTACTTACTGGAGCATGAGACCTTAGCCTTGCAATTTAGAAGTCGTTTGCCTTATTTCTGAACATCTACGGGAAGCCGAGTCCTAAAGGCACAGCTCACATGTTTGCCAAGAAACATGACCTCTGCTGGGCAGCATGGAACCTCGCTCATACACCTATCATCCATAGGTGTCACATGCTCTGTGTATCTGCATGATCCCCGCCTTAGAAAGGACTCCCTGAGAATGGGCCAAGATGACCTTTTCTAATCCCTCAGCACCTGGTGACCTGTTGACCCACAGCAGGTGAGCTACGAGTGCCTAAGTAAACGAGTGGTTTCTCTTGTGTTCAAATGTACACCTATTTCCCTCAACTTGAAGGAATTCAATTAGACGTGCTACACTCCTGCAGCCTGCCCTCGGGGCTCCGTTCTACCCACGTTTTGTTGGCTTCTGCTTCGCACAGGTGAGCCCTGACTGGGCTTGCTGAGGCTCAATGGTTTGATGAGAACATGCGCACTCAGTCCCGACTCCCACTTCCTCAAAACCAGGGAAAAAGCAAGGAGGAACATCAAACTCTTTCTTAGTACTTGACAAAAATGAAACAACTCACTTACTGATGAAGGATTTTTGTCTTCAGCCATTTCGATAGCTTCAGGCAGATACAGATAAAGACTGTACGGCCCTTGTTTAGTCACAAATGCCAATTAATTTTATCTCTGTTAAGTTGGCTCAAAGAGGAACCAGGGCCAGGTGGGGAGGCAGCAGGAGATCTTCACAATAGCCTGAGAATGGGGAGGGCAGCTGAGCACTCTGTGTGGGTTTTTTTCTACAGGACATACAGGGGAAAGGTGAGAGCTACTACCCACCAAAGAGAAACATCTTAAACAGGAGTCAACTGTCTGTGCCCTGCTACATGCTCCTGATGTGTTCTTAGATTACACAAGTATTCAGCTACTAATTTGCTTTTTCTGGCATAAATCCCACAGATATGACCGAGCTGGGCAAGTGTGGGTGCCAAATCTACTTTTGTGATTCTCTTGTAACCTTCTCAAGCCAGATCTTAAAAGCAAGACGTGCAAGTAGCTTTGAGTTTGAAACCTTACAAGTCCTCATTAAGCTTGGAAGAAAGAGAGGTCTCTAAATTCTAGAGAAACACCTCATCTCTAATCACCTTCCTCCACACCGGTTTCCCACGCCTGCCAGCCTCCAGGTGAGCACTAGGTGCTGCTTAGACATTGGCTTTGCTGCCTCCTGTCCATCCACTGTAGCTCCTTTCACCTATGAAGAAACCAAGACCACACCCCTCATAGGGTTGCTGAAGTCTCCGAGTAGCTCACTCATTCAAATGCCTTTTACATGGGCTGACTCAGTGGTGCTTAATGAACACAAGGCAGCCCAGCCTTCAGGTTGCTCCCGCTGACACACTTCCATTCTGTAACACTCCTCCTGCCTCTCCCTGCGTTTGTCACCGTCCTGACTGCCCTCAAGTTCCGAGCCATGCTTCTGTCTCATAGCACGTCTCATTAGACAGTCAGTAAATGCTGTTGACAGACTGGCTGGCTGCCCAACCAGCTGAGATGGCATCTTTGCACCAAGGGCAAGTGTCCTTCAGCGCCTTTATTTATTGCTTAACGTCAAATGGTGCCATCAGCGTGTTATAGTTTTCCTGAAATGAGATTAATGAGAGTTAAAGAAGTCAAAATTGTTGGAGAGTATTCACAATTACCGCTCTCTTATCACCAAGGCCAGGGCCAGAGTCATGTCTCACTGGCACAGAAACCTTTGAGCTGCATCATGTTAATCTAACCCTGGTCTCATCTAAGCATCCTTGGTTATTATAATGACATTTATATGCATATGAAGGAATCTGCAACTGCGGCACATCTTCCATTACCTTAAAGTGGGAAGTCAAAAGGGGGGTGTATAAGCCAATTTTATACTTTTTAATAAATGATTAAAATAAACCAACCAAAGCATGTCCCTCATTCGAATATCGGCTTTCTTTTCGGCAAATTATTAATAAGCCTTTAAATCAAAATGGTGGCTTCTCTATCCCAAGCTACATACATCACTGTTCTTGCTCATATGATTTGCAAGAAGATAGGGGAGAAATATATTTAAGTTCTATCAGGCCTTTGGGCAGCTTTTACCTTAGTAAAATATCAAATGAACACACACAAACACATACGTCAAGAATATAGTAAATCTAGTTTTATGAGGCTTATGAAATTATGAAATGGTTTTGAGTTTTAAAAAGCCTACCCATTTGTCAGCTGCCCCTGCTTGCCATTAAAAAAAACAAATCTCCATCACTATTTCTTTCTAAATACTCCCTGAGTACTGTCAGTTGGGGTTATCGTAGCCTTGCACTTTTGTTCTTTTGTTCATTTGGGATAAAGTCTTTTGTTGTAGCAGTGTTATTGAACTCATTTCTGCTTAGGTCTCAAGTTTCCATAGATGCTCTATTACCAAGTGGCAGTGCACCCCATAGGCACGATAAATAAATAATACAGCACTGAAGCTATAACAAATCACAAAATACATTATTAAAAAATTAAGAAATAAATATCCCCCTCTTACTTAAATAGAGATTGATTTTATCATGTGGAGTGCTGAGGAGAGCTGCCGCGAGATATATTAAAGCCTGGGGACATGCAGAATGCTCTGGAATGGGCATTTTGCTCCCTCGGCCGGAGGGGGAAAGCTCTTTCCCTGAATGGATGTATTTGTGAAATGGAAACTGCTCTTCTGAGTTTGTCCACAAGCCAGGTCTGATGCACGGCCGGCCTGGTCGTGAGCGGGCAGTAGGACCTCAGGGACGAATCCGTCTTTCCTAAGCATAAACCATTAGTCTGGGTGAAAGTGATGAAGACAAATACATTACAACAGACTGAAGTGGCAGTGGTACCGTTTCTCCACTTTAACTTTAAATCTCCACGCTGGCTTCCAAAATGATGCGCTCAACCCTGGGTTCTGCCAAGCACCCTCCAAGGCGTTTTACTTAATGAGGAGAAGATAGTGCAGGATTGGCCAACAAGGTGGGCATTTCAGGAGGGGGAAATTAAGCAGAGTATGTTCTTCAAAGATTTGCAAATTTTCTATAGAAAAGACATAGCATATGGAGTCCCTAGGTTCTGGGGACATTGCTCTTGAGAGTTGCGTGGGAACCCAGTGACTCATCAGCACCAGCATCAGCCATGAAGATGATACATGCTCTCCATTACGTCTCTACCCTGACGTTTCTTGGTCCTGATCTTATATGTTCTGGGACTTAGCCAATCATGCTGGCTTCGCTGCTTTCTAGAGAGACACTCAACACCTCAACATAAAGCGAAAAGACAAAGACCAACAAATGACCCCCATCTTCTCCCCCCCAGCCACTCCAGAGTTATGCCAGAAGTTTATCCTCGTAGCACGTGGAAAGAACCACTTCATTTCCTGGTCTCACAGCTCTTTAGAAAGGACGGCAGCGTCCTTTACAGACTCAAACATCTTCCTAGCACCCAGCGAGTCCTGCCACCTACGGGATGGCTTATAAAAGACCACCGGAAACAGCATATTTACAATGAGTGGGTCTATTGGCGACAAGGCAGCAAGGAAGCCTTCTAGTACCAAAGGTTCTTGGATGCACAGTTTGCCAGGGATATGGCTTGCCGGTGTGTATGTTCTGTGAACACGTACCTTGACTATCTGCCTTAAGCACATAAGGAAATACAGGCAAGAAACATGGTTATGATTGTTTGATTCTCCTATCTTTGGTGGTGACTGTTATGCTTCGAATGAGAAATATGCCCCAGAGACTCGTGTGGTAAAGGAGTCATCCCTGGTGGGTAGCACTAGAGAGCGGACAGTCTCCCCCAACTTCTGACCTTGCCCTCTCTGCCTCCTCCTCCTCCTCCTCCTCTTCCTCCTCCTCCTCCTCCTTCTTCTTCTTCTTCTTCTTCTTCTTCTTCTCTCTCTCTCTCTCTCTCTCTCTCTCTCTCTCCCCCTGCCACCCCCCCCCCGCTGTCACACCTTGCCTGCCTTCAAGGACATACATCCCCCTGGAATCATAAGCCAAAATAAACTCTTTTTTAAGTTGCTTTTGATCATGGCATTATATCGCAGCAACAGAAAGAAAGAAATAAATGAATAAATAAATAAATAAATAAATAAATCAGATTTTTCTGATCCATATCTGAATTCCCTGGTGCATGGAGGCATCTAGACATCCCAGTCTCTATAGATATGGGCATCTTCATGTCAGGCTGTCTGATGGCTCCTTGGGATAAACAGCAGTTGGTAAGTGAGTAAGAGAAGGTAAGAGAGAACGAGGGAGACCTTTGACTATGTCATGGCCACTGTGGAGTGTGCTATTCCTGTTCACTTTCCACTGGCCAGAAACAGCTGTGTGGCTTTACTTATATTCCGGCATGGCTGGGAACTGTCTTACCTAGGTAATTATAAGGGATGCAACAATAGAAAGTCAGATGATTAGAGCAAGCATCAGGTGACACCCCTGAGACATTTACAACTCAGTGTGGATATATGTAAACCATCCTCTAGGCCACAGGGACACAAAAGTTTATCCAAACTGCTGTGAATTTCTGACAATTTAAATTCTGGAAATGACCTAGCTCTTTGGAGCCCCATGTCTGCCTGCCACCTCCACTCTGCAATGAGTTGGTGCGAATACAAAAGGCAGCTTGTGCTCAGTCTTAAATGACTCGATGGCTCACGCCTACACCTGCTCCACTCATCCGAAGTTCATGTGAGCACGGCAGACGGCACTTAAGCTCATAAACCTGGGGATGTCTGGTTTACTTGCAACACAGGAAGCAAGTACCTGTCATCCATATGAGTCCTGCCCCTTGACAGTTTCTCAGCGTCTTGACATTCCCAAGAAACATCCAAGTTCTCTTTTGCCATCCTAGCTTTTCCTTCTCATCCATTCCGGAACAGAACACGCAGTCTCTCTCTCTCTCTCTCTCTCCCTCTCTCTCTCTCTCTCTCTCTCTCTCTCTCTCTCTCTCTCGGTTTGTACAAGCACAGTCTCAAGCTCATAGCAGTGTTTGAGCTCAGTTGCCTCAGAAAATTGTCAGAAAATGTGTTTCCCTTCCTAAAGCATAGCCCCAGCTGTTCCATTCAGCGACGTGACAGCCGCGTCAGGACATACTTGGTGCAAGGGAGTGGCACTGAAGAACACCCAGGTCTTCTGCCTTCGCGGAGTGTCTATCTCCGCAGAGATGGCTAAAAACAGCACCCGCTGTGCTACTGTCACAGCAAAGCAAGTGTATGAAAGGTGACTTTTAGAAATATGTTGGAATGTAAGGTCTGTTCTGCCTAGAACACTCATTAAGTTCGGCTCAAAGGACAGGAGTGGCATTTAAAGTGAGATGTGTAAGATGAGAAGGGACTTCCGGTGCAGAGCAAGTGTGTCATGCGGAAGGAAGAACAGGCCCCGCCCCCCAAAGAAGGGTGGTATGTGCCACACATCCATAAAGGCTAGGAAAAGGAAGTTCAGAGATGGGGGTCCCCTCCCCACCCAAGCCCTCCTTCCACGGTGCTCATGTGTGGCTGGGAAAGATGAAACAGAGGAGAGAATGCGTCCAAGTTTCCTTTCACGGTCCTTCTTGCTCACGGTGTGTCAGGAAGAACCACGTGTGGAGGCAGGGAGGCAGCTAGCTGCTAGCACAAGCCCGTGAAGTGAAGGAGACAAAAGTGAGAGAGTGGGTTTTCTCAACACAAAAACAAAACTTGTCACCTCAAAGGCAGTAAGAGATGGTCTATTCCCGAGCCAAATCTGTGTGGCCCAGGAACACGGACTTAGGTTACCCCAAATCCACGTTACAGTGTGGAAGCAGTTTTCATGGAGCTTTTGTGGTAACAGAACAAAGAAATCTGTAAGTCAGGGCATTAAAAAAAAATTAGTAGAAACATCAGAGAGATTTGCCAGACTGAGAAATCTCAACCACAGGCCTTATGTGCTACCTGAGAGCATCTTTAGACCTTTTAATTGGTGGAGAATAGGGTTTTGTTAAGTTAATACATTCCAAAGGGTTTTCATCTGTAGTCAGGACATTAGGTCCCACAGAGATGGGCAAGAAATGGCTCTTTAGGAGGCCAAAGATCATGTGAGATAAATTGTAATTAGTCTCTATAACAGTAACACTGCAAACTGTACAGTCACTGAAGCTTTAATTGGCCTTTGTAGACACGACTTATTTTCCAGAATTTTCTCACTCACAGCTTTATATACCAGGGCTGCAGAAGCCTTAGTGCCTAGTTACGTGACCGACATTATTATGCATGTTTCTGTGAGGGTGTTCAAGGATGAGATCAACATTTAAATGAATGGACCCCGAGCAAAGCAGATTGTCTTCCTGGGTGTGGGTGGGCCCCATCCGATCAGCTGAAAGCCTGAATATCACAAAAGACCATGAGCAAGAGTGAATTATGCTGCAGATGGCCTCTAAACTTAAATTGCAACAGAGGTTTGGCCCTGAGTCTCCAGTCTGCTGACCCGCCCTATGGTTGGGGGACTTGTCACCCTATTAACAATGATCTAGTCTGTAAATGTGCCACTGAGCTCCACTCTGTGTCCCAGGTACTCTTCAGCATGTTTTATACATACCATCTTACTCAGCCATCTGACTGAAAGATAGATTCATTTTTTTTTTTTAATGAACAGCTCAAGATTCAGAGAGTTAAGTAAATTCCCCAAGGTCAGATGCTAAATAAATGGCACAATTGCCTGATGAGTTTGTCAGGAACCACTGAATGGGGGAAAGAAACAAAACAAAACAAAACAAAACAAAATAGATTCAGAGCTTCAAATCTGAAGCTCCATTTTGCTGATGGTCAAAGGAAATTCATTAAACCCAGTGTGTTAAAGTAACATTTGCAGTCTGCAAGGGGCTTTCTTTCTGCTTATGCGTGGCAATTATATCTTTATACTGCAGACGCTGGTTTTTAGCTCCCCTATTTGTCTCCATATGCATACTTTTACAGCCAATTGTTAACAGATTAACAACTTTGGGCAAAATCCATCAGCCTGCTTTGCTTTGCCTCCGTGGCGGTAGCTGGGAGAGTCTGTTGACAGGATGGAGCACAGAGGAGCTGGCTTTGAATTGGGCAGGCCAAATGCAGACCTGGCTTCCTTGATGAGCGTTCCGCCCACCTCAGCTTCCCCTCACTGCGCAGTGTCTGCAGGACCTGCTTCAGCAGTGGAAAGGAAGCATTCTGGTCCTCCAGAATTCCAGGATTTAAAGAAAGTTTTATTGGGAAATGAACATGTCTAAACAACAAAATAGTATCAGAAATTCATTCCATTTATGCCCAAAACATGTTCCATCCATCCATCCATCTGTCTGTCTACCCATCCATCAAACTATTTCTCACAATAGTTTCTGATTACTGATTTTTTTTTTTAATGTCATGATTTTAGAATAATCAGTAAAATGTTAACATCTAAAGTTCAATCTCTTTTGAGCTTCTTTTCTGGAACCAATATCTGTGGAGCAAGTCACTCAGGAGCAGAAGTCATTTAAAAGTGAGTCACTCATGCCTAGGCTTTCACCTTCTGTTCCCAACAACACTCCAATTTTTAAGGAATAGGAGCTCAGAAAAATTTGGGACACTATGTCCCAAGTAGGAAGGATGCATGGAGAAAGTCCAAATACTTGAATATGTCCAATTTTTTTATTCTCGTATTTGAACGGATGATAAAGTATTTTGTTTATTCTGAGAATCTCCTACATGTATCTCATGGATTTTAACTATAGTCATCACCACTCCCTCCCCCAACTCCTCTCATGTGTCTGCCAAGTTCTTCGTGAAACTTGAGATATCTTCCCAAGATCCCTCCCAAGTTCTTGAAATTTCAGGTGTTCTCTCTCTCTCTGTGTCTCTGTCTCTGTGTCTCTGTCTCTGTGTCTCTGTCTCTGTCTCTGTGTCTCTGTCTCTGTCTCTGTCTCTGTGTCTCTGTCTGTGTCTCTGTCTCTGTCTCTGTGTCTCTCTGTCTCTGTCTCTCTGTCTCTGTGTCTCTGTCTCTGTCTCTGTCTCTCTCTCTGTCTCTGTCTCTCTCTCTCTCTCTCTCTCTCTCTCTCTCTCTCTCTCTCTCTCTCTCTCTCACACACACACACACACACACACACATACACACCACAAACACACACACACACACAAAGTCCAATTAGTATATCCATATACACATGGGTGTGAAGCCATCCCCTGGAGTATGATCAACTTATCAGGAATAGTACCTAATAGTATCCTGCTAAAAACTACATTTCCCAGCTTCTCTTGCAGCTAGGCAAGGCCAATGATATAGTGATAGGGAGAGGAAACTTGGCCTTTGTGCTACACAGGCTACATGAGCTACGTGCAACAGCCATTTCCGCTCCCCACCCCACCCCCTATAAAGGATCACAGCTATCCTTCTTTCTCAAGCTGACTGTTCAACTTCCCAGGGCACAGAGTCTGCCCCCTTGACATGTGTGCCAATAAACAGGGTCCCATCTGTCAAAGGTCAGGCTCCTCTCTCTCTTTCTTTCTGCCTCCAGTTCCTTTTTAGCTGCCTCAGAAATCTAACAACGCCCCTAATGAAAACTGGCTCTCTCCCATAACAGCCAACAACAGCTTTCAATAACTCCTCAGCTAGGAATGAGACCTCATGAGACCTATGCCCATCCATACTGGTGTGTTGAATGGTTTGATCTTGTGCTGACCTTGTGAGATCAGGCCTACCATGTGCAGAAGACATTGTTCTGCTGACCAGTTTTCCCTGACCTCTGCCTCTCACAGTCTTTCTGCCCCCTGTCCTTCAGTGATACTCATAGAATACACTAAAGGAAGGGAGGGCCGACGGCGGTACACAGCCCGAGCTCAACCCATTGTGACACAGACGAGTCACAGTCATCACATACATGACTGTATGAAAGGGTTAAAGAACAAAAGCCCCAAAAGGGCAGAGAACGGCTCAAGCTCAAGTGCACTTGTGGAAGCCAAGTGAGAGTAGATTCAGACTAGATGTGGGAGTCAACAGCAGATGCTTTGCCTAATCTGGACGGGAGGAACGCAACTTTACTTGTCTACGAAGTTCCTCGCTCTCCTCCTTGGCCAGAACATTGAAAGAGAAAGTATTCACAGACAGTGACATTTTGGAGGAAGCATTTTGCCCCGGGAATCAGCAGAATCCGTTCTTCATCTGAAGGCAGCATGTGGAGTGCCGTGCTCGCAGCTTTGCACCGTAGGGAAGCCTTGTGCAGTCACCAAAGGAACCGGGGAAGCCAGAAGGCAAAATCAAAGGAGGGCGAGCCTGCCGTCACACAGTCGAAGGGAACTATCTATTCCAAGACTAAATTTCTAGAATTATACATACTGAGCCTCAAACTGCCCAGAGTTGTACATCAAAGAAGTGGCCTTTCAGGAGGGACCTACCATGGGGACATCAGAGATATGCAGTGGAGGTCAGCAGGCAGAAGCAGATTCAGGGCAGTAGAGAACCAAGCAGGCAGAGGCTTCTGAAGGCGTGAGGACAGACAGCATCAGGTAAGTCATTCATGCTCAGTCCTGGAGAGCAAGCAGGAAGGAGCTGACCAGGCTGCCGGGAGCAGGGAAGAAAGACCCTAAGTAGAATGGGGGAAGGCCAGGACACCCCAAGTAGGATAGTGGAATGACAGGGGAAAGAAACAGGCTGGTTCACTCCTCGGTGACTACAGATAAAGACAGTAGTCCCATTTATTCCCTTCTTTTACATTCATTCCACATGCCTAGCATACATGTGAAATCCGAACACTCACCTCCATTTATAAAAGAGAAAGCTCAGACAGGGAGCCAGTTACTTGCTAGTAGCTACTGGGCTAGAATTCAAACCCAGGTTCACACCATGCCACATACTT
Organism: Acomys minous; assembly: GCF_964271855.1. Lineage (NCBI taxonomy): Eukaryota > Metazoa > Chordata > Mammalia > Rodentia > Muridae > Acomys > Acomys minous. The sequence continues at coordinate 105,761,235 of NC_140492.1, read as the reverse complement.
GCTGAGGTTTCAAACACGTATGCTTTAATTCATGACACATATTTACTAAACCACTCCCCAGCATAGAAACATGCCCCAACTACCATCCTACACTTCCCCTTTGACGTCCACGTTTCTCAGAGAGTTCTGACACCCTGATTCCATCTCCTTCCCCTCCCCCACTTTCTACTCTCACCTCCCTTCAGCCTTTTGTCACCTGGCTTCCATCCTTCACGTCGTCAGAGCTGTCCTGGCTTCGTCAGGAAAAACATGCTTCATATGACATGCTGAGCACTTTCTGGCTCTTACATAACTCCGCATCATTGACTTCTGTGTCTCACTTTGACTGGTCCCGTGGCTCCTCCTCTTTCCCCTCTTCCTCCATTGGCTTCTGGGTTAGAAGTTCAGCAGGCCCCATTTTCTTAGCCTCTCTTCTGAGAGAGTCAGTGCACACTGGGCTTCAGGGACCGTATGCTGGCTTCTAGACAGGACCTCTGACTTTGGGATTGGTTCCTAGTCAGTGTTTCCTGCCTAACACCAGCTACTCTCCTGGTACTAGTGCGGGCTTCTCTTGTGAGGTGCGTGCTCTGTCCTTTTCCTCAGAGGAAACGATAAGACTACCTTAAAGGGCTGGGGAGCATGTGACTCAGGTGTACTCAATTCTACTCAGTCTCAGGCCCTTTGTTGTGTAACCTGGACAGAAAATAGCTTGGCTTTCCTACACTCATTCTGCCACCATGAGGAACAAGCGGAGCCAACAAAGAAAGGAGGAACCAGGAGCAAAGGAGACCATCATGCCTCATTAGGTTGTCCACGTACTCATGCCTTCCTCCTGCATATGCCAATCTGCCAGTCACTGGCCATTTGTATACTTCAATATGGTTTATATTTATATAGAGCTCAAACAGGCCAGTGAGATGGTAGAGGAAGTTCCCTCAAAAGTCTGCCCTGAGTTCAATGCCTGCAACCCATAAAAAGGTAAAAGGAGAAAACCAATTCTCCAACCCCGTAGCGTTGTCTGTCCCTTGATCCCCACATGAGTGCTCTGGCACATATGTACCCTCTTTCCCATCCTCACAAATGTACACACAATAATAATAAATAATTTTTATTTTTTTAAAAAGCAGCATAAGCATAAACATGTAATATAATGTACATACAGTAGGATAAATAAACTGTTATTGCTAAAAGTAGCTTTATCTTTTGAACTTAGTTAATGTGACTGCCAGAAATCTTAAAGCTGTATCTGTGTATTTTTATTGGACTATACTGCTCTAGACTTTTCTATTACACAACTTAAAAGGGGTAGGGCATGGGGGCTTTAAGGCTACATGCAACAACTGTAAACAAATGCCTGCAGCCATGATACTCTTATAATATGATAAGCAAATATACATCATTTCATTTTTATCTCTTAGGTACCAGCTGTACTGCAACCAGATACATGGTAGGAAAAAAACCCAGCTATTTTAAAACTGCTAAGGTATCCTTTAAAAGTTGTAAATAGTTTTCTATCCTTACTGTTGTAGACATCAATTCATCTTTGAGAAAAACTTCCTTTGTTTCAGGAAAATAATTGGAAGAAGATGCTTTCTTTGACCCAAAAGAAAGGCATATGTATGCTCATTAGTTCTGAAGTAGATTGTCACCCAATAACCTAGATGCAAATTCTTCAAACTGACATATTATAGATTTTGCTTATCATTGCAAATGTGTGTATTTTTTTTATTTATTTATTTTTTTTAGCAAGAGTATGTCCTTGGAAAGATTTCTGAAGCCAAATGTGATTTTCAAAAACCCAACTGACTGTGTATTATTCTTTGTTCCTGGTATGTTTGAGTGTATACGTGGGGCACGCATACACACACACACACACACACACACACACACACACACACACACACGGGTCCCATCTTAAAATTAGCCATTAGAGATCTGCAGCCAAAACCAGATGCAGAGGATATGGGCAGGGAGGCATAGCTTGACCTTATACTGGAGAGGGGTGTGTGCGAGTCTAAAAGGAACCAGATGGCAAACACTAAAGTCAGCCTGGTCTAAAAGCCCATATGCGATGTTATTTCAGGTGGCAGAATTCAGACTTTGGGAAATCCATGGTCAAACTGTGTGACTACCCTGTCTGGGCACTTAGAGCCAGACCACACAGTGTGATGTTTGTCATTGGCTCTTGAAGAAAATGCCTCTGAAGCTAAGGGAGAGAAGTCATCCTCCTCTGTGGATGGCAGCAGCAAATATCACCTCTGGATAAGAGGGTCTGGAAAGACACTGTGGTGAGAAATGGTCACTACAGGCAGGACAGCAGGCTGAGGAGACCAAGAGCAGGGTCCAGCCAGATGGAAACTGTGATAAGGAGCACAATCCTGAAACAGAACCACAACTAGCATCTTGGTGCCCTTCTCCTGGCTAATGGTTCCCTTTTAGCATTACTAAGCTACCTGGCAAACTGTATTAGATGCTACTCTCAGGCTTTAAGTGTGCACTGTGAGGGTAAGGGCAATAGATGTGGCTGTACTGGAATAGAGCAGAAAGTAGTTCCTGGAAGTCAAATATGAACCTGAAGGAGCTGCAGAACCTCCCAGGGCTTCAGGAATCATCTAGAAAAAGGATGGCTGGTAGAGGTGACCAGTGACCTCCAGGAAAGATTGGTGCAACGTGTGATCATGACCGGCTAACTGAGGAATTCTCAGAAATTACTTTGCGGCGAGAATATGGCAGAAAAACGAAATTCCAGGGGAATTCTTCTGAGTGAGGATGTAGTTGATTAGCTCAGGAACCTAGGACCTGGTGCACGCTACCAAAATGATCTACCACCGAGTTGTCCCCTCAGACCCATTAGCTGCGTGTTAAATTAGTTAATCTATAGATGTTAGACTCAGCCACCCTTACCATCTACCTCACGTATCCCTCCACATTTATTAGCACCTGATACATAACACTGTAGAGGAGGGTACGGGAGAAAACAAAGAACTCCTACACCATTCTGTGTCCCTCCTCCCTGCTGTGGCAATCTAAAAGGTGACATATCCCAGAAGATATAGGTAAACCGTTAACGAGCTGCCATCTGCCTGGGCCCGGTGTGTGGGCCAGAGGCCACCATCAGCTTGTTTTTAAAGGAGTGTAGGGAGAAATGAGGGTGGAAGTCGGCGGTGGGGAGAGTGGGAGTGGAAGGACAGAAGGCATGCAAAGAAAAGAGAAACCATGGGTGGGGCATCTCTGTGACAAGCTGGAGACCTAAGTCAGGGTAGGCTTCTAGGAGGATGTGAGGGGGGACTCTAGCTGAGTAGCAGGGGCCATGGAGACTACAGAGGACACTCTCTAATTTGACAAGACTCCTAGTGGAGGGAGGGGAATGGCAACCCACCCGCAAAAAACTTGGACCCAGAATTGACCCTGCCTACAAGATGTGCAGGGATAAAGATAGACAGATAGAGCAGAGATGGAGGGAATAGGCAATCAGTGGCTGACCTAACCCAAGACCCAAGCCACGGAAGAGAGCCAACCCCTGACACTATTAACTGATACTCTGCTATGCTTATAGACAGGAGACTATCAGTGCTGTCCTCTGAGAGGCTACACCCAACAGCGGTTCTCAACAGACGCTGAGACAACCAAGCATTGGACGATATGTCAGGAGTCTTGTCAAAAGGACTACAGGTGACAGGAGCTCCATAAGAAATCAAGCTGAGCCAACTAACTGGGGTGCAGTGGGGCTTGTGGAGACTGAAGCACCAGCCGAAGATCTTGCATGGACTGAACCTGGGCCCCTTACACAGATGTAGCGGATGGACAGCCCAGGCTTCATATGGATCCTCTAGTAAGGGTAGTGGGGGCTGTTTCTTACATGGACTCCATGCCTGCTTTTTGATAATTTCCCCCTAGCTGGACTGCCTTGCTGGGCCTAGGGGAAGAGGTTGCACTCAATCCTGATGTGATTTGACTAGCTGGGGCGGGGTGGGGGTGTTCTCCTTTTCTGAGGAATAGGAGAGGGGAGAGGGAGAGTAAACTGAGAGGAGAGAAAGGAGAGGGCTACAACTGGGATGTAAAGTGAATAAATTAATTATAAAAGAAAACTAAACTTCAGAGTCCATTAAATCATACAGAACTTTAAAAATTACAGCACAACCTAGTCTCTTTTCTCTTCCTCCTCCTCCTTTCTTCTCCTCTATTATTATTATTATTATTATTATTATTATTATTATTATTATTATTATTATTATTATTATATTATTATTATTAACTATGCCGTGTAATATGACTAGCACAGAAACAGAAATAAATACTTGGGAACATCAGTTATTATGCAGGCCTGTGTCCTGCTTGTCTTCAGATTCTTTCTAATCTGTCTTTGTGTTCTGAGGTGCATCACCGTCTATAACTCCAGCTCCAAGGAACCTGTTGTCCTTTCAGGCACCCATGGGTACCTGCATAGAACCAGACATTTAGACACACACACACACACACACACACACACAAATAAAAAGTAAATCCTTTTAAAATAAATAAATAAGAGTTGGATCTTTAAAATGTTAAAAGAAAGTAATGAATGAGAGTGAATGAAATGTTCAATGTAAATATTCTTAGAAATGAAGATCAACAAATATATATATTTGTTATATATATATATATTCAAACAAAAATAACCCAAGGGAAGAATGGGAGGAGACAAGGGATGGGATAACCATTGAGATGTGACAAGAACAAATTAATAAAATAATATATATCTTGGGAAAAAAAATAACCCAAGAAAACAAAATCAAAACCCTTGCAAACTTCATCATCAGACCTGTGCTGAAAGAGATACTGAAGGGATTTCTTCATGACCTCAGATGGAGGCACTAAAATAAAGGAGGTCTAAAGACCAGAAATGGCAACAACATGACTGAATCAGATGAGCAGTGACTGAACAAGAATAAAATGGTCTTAAATGATAAAAAAAAAAATACACAGGAGTAAAGATTTTATAAAGTCTTCAAACTGTCATTTGCTGGACAAGTACTAATTTCAAGAGATTTTAAAAAGTCGAGGATGTATACTCAGGATCTTTGGGTAACTGTTAAAAGAACAATAAAACGTATGTAATCAAAGAGGGGAAGATGGAATGAAAACTGTCTGATTAGTCCAAAATGTGTCAACAAAGGAGAATGAAAGGTCCCCAAAACAGATGAGATAAAACAGTAAGATGGTAAATTTAAGACAAATATATATCATTAAGATAAAGCGAATGTGAATAGATTAAACATTCAAATAAAAAATAAGTTTTATATTATGGAACCAGTGTAGATGCCCATGAATGGATAAATAGAATACAGTGTGGGAATAATAGAAGTTTTCACTCATCTACAAAGAAAAAAATTACATATTTTGCAAAAAAAAATGGATTAAACTGGGATCATCACAGTAATCAAAACAAAGCAGACCCACAGCTCACAGTACCAGGGACTGAAGATGTAGCTCAGTTGATAGGAGCCTTATGTAGCATGGGTGAAGCTTTGCGTTCAGTCTTGAGTATCACATAAGCATGTACTGTATACTGCACTTTCCTAATTTGGGTGAAGACAGAAGGATTAGGTATTTAAAGTTATCCTTGATTACACAAGTGAGATGGAGGCTTGGGCTATAGGACAACCTATCTTGAAAGAAGAAACAATGAAAGAGTGAATATTGCAGTATATTCTACCTAGAATATATATATGTGTGTGTGTGTGTATGTATGTATGTATGTATATACACATATGCACGTAGAGAGAGAGAGAGAGAGAGAGAGAGAGAGAGAGAGAGAGAGAGAGAGATCCTCAGTAGTTTTCCATTACCCTTGCCCTTTGACCCCAGGCCTTGCCTGTTCTAATCTGTCTCTTCTCTTTCTCTCTACCTCATTCCTTGTGGGTTCTTACCACACCCTCCTTGAGCTGCAGCGGTAACAAGAGTCTTTCAGCTCATCAGCTAGACCAAACACCCCTGTGAGCTTCTTGGAATGCCACAGCCAACATCCACTTTCTTTCACGCTCGACCCAAATCTCTGTTTGTTCATCTCATTCTCTTTCCTACTCGTCTTTCTGTCTTAACATGAACTGAACAGACCTTCTATGTCCCCTAGCAGAGGCCAGGGCTTAGAAAGCGCTTCTAGATCAAGATTCGCCCGTCTTCTTTCTCCTTGGTGATTTGGAGCTCTGAGACGAACGGGAGAAGAATCCTATTCTCCTCACAAAAGGGTTGTACAGGGTGTGGAGTTAAGACTAGCCCTCTAACTGAGGCCTACACAGAGTAGATTGTTCTAGACCTTCACCAACCAACAAGGCAACTTCAGACATCCTAATTATCCTACCAAAAGTCAGAGCGTAGTGGGGTTATAAGGGACCACTTTTTGAAACATTGTTTACATTGCAAAATTATAACCCGTAAAAAGCAACCTGTTTTTATGTCAAATCCTAGAGGGGGAAATCTTATATCTGTCATTACAGTTCTTTTAAAATCTAATTAATCATCTCAACTAAATTTTTTAAAACTTTTTTTGAGACAAGTATACAAAAAGAAAATGACACATGGGCCCATGTCTAACATCAGCATTTTATTAGTTATTATATGCTTTATTAGGTGACGGAGTTCTTGGGGGAAATCAGTTTACCATTCACCTTAACAGGCAACAAAGTTCAAGCTCCACATCACTCTGTAACGATGGGAGTTGATCTGCCTCAGGCACTATCTTTCTAAGGTCACCACTAGAACATCTTACTCAAATCCCTTACTTATTTGAACCACAAGTGCCTATGATGAGATACCCACAGAGAAAATGGCATACGTGCCCCTGACTCCTGTGTATAGTCTACATTTGAGTGTGATGCCAGGGGTGTGTTGTTTTAGCTCAGATCACCTATGTTGCTAACTGATACAGGAGAGACTATTTAACATTTCATTTCAGGGCTGTTTTGAGAGTATCAGTTGCCCTTGTTTGTGTGTATTTGATACCGGGAATTATTATTACAAAGGAGCAACTCTTGAATGCTCAGTTGGCTTTCTACCCCAGTCAGAATGAAGTTACTGAGCACAATGGTGACCTGGCGTGCTCCCTACCCATACCCCTAGTGCTCGCAGTCCAGCCTTCCCCTTCTCTTTCTAAAGATGCTCACACCAATTCACAATAGGCACTTGCTTTGCAAAGGACCAAATGTAGCTAAGAAGCCCACAGCCACTAATCAACTTATCGGATAACAGGCAGCTCACTTCTTTTGATCAACACATAGACAAAGGAACAATAGAACTCGGTTTATACGGAAATATGTGACCCCAGAAGTTCTACATGATCATTCGATGAGCAAGATATCTATTTTTATAGACATCTCTTTTCTCACCTTAAAGATGCTGTGGCAGAGAAAATTGACTTGGGGGGCTGGCAGCTTGTCAGCTGTGACTGTATCTCCACCTTCTGTTTCCTGGACAGCAAATTCAGCTCCTATTTCAAGGACCTTTCTATGTTTACAATACTTTGTTACCTGAACTACATGGTACCTTTGCCCTAAGTGAGTGCATCTGCTCATTTGCCTTTTACTGTAATTTCCCAGCAATCAGCAAATTCTAGCCCCTGTTCTGATGATGACTGTGCTTTTTATTGGCCAGGCGGTGTTTGTTTGTTTGTTTGTTTGTTTATTGCAATGGCTTTTAAGTGAGTGATTCATAAGCTCTACCTCCTCCCACTCTTAGATCTACTTTAGAAGATGCCAATTTATGAGGCAATACACATGTTGGCTGGCCTCGGGCAGTTATAGCAACAGCTCCTTTCAGGGGCCCTGTTGTTAACAATACACTTCCCTTTCAGCCCAAGTCATCAGAAAGTGAAAACAAGCAGAACAAGGAACATTTGATCTGCAACTTTTCAGTTCTGGGAGCTTGTTTTAGCTGGGCTCTCGCACACCTCTCACACTGGAAGCAAACTCCTAGCTCCTAAGTCACCTAAGCAGCAATTGCTAATTCTTTCTAAGAGTCCAAAGAGAAGCGTGAGAAGCATTTGGTGACTAGGGCTCCTAACACGGATGAAATGCCTACTGGGGACATACTCAAATACAAAGAGTAAATTTCAGTGTTGTAAAAACAAACATTTATAAGATTTTTCAAATACTGTCTTTCCCCCCAAATATAATTTGCATTTACTAAGTTTGTATGTGTATGTGTATGTTTTTAAACATCTTGACATTTGAATCTCATGAGAGTCCATTAGGTATTCCTTAATAAATTATTCTAAATCTCATTAATTTCTTATCTTCAAGGTGCTTCTTTAACGAACGAAAGAGCATTGAATTGTAAATCCTTTTCAAGGCATTTATTAGTAGGCATGGCCTGTGACCTTTATGGCCGTTATTTTGGCAGAACCATTATAAAAATAAACTTAGTTCCTGGAGTGTTTAAACAAAAAGAATGTACTCAGGCTAACTTTCCATCTAAAATCAGGCAAAAATACTCCAAGGATACAGAAGAGCCATTTTGCTTAGAAAGTCAATCTTTTTAATTCTGTCTCTCTCTCTCTCTCTCTTTTTTTTTTTCTTTCCTCTGTGTAGACTAAACAAATAAGTCACCACAGGCACTGTACATTTTTTCTATTCCTTTCTCTTGGGATGAAATATGAAATAATCTACAAAGTAATTTGATCCAGCAATTAAAAACAAGGACATGAATTACACTAACAACTGTCACATAGGAAGAATTAATTCCCTCATAACGCCGCTTGATGTTACAGACCCTGGGTGATTACGAACAGATTGTAATTGGAAAAGAGCCAAACCAATTCAGGTATCTCTGAAACACAGGGGTAAGCCTCAACCTGCAAGCAGACAGCATTTTTTACTACCCACAGGAGTATCTTTTTGCAATCTGCATTCGGATGTTTACCTAGCAATTACCCAAGGCACCCAGCAATGCAGCCGTCCAAGGGACAGCACGTGGCAAGGCCACAGATCACTGTTGTGGAGTGATGCGTTAGCAGGCCACTGATGGAAGGCAGACTTTCTGGAGTCTGTTTCTAGAAAGAGCATCCCCTGAGGGTAGAGTCCTGGTTGCTTCTGTTTCCTTGTCTAGTTTGTCACTCTAGGCAATATCCTATAGCTGGCTGGCGTGGCATCGGTCAAAGCAAGCGAAGGCCATCTGTGTGTTGATTATTGGCAGACACTGAATATTTTTTCTAGTGACAGGAAGATTTTAAGGCCCGTTTCTGATATTTAATCCTTTCTAGTTTAAGGTAAGGTAGAGAAACTCCTTGCTGAGAGCTGCTGCTCTTCTGTGTGGTAGGGAGAACTCAATCTGAGGTCTTAAATGATCCACCACGGTGTCCCCAAACACACTTACAAAAGCAGTACATAGTAAACTCTTTTAAACAACAGCAAAAATAACTCACGACAAAGAAAAAAACCCAAAATTCCTCTATAATTCATCTACTCAGGACAGCATTCATCAACATTTTGGTGTGTTTTGTTTTTCTAGCGTCTGGTGCAGATTTTGAGGTCAGGAGCATTCCTTATACAATGTTGCATCCTGTTTTACTCTGTTTGCTTAGAATTTGTCAGATATATTTTAGCATGTCATCAAAAATCCTCCTGACATATAATTCACAGCAGCTGCATTACAGCCTATCTTTTGGATGGTCCAGAACTTATTTAAACAATCCCCTGGTGCTGTCTTCATATTTAACCAACATATTTAACCACAACATGTCCACATGTTTTCTTTTTCCTTTTAGTGATTTTTCTAAACAGGGAACCAGCGGGTCAAAGCATATGAACAAATTTTACAAGTTTCTTCCTCTTTTTAAAGATAAGATTATTTCCTTCCCTGATTGCAATATAGGAGTGCTATAAACAAACTACTGTGGCATTTAACAAAGAAAACAAAATCACCACTGTTTATCTCTGATCACACATATAATTAACTTTTCTTCCATTTTCTTTCATCATTCTTTCCTTTCCTTCTGTCCAAGAAAAAAAATGAAATCACATCACACAGAAAAAATGTTGGTCTGCAGTTTTCTTTTTGTAGCTAGAAATGCACAGTAGACACAGTAGATATAACGGTTTTAAGGATCATGGTGCAGTTAGGTCAAATTGATTCCCAAAAAGGCCAACCCTCTCAACAGGCTGTGAAGAACCATTTCCTTGTGCCACTATTATAATCACCAAATTTTGCCTTTACTATAGTCTTTGCTATCTAATTGAAACATGCAAGGCTCTGCTTTGTAAGTGTGTGCACTTCTGTGGTGTTCAGTGCTGCTTCTTTTTGGACAGTTTACTCTTTGTAGCTGGTCTGTTTTATTTGCTGTCATCCTGTATATTGATTTATAGGGGCTCTTTCCATTAAAAGCAGCTTGGTTCTTCTTTTTCATTATTATGAAAATGTTTTTATTGTTTTGTGTCTGTCCTTTAGTTTTATTTATTCTTTAATGTGATTTTAAAATATTATTTAAAAGTTTTTTTTTCTGTCCTTACGTTATTTTTCTATTGTTTTCAAGTACAGGCCATCCTTTGCATATAGAAACCAGGTTAACCTTCAGGATTCAGTTTTTTTTTTTTTAATGGTTTTTCTTTTAATGTACCTGGAATAGACTGTGGAACATATGGAAGGTCAGGATTTGCATTGGATCGTTTTTCCAACTATTCCGCTTTGCCTGTTAAATCACCACAGCTCTTGTTTCACGGAGCATTGTTACATATGTAAAGATGGGTCTCCAAGGGGCCTGCCCTTCTAGGTTGCAAGCTTCATGAGGCAGGCAAATTGACTGTTGTTATGTTGGCCCATGCCATGCCATTCTCTCTCCAACCTACAGAAACACAGGGAAGGGAAGGAGAGCAGAGGCTCCCTGGGGGAAACGGGAAGCCGGCGCATGCTAAACTCACCCGAATCTGTTCTCCAGTTCCTACAAGGCTGCAGATATGAATAAAATATTATAAACTGTGCCGGAAAGACAAAAGGGATCGGCAGAAACGTCAAATCCATGACATGCAATTGTGTACGGGAAGAAAGAAGTCTGTCTGAAATCTGATTGAATTCTAGTTACATGGTGTTTCCCTAATGAATAACCATGGCCCTTTAATTTTATGTTAACTGCTTAATCATAGGCTTTAATTCTCCTTATTATGTTTAAAAAGGGAAATGCAAATGTTGAATTGCTGGCCTGCATACAGCGAGAAGGAGATATTTCAGGTTAAATTTCCCCTGAAAGGAAGGCCCTTTGGAATGCTCAGATTTCCTAGGAACAAGATCAAAAGTGCAATTTCCTTGCAGGTTTTGGCTTCTCGTCACAGCCTATAGGACAATCGTGGGTTTTCGTTATGGGAGCAGCATCCTCTCAATGATATTTTAAAGAGGCTACATTACTATTGGCCGAGCCTGTGAAGTGAGAAAGCACAAACAGCTTCAATTCCAAGGTGCTTCTGAGATGAAAATGCCTGACCTTGTGGGAAGTAAGGTGAAGGAGAATCTGGCCCACGAAAACCAGTAGTCCCAAGTCCTCAGGTTTGTTTAAGGGGTTATGCCATGGAAGGTTACGTCATAGCCCATCACCTGAGCAGAGGGCGAGTACAAGGAGCTTAAGCCTGGGCTACAGTATCATTTGGAGTTAACACGTCCTGGCAATTCACAATTCACTCTTGCTTATTACCATAGAGTTAGCAGATTGCTTCTGAAATCACAGGCAGCCACAATAACACACAGTGCTGCTAATGCCACATGCTGAGGTTATTAAAAACTCTAATTCATCGTGCGGATAACCTAGCTGAGCCCTGAGCAGTATTAATGCAGAGAGCAAAAATCTTGGGCCCAAATATCCTGCATCAGGAACATTCAAAACAAAGGCGGTACTGCTGCCAGTCAAACCCGCAAAGCCGTTCTGATGGAAAGACCAGATTTCCTGATTAAAAATTTGCAATCAGATCAGATTTTGGAAGACGAAAAGCTATGTGGGACAAGCATTATTAAACATTTCAAAGTTCTAATGTAGTCACTTGAGGCTTTCCACTATGGCTCCTGGAGTCACTGTCCATTTGAAGCATCTGTAGCCATGTGTCTTGTCGATTATTATTTGGCACGTCTGCCTTCATCAAACAGCACAAAGCTTCTAAAAGAAAATATGCAGCTGGGTGACACTGCAGGTACACAACTGCACAAACCAACTCTCTCCCTGGTCCTATACTGGGCCTAGGAATAACTATATTTATAATGTGAGTGAAAAGATAATCTCATTTCAGATACATAATCATCCCAGAAAAAAAGAGGCAGGACGGTGTTTGGCCTTTTTAAAAAATGTAAATGATTAAGTAGCAATGGCATAAGACAGCATATAATCTTTGCACGTTGCAAATATGAAGGATATTTCCCCCCCCCCCAAACAGCAAATTCTCCTTTTCAAATCACAACCACTCTTAAGTTTTCCTTGGAGCATCAGACTTACAGGGGATCTGCTAGAGGAGGGAACGCATCAGTATTTGTTCTCGGTAATACAAATCTTCCTGATCTCTAACTTGAATCTCCTCTGTGCCTGCCGGGCAGTCCATTCATCACTTCCCCAGGGCTGTTCTGTGCCCGGAGTGTCGTGCCAGCGCTCCTGGGGATGAGGATATGGCCTAGTATTATCTTTAGAGCATCTTTAAAATATAGATTACAAGAGAGCCCTGACTACAAAGTGCTGCGCAGCGGTATTTAGAGAGCTCCATGCTCTGCAGACAGAAGCCTGCCACCACATTAATTCATCTCGCACCATTCTCTGTTCTCATTATAATTTTATCTTAGGAATTAATACATTCTGCCATCTTCTATTCTGGTTACCATCTAGAGAAATCCGTGAGGCTGAATACATTTTGTACCACTTTGTTCTGCTTATAATGTTAAGATGTTTTCAAGAATGGATTAGTTCAATGCCACTCTCCCTGCTTTATCTTGAGAATGAGAACTCAAAACAGTTAGAAAACTCCATCCAGCGATGCTGTGACTGTATCTCCAGCACAAAGATGGTAAAAGAAGAGAAAGCGGGGAGTCGCTTCAGTTGCCTTTGTTTTTAAGACTCTTTGACGAGGGGAACGTGCAGAGGGCATACATGCATAGTGTTAGCTTGTGACAGGGGACGTTTTCAGCAGGAGTTACTCTTTCCCCTAGATGGAACGATAATAAATCCCTCCATCACAATTTCATATTTAAAAAATAAAATAAAATCTAGTCACTAGGAACACACAGAAATTCCAATAAAGATTCCAATTCAGAGGTCATTTTGTTACCAAAAGAAAAATTGATCAAAGTAATTATTTTTAAAACGTGAAATTAGAAGGAAATGGCCCTCAAAATAATGGCAAATTTGCAGTAATGTGATGATCTCCCTCTGTTAAATTATGGGAGCAGTTATTAACTGAACAGAAAGTCACACCATAAGGACGGCCACAACCGGAAAATGGTCCCCTGTTAGAAGAACAGGATAAACTTGTGATTTGCTAGAAGTGTGCAAACTGAAAAATGTGGCCAGGTTCTTCCCAGCCTCTACCAGAAGCTTCTTCCCCCCTCACAAATGCCCGAGACCCTTCCTCGGTTTCTCATCTGTTTCCCTCTTTTGTTCCACAGCACACATTTGTGACATGAATTGGGGGTACATTTTTATATCTGGAAAATAAGTAACGGTAACTGGCTGTAGTGTCTCTAATTAAAGCAGCTTTTTAAATTTTATTAATGTATTCAGATTACAACTCAATTGTTATCCCCTCGTTTGTATCCTCCAGTTCCTCCCTCCCTCTCGCTTTCCTCCTATTCCCCTCCTCCATGTCTAAGACCGAGGGGGACCTCCTCCCCCACTATAGGGTCGTAGGCTGTCAAGTCTCATCTGGGTAGCCTGCTTATTCTTTCTTTGAGTGCCATCAGGCCTCCCCACCAAGGAGAGGTGGTCAAATATGGGGCACCAGAGTTCATGTCAGAGTCAGTCCCCACTCTCCACATAACTGTGGAGAATGTCCTGTCCATTGGCTAGATCAGAGTATGGGTTCGATGTTTACTATTTGTATTGTCCTTGGTTAGTGCAATAGTTTGAGCAGACCCCCTGGGCCCCGATCCACCCGTCACAATGTTCTTCTTGTAGGTTTCTAGGACCCGCTGGGTAAATCAGTTTACTGAGCCACAGACACATTGGTCCAGGAAAACTCTTCCTTCCCTCAACCCAGGCAGCGCCCTCTGCACTTCCCTAGTGCCTGTCGCAAACCTAACATTTATTTTATTTTAATTTATGTTCTCTTTCTTCCTCCCTCTTTCTCTCACTCACCCTCCCCCCACTTCTGTATGTCTCCTCTGTGAGTTCATACGTGCGTGTGTACGTGCATGCGTGCCTCTGTCTGTGTGTGTGTGTGTGTGTGTGTGTGTGTGTGTGTGTGTGTGTGTGTGAAATGTGTAAAAGTCAGTGGACAGCTTGGTTAAGTCTGGTTTCTCCTTCCACCATAGGAGTCTGTTCTGGCTAGTTTTATGTCAACTTGACTCACGCTAGAGTCATCAGAGAGGAGGGAGCCTCAATGGAGAGAAGGCCTCCATAAGTTGGGCTGGGGACAAGCCTGTATTATGGGTCTCAGGTCATTCAGAGAGTCACCAGTCTGAGTATAAATACATTTTATCAGACAAAAGCCTTTATTAAATACTGGCCAGCACATGGATACTCATGGTGTTCATAGTATGGTGCCAAATTACATTAGTCAGGGGCTTAATAAAGGCAAGAGTAGCAAGGCTAAGGACCTCCCACCTTCAGTGCAATCAGAAGCCAGCACATACCCTGATGTACTTCCTGTCCATGTATAATCAAGCACACATCCTGTGTGCTCCAAGACTGTTTACGGAAGCAAAAACGCACAGGTTTGTTATCTTACGTGAACAACAGCCCCCACTATTCCAAGAAGTTATCTGTGTTTGGGCAAGTGGGGCTTACAGGTAAGAGGTGCTTTCACTTTATAGATTTCTTAAGCGCCATAATTAAAACTTAAAGCATAGTGTTAGCCATCACACCTGTAGGGCATTTTTTAAAAATGGGTGATTGATGGGGGAGGGCCCAGCTTATTGTGGGTGGTGCCATCCCTGAGCTGGTGGTCCTGGGTTCTTTAAGAAATCAGGCTAACTCACTCATTATGATCAAACAGAAAGAGTAAAACGGTATATACTCACTTATATCTAGACACTATCCCAAGGGGCATGCCCCATGAAAGTCTTCACTTACCAGGAAAGTGGGTCAGAGGGGAGGACATCCTATTGGGACTTTAGGTGAGAGAAGCATGGGAGAATGGGAAAATAGAAGGATCCAGAGGGTCCTAGAAACCTACAAGAATAACATTATGATGGGCAGATCTGGGCTCAGGAATCATGCTCAAACTATGACACCAGCAAAGGACAATACAGGAAGCAAACTTTGAACCCCTACCCAGATCTAGCCGATGGACAGGACATTCTCCACTGTTGAGTGGAGAGTGAGGACTGACTTTCACACGAACTCTGGTACCCCATATTTGATCACGTCCCCTGGATGGGGAGGCCTGGTGGCACTCAGAGGAAGGATAGCAGGCTACCAAGAAGAGACTTGATACCCTATGAACATATACAGGGGAGTGGAGGTCCCCCTCAGTCACAGACAGGGGAGGGCAGTAGGGGGAAAGCGGGAGGGAAGGAGGAATGGGAGGATACAAGGGATGGGCTAACAATTTAGATGTAATATGAATAAATTAATAAAATATTTTTAAAAAGAAATCAAGCTAAGTGAGCCATGAGGGGCTAGCCACTAAGCAGCACCCCTCCACGGCTTCTGCACCAGCTCTGCCTCCAGGTTCCTGCCTTGTTTGGCTCCCTGTCTTGACTTCCCTCCCTCAATTATAGACTACAATGTGGAAGTTAAATAAAATCTTTCCTCCCCAACTTCCTTTTAGTCGTGGTGTTTCATCGTAGCAATAGTAACCCTAAATAGGACAGCATATGAGGATGGAACTCACAGGGCATCAGGCTTGGTAGCGAGTGCCTGTACCTACAGAGCCATCTCACTGGCCTGTTGATTTGTTGAGTTTGTTTGTTTGTTTGCCTTTAAACATGTTGCAGGTTTTGATCTCTTTAAAAACATGTTTTGTTTCTAGTTTCCTCTTTATTCTATATTCTTCTTTTTGGAAATAAAAGTCACCATAGAAAGTTTTCTCCAGCACCTACTCCATAAATGTGTTTAAATCTAGATCTCATGTGCTTCCACTCATGTAGGCGCTGGGGTAGGTGGGTAGGTGTCCCTTCTCACCTCTGGGAGTTCAAAACCCAAGTGGCTATAGTTTCACCACTCCCAGAATCCCATCCCTTCAGTCCCAGACTCCCCGTGCATACAACTTCTCTTTTCACCATGTTTACTGTAAACACAATCTTAATTCTTCAAGATCTGCACAGGGCTGGCAGGATTTTTATTCCCAAACATAACCCTGATTATCTTCCCTTTTCTATGAGTATTTTATTTCATCTCACAGTCAAATTTCCTCTCTCCTGATGTTTTTTTAATATATTTTATTAATTTATTCATATTACATCTCAAGTGTTATCCCATCCCTTGTATCCTCCCA
Source organism: Acomys minous (assembly GCF_964271855.1). Taxonomy (NCBI): domain Eukaryota; kingdom Metazoa; phylum Chordata; class Mammalia; order Rodentia; family Muridae; genus Acomys; species Acomys minous. The sequence continues at coordinate 105,744,667 of NC_140492.1, read as the reverse complement.
TTCCTCCCTCCCTTCCATTTTCCCCTCACTCCCCTCCTCTATGACTGTGACTGAGGGGGACCTCCTCCCCCTGTATATGCTCATAGGGTATCAAGTCTCTTCTTGGTAGCCTGCTATCCTTCCTCTGAGTGCCACCAGGCCTCCCCATCAAGGGGATGTGATCAAATATGGGGCACCAGAGTTCATGTGAAAGTCAGTCCCCACTCTCCACTCAACTGTGGAGAATGTCCTGTCCATTGGCTAGATCTGGGTAGGGGTTCGAAGTCTACTGCACATATTTTCCTTGGCTGGCGCCATAGTTTGAGCAGGACCCCTGGTTGCAGATCTGCCCATCATAATGTCCTTCTTGTAGGTTTCCAGGACCCCCTGAATCCTATTGGGACTCTAGGTGAGTGAAGCATGGGAGAATGGGGAAATAGAAGGATCCCCTGATGTTTTTCAACTTTGCAGTATGGCTCCTGCCAGAGTGTGACCCCAAACTGCTTTCACAACTCCAGAGTCCCTCACAGCCCCAGCATCAACATATCTAGTGAACGTCGTTTCATTGATATCTTAATGTTCCATGGCGTTGACAGCATAGGCCTCTCTTCCTGCTTAACACTCTGTCTTTGCTTAGGGATGTCACACTTCTTTACAGTCTTTGCCCTCTTAGAGTTGGTCCTCCGATTCCTCCAGTTACCCTCTTGTTCCTTCCTGAAATGTGACCCTACCTCAGGGCTGTACTGCCAATGTCCCACCTTCCGCTCTATCCTCATGGGTGAACTTTCTGGGTTCTATGGCTGTTCCATATCTCATGTCTATACCTCAGATTTAATCTTTCCTCTGTATCTTGAGTGCTGATTCCTGACTCGTCCCCTCTCGTGTTTCCGAGTAACTCGCTGTGACGCTTAATTTTATGTGTCAACCTGATTGGGATATGACAATTGGATGCCTTGATGGTGGGTAAACATAATTTGTTTTTCTGTGAGGGTGTTTCTGGATGACATCAGCATTTGAATCAGTAGCCTCACTAAAGATGTGCCCTCACCAACGTAGTGAGCATCAGCCTAGTCTACCAAGGGACCAAACAGAACAAAAAGAAAGGCTTGCTTTCTCTCTTTTTGAGTTGCAACTTCTGTTTTCTCCTATAATTAGAAATAAAATCAGTGCTGCTAGGGTTTGGATCTTATGATTCCAGAACTTATACCTAAGACTTTTGGGCACTCAGAATTAGACCAAGTAAGGCCACAGCTCTCAAGGGTCTCCAGCCGCAGCTGGCAGATCAGCTTCCAAAATCACATAGGTGAATTCTTTTTTTTAACTATATTTTATTAATGTATTCATATTATATCTCAATTGTTAGCCCATCCCTGTATCCTCCCATTCCTCCCTCCCTCCCGCTTTCCCCTTTACTCCCCTCCCCTATGACTGTGACTGAGGGGGACCTCCTCCCCCTATATAGGGTATCAAGTCTCTTCTTGGTAGCCTGCTATCCTTCCTCTGACATGTAGGTGAATTCTTACAGCAAATCCCCTCTTACAAATCTGCCTCCGTCCTCTTGGTTTTTGTTCCTCTGAAGGGCCCTGACTAGTATAGTTGGGCTCGGCCTGACACTTCCATTGAAACCTCCTGACTGTTACATTACAGCCACTTCCACACTGTGGCCCAGTTGAGGTAAGATATAGTAGCTCGTAACATTTGTGGGAAACCCTCCAAGTAACAGTACACATTTTACAACTGCCCATCTTCAAAACAAATACCAGAGTGACTCAGCTTCTCAATGTCAGAACTTTTTGGAATGTACTTCAGTACATCAGGCTGTCATCCAAATAAGCAAACAATATATGTGATCACTCATCACACCAAACGTCACAGAGCCCCAGTCAGTGCACCCCTAGCTCCTGGCTACCTTCCAGTTCAGTCTCTGGTTCTTGGATTGTGAACATAGGCAGAATTTCCCACTGGGTGGGGTTCACCTGCAATGCTGGAATGAGAACAAGAGAATCACTCAGGAAGCTGTTCCAAGGTTAGGAAACAGCTAACACAGCGGTAATCTTTCTTCTGAAATTTTCCAGTGAGGCCCATTTTGCTCAGGAGAGTAGGGAAGTTACCATCTTAAAATGAACTCTCAAGGCATTGAATGTCCATTTTATACTTAGGAAAGCCTTCAATGAGCTAAGAGTATATAATTTAAATTTTCAACTTACTTAGCAGTGTGAATATGGAGAAAGTAATTGCATGTCACTGATTTAGAAATGTCAATGGGAAGAGACGTTGTCCACATCCCTTATGGCATTTCACAGGAAGCAGTTACAGAGTAGGAAACTTCTTTATAAATATGCAAAGAAAAGAGCCTGGGGTTATTTCACTCCATTGTTTATACTTAGTTGCCTCTTTCATTCTAAAAGTGTATCATTGTTGCTGTTTATAGCTTAAGTACAACTTCCAGTAAATGAGGAAATGGACAAACCATACCTCTAAATTGTCCAACTAAAGTCAAGTTTAAAAGCTCTCCAATGGGTCCGGGTGCACGCCCTTAATCCCAGCACTCGGGAGGCAGAGGCAGGTGGATCACTGTGAGTTCTAGGCCAGCCTGGTCTACAAAGTGAGTCCAGGACTAGCCAAGGCTACACAGAGAAACCCTGTCTCGAAAAACCAAAAGAAAAGAAAAAAGCTCTCCAAATGGATGCTTTCCTGACCACTCAGTGCTGACTTTAGTTGCCAGAATAAGCAATAATTAAAATGTCCTCCCATCTGAAGTGAGCGGCCACAGGGGTACTCTCCCTGGGCCTAGAATGAGTGGTTTGCCTTGTCCTTGCTCATGGTCTCAACCCGGATGGGACTTTAGTAAAATATAGTTTGAATGGCAGCTGCTATTAAAACACTATTCTGGGTGGAAAGAAAGGCTTTGGGGATGAACTTAGGAGTAGACATTTTCATTCATTTTCTCTACATTTCAATGGTGAGTTTTCCATCAGCCTCGGCGAGGGGCAGCCTTTCACTGCTCAGTACGCACAAAGTGTATGCATGCTACACACGAAGTGACTTCATCCTGTCTTCTCACCCAATCCTGTTTTCCACAGCACTAGTGAGAATTAGCAGTGATTGTAATGGCAGCTGTTCTGGCGGAGATGGCAGGCGGTTTGGGGATGGAGATGAAGCCGCTATACTCATTTTCCCAAAGACCCCGGCGTTTCAGGGGGTAATGATTTTGCGGCATTTGATTCTGAGCTGAAATGCAGCTGGTAGACTAAAGGTTAACTGCTCTAGTCCCCTTTACCCTCCAGCCCAGAATGGGAGCTCCCGTTTGTGTCACCATCACGCCCAATCAGTTCCTTCTCAAGTTTATGACCACTTGACTTCCTCAGTGTCGACCATGTTTTATTACAAAAAAAAAAACAAAATAAGGTGTGTGTACATATGTGTGTGGTGTATTTATGTGTATGCACATATATGCAAGGGTGTGTGTGCACATGTGCTCAGGCATGTGGAAGTCAGAGGTTGGTAGACATCTGCTAAATAACAGTGCGTTAATTCAGCTTTCTTGTCTTGGTGGAGGCTTGCTTTGTGACCATCTATATGGCCCATTTGGGGGAAGGGTTCCATGTGGTTCTGAGAAGAGAGTACATTTTTTTGTGTCTGGGTGAAAAGTTCTGTAGGCATCAATTAGGTCCATTGGATTCATGACCTCTGTTCATTTCATTATTTCTCTGCTTAGTTTCTGTTTCGATGATGTGTCCATTGGTGAGAGTGGGGTGTTGAAGTCTCCCACTATTAATGTGTGGGGAATCTATGTGTGACTTAAGCTTTAATAATGTTTCTTTTACAAATTCAGATAGACATCTTCCATAATCATTCTCCACCTTATATGTTGAGACGAGGTATCTCACTGAACTCAGGACTTAGTGTTTAACTACACCAACTGGCCAGCGAGCTCCACAGATTCACCCTTGCCGCAGAAGGCTTATAAACGTGCATCATCATCCCTGGGCTTTTTAATAAGAGTTCTGGGGACCTTAACTCTGGTTCTTAGGCTTGTATAAAAGATGCTTTTCCAAATGAATTATCTTGTCATCCTCGAAGTAAATTTTGAAACTGAAAAGACTGTAGGGAGGGCACATTGGACTACACGGCCTCTCTCTCTTTCACTATCTCCCCCTCTCCTCCCTCTCTCTCTCTCCCTCTCTCTCCCTTTCTTTCCCTCTCCCTCCCTCCCTCTATCTCTTTCTCTTCCCCCTCATTCTCTATGTTTAACTGAGAAAGAGAAAATTATGTATATGTCAGCTCCAGCAAAAAAAAAAAAAAAAAGTCAACCATCTTACTCAACAGTCTCTACTGTATTACAGTTTGTGTCAGTAACTAAGAAGATTATAAAACTTCTGTTTTGCATCTCAGCCACTTTTCCACCAGTATATGTAAAATAGAAGCATAAACATATTGTTTATTTAAACTAAGCATTTGATCGTAGTTCAGAAGTTCAAAGATTACTATAGAAAGTTGGTAAGTGGATCCCCGGGGGCAATAGAAAATGGGCTTTTTACTTATTTATTTTATTTTTTTGGTTCCCATAAGACTCATTTCCAAACCCTGTGGGGTTTTATCAAGCTGAGCTTCAAGTATCCTGATCTTTTCAGACTCCAATTAGCTCGTGCTGGTCTATGAGTTTTAATTCAGCCCTGCGTTGCACATCTCTAGCCGGGAAGAGAACTAACCTTGGAAACATGGCTAAGCCAAGTGGTGGCTGGGAAATTGTATTTTAAAAAGGGGCGGGGGCGCGGTGGTGGGAATTGATTCCCAAGAGACAGAACGAACATCCTAAGCTATTTGGACTATTACAAACAGAATCCCTGATAACATCAAGAAGCAGGCTAAGGAGCGACGACAAAGGCAGCCGCCCAACCCGAAGTCTCCGGCAGAATCAGGGGTGGGGTCTGGCAGGTCTGCCGAAGAGAAAGTGATTTACAGAGCTATTTCTGGGCCCGGGGAGGACTTGAAAAGATTGCTTTTCTTTGCAGCCCTTCACCCTTTCTACCAAGCATCCAAGGCTTCGCTGTTCTCGTTCCTTCCGTTCCTATCAGGCAGTTCTGGAGCCCTGGAAAGAGAATTGGTTTTTGTTCCCGGCAGCCACCTGGCAGCCCTTGCCAGCCACGACCAGCAAATTTAACCTCCTGGCTAGCTTCAAAAGGAAACGCAGAGGGGAAGCAAGAAAGAATTGGGACATCCAGCTCCCAGATGGCAGGAAGATGTCTCTTGAGATTTTTATATCGAAGATAACCACTGCGCACTGGCAAGCCAAACAGGGCTTGGAAAAGGACCTCAACTTGAGTCAACTCTGAGTAAGAGCCTCTGGGCACGGTGACTACAGCTGGTCACACACTTAGCAAGCCTTAGACTAAACATTGTGGCCTGTGTGCCTTCTCTGGTGTTTATTGTATCCCAGTTGTAGAAGTGTCCATAACATTTTTAGAATTTTTCTGCACATGCAAGTTTATAACATTTTATCCCCCATGCATGTGGATGCTCACATAATGGCCAACATGGACCAGTGTTTACCCTGACCTCATACCCAGCACTGGACTAAGTACTTGTCTTCTCTCGGTTTATTTTTACAACAATTATAGAAGAAAAATGTCCCATCCCGATGCTTATTTGTTGAAATAGTACAGAGTTCCTTCATTCAGTTGACGTGATTACCAGGCTTGCTTAAAGGGTTACGCAACTAACAAATGATGGTAGAATTGCACTCAAACAGAGGTGTGTTTGGACCCAAAGCCATGTTCTAAATCCTTACCCAATTGTGCTCTGAGAGTAAAGGTTTAGGCCTAACTCTCCTGAGCCTCACACTCCACAGGCAGTTTAATGAGAGGCTTAAATGCCATGACTGGCCAGTTCTAGGAATGATACTGTCTCTTAAATCAAAGCCTGCTAGCTCTGCAGGAACAAGGAGTGCTCCTGGACCCTCCTCCACCCTAACAGCTCTGCTTAAAGACATGGGGCATGCAAGACAGTCTTGCTCTTGATAAAAGGAGCCCAAGGTCTACAAGCAGACCTCAGCCTTTTGGTGAGAACTACAGATGTGTGGTTAAGTATAACTATGCTTTCCTTCAGATATACTGAGGTTTAGAACGCCTATCTTCTTAGAAAAGAGTTCCTCGACAGATCGATCCCATGTACCGGACACTACCTCTTTTCCTTCTCTTTTCCTGTTTTTGGTTGGTTTGTTGGTTCTGAGGAGGTTTTATTTGTTTTTGTTTTTGTTTTTGTCTTTCAGGGGCGAGGGAGGTTGGTGTTTCTTTGTTTGTTTGTTTGTTTTTCTTTTTTAAAAATCCCCATAAGAGTTGTTAATACTCTTTTTTTCCTCAATAACCCCCGAGGCATGGGTTCCAGGAAGCCCATGGATACCAAAACCCATGGGTGCTCTTGCTCCTTGTATCTGCATACAATCTACAAACATCATCCTACATGCTTAGAATTATCTCTAAATTACTGATGATATAAATAGTTGCTATATGATTGTTTTTAGGAAGTACTGGCAATGATAAAAAAAAAAGGTTCTGTACATGTTCTATACATGTCTTTTTCTGAATATTATTAGTCTGTGCTTAATGGAATCCACAGGTGCAAAACCTGTAAATACGGAGGACCAAGTGAGCACTTCAAGCTGCTGCCATTTCCTTATTTCTCAGTGTGTGTGTGTGTGTGTGTGTGTGTGTGTGTGTGTGTGTGTGTATAAGAGGGAGGGGGAGGGGTGGATGTATGTCATATATGTGTGAGAGTAGGCATCCATGTAGAGACCAAGAATTGACACTGAGCCCCTTCCCCAGTTGCTATCTCCTTTATTCACTGAAGCAGAGACTCTCACTGAACCAGGAAGTTGAGACCCGCCTAGTCTAGCTAGCCAGCGTATTTTGGGGAACCCCCTGTCAACTCCCAAGCACTGGGACTATAGGAAGACCACACGCTTGCCCAGGTTTGTTTGTTTGTTTAAGCATACTCATTTATTTACTGAGGGAGGCATGCCGTGGTGTAGGTGTGGGGGCCACAGGCTGACTCTGTTCCTTCAATCAACCATGCGGATCCTCAGGATGAAATGCAGGTCTTCCGCCTTAGTGGCAGGCCCCTGTACTCTCCAATGCACCTATGCAACTCCTAAGCAGGTGCTAATGATCCAAACTCTCGCCCTCCTACTTGTGTGGTAAACACTTTTACATCCAACCATTTCACTAGCCGCTCATCTCCCATTGATCTTCTTCAGCCTGTTCCAACTAGGTGCCTGCTCTCAGTCCCCAGAAGCCTCTCTCGCCAAGTTTGCCATCGGCCGCCATAATGTTCTTCACCTGGCCTCTCAAGACGTGAAACGTTAATGCCATGATACAGGGCAATAAAAACAAACTAATAGGTGTCTAAAGATAAAAATGAGTACTTATAAAAGATCTTTATTGAAATTCACAAGCTAAATATTTTTTTAATTTTTTTCATTAACTAAATATTAAAAGCATAAGTATGTATTTTTCCCACAAAGCACCTTACTGTTCCAAAAGTCTGTTTATGGAGCTGCTGTTTTCTGCACTAAAAAGTGGTAATTATTTAGTTTACATTTCACTTAAATAAAAATACACCTTACTTTACTGCTGCTATATATAATCCTAATATACACCAAGAAATTGTGAAAATATTTGAAATTGCTTAAACTAAAGAAATCCCAGTGGTTTCTAGCCACAGGAGCTCATCTAAATTGCCTTTCCCACACTCAGGTTAAAGAGTTGATTATGTCTGTAGTGTCACACAGCTGTTAGGTGCACTTGGGGCTAGAAGGCATTCTTCAAAATTTGAAGCCAGACATCCCATTATCACATGCATCCTTGGTATAGCTCAAAGGATTAAAAGATTTGACACAATTACTGGTCCTCTTACTAGTCAATGCATGGTCCTGACAAGGCTAGCTAATCTCTCTTCTCTAACCTGACCTGAACACTAACCTGTTCTGGGTACGTTACTCAGCATCATACTATAGGTACATTGGGTCTGAAAATGCTTTAGCATCTTAAAGATAACATAAGACTTAAAGTTATACTACTGATAATATCATTTTTATTCACTTGTACCCCCAGTATGCCCTACTGAGTACCACGGCGGGGGGGGGGGGGGGATGGATTTGAATTTAGTCAGCTAGGAAGTTGACCTAGCGGCCTTGTGTTTCAACCTGTCACTCACATTCTCCAACAAGTATGGAATGTCCACATGTGGCTGTCTCCATCATGTCCAGCAAATTAATGGCTTCATGTGAGTTAAGAGGTAGGTTAGAAGACATTCTCACATTTCCTGAGTCATATGGTTTAGTAAACACACTGACAGACAGGCAGAAATTTCTTGAGAAAAGAAAATGTTGAAGAATGATTTTCCCAGTGCTCTTGGTTAAAGGACAACTAGAGGACATGGATCTTCCTTCCATCTGGCCAAGAGCCAGTTGAGCCACCTACTGGGGGACAGCATCACTGGGGAGACAAAAAGATGCTCCCCTGAGAACGGAGAGCTTGGGTTCAGGAGAAACACAGAAACCTTTGGCCATTTTTCAAAGCATGGTACCACACTGAAAATTATAATAGGTTGTCTCTATAGTCTTACCCAAATCTTTTATTTTTTTTTTCAATCTGAAATTAGCATCAACAAGAGATGTGAAGAAGCTACCCACCTTCACTTTTCTGCAGGCCACTACAGCAGGTGTGCCTATTTTCAGAGCTAAGTGAAATATTTGCCAAATCATTTGGCACACTCAAACCCAAAATGTGCCAAATTACCTGTCACACTTAAATGGCCTTTTAAAAAGAAAGACAAATGTCCCTCCCATCTTCATCTGCATGGACCCACAGTGCCATCCAGTGGCTCACTGTGACAGTCACAGTGGGGTTCCATTGTCTTCCAGGGTTTGGATCCAAGCTGAACACCCTGTCCATGGCTTTGGCGCCTCCTTTCCTCAGAGCCTTTGAGTAGAGAATATAACAACACATTGAATATATGTTGGGTTGGAGGAGAGCTGGTGCCAAGGCTTGGATGTCATGTCTTTGGCATCCCAAAAGAATGTAAGCTGCCTGTAGGATTTTTCAACCAACAAATACTCAGGTACCTTTCTTCTACATAATTAGTGAAAACAAATCAAAACAAAGGAAAATAATTACCATACACAGGTGTTTGCATTTATCCCATAAGCACCTTCCCCTCATGGGTAACTAGGCCAAGCAGAGCATGGCAATACATTTTATTTCCACATGGCAAACAATGTTTATCTGTAAGTACCTGTTCAAACTCTCCCTCAAAATGTTCTTTTTAATGGATTGAAATTTTCACTGCAGTGAAGGTAAAGAGCTATGGTGGAGCATAGGTGAAAAAAGAAGAGGAAGAGGAGGAAGAGGAGAAGCAGGAAAGGGAGAAGAAGGAGGAGAAGAAGGAGGAGGAGGAGGTGAAAAGAAGAGGAGGAAGAGAAGGAGGAGGAGAAGAAGAAAGGACATTGGTCTGGACAAACTGTACTACAGAAGGGCTTTTGAAAGGAATATGGATGGTATGGCGACAGCTGAAGCAAAGAGATGGGTTCCTAGTTGGCTAAAGGCTATAAAATGCTTGTGGGATAAACCAATCAAAACGGAAATGAGAGTGAATGGCCACTAGGTTGGCTCTGAAGTAATCATGAGCAAGAACATGAACAGGAACTGTAGGCTGCTAAAAAGTCAACTCTTACCCATGATTTTCACAGCGTAGCTTAAGCAAGACCTGTAATATTGTTCATCTCAGGTTCAGGTGGATCAGATCCAACCACTGTGCCACTTCTTCATCTCCTTTAAAAGAGCCAGTGAAGAAAGCATCTGCTCTGATGACAAGGCTCTTTACTTCCCAAAGAAGTTCAATCCATCTGGTTCTAATCTGGACAGACTCTCTGGCTGAGGCTACATCTACCCTTATCGTCCTGTTGATTTTTCCATCTCACCCACTTTTAATGTATTGTATGAAATAATCAGAAATTAAGGAAATATAGATTATCAGAGCGGCTGACATCCCTACTTCACAGATCTGGAAAGTGGGGCCTATTTCTCCATCTACATTTTCTTTTTCTTTTGTTTGTTTGTTTTTTGAGATAGGGTTTCCCTGGATAGCCTTGGCTGTCTTGGACTCGCTTTGCAGACCTGGAACTCACAGAGATACACCTGCCTGTGCCTCCCTGAGTGCTGGGATTACAGGTGTGTGTCACTGTGCCTGGCTCATCTACATTTTCTGAATGAGTCCAAAGCTTTCCTACAACAGAAGACATTAGTAGGAAAGGAAAAATACATTCATACTTTTCATAATAAAGAAATACTCCTAATCTGCCCCTGCTACCATCCCTCCATGCTAAATTCTTATCCCCATACTGGCAAATTATTGTGGCTTCCACCTGTCACCAAAGAAGGTTCTCTTTGTAGCCAATGGATATCACTACATAGAAGCACAGCTGGACAAAATTCCCAATGGATACATCCATGACAAAACTTGTGCATCTAAGACTCGGGTAACACAGAAGACAAGGGGGTGTAAGGATTCTAAGAGCCCAAGGACTGAAAAATCTGCTTTGTCTCCTAGAAACGACAGAGAAGTCGCACCCAATGATATCTAAACAATATGGCTCCCTAAACAAGACCTGAGCAAGGGCAGGACCAACATCTATGCTGAAGTGGGAAGAGGAAAGCTCAGGCCCCACTCCTAGACAAAGAACTATAGGCAACTAAGGAATGCTCAAAGTGGAAAAATGGTTTCACCCAAGAATAGCCCCTTTCCCCAATTGGAATACCAACTGCTCAGACATGAAATCATATGCATACAATCAACACTAAACAGACGTGTGTGTGTGTGTCTGTGTGTGTGTGTGTGTCTGTGTGTGTGTGTCTGTGTGTGTGTGTGTGTGTGTCTGTGTGTCTGTGTGTCTGTGTCTGTGTGTCTGTGTGTCTGTGTGTGTGTGTGTGTGTGTGTGTGTGTGTGTGTGTGTCTGTAACAATAACAATGCAAGAGACAGCAGTCATGAATATGAGAGGGAGCTGGTGGGGGAGAACAGGAAAAGTTGGAGAGAGAAAAGGGAAGGAGAAAAATGATGTAAGTACATTATAATTTAAAAATTATTTTTTAAGAGATCAGGGAAACAATCTCACCCACAATAGCCTCAAAAATGTATCTTGGGATTAAGATAAATTGTGAATAAAAATTATTAATACCTCCTTGTTCAGAATTATTCTCTATTACTATTTTAATAGCTTACATATTTAACCATTCGGTCAGATTCTCAAGATATGCCATATTAGCATCTTGTAAAGTCAATGTAGTTGCTTTACATAGGGAAGGGTTAAATCAATGAGTCATTAAAGAGTTCAAAGCTTTAAGGCGGGGGATATACCCAAACTTGTTGTTAATAAATGACATAATCTAAGAATTTGGCAGACCAAACGGTGTTATAGCTACCCTTCCTTCCTCCTGTCTCTATTTGGAATGAGGGTGGAAAGTGAGTATCCAGTGGCACACCTGTTTGTGCTTAGGAGTCGGGGATTTTAGAGTTGGCCAGCTCTGATGTCAGTAACATAGACAAGCTGCCTTACTTGGACTTTGAAGGCTTCTGCTGGAGAAATTGTTTTTTTTTTTTTCTGGATTGTTCCATTTGAAGTAAAGGCTTCACAAAACAGTTCAATAAACATAGTGTCTAATCAAAGTCTAGGAGAGTGACATTACATGAATGCTTGTCTACTGACTAGAACTGCAATTAGGAAGTCATGTGGAGGAAATGTCATTTAAAGGAGCCCATGGTTAGACAACAAGATGCCCAGAACGTCTTATTGGGTAAGTTACAGAAGTTTTCCTGTTGGAAGTGGTGCTTTCTATAGCACTAGGCATAGGAAGATACAACGGAAGTGTAGGCAATAATCATTTCTTCAGCTGAGATTCAAGGAACAACTCCTCACATCCAAATCTGGGTGGCGGACTCTCGCTTAGAAACCCTGGTCATATCTATTTAAGATGTCAGCTCCTTTGGTAGGAACAGACGAATACACAATTTAACCAGCTCAAATTAAAAAAGAAAAACAAACACCAGTTAAGAAAGCAAGCGCAGACTACCATCGCATAAAGCTGAGCACAGCTAATCCTCATCGGGCCTGTAGCAGTCCTAAGGCACCTTTCCCTTCCTGTTTCTCCATCAATACAGATTTATTGACACCTAGGTCAAAACAAGACATACAAGCACTTTGTTGTTTAGGGCCTCACAATCTATCTTTTCTCTATTTCTCTCCCCCATTTCTATACCCGCATGCCATCTGCCAATTATTCTATTCTTTTCCTTACAAATTGCCTCTTTTGGCCTCCTCTTAGTGTCAGGCTTTGTTGACCAGAGTCTTTAAGTTCCAGAGTATATCAACTAAACACAGGCAGCCATTCCGGTCACCAGCTAGCCTTGGGTAAGAACCATACCTGGTTCAGGTCTCAGGTTACAAACGTGCTGGTCTAGGCTGAGTTGTTGGACAACAATCATTGGTGAGGTCATCAGTAGATACAGTTCCTGAGGGAATGGGTATTCTTTGAGAAAGACATCACAAATGCATCTACTGTTACATATTTTCTTTGTCAACGTTCATAGAAACTTTGCTTAGCTTTATGATAAGTTCCTGACCACTTTAAGATGGAGTCCATGTCTGTTAAAGGTTCCATCGCTTCTGGGTCATGACCCAATTCCACCTGCTTGATTAGAACTGAAAGTCAAATGGAAAAGTTCTCCTGTGACTTCCTTGAACCTGTATGTTATGAAATTATCAACAGAGAAAGTCATCAATTTGCCAGGTGCCCTGCTCTTTTACAAAATAACACTTCTAGCATCTTTCTAACTTGAGTAACAAGATGTTTCAGCCTCTACACCTCTGTGTGGATGTTTAGCAGGCAGTGTACACAGTGTCATTGGTTGCTACAAGTCTGTGCCTGCTGCTGAGTCTATAGCAGCTGTATGTGAGGATTGCATTCTTGTTTTAGTTTCTTTTTGCTTTTGTGCCCTGTCAAAAGTTCCTTTCCAGGTCTTATTCTTAATTTTTCATATCTTTAACCCACTCATGACAGAGTTACTTAGTAGAACAGCCATGGCAATGCTGTGAGATGTCTAACCATTCAGGAACAAGGAAACTAAGAGATGCAATGTGATAAGGGGTCAGGGGTGATTTTCTGTTCCCACTGAGATTAGCTACTTTAAGAGACCTTGTCAGGGCTTGCTATGAGCCACGCAAAATCCTCCCTAAAGCCTTCTGCTTCAGAAAACTCACAGTAAATCCTAAAGAATGGTTCAAATTCTACCTTGCAACACTTTAGTGGTACTGGGAAAAAATCTTATTGGTTGGTTCTCAATTTTGCACATGAATGCACTCAGAATGGTTAATGGTATACCCTGTGGATTCTGTGTTCAGGGTCCTCTGTGAGTATTGGGGCGCTGTGGGTGGGTGGGGGGTGAACACCTTGGAGAGGATGTGAAGAATGAACTGGGTAATTCTGAAATGAAATGGGGAGCACTCTTGGTGAGCAGACACACAGACAACTGACAGGACAGCCGAGAAAAACCAAGGGGGTCTCCAATTCCAGCTTGACAACACAGGTCCGCAGACATCCACCGTGACAATCAACTTGTCACATAGCAGAACAACTGTTATGCATCTGCCCGGATGCTGGCAGGATAATTTCCTTCATCAAATTTACCCAAATGGGAAATCTGTCTGCAGCTGATGACAGCAAGAGTTTTCCTTTGCAAAGCAAACAACATTATCATAGGAAGGTTACTAGTAATCCAGGAGGGCTCGGGGCTTAGGTAACATATAATTTCTCCTGCTGATGCTATTGCTTTTGAACAGGCAATGCTTGAGAACACCAAACGGAGCAGCGTCTCCTCCGGGATATCTCCCTCCAGATATCAGCTCTCATCTCACCGGCTCAGGTACACTTTGTTTTGTCTGTAGTTGTGACCTTAACTTACAACAGTTTTAAAGTGATGTACATTGCCCAAACAGCTCTTACTACAACCGAGTCCCCATAATAACCCTGGGAGATGGAACACTCTCCATTTGCCCTTTTTTTTTTATTATTTAATAGAAAAAGACACCAAAAGACTTGAAAGATCATGTGCTTTGTTCAAGTACTTGAGAAATTACCTGATACTCTCAAAATCAACCTGCCCTGTTTGTGAGCGAGGTAACCAGAACCTTTGTCATAATCTGACGCCTACTCAGCATTTTTCACCCCAGAACGTTGTGTGTGTGTGTGTATATGTGTGTGTGTGTGTGTGTGTGCACTATACTCTGAACTACACTCTTTGAGGCTAAAACAGCTGTTCCATCCCCTGTTTTCACAACCGCATCTCAGACATAAAAGATGAAACCACAAAACGTGGGCTGTGTGCTTACCCTCCACTGGCTAGTGTTTTGCTCTGTAACCTATAAAAATGAACAACCGCATGTCCTACTGAAACTCAAGGGGGAGTTTTTTTTTCTAAAAGAAGAAGGAAATAACGAATTTGAGCAACCATGTGGGTGCATTTGAGGAGCGTTCCGGATAGAAACAACTCCTTAATGAGTCTTAGAATTTTCAACGCAATTTCCCCTCGGCTTGGTGTAGGGCTTCTTTCTAAACATCTCCCAGACTGTCCAGGAGCAATTGTTTCTCTGGAGCACCTAGGGCCCAGCAAATTTTAGGACAGAAGAAATGACTACAATTGTCTCCCATTTTGGAATCTATGAAATGACATTTTTTTTAAAAAAGTTTCATAAGGTTTTGAGTAGCATGCACAGCCCATGTTTAGTATGTACAGAATGGACTCACACTAAAAATGGCAGGGAGGGAGCACTCCCAGGAGTGCAGGCTATGGCTGAATCCCATTCCAGAGTGAGAGAACTTGAGTCTGAGTTCTAGAAGGTTTCTTCATACCTCTAACCTCACAGTTCCCAGCAAAGATTTGAGTTTGGTGCCTTTGGTCATGATGATGCTTGTTGGTGTTAAAAAGGATCCACCTCAGTGTCTTCACCTTACAAAAGACAAATGCAGTCAGCCAAAGGAGAAAGTCATATAATAAAAACAAACAAACAAAGAAAGGTGGGCACGGAGGGCAATATTGTACCATGGAAGAGCACAGGAAAGAGCTCAGACCTGGTGATGCTCAGCAAATGATGGTAATGGGTACCACTTTCCTTAGCTGCCGTCCCTGTCACGTGCATACATTCTCTCTACTTGATGATTTCCACCTTCTCAATGTACTTTCAGCCATCTTACCTTATAGCTCTAAACTATGACCTTATCACCTGTAGCCCTTTACAAGAACAGTGTGTGGGCATACAGAAACAAAGTCCAGCAGTGACACGAATGATAAATAGCTGCGGTCTTTCCCTTAGTCAAGGGCACTGCTTCTCTTTGGGAGTTTCTCTGGAATATTCCTTGCCAAAGCAGCGAGAGCAAGGGGTGGGGTAAAGTTCCTTCGCTTAACACCAAGAGTCCTATCTTCCCACTTCACATGGTATTGCCTTTTTTCATTAGTAGAGAAAAGCCACAGCCCCCAAGGCATCCATCAGACACAGCTCCACATGTGTAAGGCAGACTGGGCTCTTTCAACTCCCCACACATAGAAGCTCAATGATCTTAAATACAGTTAAAGTTGCTACCCTGAAAAAACACCCAACAACAACAAACGTCAGCCAGCTGCTCCAAATTGTGAGTGCTGTCTCCATGACGTAATGTTTAGTGTGCTACTCAGATGCCGGATGAGGCTGAGCGCTTCATCTCAGCCCCAGTCTTCTCCATGTAGAGGCCTGATAGTTTTGTTTTCTAGTGTGTTCTCCCAGATGAATCATCCTTTGGTTCAGTCTCCTGTCTTCCAAGTCCACCATTCCATCTCCCTTCAGGAATAATGCTACAGGAAGTGCACGCAGCTCAGCTTCCCATGGGCCTCTGCTTCTTCTGTGTAAGCTTAAAATTAAGGCTCTGGTTCACTGGCTCAGAAACCATGCCTAGCATGGCAGCTGCCTTCTGATGCTGGCCTCTGATGAAGTTTCCTTTTGCAGACTACATTGAGATGGTGGAGTCCCCAAAGATCTCTTGGTGCTTGGTGTGTCCTGGACTCCATGTTTCTCTCATATTCCTACCACAGTGCTACAGCACTAGAAGCAGGCCGCCAGTGTGGGAGCTTCTTATACTGACATCCTACCCACCCTGTAAAGTGAGACCGTTCATTATTGACCACACCCCCATAAAGCACATTATAAGGAGAGCAGGGTGTTATTTTCTTCCTGCAAATCTTGCTCCTGGAAGACTATTGTCAATGTTCCACATGTGTTTGTTTACTTTTGAGACTGAGTTTCCCTATATAGCCCTGGTTGGCTCAAAGTCATGATGCTCCCTGCTTCTGCCTCTTGGGTGCTGGGATCTCAGGCACGCACCACCATCCACAGTCATTACAATCTTGCCTATTGAGCCTCAACTGTCAAAAAGAAGAGGAGAAAGGAGCCAGGACTGTTGAATGCACATGCAGGCCCTATGCTGGGCTAGGATTCATTCCATTAGTAGCAGGGAATTACCCATGCATTGGATGTCATCTTTACTCCAATTGCCTTAAAAGAATACACAAAGGGAAACACCATGATCGGTAGGCACAACCTTTCATCTCTGAAGGTTTATGAGGTGTACTGCCCAGGCAAGGACCGTCTATAACCAGGCTTTCTCTCCTTCGAACTCCTAATCAGGAGGCCTGGATGAATGTGAAGGAAAAGTGGTACTGAGCCATTTACTTGTTTGTCTGCAACCAAGCTTCTTAGGACCCAGATGCTCTCATGCAGTCTCCCCAACGTGCCACTCACTGCCCAGGCCAACCTCGTCACAGCATCTCCTGAGGGTGCAGAACAGCAGCTGACCTTCCTGCTCCTGTTGCATTTAATCCAGACAAAATCCAGTACAAAGAACTATTGGTGAAAGAGAAATGCAGAGAGAACTCCGCAAGAAGGCAAGCGGATCCTATGGGAGCTGACAAAAGCAGAGAATTGATTTCCGCTTTAGGAGGCATGAGCTTACTTCAGGGCTTTATACAGGCAGCTTACCCTCCTCTTCTTCATAAGGTCTATAAGCATAGGCGTCTTCTTCTACAGGCTCTCCAGGCTGGATAGGCTCTCTCTTCCTTCCTTTAGAGCACTTTGACTTACTACCCCTTGCTATCACTGGAACACCCACTTCTGTACCCCCAGTTCCTTTGGGGCAGGGTCATTTGAAAAACAGCATATAGTTTATATGGCCAAATGTAAGTTTCTAAATATATGTACTCACTCGCCTTGCATGGTGTCTGTGACACAGTAGGATGCTGAGACCCTTTCTCAAAAGAAAGAATTCAAACACAATCACAAAGTCATCACACCTAATTCTGATCCCTTTACCATTTTTTTTTAAACACATCAAGCTTTGTTTTGCTGAAAAAGAGAAAAATTTTAAGGTGGAAAGGGGACTGGAGAAAAGGCTCAACAATTAAGAGCTCTTGTTTTTGCAGAAGGACCGGGCTTTGGCTCCCAGTTTTTACTCTCATGGCTTCTCAAAAACATCCATAATGTCACTTCTGGGGGATTTGATGCCCTATTATGAACTCTGTGGGCAGTGGGCATGTATGTGGTGCACATACATACATGCAGGAAAATAAATCATATACATAAAATACAAATAAATGCATCTTTTGTCTAATTACATGTTTTTATTTAAACATTAATAACAGAACAAAACAAAGAAGTAAAATACTTCATATACAAGAAAATTATACAAATTTAAAAGTACTTAGGATTTTTCTTTTTAATTAATTTATTTATTTATTCCCTTAAAATTCGGATTGTAGCCCCCTCCCTCATATCTTCCGTGTCTTACCCTCCCTCTTTCCCCGTCTCCTATGCCCTATTCCTCAGAAAAGGAGATCCTCCTTTCTAGTCCACCCAAGACCATCAAATTTCATCAGGATTGAGCACATCCTCTTTCCATGTGGCCTAGCAAGGCAGCCCCACCAGAGGGGAGTGATCAAAAAGCAGACAACAGAGTCCATGTCAGAAGGAGCTCATAAATGCATTTTAAAAAGAAAAAAATGTCAAACAGCAACGTCCAACCCACGGCCTGTGAGCCCCATGAGCCTAAGGATGGCTTTGAACACAGCTCAACACAAAGTCATAAGCTCACTTAAAATTAACTTGTGTGTGTTTGTGTGTGTGTGTGTGTGTGTGTGTGTGTGTGTGTGTGTGTGTGTGAACTCAATCACACAGTTTTCAAGTGTGAACATCACAGGTGAAAATGCTATGTCATAATGTCAAAGGCTGGACCTGGGGCTCATCTGGTTAGTGTGCTTGCCACACAAGCATTAAGGCTTGAATTTGGATCCCAAATATCCATGTAGGATGCCAGGAATGATACCAAGTACCTGTTTTCCTGGAACTTGGGAAACTGAGTCAGGAAGAACCTGGAAGCTTGGCTGGCCAGCTTGTCTAGCCCAATTAGCGAGTTTCCAGTTCCACTGAGAAACCTTGCCTCAAAAAATATCAGGTAGAAAAGTAATGGAAGAAGACACTTAGCATTGACCTCTGGCCATCACATGCATGTGCACACAAGCATGTGTGTATATATACATAAAGGAGGAGAGACTGCCTACGAGTAGGAGGGTAAAGTAAAGAACACATGACTCTGGACCAGGCCAGGTGGCTGGCCTCGCTTCTACTGCCTTTCTCTTTCTCCTCTGCTCACCTAATGCTTTTGAGAAAGGCAAATGCCACACACATCGCAAGTGGCAAGCTCACCTCTCTCCCCGCTGCATGCTCTCTCTGTGCAGCAATTACCTTCTTGCAAGGGTCTCTCCCCCTGGCTGATGAGAAACGCAAAAAGCCTGGCCTTGTTGCTGAGCTGTCCAGACTGTGGTGGCTGATAGACTATGTCAGCTGTGGCTGTGCAGCTGGAGGCTCTAGAGGGGAGGGCTGGCCTCGCATCCTGCTTCCCAGGCGTCCCTGGGCACACAATCTGGTAGATTATTGACAATGCTGAATGATGTGAATGGCATTTATTAGTTTTCAATGGCTTCTATAAAAACGAACCTCACGCCATCTGCAGAATTAGGATTCAGAAGCAGCCCCTGGTTATAAAATATTTGCGGCTGCTTCTGCTATTATATAAGATTCTGCATTTTATAGCCACCCTGTGGGACTTGACATGTAAATTAAGATACATATTTAGAAGCAGTAAATAAACTTAGGAGAGCAGCAGTACAATTAATGAATGGACAGAAAATTGCATATGGGAGGAGAGAGAGCTTTTCTATATAGAAAGTCGGCTGTGAAATGAGGTTTAAACCGTCTCCTGTCACTATCATTAAGACATTAATAGTAAACATAACACATTGGAATTCATAAGGAAGATATCTCAGCGAAGTGAATAAACACTCCCCATAAAGGAGAAATCCAGTGGGTATGACTTCATCCCTCTAACTGTCTCACCGGATGGGAACTTGTCTAATTATTCAAAAGCACCCTGCAGTCTTACCTCTGGCAGAGTAAATGTTTTGATCAAAAAAAAATTTGCACAGAAAGCATTTAAGGCCTTATTCTAATGTTACCCAATTTCCTAAAATAATCACAGGTTGTGTCACTTTCTCCTGACTCTGCATTCCTCCTGACTCCATCCCAGGGAGCTTCAGAGATACAGTAACAGATCAGATCAACTCTGGAGCTCATTTTCCTAGGTGGCTTAGATCACCACCTGAGCCGTCCTCCTGAGCAGGAGCCGCTCTTCCAAACGACTGGTGTTTACTAAGGTGCTGACCTGGCTCTGGTAGTATTTCGAAGAAACCACAATTCTTGTACCAGACTAGAAAGTTCTCTCTCATACCCCTCTTCCTACAGATGCTTAGCCATAACCTTGAGGAAGCTGGCCTCTCATTTCTAACAATGCTACATTGTGCCAATGTGTGTTTATTTTCATTATTGGCAGTGTTTTTGGGGGGCGGGGATGCTGGTGGTGGTAGTGGTTGGGAGATTAGGTGGGAACAAAGTATCAGTATACAACCTTGGCTAGCCTGGAACTCACTATTTAGACCAGACTACCCCCAAACTCCCCATGTTTACTACTTACGCTGTTGGTTTGGTGTTGCAGAACAAATGGCTGTGTGGTTTTGTGGGGTCAGCAAAGCCTGAGGACTCCACCTTGCTACCTCCCTGAGGCTACACCACCAAGTCTGAGAGACCCACTAGGTGGATGAGAGGAAACTGGAGGTTATAAGAAACCGATCTGTTCACACTGTGGCCAGCCTGGATGAGGCCACCACCCAGGCTCCCATTTTTCCCCCCTGAATCTGCTCTTCTAAGTCCACACCCAGCAAGCCTCAGCCTGGAAGGCTGTCCCCGCCCCTTGATGCGCCTTGAAAGGCCTTAGGAACCAGTCCCTGAAGCCTCTTGGACCTGAAACATAATCCACAGACAGAAAGGGCTTGTGGTCCACCACTTTATATTAGAACAAAAATAATCGTGGTAATAGCTTGCACTCTCCTTGATACCTTTCACTCAATAACGTCAAGTAATCGGTAGGCGAGTAATTAAGAAAACACTCCTTTGTGGGAAGTTACTAATTTAGCTCCCATTTAAAAGAGCGACAGAAAGAGCCTTAATGATTTTCTCTGGGGAGCAGCAGAGCAGGGAGCAGGAGCAGTGGGTATGTGGTGATTTGTGGAGTACGATCTCTCACGTTCAGCTCTAATCCCCAATATTGGGCTCGCAAAATTGCCTCAGCCCGGGAGGTGGTCTCAAGTCTCTTGGGTGGCACTGCTGCCGTAGTCAAGAGCTGCCTGGTTTTGCCGGGAGCCGGTTGGATTTTGTAGCTGGTGGGACAAAAGTTTGCGCTCGCTCTCTCTTTTTTGTCGTATGAGGTATAACATCCCCCCCTCCCCCGCTGGTATTTTCAATCACCAGGAGCTGCAGGACCATGGAATGAATTGGAACACTGTAATTTCCCCTCCTCATCGATTTGAGAGGAGGAGGGGACGGCCGGGAGAGAAATGGGTAAGGTCAAAATCTCCCAACTACATCGCCACTCCATTTCTTGTTCCTTGGGAGTGCTGAGTCAAGCTTCGTTTGCTTTCCAATCTTTGTGCCTCAGCTCCGGTCTGCCTCAGACAGACAGCTGCCACATCATGTGACCTGAGTTGAGTGATCAGGACATGGTACTCTGGTCTCTACCTGGTGCGTTCTTATCCCCTCCTGCTTACAGACTCTACGATTTGTCAGAACGTAGTTGTAGATGAATGACTGGGAAGATGGCTTGATAGACAACGTGTTACCTGAGTCTGAATTCTCAGCAGTTACCTTAGAAACAGGAGAGGCGTGTGTGTGTGTGTGTGTGTGTGTGTGTGTGTGTGTGTGTGTGTGTGTGTGTGTGACTGTACTAGTGCTTAGGAGGCCTTGGCAGGAGAGTACCTGGGGCTTGCTGGTCAGCCAGCCTACCCGCATTGTGAGCTCCAGGTTCAGTAGGAGACTCTGTCTCAAGGAGTAAGTGAAAGACAAAAAAGGAAGATGCCTGACATCAACTTCTGCCCTTCATATGCACATGAACATGAACACAAGTATGTTCACACATACACACAAACACACACACACACAAACACACATAAAAGACAAATTTTAGATGATTATTGGGAAATGACACTCAATAACAAGACAGAGTTCTTTGACAGTAATGTCATTATTTGTAATCATTCTTCCCATGCTGGAAGGCTGTGTATTTTGAGGCTGTTTTTATGAGATACGACATTCAATTTCTATCACATTTGTATGAAATTTAAGCTGACAAAGGGGAAAAGACAATTACTAAATTGCTTTTAAATGTATTCTTTTTTCACTCTTAGGCAGAGCAAGAACTTGGAAAATACTGGATTAAGGCATAACATTTCTTTGTGATTGTAGAAAACTAATGGATTAAGGCATAAAATTTCTTTGTGATTGTAGAAAAGAAAGAGTTTATTGTTATTAAAATAGTTGCTGATGCTCTTGAAGGTAGCTATGAGTTGTATTCTTAAATAACTTCAATAATTATAGCCGTAATTAGCACAGGTAGGCATATAGGAAAGTATAAACATGGAAGTAGATAAATACACCGGCAACTACATCAATAAAGCTCTCTGCAAACATAAACTGCTCTATAAATGCTAATTAATTACTAAGTAGGCATACAGGATGGAATAGTTGTTCATATTACTGCAAAGATAAACAATCCTCACAAACACCTAATACTCACGTTTGGAAAGCAGGCTTTTCCACATCTCCCATCTGCATCCTCCTGAGGCCTCAGGCAACCTGGCAAGTAGGCTGAAGGCTCCAGTTTCTGCCATGCAGCCCAACAGGCAGGAATCACGTGCCTACTGAGCTCTTCACATGTTGTTAGCCCAGAAAGAACACGCTGAATGCAAAGCAGACCCAGGTTTCTCATGTGTGGTTCTAGTGTCTTATAAATACCTTATATTAATTAAAATGGGAGTAATAATATTTTGGACATTTTAGGTTAACAAAGCACTTTGAAACAGATTTTACCTGTTTCTTCTTCACTACTGGCGATGCTCTGAACTCTTGAACCTGAGTTTGTGGAAGCAATAGGGAACTTCAGGGTTGGCTTGTTTTCGAATTTATCCTCCTTGCAGGTCACCTATGTGTCCAGAATTGTTGCAAAAATTCATTCAGGTGGTAACTTGTTAAATAACAATACATAGATGAAAGTTGCTACATTGTTTAGTATAAAACACGTTTGACAATTGTGACTTGAACTCATGATATTTAGGCCTGTTTGATCAAGCCACTTAAAACACTGGAGTTCTCATTTGCATATTGTTTTTTAAAAACTCACTCAATATGTCCAGAAGGCCGTAACATCAAAAAAAAAAAAAAAAGCAACATTAGTTCCATTAAATTAATTACTGCAGTACCCTACCATTGTGTGCAGATATAAGGTGATAATATTGCTGTATTTGAAGAGTATATCATTACCAAACCATTCGGAACTGGGGAGTATGCAGGTTACGTAGAACCAGCATCATGCTCCCTTCTTTTCACACCACAGCTCCTGGGGGCCACCAAGCACAAGAGAGTCTTCTTAAAAGCCTCTCTTATTCCCGTGATGCTTATCTTCCAAAGCCCTTACTGTTTATCCAACTCTGCTTCACTCTCCTCTTGAGTGACTAAGGAGGCGTTCAAGGCTTGAAGGAAATCAATTCTTCAAGATGATTAGGCACTCAGCGCTGGCCCAGGACAAGGAAATATCCCTGCTCATGTCCCTTTTTTCTATGGTTGATACAGGGACCGAGTGAAGCTCTGTATCATAGGACCAGCCATCAGATTGTTACAAGCAGAGCCAGTGAACTACCAAATGTGGTCCATCACTCTCCTTTGACCAGAGTAACTTCCTAACAAGTCAGCAAGCTAACCCCAATGCCAGAGAGCTTGCCTTTCTCCATGTTCCCAGTATGCATTGCAGAATGAGGCACAAGTCTGGAGTGATACTTAGAGTGCCAGATTTGGGGCCTCTAACCTGTGGCCCAGGTAAGTCTTGGGGCCAGAATTTAAGGGCGTTCACCTCCTGCTCTGATTCCTAGCCCTGGATATCTTTTCTGCACTGTAGCACAATGCCGTAGAATGTACACGTAACCCTATTTCACCTCAATAAAAGTTATTACTCAGGATAAGGGAGAGTCCTGGGTCTCAAGAAATAGCAAAGGAACATTGAGGATCTCCTTCCCTTGGTTTGTTGAGGTCTCACCACTGCCCTATATCACCATCATTTCATACACACACACACACACACACACACACACACACACACACACACACACACACAAACACACACACACACCTGGACAACCCTATGGACACAGTCAGGAATCCCGCATTAGGCATAGTAATCACTCTCTCTTCTTTCATTTGCTTGTTTGTTTGTTTTGAATCACTAAAACACTAGCTGATTTGCATGTTGTTTTCATAAATTTGCATAGTGCATTCAAGACACTCTGTCTCTCCAGCAACTTTCCCTGCCATGGCGATGTGGCTGCAAAGCATACAAAGGAAGCCTTTATTTCCTCAAACGCTATTACAATGAAGCCTTTAAATGCTACAGAACATAGACGGATTTTCTTTTAATTAAAGTACCAGTGTGGGAAATGGCTATGAAGCTGTTCCGCTCTTACTGTGGCCACTGGGCAGCCTGGAAACCTGAGGATGGGTGGCCATGGGAGGCTCAAAGTGGCCTTCCCTAAGAAGCACAGTTTTAAATGATCTATCAGGGACAGCCCCTAGAAGCCCTCTCAGCTGCTCCGTCCTCTGGAACCCGCTCTCCAGGCGCTTCCCAAAGCAGAACTCCCATAGTCACATTGCTAGTCATTCTGGGGACCCCTGCCCATCTGGCTTGGCTCAGGACTCCCCCATCCATAAGTGAGGCTCAGCAAGCTGTGTGTGAAGCGTTCCTGCCCCTGTTTAGGTTTCGTTTGTGAACAAGGAGGACACTGTGCGAGGCCACCTGATTCCACTGACTCAAAACAATTAAGAAAAAGTCTTCTTCCTGCCCCAGCATGAATGTAATATTATGACTGTTGCTGAAATTTAGACTATGTGTGCACAGTCCTCATCGTCTCTTATAAAATAGGCTCGACTGTATGCTGCCCCTCCCTTAACCAAATAAGTCACCCATTTACCTTTGGAATGGTCTTTTTTTTTTTTTTTCCCTCAATACTGAACCCTTCACAGAAGGAAGAGGCAAGATAGATGTTAAGAGTCGGGATGTTTTTCCAGCCACTGCACAAGAAATGACCCAAATGAATGAAAGGGATGAAAGGGTCCCCATGGGAAGAGTGGGGTGGACACTAAAAAGAGAAAAGGACCTCAAAGACCGCAGCTTTCCTTCAGCCGTGCTCTGCAGGCCGAGGCAGCTTGAGTAGTGCCAGCCTCACTGTGCTGTGGCATGGTGAGTCCACAAGCTGAGAACACCAGCCTGCTGGCTTTGAAAACTCTAGATTCTGAATCATGTAAGCTGTGCCCCCTTGGCCAATTGGATTAGTTATCAAAACTGAAATAACAGCACCGTAAGGTGCCTACTTCTAGGCACCTACTAGAGTAATGGGATTAAACTATATGCTATCCGATTTTCTGTTTGCTGTTTTGAGACCCATCTTGTTATACAACCTAGGCTAGCCTCAATCTCTTGATCCTCCTGCCTCAGCTTTCTCTCTCTCTCTCTCTCTCTCTCTCTCTCTCTCTCTCTCTCTCTCTCTCCCCAGAGACACATAGATATATGTATAGATAGATAGATAGATGGATAGATAGATAGACAGATAGATATATAGCTTTTACTCTCTCTCTCCATATATATATATATATATATATATATATATATATATATATAATGGATATAGATATCTGTGTTTGAGAGTGTATAAGTGTGTGTGTGAGTGTGTGTGTGCACACATGCATATGTGTGCTAAGACTCCCATGTGGTTGATAGGGGGTAACCATTGGGAGTCTCCTTGCATTATGAAGTTTCTAGGGATTGAACTTAGATGAACAAGGCAGGAGGCAAGTACCCTTACCCACCGAGTCATTTTGTTAACCCACTTCCTATAATACATTTTAGAAGAGTCCACATCGAACATTTGCCTCCCACAAGTTAACCTACAAACATCTGGGGACACTCTATAGGTGTCTTCAGCCTATATTATGTAAATTACATCATGCATATATGCATACCACCACTCTCCTGTGCACTTCAGACTTCTCTAGTCCCAGTAGCCCTCCACTGTGACTTGCTAATGTCCCATAAAACTGTGGCTAAGGCCACTGTATTCAGAAAATGGAAGAGGAGATTTGCTAAGACCAAGTGTAGTGGCATGTGCCTTTAATCTCAAGCACTTGGGAGACAATCAGATCTCCACGAGTTGGAAGCTGGTCTATGAGGATGAATATATTAGTCTTTCTGAGGATGGTGGAATTTGGTTCCCTCCAGTTGTACCCACTTTTCCACGTGCACACAAAGTAAAACATACCATCATTCCTTATTGCTGAAAAAAAATCCATTGTAATATACGCCTCACAGTCTTTATCCATTCTCCTGTTCTCGGACACCTTCACTGGTGTGCAGCTGATAAGCTCGTGTGGAAGCCTCTGGATGCCAAGAGCCAGGGGTACCATGGCAAAGCCCGCATTCTAGGTCTTAACTGTTTACGTTCTGGGTTTTCTTCACTTGCTGCAATTCGAAAGTCTTGCTCCTATCTAGATGGGAAGATGGGGTCTTCTTCCCACCTGCGCTGGGCAGGGGGCTCGTGGCAGGTTAAGATTCTTTGTGTAGAGCAGAGAAATTGCTACAAGGTGAGGGCTGTTGGCCTCCTATCTGGTAGAAGGGAAACACACATTGTACATGGCTGAAAGGGATCTTGGGTTGTCTACAGTCCCAATGTCTGATTTTAAGCATGAAAAAATAAGAGGAGTGAACAGACTTGCCCAAGATCACAGGGCTTCGTATCAAAAGCCAAAAGAGGGATCCATATTTCCTGACTACCAGCCCCAGTGTGCAGTGATAGAGATGTAGTAAGTAGAGTTCAGGATCTGTAGAAAAATTCCCCAGGTAAATAACTTAAAGGCTGAATAGTAAACAATATGTTTTATAAAGAACAGTGTAAATAATTTATAGACATCTGCACAACCGTCAAGTTGAAATTAATTCTATGGTCTCAAAGCCAAGTAGACTTGAATGGTGTGCCATCGTCCACGGGGGTCTGGGCCGCCATCGCTAGTTGTTGCCTGCATTTTTCTCCTGTGGCAGAGCTCATAGTGAGCACGCAGCTCACACTTCCATTTTCAGCTACAGACGAGTGCTGCCCAGTAGAAATAGCTGAGCACTGAGGTTACACGTTCCCACTGGAGGAGGCTGCTTCCAGCAAGTAAAATTCTGGCCGTCCTGAAAGACCCAGGCTAGAAAGGCAGACACAGCCAGACCTTCGGGGCCACTGTCATCTCGGTCTGACCAGGCAAGCCACTTCGTCAACTCAGTGTGAAGGGGAGGGAGATGACATAGCAACACTGGAGGATGACGCCTCGGGCTTTCCCCAACCTCAGACCTGTTAGC
Organism: Acomys minous; assembly: GCF_964271855.1. Lineage (NCBI taxonomy): Eukaryota > Metazoa > Chordata > Mammalia > Rodentia > Muridae > Acomys > Acomys minous. Next base: position 105,717,511 of record NC_140492.1, on the reverse strand, counting down.
AGCCCTCTGACTCTGCACATTTTTCCCCCTCAAGTTTTCTTTTTCCATGTCCTCTTTCTGACAGACAGAATTATAAGAGGCCATTGGCCACAGAGCACAATGACAAAAGCCATGTCAGTAATAATCAAGAGTTGCTCTCCTCCATAAGTCATATATGTATATGTATGTATGTATGTGTACACACACACACACACACACACACATACACACACACACACACACACACATATATATATATATATATATAGAGAGAGAGAGAGAGAGAGAGAGGAAAAAGAAGAAACCAGAACAGCTGCCAACCAGTCTCTCTTTCCTTCAGTCTGTATCACACTGTCCTCCTGACCTCTCCCTCGATTAATTCATCTTTGAGCCTCAGAAGGGATGATCCTTGCCTCCTCTGCTCCTGACTTCAACATCTTCTAATCTCAGGGAGATTGATCACTGCTCCATTAGAAAATACAAGCCCATCCCGTCTGTAATGCAAACGAATCCCTTCTCTGTAGGTGTAGGTAGGACACACAGAGCCCACTGACACGTCAGTCCAACTTGCTTCTGATCCTCTAACCATGGAACCCTTCCTGCTCTTCCTATGTCAAAGTCTCCAACCGCTACTGCAGGAGCTGGGCCGTCTTCATTCTCTTGCCTGGGTCTCTGACTAATTTTTCCGGAGCCTTAATCACACTAAATAGCGTTTGAATTCATCATCATCCATATTTTACCCCCTCCCTCCCCAACTTAAAATAAAAATGCCACATCATAAAACAAAGTTCTGTAAGTGACAGAAAATGTCATAGATACAGATGGTAAAAAATACCTTCTGCCTTCCCTTTTATTTATGAATACGTGTGACCCTTGTCCTGGCGTCGCTGAGGCCCAGAGTGGAGCCCAGTCTCACCAGACCCCACCCTCCCACCTGTAATCTTACTTCTAAATTTCAGAAACAAGGCCAGGCGTTGTGGCAGTGACAACAATGCACCCCTTGTGACCCAGTGTCCTGTCACAGAGACCTAGCCACTCCAAAGGTTTGATCTCCATTTTGGTATGCAGCTGTGAGTAGAAGCTGGCCAGAGCAAAGGGTCCCACTGCTCAACTCTCAGTGTGAGTAGCAGCAACCACATAGCTGGGCCTTCCCTCAGAGAACATGTACAAGACTTCTATGTGTCTTTCAGGCCAAATTTCAAAGAAACGGATGCACGTTCTCTGTGTTTTCCTCACCCCTCCACCCCCCCCCACTAGCTAGATGATGATGATGATGATGAATGAGGATGAAGGTAGATGAAGATGAGGATGAGGTTCTTATCCTCCTGCTGAAGAGGAGCTCACCTTTCTCTAGGTTGTGAATGAAATAAGAATGTCTATTGGGCCAGGGCATCTGTTGTGGTTGTAATGCTAGCCTTACATTGTCCAAACTCTCCTTGTCACCTGCTCTGAGACTCCTCTTCCCTCTGTTCCACAGCAGTGGTGCCCCAGATGGTGTATAAGATATATCACCTTTAAAAGCAAGCGAATTTGTCCCCAAAGAGTGTTTGCCTTTGAGCAAATCACCTACAGACGCAGTTTATTTTAATATGTAGTATTAACACAATGCTACTGAATGGGAAACAAGATGAAACATATGAAAGGTCAAGCAAAATGCCCACACAGTAGACTCTGGATTAAGAATCCCTCACCTTCTATTGTTTTCCCAGGCTCGTTCAGCGTGTTTCCCCAGCCTCTATAGCAGATAGCGTCTTCAGCTGCACGGCTTCTACAGCACTCAGCCCCAGCAGACCCTGCTCCTCCATAGACTATAGCAAAGCACAGCATTACCCTTCCATGGCCCCCTGCGGCTGGCTTGCAAGGGGAGCGCTGGCATCCTCCCGCTAGTAACTTCCTTGGGCTCTGTAGATACCATTTTCCAATGAGGTCCACAGTCTAGGCACCCCTTCTTAGACATACCATCCCAGAAGCTTCTAGGTTGTCTTTGTGGCGGTGCCACAATAATTAAAAATAATAATAATAATAACAAAACAAAGACTTCCGGTGGCCTCTAGGAGAGCTACATGTCAACTCAATAAGGAAGGGTGTCCCTTCCTGGAGTTCTAGGCACAGAGGCTGCTAGGCATATATCTATTATTATCCAATAGTATATTGCTGTAATTAAAAGTTTACCTTTAAATTTACTTTATGCTTTCTGCATCTTGTTTGGACTCTGACAGATAGGAAATCTGGAAGTAATCCCAAGAGGCAGGATTTGAGGGGGTCTGTGTGGGATTTGGGGGGATTGTGTGGTTATGTTTGGGGGGATCTAATGCAGTATTGCTCTCCTGCCCACGGGAAATGGGATGCTAGCAAACCATTTGCAGCTAAGGTAACACCTATGGTTTCATGGACTAGAAGGCCCACTGAAATAAGTCAGAAGCCTTGATGGCTGCTGTCCTTGGCTATAGAGACAGTGAGGACGGACTGTGAGATCACATTCAGTATGCTTAAAGACCTACAGAAAGTAAGTAAGCTCAGACTCTGCAGGTCCTAGCTAACGCTACAATCTGAGAATCAAAAGCCTTCATGACATCATCATTGTAGCCACAGGTCTAATATTGCTCAAAGTCAGATACACAGTTTCATTTTTCAGGTTACTGAATTATAGAATTAATTGTTGTTTTGGGGGGTTTTTTGTTTGTTTGTTTGTTTGATTGATTTTTTTTAGTATCCCATATGAAGGTCCACTCTTTGCCTCATCTTTGTTCACTCCCCTCCCATCCCCCAGCCTACAGCAGGAACTATCAGCAAATAATTTACCAGGTCTTGGTTAGAAATTTGATGTTGGTTACATTTGTCCCAGCATTCCATTCTTCACCTCATGCTAGTTTTGAACTAAATGCTATCAGAGCCACATCTTACTTTTATGCACCAATGTAATTAAACATAGTGGGCAATGCCACACTTCTTGTTCTGATTCAGAAGTCATTCCTAGACACAGTCTGCACAGACAGTCCTCTTGCAGAGGTGACTAGACCTTCCGTGGGTCTCTCAGGGGTCAACAACATTTCCTTCTCTTGAGGTCTGCTCCTTCCCTCTCTCTCTCTCTCTCTCTCTCTCTCTCTCTCTCTCTCTCTCTCTCTCTCTCTCTCCCTCTCTCTCTCTCTCTCTCTCTCACCACTATACCTCTCTACCTTCCTATGGAGATTATTCCCTTTTCAGATCTCTGAGGTACAACCAACTCCTGGTTCTCTTTTAGGATTAATAATCAAAAAGATTAACCACAAGGGGGAAAAATCTATAATTAGTCGATTCATGAAAAGAAACAGTAGTTTAAAATTCACAACAACACACTAGAAGAGGCCAGCTTGAAACCATCCACAGAGGTACAGGGCTATTCCTACCCCAGCCAGTGCGGGTACACTACCTGCTGGGTCCTCATGTTTCTGTCCTGTGTAGTGAGGATAGAAGGAAGGTTCAACCATTGGAATTATGGGAGTTCATGTGGACAATGAACTCAAATCGATATTAATTTCTTTCTTTTGACCTTTGTGGTAGCTGGTAGGCGTGATGTTTGGCTTGCCTTCTCCCGATTTTATGTTCTCTAAAGAGAAAGAGGGAGTTACACCGTGCAAGAAAAATCTCACTCTTTCTGAGAGAATTCCAGGAGTTTTCAACTCAGTGAAGGGCTTTTGAGAGAGTAACCCTTGTGGAGATCGGGGTGGGGGGGTGCATGGGGGGCACATGAAGAATGGGGAAGAAAATCCACCAAGGGAGCTGACGTTAAAGGTGGGTAATTTAACTTTAGAGCTGTGTGGCTTCACTGTGATGCATATGACCTGGGGTGTGAGACACTGAGGAATGACAGCCTGGTGAGGAGGCCTGACAGAGAGAAGTTGACTGATTGCGGCATTGCGGGGTAGAGGCTGTTAGAAAAAAAACACAATCACACTGGGGCCGCACTTTATCACCTAGACCATCTGCTGGACTGTTTAGAAAGCAGAAGACCATTTGCTAAGTGACAAGCTGATGTCACTTTACTCTAATGTTTAATAAAGGAGGAACTCCGCCAAGCAGCACACAATAACAGCGGACTGTTCTGTCACTTTACATCAAGCAATTTCTGTGATGTTTTGAGTCCCTTAAGTATTATCTTTGCATTATGTTTATACTTTGATAGCATCTGTAGAACAGGAAATGTGTCCCTAAATATTGGATGTCATTTTGAGGAAATTGTTTTTCATTAAAACCTACTGTAGACACTGCTTTGCCTGGATTTGTTTCAGCTGCCACGGGAATCCTTCATAAGTCATCTCATCGTTCCTGCGCTTACCTTCCCGTGCACAAAGCCACTCGGACACCTGTTGTACACAGGTCATCCCACGGTGCTGACCGTGACTTGGGCATCACATTGAAACTGGACTGCCTGGAGTTCCAGACACACGGTCTGCATAATATGAAAGCAGCATTCAAGTCCTTAGAAATCCCACAGGCGTGCCTTAATCCGCTGCTGGAGAATATGTGTGCACGCTCAGCTAGAGGGTAGTGCTTTAAGGGAGGCCCGCTGCTCCTTAGCGCTCTGATGGGTATCGCACAGTGATGCCTACACAGATGAGAACCCCTTTTGAGAGGTGCTCTGGCTCCACTTCCTCCATAGTTCACCATGGTCTTTGTCTCCGTGACACCTGTGAGTGACTTATAACTCCAGATTTACAAGTGGTTTGAGGATTTAAAAGCAGGTATTTTTTAACTGTATTGTGTGTGGAGGGGTGCACATGACACAGCACCAGTGTGGAGGTCATAGGGCCATTTGAAGGAGTCTGTTCTCTTTTCCCACCAGGTTGCTTCTAGGAGTCAAACTCAAAATCATCAGGCAAAGTGGCAAGCACCCTTATGGGTTGAGCCAGCTTCTTGACCACAAATTGTTGTTTTTTAAAGCAAATGTTCAAGCTTGCTGTCTCTTTTATTCTCTTTTGTTAAAATGTGGATTTATAGCTATTGGTACAATTGTTAGATCATGTGAACATCAGCATAATGGACAAGCAGCTGCTGCAGAAAGCTAGCTAAATCTTATGCCGCTTTGGGCTGCATTCATGGCTATAGGTGGTGCCCTCACCTTTATGCTGCCTTTTGGAGAAGTTAGTGCTGAGCCACACCGAACCTGAATGCCATAGCCAACAGCATCATTTTTAACACCACGCAAAAATATCAGTGTGGACCTAGAGAGAAATACTATGAAAAGGAGACTCACCGGTAATAGACACAAGATAGTCAGAGTCCATTCCCACAGAGTACAGATCCCTCAAACTGAGAATCCGTGCAAAGGTCATTCATCTTCAAGACACCCTGTCCTGAGCTGCTGAGAGAACAGCTCCAGGAAGATGGGCAATCTTAATTGGTGAATGCTCCAGATCCTTGCCGTAAGCAGCCTATTGGCGCGCGCGCACACACACACACACACACACACACACACACACACACACACACACACGCCTTCTTTTTTTGTGACAGCCCTTCTATGACTTACTCAACACCTTATACCTTTTCACCTTAAGCCTTCTACAACCTAGGCAAGCCAGAACCACAGAAGGCTGCAAACAGCTCTGCTAATATGTCTCCTGTTCCTCCAACTGCTCATAAGACTGTAAGTCCCTTGAGTTCAAGACAGTGTCAGTGTCGTCCTTGTGTTGAGACAGGACTGCAGCACCTGCTATATAGCAGATTCTTTAGAAGGGTTTGTACAAGCTAATGTCAACCCTCCATGAAAGAATTGCATACCTGAGCATTGTGGCTAGTAATTATGCTGGAAGCTTTGATTAGTGTGTGTGTGTGTGTGTGTGTGTGTGTGTGTGTGTGTGTGTGTATGTGTGTGTGAACAAAACATTATCATGTCTATTTCAATTCAGCCAGTGTTTGTTATTTTGAAATGTTTCATCTTGGACCCTGAGTTAAAATGTAACTAAATTCTTCTCTGGTCCTAAAGCCCACTCTCATGTGAAGAATGCATCATCCTGCCACACCAAATGCAGGAATATTATATTAACCAGTGAGACTTGAAGACAGCAAGCATGGGGAGAAAAGAGAAGGGGCACTGAGCTTCAGAGGCTATGCAAACCTATTCCAAGCTGCCAGAATCCCAGAAATTGATTGGCACAGAGGAGAGGCCTGTTTGGGTCTTCCAAGGGCTGGACAACCCTCCCTGGAGTACAGTGTTTGGCTGTGGGACATGCTGGAGTGAAGGTTTCCAGATCTCTCTGCTTGTGAAAACTTCACTACAGAGGTGACATCTTGGACAGTGGAGAAGCAAGGAAAAGTTGCTAGTAAGAAGAGCTGCTCTGTGCTAATCCCTGCAGTCACTGGCCCTGACGCTGTGCATTGCAGGGTTGTCATCTGCCAGACTAATTCTCCAGGAATCACGGGTGAGTTTAATGAGGAACTTTGTGAAAGCTCCCTTGCATAGTTTGCCAAGACAGGATCCTCACCCTGATGATAGCAATTAGCAATAAATGTTCTCTCCCATTCCTTTAAAAATTGTGTTTGAAGAATTTGGTGCGTGTTTCACACATTAGTTATCTCCAGAGAGAGACAGAGACAGAGACAGAGAGACAGAGACAGACAGACAGACAGACAGACAGACAGACAGACAGAGAAAGAAGAAGAACCCATCAGTGGAACTCAAAAGAAGACACCCATCAGAAACCATGGGCCTGGGATTGCCCATCCCATTCTCTTCTAACTCTGTTCCCATTCAATTTGCAGATCTTTTGTTTGTTCGCTGTTTGGGGCTTCTTGTTTTTCCCTCCTGAATCCAGTGCTTCCTTCCTAATAGCATTTTAATACCCCTTTCCCTGGTCAGCCATGGCTCTCCCCTCCGCTAGAACACGGGAGGGAATTGGAGCACGGAAGAGTCTTACAGCTAAGTCAGGGGCATGCAAGCAACGCTAGGAAATTCCACCGGAGGACACGCCACTGGCTCAGAAGGCAGCTCAGTTTGGAGGAGAACTAATAGTTGTTTTATGGAGCCAGTGGCAGCAAAAGTTTCCCTGTTCTTTTTGTACTTTGGAAGAGCTCAACTGGCAACTTGACTCTGCTCAGGGGATCTCAAACCAGGAAGAACTCAAACTGTGAGGCTAAGTGCAAAAGGCATCATGAGGGTGAGTAGGGTGCACCATGAGGGCAAGTGACAGCACCAGGAGGGCAGCTATAAGCGCCATGGCTTATGTATTATTATGTCTATGCTGTGACACAGCCAGGGGCTCGTTGTCAATGTACTGGTTATTTACTTCAGGTAGCACACGTGTTCACCTGTTTGACTCCTCCAGCCAGACCCCACCTTGCTCCTCTGGAATTAGCTACTGTGACTCTCATTTAAGCGCGGGTCTTGTTGAAGGATTCTGATGAAGATGCTCCCCTGCATACTCCAAAGGGATTGGCTACTACTGTCCAATCATAGTATTGCATGTGCTCTTCCTTCCCACTTACTAACTCACATACATTGTAGGAGGATGGCAGAGTTAACTCCCTCTCCACCCACCTCCCTTGTTTCTCCTAGGTAAGTGGTCTTGGACATCAAATTTAGGCCCTGACATGTGAGTGAGAACAGCAAAGTATAACAAAACCAATTGTATCACCCACTTCTTCTGCATTCTAAATACCAGCAGCAGACAAAACAACCCCCTGAATACATCAGGATCTTCTGGAAGGTTTAATCAAAACACAGATTGCCCCACACTCCAAGTTCCAGATTCAGTGGATGTGGGCCAGATAAAAACGTTATGTTTCCAGCTAGTCCATGGGTCAACAGATGTCTTAGCCACAAAATCACAGGCCACAGTTTTTATGGGGCTTTTTTTGGGGGGGAGGGGTGGCAGGGGCTACAGTTTTGCCAGGGTCAGAAAAGAAACAAAAGAACTGATGCCTCCAATAGCCTGATTCTCTGTAGACAGCGATGTAGCACTGCCCACACAATATACTTAAGTAACGGTCAGCACTATGGGGGTGACGTCACCCAATGCCCATGCCTAACACTTGCTGCCAGTTGTCCATCAGCCCTCCAGTTCCCAGCATTCCTGTGCTGTGGTGATCTCTAACCACAGTTGACAGGAAAAGATGAGTTAGCAAAAACCTGAGGCCACTCGTGTGTTTTAACTCCTGGTGCGTTTGCTACTATTCCAGTAATATGGTAATTCCATACTTTTTAAATCCCAAATCATAGAAGTGCAGCTTTAATTGAGAAGAAAAACTACAACAAAAAAAGAGCAATGGGCCTTACCCACAATCTTTGCCAGTTACCTGAGAAGGAAATAGCATATATTTAATAGTTTCTAGTTGGTTTCTTGGATTACCATGCAAAGGCATAATTACAAGGAGATGTAATCCCAACTCTTTTAAAGGCAGATCTCCCTTAGCCACAGATTCTTCCTCCTTGTCCCTCAAGTGCAGCTAACACAATTAGGTACCAATTGCTGCTCCCCACAGCTATTCCAATCCTTGCCTGGCTTCATCTGTCGTTGGAGAGCTTGTCAAGCAATCTTATCTGAATTTGAGTGCCCCTCTCTTCACTTACACCCCTTCTGGGAGAAATTGAATTTTTTTCTGGAGCGGGTTTGTTGGTTATTTAGAAAGATAACAGGTAAGGCAGAGGCAATTGCGCGTTTATCCCTGAACTTTAAAGGGACCATAGACTTGAAAAGAAAATATATCTTTTAATCCCTCTACAGCTATTCTTCCTTTTAATAAATAACTGACATTTGAGAGAAACCATCATTGAACATGCCTTCTGAGCCCCTTTGTAATTGTTACAAAGAACTTCTTGGAAGATGAGTCCCATTGTGAGTATTTAAGAAGGAGTCATATTTAGTCAAAATAGACAATTATGTTTATGTCTTCTTGAGCTTTATTTGCTTTGAGCATAGCACAAAGCTGAAATGCATTTACGCCAGAACCACAGGCACTTGCAGACCTCAAGCACTCGTGTCGGAATCCATGTCGTAGGGAAATACCAACTGGTGGCTTGCACCAGTGCGTAGGAGAGCAATAGCCACCTCGACAAAGTCTAGTTAGTCGGTCCCAAGAGAAAAATTCTGCCAGTAACAAAACTAACTCCAAACTAAGCAAGCAAGTAAAAGGGAGACACGAGTGATCCCCAAAGCAATATAAATCTACCTCAAGGAAACAGTAAAAGCGTTGATGCAAAAACCGTTCTCACCTCAAAAAAAAAGAAGCAATAGTTATTGTGAAACCAAATATTAATGATCATGGCCCAAGAACACAGACTTAGGTCACTCCAAATTCTATGTTCCAATTTAGATGGAGTCTCATGAAGATTTTATAGTACCAAAAAGTCATAAATCAAGACATTTTTTCAAACACATTGGTAGGGATAATAGGTGGGCAGTTAGAACTAAGTGGACAAATCTCTACTATAGCCCAAATGCTCTCAGATGCCATTTTTAGTATTTGGGGGTGGGGGTTGGTGTGAACTGATGTTTTGTTATCACCTTACAAAAGGATTTAACTGTTAGTCACAGGATTCTAAGTAAGACACAGAGGTGGGCAAGGAATGTCTGTGCGGAGAGCTAAATATAGCACAAAATAAATTGCAGTTAGACTTTGACCTGCACCATTCCAACCGCTCCATAACCATACAAGTTCTAGTCAGTCAGTCGGCCTTGCAGAAGGGTCAGTAAAGGGTGCAGACAATGATTATATTGTACAAAGACAAATTCATAATATTTCTAACTAGAGAGACTAAACAAGAGTGTTGAGTCTTTCTTTCCTTAATATATTTAAGTATATTTATGTGATTCTAATTTTTTAAAATGAGATTGGCCAAGTAGAGGTTCTCAGAAGAGAGAGATTTTCACACACACACACATACACACACACACACAGTAGTGATGCATACCAATAGCCTTAGGGGCAAGAGGATCAGAAGGTCAAGGCCATCCTGGGCTACAGAATAAGAGTCTGTATTTTAAAATGATATAGATAACAACAAATGGTCTTTTTTTTTTAAAGCACAAGAGTGAATTTCAGAGAAATAGCTTAGAGTTTCTGAAAATGGCAGACAAGCTTATGTATTACCAACCATTTTAGTGACGTTACAACAATAGAGATCACAAGGCTGACATTACGCACAGACAGACGGATGGAATAGTACAGAGAACTCTACACAAGACCGATAGGGTAAATTTTTAACAATGGTATGTGAATTTTCAATTTAAAAAAATTAAAGTTTTCTTCAAATAACAATGTCAGAATAAATTTCAGTTATGAGATCATTAAAAAGAAAATCTATGTGAGTACTTGTCTGATAGATGTAACTTTCAATGTAACACATAAAAATAAAAATTGTTGGCTAGAAAGATGGCTCAGGGTTAAGTGCATATACAGTTCTAGTACAAAACCAGAATTCAGTTTCCATCACCCACATCGCATTGCTGAGAACCAACTTTCTATAACTCAAGCTCAAGGGGATGTGAAACCCTCTTCTGGTGTCTAAAGGTAGCTACACAAACATAGCATACACCCACAGTGGCGCGTGCGCACGCACACACATACACACAAATAAATAAGTAAAATAAAAATTTAAGGTTATTTCTCACTCCCAAGCCAAGGTACCTAAGATTCAGCTTTGTTTTCGAATAAGGCATCAAGATCCAAGAACGTACAAGTCTCTTGATAAAATCAAAGTCATCAGTAGTTACAGGCACAACCGGTGGCAATACCGCCTATAAACGCACGAAGTATTTTAACCTTGATTCGCAAACAGTAACCACTCTATGATCCTCCTCATACCCAGGGCGTTCACAACAACCTCTCCCCAAGATCATTCCTGACCACTCCAACACTCAGCAGCTGAAAGGTAGCACTTGACATAGAGAGAACCATCCAGATATGAGGCTTCATCACATCTTTTCCAATTTATCAGCATCTGCACCAAGAGAAATAGAGCGTGTAGAGTCATCACAAACTGGACCGCTGTCAAGGTCTGGTTGTTATAGGAACAGCAAGGTTGAAACAGAAGCCTTTGAGCATGAGTGAAGGCCAATCCACTTTGATGGGAACAAAGAGGCAGAGCAGGCCTCTGTCTGCTGACTACCGGGAGTCATTTGACACTGAAAAAGCAACCAGGCAGCTTCCAGCCTCTAAAGGAAGCCAGCAGCAAATTGAAAAGATGAGAAAATGGGCTGTGGACGGATCCTGAGATTAGGCCTCTGGGTTCCACCAATGGCTAAGCAGGTATCTGGGATGACTTCATCTTACTTTCAGAAAACGAGAGTGGCCCTACATCGAGAGGAGGCCAGTCTTCCATGAAGATGGCGTGAAACGGGGAGTACACGGAGGTAGGACTGTTGTTGGTCCACCCAGCCAACTCCTGCCCTCAGTTTGGTGAGAGGAAGAGAAGGGAACAGGACATCAGAAACAGGCATGAGGAATGTAAAACGTGTGACTCGCTTTGTACAAGCTATGTTTGCACATGGAAAAATGCACACACACACCCCAAATACAACTAACACCTCACTGGGTAGCACCAAGGAGGATGTCTTGTGCTGTTCTGCTTTTTTGAATCTTGAGAATTCAGTAGGGTTGTTGTTGTTGTTGTTGTTGTTGTTGTTGTTGTTGCTGCTGCTCCTAAAGTTAGGGACAAGAAGTTAGGGACAAGCGTGTCTTTAATACAGAGTTTGAAAAGTTGGGGTTTTAAGTCATAGCACTTTTTTTTTTTTTTAGACTTCCTTCGGTGTTAAAAGAGAAAGGTTCTAATAATGACATTTTGTGCCAAGAGTCATTAGAACAAAGTACCCGCCTGAAGCAAAATTTTATAGCCAAGTTATGAACCTGCAAACAGAACCTTAACCACCGTGATAGGAGCTGACTGTAGTAATAAAAAATGAATTTGTTAAATAAAATATGTTTATAATTCACCGGGCTCGGAATCAGGGAGGTGGAAAGAAACCCCCAGTGAGTCGTTACGATTTTGCAAAATAGTCAAAAGAGCACTTCGCTCTGTAGGCAGGTGGAGGAGTCGGGGCCCTGTTGTCGTTATTACAGTGTGTGATTTCATTTATTCATGGGGTGCCAGGGATATGGGCCCCTCTGAGCCGCTAAAACACAGTGGACAAAAAGCAAGGGAGTGAAATGAAATCCTGGCCTTAAAGAGAATGCAGTAGAAATGTGTGAGCAGGTTCGGTTTGGCTGATGACAGGAAACACTGGAAGAACATTAATGCAATGAGCCTGTTCGGATCCTGGTGGGTTTAAGCAATGATTTTGAAGGAAAAAAGGAAAGATATGGACTCACTTGGATGTTATTCAAGGCAACATGAAAAATACAAGCCTCACCAGAAAGAGAGACTCTTGCCAGACTGTAAGGATAAGATGTAATAAAGCAAAGAATTAAGGCCGAATGTTGCAGGGCATAGGACTCAGAAGCTCCTTTGCTGTGGGAAAAAGAAAATCTCACCTTGTGGAGGAAAAAAAAAGTCATGCCTTTCTCACAAATAATTGGCCCGTGTAATTAGTAAGAAATATGAATCAGACCCAAGGACTCGAGCCATAGAGGAGTAAATCAAAATTTAGAGAAGTACGCGTCCCCGAACTAGCTTAGCCTTTTGTAGGCTCAGCATGTTTCCTGCTAGAGCAGGTATAAAAGGAAAGTGAAAATAACGGGCAATTTTCTCACCCTCCCGCCACGTTTTATGTTGAAGTCTTAATTCCCATCACCTCAGAAAGTATTTGCAAAGAAAGCCTTCAACGAGGTGAGTTAGTTAAGATAAAAGCCCTTAGGTGGATCTTGGGGTGTCCTTGGGAGAGGAGATGAGGCAGAAACATCAGGAGACAAGACTTATGCCGGGGCGCAGCAAGGATGCTTCTCCAAATGCCAAGGAGAGAGCCTTAGCAGAGACTCACCCTGCCGACACCTTGATCTTTCACTGCGAGATAAAAAGATACATTTCTGTTTTTCAAGCTGCCCAGAATGTGGCATTTTGTTACAGCATCAGACTGAGAGGGAGAGGGAGCTGAGAGAAAGCAAGGGGTTCGGGGTAGGCTCACTTTGGACTTAGAAAAGACCCGGAAACCAAGTTCTCTGCCCGCGATGGCTAATCTTGGTTGTCACCCTGACTGCATCTAGAATCATCTGAAGCACAAACGTCCAGGTATTCCTGCGAGCGCTCTTCTTGATGAGATTACTTGAAGGAGGAAGACCTAAGCTAAATGTGAGTGGTAACAGCCTTTATAAGCAGACATGGCCGGAGGGAGGTTTGCCTTGGCTGCTGGCTCTTGTTCTAGAAAGTTCATCTATCCTGTTGCTGCAGCATTCCTTCACCAGTATTAGAGCCAGCTTCTTCGGGATTCCAATACAAACCAAGACCAGCAGCTGTCCAGGAACACTCTAGCCTTTGGCACCAGACTGGGACTGATCAGACATGCAGCCTTGTGGACTGAGAAACTACTAAAAGTCTTGGCCTTTCCAGTGTGAAACAGCCATTAGTGGACTACCCAGACCATATCCTGTAAGTCAATCTAACAAGTCATAAATAAATTATATATATATATATATTTCATTCTGTGGGTTCTTTTCCTTTAGAGAACCCTGATTAATATAATGACTTAGAAACATTTTATAGAACCAGGGTATCTTGATTGAGGATCCCAGATTGTCTTTTTTTTTTTTTTTTCACTTCACGGTCTTTACCTCAGTCTAGACTTGACCAGGCAGATTGGCAGCTTCTTCCTCTCTATGTCTCCCCTGTGGTAACTAGAGCGGTCTCTCTGAACCCCAGGTGTTCTAATTCTCTGTCTGGCGCTATGATAAATGCTCTGATGGAGAGCAACTTGGCGAGAAAGTGTTTGCCTGGCTTACTTTTACAGGTCACAGTGCATCACTCCTATGCCCAGCCATGATCATCTCAGGCTCCCAAGGACGGCTGAGTTTAGCTGTCCATCAACCCCTCTTGGCAGGTTGGACTCTCCACCCTGCCTTGCACCTCAACTCTCTGTATCCTATCGCCTTCCTGGCCATTGGATGCCCTTTAGAGGTCATTCTTGTGACTTGGTTCTGAATTAGTGACTGAATTTCCCCCCACCTGGAGCATTCGTGTTATAATTGAGATTCTTCCAGTCAGTGTGCTAGACAAAGACACAGCTCAAGTTTCTCTCACGCTTTGTAAATAGAAACGGCGGCGTCATCACTAGGTGTGTTTTGGAAAGGTTGCACTCACACTGCTTCAGGTTTCACCAGACGCGCATTCATCTGACCAGCCCACCGTATCCATGTAGCGGAGTGATAAACAGAAGTAGAGTAAATGAGACAGTGAGTGCCTCAGCCAGTGTCACACTGTGAAGAGACACCAGAACCGCAGCAACCCTTCATTGGCTTCAGAGGCTTCGTCCATTATCAGCGTGGTGAGAAGCATGGCGGCACAACAGACAGACATGGCGCTGGGGAAACTGAGAGTTCTACATGCAGACCTACAAGCAGGAGGAAGGAAGGAGACACTGGGCCAAGCTTGAGCATTTGAAACCCCAAAGCCCATCTCCGCCGACACACCTCCTCTAAGAACGCCACACCTACTCCAACAAGGCCACGCCCTAATGACCAAGTATTCAAACATATGAGCCAATAGGGGCCATTCCTACTCACACCACCACCGCAATGAGCTAATACAGTATGTATTATCTCGGGGTGGGAGGAAGGGGGTGATCTCATTCAAACCACCACACTCATCTGAATGGAAAAAAGGAAGTCAAGGAAGGACAGGACTGCTTCTAGGTGTGGTGGAGGAGAGAGCCGATTGTCGATGACTGCAAGAGCGCAGACAGAGGTTTCTGCACGAATCCAGAGGCAGAGTAAAGAGGAGGCAGACTGAGCAGGGTCAGGGGAGGGGAGGATGGGAGGGAGAGCCAGAGAGAAGCCGCCACCAAAGGAGGGTGGCCTGGGCCTGAAGACCAAAAGGGGTTAAAAGGACCTGCATAGCCCAAACTGGCTGGATTCTAAAGGGAAGAGCAGCTGGGGAGAAAGACAGTCCAGCTCCTGGGATGTAAAGTTCCCAAGGATGCTGGGAGAACCTGGAAGCCAGAGTCAGCTTCGATGTGTTAACAGGCACCTCAGCCTTTGGTCCCACGTTTGAGACCTAACATCAGCCTCACCCCAAAACCTTTGAGGCCACAGAAAACAAGGAGATGAGGGTCCCTGGAGGCACCTAGGAAACAGGCCTGCTGCTAATAGCCTTGAAAATCCAGGAGGAAAGGAAGGAGAGGCAGAGTTAGCCCCTGGAACAGGTGTTCCCAGGAGTGGTCTAGATGCTAGGCCATGCTAACAATATCCTATGCACCACAGGGGAAAAAAAAAAAAGGGGGGCAGAAGTAGAAGTGTCCATTAGCTGAAAAGGGTCCGAATCTAACCAAAACTCCAGGGCATGGAAAGGTGAGGTGGCTCACAGAAGACAGAAATAAATGCTTGCAAAGTGGGAAGGCGAGTAGTGGAGTCTGAAGCAAGGCTTTGGCTCCAGGATGGAGCTACTGGACGTCCCGACTTCTCACTGCTGGTGAGACGTGGTCACCTTAGATTGTAGGCTTATACTTTTTCACTGGAGATGTGGAGTCCTTACTTTGCCTTCTTGCACGTTAGACCTTTTAGAAGGCTCCAGCAGACACTTTCCACAGGAAATATTTTTCCCTTTGCAGGTCTAGACTCTCGCAAGTGGAATGTCACCAGTCAGAATAGGCAGGTGGCGAATCTCAGCAATTAGTGGAAATCGGGACTCACAGCCTCGAAAATAATTAATGTTGTCTCCTAATCCATTTTCTCTGGGGGAAGCTTTGCATATTGCTTAAAAGAAATGTCATCTACACCTCACTGTTTCCAGAACCTGACTGTGAAGAACAGCATGTTTCCTTCAGAGCACTGCAAAAGCATCATTTAAGGGGCCTTTCCTTGGCTTCCCAGCCAAGCCCACACATTTGCCGGCAGACGTGGCACCAGATCTACCAGCGTAAGGTAAAATAGCCTTCCCGGTTTCCATCACCATTGTCTTCCCACTGCCAGCAGGTAGCTCAAGGACAGTGATGGGGACCAACAGCAGATGAGAGCATGTTCTTCGACAAAAAGGAAGGTGCAGCTTAGGCCGTCAGCTCCTGCAGAATGCTCCGCACAATGCTCTTCCTCAGTAGGCAACTGAAGATTCCTGGAATGAGGGTCTGGCATTCTGGGACAATCTCCAAGCATACTTTGCCTTACTGTCTATTTAGAGATTCATCCATCCACTGAGACTGTAGCACCTGTGCAACACACACCTACCAGAAATAGCAGAGTTGAAAGGCAGATTCCTATACTTCCTCAGAATACTCACAAGCCTAACGGCACTGGACATTCTCTCATGGTGACCATCAAAAATGGCCAATTCAGCACTGTCCTCTTTGGATGTGGCCTGCCTGCCACTGACCCCACCCCACAATCCTCTGGGGCTGCCTCCTTTACTTGTGTCACCCACTGGGCCCTCCAGGTATTGAGTTTGCAAGCCCTGGTCTAAATCAAGTTTGGCCTTTGCCGTTTCAAAAGAAGCTATATTTGATGTGGCTCTGAACAAAAGCCCTGTACTTAAAGCCTTGCAAGTCATCTTTTCACAAATCCACTCCTCTAAACGCCAGCCCTGAGAATCCTGAATGATTTCCCAGTGTACTTCTTCCCTCTGAATAGGTGTCTCTAAGCACCTTTAGAAACTGTAAATCAGTAGCACACAAAGGCCACATGAAAGTCACTTCAATGAATATAAAAATAAAACAAAATTGTAACATGTGAAAATGTCAAACCCTCATTAAAATACTAGAAATGTCATTGAATAAAAGCAGCTTGGAGATTCGCACAGTTAAAGCCGATACTGAGGAACCACATGCACAGATTTTTAACACATAATCAAGAAGGGGGAAAAAAACCTGAACTGGGAACTGTAAGGAAAGTGATTTTTGCCATATGTACCCCCAAAACGTCGTAAATAAACAATGAGCAGAGATATGTTTTTATTCTTTGCATACAGCAGCAGGTCCCCAGAGCTCTCCTGCAAGTCGACAGTTTGTATCATATGCAGGAAAAGAACTCACTTCATTAAGCATCAAAAGAAAAGCCTTCCACAAATGTCTGCTCTAATAGAAATCAGCTTTACTGCTAATTTAGAGTAAGGAGCAATAGCCTCTTATTAAACTATTTACAAACCGCATTTTATACATCGGAATATATCATCATAAATCAAGCACAGACTATTGCTTTAGCCCCAGATAGACTATATTAGAGAACCTCAGCAGAGATTCTTAAATGCCCTTCCTGCCAATTGTACCCATAATTCCTTGCAGTGCAACTTAATTTTCACGCTGGGTCTTTCATAAAAGTTCCACCTTACTAGCTCAAATAACACTGCTAAGAAATTTAAATGAAAAAATCATGGAAAGGGGGGAAATTAATAGGGAGAATCAAGAGACTCCTGGCACATCCTCAAGTAAGAACAAAAAGTATATGGAAAGTCAATAAAGAAGTGAGACCGAAAAGCAAGTTCCTGCATTTAAGTTACGTAGGCTTGAATTAGCACAACAGAATTATGAATGGAGATAGATAGATAGATAGATAGATAGATAGATAGATAGATAGATAGATATAGATACACACACACACACACACACACACACACACACACACACACACACACACAATCTGTACCCAAAGTCTAAAAGGAGGTTTTTGAAACCAAATGGTTACTTATAATTGGACAACACTGCTATAATCTTTTCAGGTGGTCCAACTTAATGGATAAGAGCATGGGCTTTGGAATTGAACATTGTAGTGATACAATCTAGTCAATCTTCCTGCCTTTGTTCCCCTAGCTATACATTGAAAGCAGCAGTTTGGGGGATGGCACGATAGCTCAGTGGTTAAGAGCACTTGCTGCTCTCGCGGAGGAATATGTTCAGTTCCCAACACCCAAGTCAAGCAGCTCACACCCATCTGTAGTTCCAGGTCCAGAGAGTACTGCTCCCTCTTCTGGCCTCCGTGGACACTGCAGTCATGTGAACACACACACACACACACACACACACACACACACACACACACACACAGAGAGAGAGAGAGAGAGAGAGAGATACATATAATTTAAAATAAAATATAATAATTTGAAAGCATACTGTATACAAGACGTGGAAGTTTGGGGGCTATAAGAGTTAAGAGGTACAATGCATGTAGGGAAATGTGGCTGTGCTACCATCCTCCATGTAGGACCAAGGCAAAGGTCAAAACAAATACTGTCAGTTGACAATTAAGAAACTTTCCCTAGAACCAAGTCATAAAACAAAAATTCAATGCTCTTGAGCAAGGAAAAAGAGGTTTTCATTTAATCGTTTCATATTTATTTTAAACTTTATTATAAAAAATTGAAAATAAAAAAATTGCTCACTAAAATTAATCAGACCCAAAGACTATACAACTCAGCAAACCTCTACACAGTTAAAGCAGCCATCAGGAAATAAAGCTGTGGACCTTCACACTGGGTCTTATAGTTTCACTATTAAATATATTTCTATTCACTTATCCACCACCCAAAATGAAAAATCCAAGACAAAGTAAGAACGGGAAAAGCAATCAGCTTTATGTTCCCTTTCATAACCCGTGTCCACTACCTGTGCTCAGTCTTCTCTCATCCTCTAATATTTGGCCTTTCTTGCTGTCTTTTCTACATGTTGTACTGTACTCACATGTATATTTATTTACATATATAAATATACTATTGGCTAGATACCACATATGAGGAAGAACAGTTTTTTCTTTCTTTCTAAGACTATGTAACATCACTTAATTTTAACACATGTTAAGTCCATTTATTTTCCTGCAAATTTTGTGATTACATTCTTCTTCAGAGCTGACTAGCATTTAATGTGTGTGTGTGTGTACACATATATATCAAATACCCATTATCAATTATTATCTGTTAATAGACAACCAGGCTGATTCTTAGTCCTTGCTCTAGTGAATAAAACAACAATAAACATAAGAGTGCAAATATCTCTGGTAAGGTGTGGAGTTCTTTGGGTAAATGTATGTCCAGGAGTGAAATAGCTGGGTAATATGGTAGTTCTCTTTTTTAATTTTTGAGAAGTCTCCAAAATGCTTTCCACAATGGATGCATTACTTTGCACCCTCCACAACCATGAATAAATGCTCACGTCTCACCATATCCTCTCCAACATTTCTTCTCAGGTTCATTAATAATAGACATAGAATTTATTTTTTAAAATCTAATGAAATGAGCCTTATCTAAAAGAATTGGGCCAGGATAGGATCCAACATATCAAAATGTTTTTCAACTGGAGTGATTATTTAAATTTGGTCCCTGGAAGAGAAATACAATTGAAAAAGAAGCAAATTAACTATCTGTAACTCAAGTAACACGTTTTCACACATGAACCTCCAGTATTTAGGACTGTGTGCACAAGACCTGAACAAGATCAGGCTAGCCAAATGCTAGCATCTATGGGGAGTGGCTCCTGAAACCCATCCCTGTCCAAGGAGCATCCAGCAATCATTGGATGCTGGGGGATAGAGAATCAGTTGTCTTCAGTGATGTAGCCCCCAAGAGGCTACATAGGCCTCAGTAAATGGTCCTACACCCATCACACACAAGCATCACTAAGTGACTTCATTGCGATAAAACCAAAATAGTAAACTCAAAAAAAATCAATAGCCCTTCTTTATACAAATGATAAGCAGGCTGGGAAAGAAATAAGGGAAACAACACCCTTCACAATAGCCACAAATAATATAAAGCATCTTGGTGTAAGTCTAATCAAGCAAGTGAAAGACATGTATGACAAGAACTTCAAGTCTTTGAAAAAAGAGAAATTGGAAAAGATATTAGAAGATTGAAAGATCTCCCATGCTCATGGATCAATAGGATTAGCATAGTAAAAATAGCCATAGAACCAAAAGCAATATCTAGACTCAATGTAATTCCCATCAAAATTCCAACACAATTCTTTAACAGACCTTGAAAGAGCAATTCTCAACTTCATATGAAAAAAAAAAAGTTTTGTAAAAAGGAAAAACAATCCTGGACAATAAAAGAACTTCTGGAGGTATCTCCATTCCTGACTTCAGGTCATACTATAGAGCAATAGTAATAAAAACTGAATATTGGCAATAAAAACAGGGAGGTTGGTCAATGAAATCGAATCAATGACCCAGAAATAAACCCACCCACATACAGGCACTTGATTTTTGACCAAAAAAAAAAAAAAAAAAAGCCAAAAGCATACAGTGGAAAAAAGAAATCAACTTCAACAAATGGTGCTGGTCTAACTGGATGTCTGTATGTAGAAAAATGCAAATAGATCCATATTTTTCACCCTGTACAAAATTCAAGTCCAAGTTGATCAAAAACCTCAACATGAAACCAAATACACTAAATCTTATAGAAGAGAAATTGGAGAAGAGAATTAAACTCATTGGCACAGAAGATAATTATCTGATTAGAACACCAACATCTCAGGCACTAAGATCAATGATTAATAAATGAGATCTCATGAAACTGAAAAGCTTCTGAAAGGCAAATGTCACTGTCAACAGAATAAAATGGCAGCCTATATACGGGAAAAAGATTTTCACCAACTCTACATCTGATAGAGAGCTAATATCCAAAATACATAAAGAGCTCAAGAAAGTAAACATCGAAACCCAAAAATGGGGTACAGAGATAAACAGAATTCTCAACAGAGGAATCTAGAATGGCAAAGAAACACTTAAAAAATGTTCAACATCCTTAGTCATCAGGGAAATGCAAGTTGAAACTACTCTGTGATTTCTTTTTACACCTGTCAGAATGGCTAAAGTAAAGAACTCAAGTGACAGCACATGTTGGCACAGATGTGGAGAAAGAACACTCTTCCATTGCTGGTGGGAGTGCAAACTTGTACAACCACTTTGGAAATCTGCTACTTTCTTAGAAAATTGGGAATAACTCTACCACAAGACCCAGCTATATCACTCCTGGGGATATTTCCAAAATATTCTCCACCATACAACAAAGACATTTGCTCAACTATGTTCACAGCAGCTTTATTCATAATAGCCACTGGAAACAACTCAGATATCCTTTAACCAAAGAATGGACAAAGAAATTGTGATACATTTGCACAATGAAATACTACTCAGTTATTAAAAACAAAGAAATCATAAAATTTACAGGCAAATGGATGATGGAACTACTAGCAGATGTTGTGGACACAGAAGAGACCAACCTCTAACTAGACAGGACTCTTAGTGGAGGGAAGGGAATACCAGCCCACCCACAGAAACTTCAACCCAAAATTTATCTTGCCTACAAGATGTGCAGAAATAAAAATAGAACAGAAATTGAGGGAATGTCCAACCAATGCCTGGTCCAACCTGAGACCCCCTCCATGGGAGAGAGCCAACCCCTAACACTATTAATGATACTTTGCTATACTCGCAGACAGGAACCTAGCATAGCTGTCCTCTGAATGCCTCCACTCAGCAGTGGCTTAAAACAGATGCTGAGACTCACAGACTCACAGGCAAATATTGGACGGAGCTCAGGGAATCTTGTGGGAGAAGAATAGAAGGACCTAGAGGGAACAGGAGCTCCACACGACAACCAAGAAAGCCTGGCGGGGTATGGAGGGTTTCAGAGACTGATGCACCAACCAAGGACCATGCATGGACTCAACCTAGGCTCCCTACACTTACGTAGCTGATAGGCAGCTTGGTCTTTTTGTGGGTCCCCTAGAAAGAGGAGAGGAGGCTGTCTCTGACATAGACACTCTTGCCTGCTTTTTTTTATCACTCCTCCCCCCACCTCGCAGAAGGATGTCTGCCTCACCAAGCCAGTGGGGAGGAGACACACAGTTCTGATGCAACTTTGTGTGATGGTGTGGGTTAGTGGGGGTTCCTTTATCTGAGGAGTAGGAGGGGGAGACGGGGGAAGAGGGAGGGTGGGACTGCAAGGAGAGGAAGGAGGAGCTACAATCAAGATATGAAGTGAATAAATATGTAAATATTTTTAACTAAAAAAAAAAAACAAAACAAAACGAAGGCATGAAAGAAAAGAAGGTGGTGGCTAAAATAGAAGAGGAATTGGAGGGAAGGGCATAGGGGGTGGCTTTGATCAAAGCACATTGTATAAATATACAGAATTCTCAAACAATAAGAAGAAGTTCTGAAAATGATTGTCTTAATGGCAAGCTGTTAGGTTTGTTATAGCTGTCTTGTGTTTGCTTTCCATTCCCTTGAGTGTTACAGGCAGCCACACACTCTGGATTTCCCATGAAGCATTTTCTACAGTCATTCTCATCCAGGCATGGGTATCTTTGGCTCATTCGAGGTAGAAGCGGGAATTAGGTCTCAGGACATTATCTGAGATTGGAGGAACTGGCTAGACACTTGAAGGCTGAAGCAGTTTTTCAGTTTTCAGAAACCCTTCCATAGATCTCACCTGGAGAGGACTGGCATCAAGCCAGACTCGCCACGTGAGGATACGTGGATTTTAATCAGAAACTAGGGGCCCAACCAAGCCCAATATACACACAGACGGTGAAGACGAGGGTCAGCTAAGGTGCAAGTCAGGCAACAGACAAGAACTAGGAGGGAGGCACAACAAGTGTCAGAAGTGCCAAGGTCACGAATCAGGGCATTCTGAGCAGCGTAGGCAGCTCAAAGCGGTTGAGTAAGTGAGAAGATGAATGGGCGAGTGACTGAGTCGATGGTTATGCGTAGATGAATGGGAGAAAGGAAGGATCGTAGACAGACAATGGCGCAGCATGTAGAAAAGGAAGCCAAGGGAGGGAGGAACAGGCTTGGGTAGAAAGGTCATCTCAGCCTCCCCGATGCTGTAAGACAACTCCTGGAGACTGAAGGTAGTGAGAGAGTGCAGCTAGCTAGAGAAAGGCCACTGTGAGTGCCCAAGCACCCCCTTTCTGGCTTCAGCAAGGAGGACTGAGTGAAAGAAACAAGCCATTGTGTGTGACCTATCCAGCCTTCTTTCCGGTTCCTCCGCTCCGTTCTCAGGTGCTGTTTTACTCCTGTGTCTCCAGGCCGATTTCAGTAATATCACCTCCCATGTTTCAGGCTTAATCTCCCAGGAATTGTATTACACCCTTTGTACTTCTCCAGGGTCAGACTTCCCTAGGGCCTATCTTTCTGACCCGTGAACAGGACGAATGCTGTAGAGCAAGGAAAGGGCCTAGAAGGACATCCGTTGTGTTTCTACAGAGTGACGCTGAGCTTCGTTGCAAGAACAGCATGGAGAGAGTATATCAAGGAAATGGTGCTATGCCTTCTGGTTTTGTGTCTTTCATAAACCTCACCCAGGTTTTCCATAGAAAGATGATAGAGCATCGATGGTGCCCCAAGATGTGTCATTAGCACAGAAGTACTCAAGCTTGCTAAAAGCCATGAGGTCATACCCATCCTGGGAAGTAGCTCTCAGCTGATGAGCGCCTGGGACAGAAGAGCAAAGGCACAAACTTTCTGTCTCAATTCAGGCCAGCTTGTGAAGGCCATGCCAGCTCCACAGTGTTCCGCAGCACTGGCTGCTCTTCCGCTGCAGTGACATTCACTGAAGCTTCTCTCCCCACCCACCCTAGCTGAATAAACCCTACAATCTCCATCTCAAGGGCTTGCTTCCATGCCACCCAACCCACACCAACAGACACCACCTATGCATGTCACATGACTTACCTTTGGCGCAAAACATATACAACCTCCTATAGTTTGAATAAGTGTCTACAAAAGTCTTATCTATCAAAGGCCTGGTCACCAGCCAATGATGCCCCTAGGAGGAGGTGGAAGCTAGGACCTGGCACCTTGCTGGAGGAAGTTAGGCTGTTGATGGCGTACTCTTGAAGTTACTAGAACAGCAGTCCATCACCACCTCTCTTTGCTTCCTGGATGCCATGAAGGGGTCAGCTTTTTTCACCAGATACAGCCCCCAAATGCCCACAGACTGAAATGAAAACTAAAATGAGCCCTTCCTCAGAGCTAGAGAGATGACTCAGTGGTTAAGAGCACTTGCTGCTCTTGTAGAAGACACAACACCCACATCAGGCAGCTCAAAAACACCTCTCACTCCAGTTCTGGGAGATGTGATGACCTCTTCTGGCCTACACGGGCACTGCACTCACATGCACACATGTACACATGATTTAAAATAATTAAAAATTAAAGCAAAATAAACCCTCACTGTAAATTGATTACCTCAGGTATTTTATCACACTGAAATAAAATTATCACACCAGCCAGGTATCCTTCATTTGCCAGGCACTGGCCACTTAGACTTGAGAGCGAGAACTAGGATTAGCCTATAAGAACAGTTCCCAGAAGCAATCACACACACACACACACACACACACACACACACACACACACACACAAACACCAAACAAACAAACAAAATTATCCCTTTCCCCCCCATGGACAAGAATAGACAACAAAACCAGGGCAAAGTTGCTACCTAAAAATATTTTATGATTTCTCATGTTGCTATGTAATTGGGATGGTCTCTCATTAAATATAGAATAGCATAATCTTACTGAATCCAGACAATTTCAGGAATATTATTCCCTCAAAAACTCAGCATGCGAACTTTATGTAAAGCAGTGGCTAGCTGGGATTTAATGGCTATCTTGGGGCTTGGTAAAACTGTGTGGTATTATTTGTATGGTTTTGTCCAGGAATAATTGTTTCATTCATATTGAACACTGGGAAGGCTGGAGGAATTAAATAATTTATACTGAATTAAGTTAAATAATCTAGCCAGCACACCTAATGAATCTTGAACTGCATCCTGATTGGTGGAGATGAGGCATGAGTCCCTGGAGAATAAGCTGCTGCCTCTACATAACCAACCAGGCGCACTACAGAGAAATTCGCAAGTTGGCCAATGTAGTTGCAGAAAGATGAACTGAATACACAAGACAGATATGGAATCCTCCAGAGCATGAGCTGACCAGCGCAGACTTGATGGTGAATACTAAACGATTATTAAGGAAACAATTTAAAGTTAACCCTCAAATTTATTAAATCAATGCAAGTTATGTTGCCTAAGAAATTAAGCGCGTTCTTCACTGTAGGGTTGCTAATGATAGTTAGAAAAAGCGTGCCTCTAAGGCAAGTGCAAGAATGTTAGTCGGCTTTTCTAAAAACGCTGACCATCTATAAAAGATAAAAGACACCATCATGAGGAAGAGCTGGAAGATGTCTGTGAAATCTGTACGCGAAGTCGCCATCTATTTATGGTGGCCATTTCAGTAGGTCACTCAAAGAAATCACATTTTTAAAAAAAGGAATGAAAAAGAATAGTGAGGCAATTAACACGTTCTCTATAAACAAGTCATTCATAGATCGCATGAGTTTCTGTGTAGTGTGAAAATAGAGATTTGACTGTTGACGTTGCTTTGAGGGATTGCAAGCCTTTCAGGGTTTTTTTTTTTCTTGAGGGTTGTTTCTTCCTAGGAAAATAGTCACAGCTAGATGTGAGGCTAGATAGTCCAAGTTTCCGTTCCTTAGCAACAGACCCCGCCCCCTGGAGAAAAGTGCTCACCTTCTCATGTCTTTCTTCATCTTGCTCTCGTGGAATTGAAATTATAAATAAAATATTTATTCATCCCCATGTCTATTACGTGGATATATAACCTTGAACAAGGCTTTGGGCTAGTAAAAATAATGGACATATTTTCTAATCCATGTTTTTTTTTTCTCAAATCATGATGCTGTAAATTTTAGCATCAAATCGTTCTTCCTAATAGTGTCATGGTCAGCACTTTAGGCTACCTTTAAGAAAATATGTTGCCTAGATTTTCTTTTCTTTGATAGGAAACTCCACCTACCTCTTTGCCATTTATCCACAGAATGACCACAATCATCCCTCCAAACGTCCAGCTCACGACACCCGCAGTTAAGTACATCTACGTCTGGTTCTGATACTCTGCTTCCTAATTTCAAAGAGAAGATACATTTATCAGAAGTTATATATGACAAATAGATATATTGCCACAGGGGAACAAAAACTGAGGATGCTTCTGAAAACTCCACTTAAGAAACCAGAAAAGCAGTTGACACTATTTACTCAGAAATACATTCTGATAATGTCAGTAATACTACAAACTCAAAGACTTGGCGGTACCTACAGATCCGGGAATTCTTATAATTAGCAGGGTCATGAGGACAGGGAAAATAAGCCCATCTCACATAAATGCAAAAAAAATGCAGCAATGATTTGAAAAGATATTTTTCTCCTTAGTTTTTCATTCGTGTATTCTGAAACATTTCTGAGGCTGCCATGCTTACATCTAAATGGAAGTGCCACTTCCCACGAGGTCTGGGTCTTAAGGCATGTTTTATCTAGCCACTTGATTCAAATGTTGACATGAAACCCATCATGACCCAATATCACCTCCTGTGTTTATTGGTTTGTTTTATGAGCTCTCAGTCCTTCCACATAAGCATATTGAAGGCATACGCTATATCTTTTGTTTTTAGCTCCACCCAAAATACCACTAATACATCCAGTACACACTAAAATATTTAATGAGTAGAAGTGAATGAACCTTCTGGAACCTCCATTAAAATACTAGGCATCTCTATTTATATACCAGGAGAAATTTCTGGACTTATGGGCAACAACAACAGGCAAAAGATTATCTGAGGTTTTTTGTTTTGTTTTGTTTTGTTTTGTTTGCTGGGGACTTGGGAGCCTTGAGACTATTGACAAGCTCTCTCAGAAGGATCATGGCAAGAATCACATTGTTGTTATTATTGATTTAAATTGATTATAATCCCTCTCAGAAGTTTGTAGGAAAAGGAAGAGAATAGATTTCATTCAATCACACTTCTCTTCACAGTGGCAAAAAAAATAGTCAAAGGGACCTACGTCTGTGGTGTGGCCTTGGATAATCAACATGTGTAAACACGGATAACCCTCTTCATACAAAAAGTCTCAAAAATGCTTGTGCTTAGCCAGAACATTGTCACTCCGTCCCCCAGAAAAGACAACTCAAAGTCTATCTCCATCACTGAATTCTGTTCTCAGGTCCCACACTCTTAGACAGTGGAATGTACCATCTACACCATCCATCCAGAAGAGGATTTCATGGGGACTGAATGGTGGGTTGTGTGTCTCTAAGATATGCAATATAAAAAGATGGTGGAGGACAATAATGACAATAAAACTCACATCTGGGGGAAATATATTATTGGAAACCAAAATAGGTTGTCACTAATTTATAGTAAGATTGAATCCTTCAAGGACTCTTTGCCTGGGCAATAAAGTCAGTACCTAGGTTACCTAATCTTAATGCCCCATATTTTCCAAGAGCCACTCTCTTGGCCTATGCCTCCAGTGGACACATTAATGATAGACATGAAAGAGATTGTTCATTTCAACATCTAGAAGCTTCTACCGCCCCTTCCCTGTCTTAGCTCTCCTCATCTTCTTCCTTCTCCTGCTCCTCCTCTTCTGCTCCCATTCTTTCTTTTTGTGGTCCTGTGTTTCAGATTCACAGCTGCAGACACTGACCACAGAAAAAGGTGGAAGAAGTTGAGTATACACTACATCTTTGGCCATTTGTGAGCATGTCTCCGTCAGTGCTGTTTGACACGACATGGGTGTTTGAAGAATGCTACCTGCAGGAATGTGGCCAAGTCAGGATCAGAGCATGAGGTAGTCAGTGAAGATCACTGTAGCTAAGTCCACTCATAAACCTGCATGACAAAGATACCCAAGGACCCTCCAATTTTGAAAACAAAATGTGCTTAGAGCCTCCTCAAGAATAAAGTTAAGTTTTCCGTGTTTTCACCATGTTCTCCTGAAGTCTCTAGAGGGAACCGTAGGAAGCCAGACAAAGTTGTGTTTAAAAAGTCATTAATATCTGCTGCTTTGGATGGGTAAGCAATGGGTCAGTGACCATTGGAGGTGGTGTGTACTCTAAATGCTAATCTTACTTGGGAAGCTTACTTTATGTAGGCTTTAGAAAAGAGAGAATCACTTTGACCTTTGGGAAAGAAGACAGGTTTTGTATATTTGTAATTAATGGAGTTTACAAATAGCTCAATCTGCTTCCCACCTGAGTCTAGGGCTTGGGGAGCTAAGTGATGAATGGCCAAGAGAAAAAAATTAGCCAAAGGTAACTGCAGAGCAGTTCAGAGCCCTATGCTTAAGTGTTAAAGGCTCTGTAAGGCACTTAATATGTGTGTGGCTTTCAATGGCACTCGGAAGAAGGATAGAGGACTACCAAGAAAAGACTTGATACCCTAGCACCATATTCAGGGGGAGGAGGTCCCCCACAGCCACAGTCATAGGGAAGGGAGATTGGGGTGAAAGTGGGAGGGAGGGAGGAATGGGATGATGCATGGGATGGGATAGAAAATGAGATGTAATAGGAATTATTTTTAATTTTCAATAAAAATGTGTTAAAAAAAATATGTGTGTGGCTTTAAGTTCTGTTTTTTAGTAGATTCAGGAAGGGGTCCTCAACAGTAGGCATGGCAATTACTTTTTATCATGGGAGCTCAAGGCATCCATGCCCTGGTGATGAAGTGCCTCCGCCACAGTTAAGATCTCAGAATTATTAAACTACCATGAGTCACAAAGATGATTTAGAGGCAAGCCCATGGAGAGTTGTCTAATTGGGGGCTTACAAAGGAAGGTGGTCCATGGACACACAAAACCAGCTGTTCTCCCTGTTTTAACTTGGTCCTCACTTTTCATGAAAGACACATACATAAAATTTAAAGACATGTTTCTATAAGACATTCATTAAAATCATTATTTCAATTTTGCATCCCTTGTCCACCAAATATGTTTATACATTTGTACTGATTTTTCTCATTCTATACAGTTCTCTCTGTCTCTCATTCTCCCCACTTAGGCATGAGTTGCTGCACTTCCCAACCCCAAGCTGGCTGTAAAGCTATCTCATAACTTTGGTTGAAACAATTTTAATAGTTACATTATTATACTTTAAATTTTCTAAGAGCCAGTAAGATGCTTCAGTGAGTAAAAGGCTCCTGCTGTCAAGTCCGGGCCTGAGTTTGAACCCTGGGAGTCACATGGTGGAAGGAGAGAACCAACTCCCACAAGTTGTCCTCAGACCTCCACATGTGTGCCACGGCATGGGTACGCATACCCATAGCACCAAAGTAAATAAGGGCTTTTATTAAAGATGTTTCAACTTGAAAAAAAACTTTTGTCTGAGCCTTGGTTTCTCTCTCTCCCTCCCTCCCGCCCCCTTTCTCTCTCTCTCTCTCTCCTTCTCTGAATAGCATTCTAAAATCAAAGGAATTAATATCTATACTTGTGTGTGAATATATATCTGCACCCTCTGTGGTTAGAAGACATTGTGTTTTCCATCCCTACTGGTCTTTCCACCTCCTCTTCCACAGTGCTCCCTGAGCTTTCTCAGGGAAGGATTTGATGGAGCTAATCTATTTGGTGCTGCTGTCTGTTTCACGGTCTCTCCCCTGCTTCACAGTGTCCAGCTGTGGGTCTCTGTATTCATTCCCATCTGCGGCAAAAGGAAATTTCTCTGCTGGTGGCTGAGCAAGACGCTGAGCTATGGGTATAGCATGATATTATTAGGAGTCATTTTATTGTTCTGTTCCTTTAGAAGAACAACAGGATTGCCCCTCCCCCTAGGTCTCTGGCCTATCTACTCTCACCACCAGGGCAACGTCTGGTATGGGTTTTTTTCTCATCAGTCAGATATGGTTTGTCTTGCATGTTTTGTGGCACTATTGCACCAGTGTATCTTGCAGGCAGGTCACCACTGTAGTTCAAAGGGATTGTAACCAGGTTGGTGTTCCCCTTTCTCCTCTGGTAGTGTGCAGGGTACCTTCCAGTACAGTGAACACTTGTCAGTAGCAGCGAAGGCTTTAGGTAGCCACCAGCTCAGAATCTCTGTTCAGTGACTGGTCTGGGTGTTGGCTTCAGCAACAGGGCTTTACCTTCAGGTTGTGGAGAGCAGCCAACAGACTTGCAATAGCCTGTGTTGTTAGCGGTATCCACGGGGGACCTTGGGCAACAACGCAATTAGATATAATCCATTCCAAGAACTGGAAGTTCCATTTGGTGAGGAGAGATGCCTACCTCGGGCTTGGTCTCTTTCATTATTTGGTGAGTCTATTGAGATTTTTTTTTTTAATTTTTAAAATTTATTTTTAAAAAGTTATTTATTATTATGTATACAGTGTCCGGCCTGCATATATACCCACAGGCCAGAAGAGGGCATCAGATCACATTGTAGATGGTTATGAGCCACTATGTGGTTGCTGGGGATTGAACTCAGGACGTCTGGAGGAGCAGACAGCTCTCTTAACCACTAAGTCAAATATGTATATATTTTAGGAAGCTTCTACTATATTAGGTTTCCGTACATCTTCCCAAATAGCCCTTAGTTTTAGCTGTCCCTCCTCATATTTTCTTACCTACCTATTCCTTCTCCCTCTCCACTGATTCTAACATTCTAGTCCCTTCTCCAAATCCACCGATATCTGTCTAGTCATTTCCCCTCCCTTGGAAGGTCTACCATCATCCCAGTCTCTCACTCTATACCTAATCTCTGTGGTTATAATGGAGTATAGTCTGCTTATTGAAGACTTAACAGCTAACATCCACATATAAGTGGATGCATACAATATTTGTGAGGTTTGGATCTGGGTTACCGCACTCAGGGTGATTATTTCTAGCTCTATCCATTTACCTACGAATTTTATTTTTTTACAGCTAAGTAGCGTTCCATTGTGTAAATGTACCAGATTTTTTTTTTGGTCCATTCTTCCACTGACATCTACGCTATTTCCAGTTTCTGGCTATTATGAATAGAACAGCAAAGAACATGGCTGAGCAAGTTTCTCTGTTATAAGATGTAAAGTCCTTGGGCATTTATGCCCAAGAGTGGGACAGCTGGATCTTGAGGTAGAGCTATTCCAAGCTTCTTGAGGAACCGCCACACTGATTTTCCTAGTGGCTATGCAAGTGTGCACTCCCACCAGCAATGGATGAGTGCCCCGGCCTCACCAGCATGAACTGTCATTTGTTTTATTGATCCTGGCCATTCTGGCTGGTGGAAGATGAAACTATCAATGTAATTTGGACTTGCATTTCCCTGATGACTAAGAGTGTTGAACATTTCTTTCTTTCTCAGCCATTTGTGTTTCTTTTTTGTTGTTTCTTTCTCTTTCTTTCTATCTTGCTTTCTTTCTTTTTAGAATTCTGTTTAGTGAACCCTGTCTTTTAATTGGGTCATTTGGATTATGCCCAGTTTGTTTTATATTTCTTAGTTCTTTGTATAACTTAGCTACTAACCATCTACTAGATGTGTGGTTGGTAAAAATATTTTGCTATTCTGTAGGCTGCCACTTTGCCTGAATGATGGTGTCCTTTGCTGTACAGAGCTTTCCGGTTCCATGAGCTCCCATTTATTATTCATTGTTCTTAGTGCCTGTGTTATTGGTGTTCTTAAAGTCTTCTCCTGTGCCGATGAAGTCAAGACTATTAATCCACTTTCTTTTCTACCGGATCCAGTGTATCTGGCCTTACATGAGCTCTTTGATCCAAGGTTTTGGAGTTGAGTTCTGTGAAAGGTGGTAAGTATGGATCTGTCTGCATTCTTCTATGTGTAGTCACCCAGTTTGACCAGTGCCATTTGCTGACGATGTTTTCTTTCTTCCAGTGTATATTTATGGTTTCTTTATATAAAAAATAATAATCAGGCATCCATAGGTATATGGACTTATGTCTGGGTCTTCAGTTCAATTTCATTAATCAATGTATCTGCTTTTATGCCAGTATGACGCTGTTTTTATTACTAGCTCTGTTGTACAATATGAGGTTGGGGATACCGTTATCTTCAGTGGCTCTTTTATAGCTAACGACTGTTTTTGCTATCGTGTGTGTGTGTGTGTGTGTGTGTGTGTGTGTGTGTGTGTTTATATGAATCTGAAAATTGTCCTTTCAAGTTCTGTGAATAATTATGTTGGAATTTTTATTGGGATTTCATTGATTCTGTAGATTTATTTTGGTAAGGTGACCATTTTTACTATGGTAATCCTACTGATCTATGAGCATGGGAGATCTCTCCATTGCTGATATCTTCTTTAATTTCTTTCTCAATGTCTTGAAGTTTTTATTGTATAAGTCTTTCACTTGCTTGGTAGAGTTACCCAAGATATTTCATATTTGAGGCTGTTGAGAGGCATTCCTTCCCTAGTTTCTTTTTCATTTCATTTGTAATTTATATATAGGAATACTACTAGTTTTGTGAATTAATTTTGTATTCTTATCTTTTCACCAAAGTGTTCATTAATGCAGGAGTTTTCTGGTGGAATTTTTAGGGCCATATATGTGTACAATCATATCATCTGCAAATAAAGGTATTTTTATTTCTCCCCTTCCTAATTTTGTCCCCTTGAGCTCCTTCAGTTGCTCTAACCAAGACTTCAAGTACTATATTGAATAGGTATGGAGAGAGTGGACAACCTCCTCTTGTTCTTGATTTTTGTGGAATTTGAGTTTCTCTTCCTTTAATTTTGTGCTGGCTTTGATCTTGCAGTAAACTGCCTTTATTATGTTGAGGTCTAGCCCTTGAATCCATAGTCTTTTCAGGATGTGTACCATGAAGGGGTATTGGATTTTGTCAAGGGCCTTTTCTGCAACTAATGTGGTTTTGTTTTTCAATCTGTTTATAGGGTGGATTACATTTGCTGCTTTACATATGTTGAACCATCCCTGCATCTCTGAGATGGAGACTACTTAATCGTGAAGGATGATCTTTCTTATATGTTCTTAGATTTGGTTTGCAAGTATTTAATGTAGATTTTTATAGCTATGTTCATAAGGGAACTTGGTCTGTAATTCTCCTTTTTTGTTGTTGTTGGGTCTTTATTTACTTTAGGTATCAAGGTAACTATGGCTTCATAAAAAGAATTGGGCAATGTTTCTTCTCTTTCTGTTTTTTAGAATAATTCAAGGAGTATTGGCATTAATTCTTCTTTGAAATCTGGTAAAATTCTGTGCTAAAATCATCTGGCCCTGAGCTTTGGGGGTGGGCACTTTCATGACTGTTTTTTAATGAGGGCCTATAGGTCTGTTTAAATTGCTGCTTAAACTGGTCTTGATTTAACTTTGGTAGATGGTATATATCAAGAAAATTTTCCATTTCTTTTGGATTTTTAAACTTGGTGGAATATAAGTTTTAAAGTATATCCTTATGATTCTCCAGATTTCCTCAGTGTCTGTGGTTATGTCCCCTCAGTGTCTGTGGTTATGTCCCCTCAGTGTCTGTAGTTATGTTCTCTCTTTTGTCTTTTAGTTTGTTGTCTTTTCTTTGCACTTTTTGATTTAGCTAAGGCTTTGTCAATATTACTGATTTTCTCAAAGAACCAATTCTTTGTTTCATTTATTCTTTGTATTTTATTTATTTCAGCCCTTAGTTTGATTAATTCTTGCTATCTACTCCTTTTAGGTATGATTTCTTCTTTTGTTTTAGAGCTTTCAGATGTGCCATTAATTACTAATATAAGATCCCTCCAGTTTTTGAAATAATTATATATATAGTGTTTGGCCCACATGAATATCTATGTGAGGGAAACGGACCCACTGAAACTTGAGTTACAGACAGTTGTGAGCTGCCAGTGGGTTCTGGGAATTGAACCCAGGTTCTCTGAAAAAGCAGCCAATGCATTTAACCACTGAGCCATCTCTCCAGCTCCCCCAAACACACCTCTTTTTGAGATTTATTTATTATGTATACAGTGTTTTGCCTCCATGTATTTTTACTAGCAGAAGATGACACCAGATCTCATAGATGGCTGTGAGTCACCATGTGATTGCTGGGAATTGAACTCAGGACCCTGAGAAGAACAGCCAGTGCTTTTAACTTCTGAACCATCTATCCATCCCCCCCTCCATTTTTTTTTAATGTAGTCAGTGCTATAAACTTGCCTCTTATTATGGGAGGACAAAAAAGAATGGGGATGGGCTAGAAATAAATGGTCCACAAGAAGAAGGAAAGCCAGTTCTACCACAAGGTTTGGTGGACTACCCAGGTAGTTGAGTCAGAGAAGGAGAACAGGTGCCTGCAAGTGATCTGCTACAGGGTATGAGACTGGGGAGTTGGAATTAGTGGACAGGAGGGAGAGTGAGGATCACCTACTTGATTCCCAAGCCAGAGGAGGGAAAGATGAGTCCACCAAGAGGAGAACTGGTTCCCAGGCTGGCATGGCCAGCAGGTTCCAGTCTCAGCGCCTCCAGGTGTTGGCAGCTCAAAAGTGGCTCTCTATCTTGACAACTTTTACTTATTCTCTTACTCTCAGTGCTGTTCTTGTTTGTTTACTTGTTTGCTTGTTTTTTTATTTTTGTCTTTATGTATTTATTCTTTAAGTTAAAATATAATTATATCATCCTCTATCCTTTATACTCTTCCATGAATCGCTTACCTAATTCTCTCAAGTTCATGGCAGCTCTCTCTCTCTCTCTCTCTCTCTCTCTCTCTCTCTCTCTCTCTCTCTCTCTCTCTCTCTCTCTCTCTCTCTCTGTGTGTGTGTGTGTGTGTGTGTGTGTGTGTGTGTATCTAATATAGCCCTGATCAGCCCACGTAATGTTACTTATATGTATATAATTTCAGTGTGGTCTGTCCTCAGTGCTCAAAGTCAGTAAGAATGTGCTTTATTGTGAATCTTGTGTTGAGCATTGGATGTTTCTTTCTGATCTGGGAAAGTTTGGGGGGTTTTTTTCTGTTTTTTTGTTGTTGTTGTTTTGGTTTGGTTTTTTTTTTGTTTTGTTTTGTTTTGTTTTGTTTTTTAGTTATTTCTCTTCACCTTTATCTTACTTTCTATCTAGAATTTTGTTGCTGGTGTTTGGCTAGCTAGCATGATCTCTTGTTCTCTTATAATTTATCTTCTGCCTTCCTCATATTTTCCCAAAGTATCTCTAGGAGACTTTATTTTAATTTCTTGGCCTCTTATTTATTTTTATTTCTTCTAGAGTTTGTTGTTGCTGTTTTCATTTCAGAAATTCCCTTTAATTCTTTTATGCTTTCTTTTTTGGCTCATGATATTCTTGTTTCATACATACAATATTTTCTCTTATCTCTCTGAGGAGATTCCATATTTCTTCAGATTTTTGAATTATATATGATCTCTCTTTCCTAAAACTGTCTTTTCTCTAGTGGTTTTCATCTATGTATTTCTCATTATAGATAATCCTTAACATTTTTGCTTCTTGTCTGATTTTTTTTCTTATGAGTGTAAAATAAAATTAACTGCTTGGAGTCCTACAGTGTGTAAGCTTTCCTGTTCATTTTTTAACGAATATTGAGTATCAGTCTCCTTTTGTTCCTAGATTGGCTGATTCTTCAGAGAACATTCCAGAGCTTGGCCAGTTTGTGATCTCGTGTGTATATAAAAGTCTCTAACACAGTGCTGGCACACTCACACAGGAAATGTTGGGTGCAAATTTTTCCCATTCTTTGTAACTGGATTGGCTCCATTGGACGATGATACACAAGAAGCCAGGTGTTTCTCCAGACCTCCAGGTTCTTACAGACTGAGATTTCCTTTCGTGGTGCAGACATATTGGAAGAATTACTTTTATCTCTTAAATTGAGTCCTGTAGCATTGAAAACAGAATCCAAAGTGTCCTAGACTTTGAACATCTAAAGAATGTGGCTTTTGCTTTTAAAACATGGCCTGCACCTTATGTCACCCTCTCTACTTGTTCTCCCTTAGACCTTGATTTAGGAGGTCTTCTTGCATTTATCTCTTTCATCTCTTCGATTTGTGATTGCCATTTGAAAAACTCTCTGGACTCCTTTGAGGAAAATACCATAAAGCTGTAACAAGTAAATCACAGGCCCCAATGACAGAGTCTAGGTAACCTAAACTGTCAACTGCGTTAACAAATGCATTCAGCTATTGCATATTCAGAAGATGCCAGCATCTCAGAACATTTGTAGCAAATCTTCCAGAGCAAATATCAAAGTTGAGCAAAGGAATTATTGGCGGGTATGCAAGTAAACCTTTCAGAGCTCCACAATAGGCTGGGTTCAGAAGCCTTGAGGGAAATGGTCCAGCAAGATGACACCTAACATAAGACTCCATTTAAACTGAAAAGTATTTATTATTCTAAATATTCTTAATTTTGAGTGAAATCTAATAATTTATTAATCAAGATCGCTATTATTTTTCAAAAAGCCTTAACTATCTGTCACTGAAAAGTCAACTCGAGCTTAAAATTATATACCTGAGTACAAAGTTTGGATACATTTAATGGTTGTGCTTAAAAGTTATAATTATGTTGTCCTACCTGCCTTAATTAGCTAGCTAATGACCTTAGCAACCCAATTTAGCTGCCTGACATCCCCAATTTCTATCTCTGCTAGTTCTACTGTGATTTTCCTGCATGTGATCTCTCTGTTAAAATAAGATAATTCTATACAGTACATCCATTCATTCAGTCACTAGGCATCCACTCAATGAACATGTATTGAGTTATCCTATGCAATACACACTGGAAGAGACCCTGGTGCTACAGTTGTGAGCAAAAGGGCACCTACCTGCTCTTTGGTAGACCTTCAGGCTTAGAGAAAAACAGGCATCTATCATTTAGCAAAGTAAACATAGTATACACTGTTTCTGAGGTTGTATTGTAAGGGAATCTGAGTTAGGTAGAGGGGAGAGCATGAGGGCAGAATGTGAGGTATCATCTGAAAGGGATATAAGAGCTCACTAGGATGGAGGAAAGGAATAAATGAAATATTGGTTCGAAGCTAAAGACCACACCATGCCAGAGGTCAAGCGCAAAAGCTCTGGAACTCAAGGTGTAGCTCAAACACAGTGCCCGAGAAAGTGCTGTGAGGCAGGCCAGTAAGTGGTCACTCACACAATAAATGAGCCAAGGGGAAACTTGCAATCCTAACCTTGGAGATAATGGGAAGTTCCCCAAGTGTCTCTGTGGGGTAGACATAACTCTAAAGCACACGTTCTGAAAGGATGTCTCTGTTTCCAGAGAGCAGACTGAAGAACAAATGCCAGGAGGTGACCTACTGAGCTATTGCTCTATAGCTACACATGGGGTGTAGATAAGAAAGGCTTAAGTGATGATGGAAACTGGGGCTACTAAAAACCCAGTGGGCAACAAGAAGGGAAGGCCTAGAATATGGTTACTCAAGTCATTCATATTTGGACTATCACTTTGATACAGGAGTCTATCCTTTTTGGTACACAGAGAAATTAGGAAAACATAGTATGATGGGTGGACAAGAGACTGGAAGTCTGTGGGCCCAGGGAATACCCATGTAGAAATTTCTGGTGCTCTCTGGTTATAATGCATAGCTCTAGGGCTATCTCAGAACTATCGAATTGGAGACCTAAGAAATAGAGCCCAGGGGGTCTGTATTCTGAAACAGCTGCTCCCGAGGGATTTCTGGGGCAATCTCCTTTTGAGATCCTTTGCAGTGGCAGAGACAGGTTCTACAGAGCACCAACATTTCCCCTCCAAAGAGAAAAAGCCCACAAAGAAGACCACAATATGCTTCATTCTCCTTACCAAATTTTCTTTTTAGAAGTAAAA
This sequence comes from Acomys minous, assembly GCF_964271855.1. Taxonomy (NCBI): domain Eukaryota; kingdom Metazoa; phylum Chordata; class Mammalia; order Rodentia; family Muridae; genus Acomys; species Acomys minous. The sequence continues at coordinate 105,679,926 of NC_140492.1, read as the reverse complement.
TTCAGACATGTCTTTAGAGCTGATTAACTGTCGAGATTAATCTCGGCAATTCCCATACAATTAAAATTCTAGGTCCCCAAGGTCTACATAAAAAGCGGCTCCAACTCAGCTAACTTGTGCAGGTCCCCTCAGCTCAAAACCTTGTCCTTTGTCTCACATGAGCCCTGCCCTCCCTCTCCCTCCTGGGCACTGACCTTTTGACTCATCCTTTTTCCTAGAAAGACAGCATTTCCAGTGAGCAAAATGTCACATTACCTTTGCTGAACAGGACATTTCAAATAAAATATTAGCAATAACAATTACCTCTAAGCCACTTAATCCTTCTGAAGCTACTTTAAACCACCAAAGGATTTAAGGCAATTCCCTGAAAATATCTCAGGCTTAATAGATTATGGCGCTGGGCAATGAAATAGTGGCTCCCGTTGCCTTAACTCGCATTATGTGGCATTTTCTCCTATAAAAGAAAATCATGACACAAACTGGTTCAAATATTATTTAATGTAAGAAATCAGGTCACATAAATACATATACTGTCTTGCAGGGCACATCATATTGTAAGGCTAGCTCCATGGCCGGTGTATTATTGGCAAGTGAAGCCACTGGAAAGCAAAAATAACCATTCTAATATTTATTTCCCCAAGCAGGTTAGCAGTTTGCTGTGGCTCACACACATAAGAGATCTCTGAAAGAATGCTTTCTTTACTGGTGCTACTACAGGGACAGGGGTTAGACTATGGCGTCACTGAAAACTGCCCTTCTGACAGGGATGAGGGGGTGTTCTATGACAGGTGTAGACAGACTGTGTGTTTATTTTGTTTGCTCCTGTACCCCATGCCCGATCTGTCCAGAAGCTATGCTTGAAGCCGAGAATTAAAAGCCATGAAGAAAAAAGTCATAGAAAAGGACACAGATGAGTGAACATAAAAATAAAATGATTACGACCAGGTATGGTAGCAAACCTCTACTCTTAGCCCTTAGGAGACTGAGGCAGAAAGATCAGGAATCTGGGGGCAATCCGGGCTACATAGTGATATCCTATCTCAAAAACTAATTAATGAACTATTTATAAGAATAAAACTCAGGGCCTGGAGAGATGGCTCAGAGGTTAAGAGCACTGACTATTCTTCTAGAAGTCCTGAGTTCAATTCCCAGCAACCACATGGTGGTTCACAACCATCTACAATGAGATCTGATGCCCTCTTCTGTAGTGCAGGCAGAGCACTGTATACATAATAAATAAATCCAAAAAAAGAAAAAAGTATGAAATAATTTGTCCATGGATAGTATGTGCTCAGGACCCAACCTTAAGTGCTATCAATATTTTTAGGATACTTGAAGCTTTGCAGGTGGCCAAATTTGCCTCTGGTTTCTGAAGTTGCTGCCCCATGACCACATTTCCCTTGGGGTGGCCAGGATGGGCCGGAGGGAGTGACGCTTAGCGGGATGCAGTGCAGGGTCTCGGTTGGCACTCAGCAGAGAGTGTGCAGGTAAAGAACACACCCGGGGACAGCTTCAGGGAATTGGTTGGGTTTATTGGGGAAGAAGGTGTTTACACCTCGGGGGAGATGGCCAAGGTCTCTGGGGCAAGATTTGTGTGGCCTTGTACCATTGGCCGGGGCAAGGATGTTGGAGGATCCTTCATCTGCATACTCAGGAGCTGTAGGATCCAGGGGAGAAAATCTTATAAGGTCAAACAAAGAATGAAGCCTGATCATTGTCAGAGTAATAAATTCTTGATGGTGGAGGAGCTAGTTTTGTGGTACCAGGTTCTGTAGCGGGGAGCCAACTCTTGCCAACCTCTTGTTTTGAGGTATCTGGGGTTGAAGCTTCCTTGACCTTTCCTCTGTAACCCTGGGCCACTATGTGCCCACGTAAAGTGTCCTTTTAGCAACCCATTCCATCCTCATCAGTAGTACATGTGCACATCCTTCCGTTCCCTGTCTCAGTGTATTCCTTCATGCCTGGACCCCAGCGCATCCCCGAAAGACCAACCAACAGCACAGCCTGAGCTGTAACTAAGCAATGGGCTGTGTCACTTTGTGTTCAGAGCAGCCTAAGAAGATTATCTAGAGATAATTACAATGCTACAAATGAAGACTAAACCCAATTCTATCTTAAAGATGAGTAAACCCATCTTGATGAAATGGCGTCCTAGTTAGTCGTGGTAAGGCCGGTGGCCTTGCCTAGATCTCTTAGCACAGCCTTTCACAATGCTGCTTATTGTCCTGGGAGGGAACGGGGGGGGGGGGGGCAGGGAGAAAATCTTCTTGGTCCACTGAATCAGGCACAAGACAAGGAACATGTTTGGTATCTCAGTCATTCAAAGCAGGGGCTAAAAGTTTCACAGACCCAGACCTACACTCTCTGCAGAGGCAATTCTATTGTCGGTGGCTCTTGGAGCAAAACGTCAAAATGATTTTTCTCTTGCTCTAGCTCTCCGAGGAGAAACTGGACGCAGCCCATGCAATGTGTGTTCTTGTTACTTGCTGTGCAGTAAGACGGGGTGGTTGGATGGCATGTAAAAATGCTGCTGCGACTCCTGAAATAGCTCAGTGGCTGAGAGCAGAAGGTGACACAGGTTATGACTAAACCAAGGAGACAAGCAGGGGCTCCAGAAAGCACACAGACCACAGTGGAGAAGCAATATGTCTCCTCTCCAATCACACAGTTGGGGCTGAGGGTAAAGAACAAGGGTAGAATGCTTACCTAGCCTATCTGAGGCCTGGGTTCAATCCTCAATACTGGGGGAGGGGAAGTATTGCTGGTAATCAACTGATCAGGAGGAAAGTTGGAGGGTCAATATCAGTAAAAAAATAAAAATAAAAATTTATAGCGTGCCCAATATCTAATTTACTGGGATTTTTTCCCCTAAAGAAATAGGCTAAATGAAAGGAGGCAGTACAACATCTGTAGCTTTCTATTTAAAATCAGTAAGAGAGGCTATAAAGAGTTAAATCACTTCACAATAAGGCAAAGAATATTTGCTGTCTTTTAATGGTTTCCTAAGGAAATTAAATAATATAACAGAAGCTGGAGAAATGTCTCATTTCACTAATACGAAAGAAGATATATGCTAATGTCATGTACCTAGACAATAGGCGTTGAACAATAATGAAGAATCTGCTTTATTGTGCTAAGAATAATCCAGGCAATGTAAATGAAACTACACACAGAATTGGAGTTCTTAACACAGAAACTACTGTTTGTTGGGAGAGTTGCTTAATGTTTGTTGGGGTTTTTTGTTTGTTTGTTGTTTGGCTGATTGGTTGGGTGCTCTGTTTTGTGTTGCTTTTTCACCATGACAGTCTCACTATCTTGTCCAAACTCCTAATGCCCTGGCTTCTACTTCTTAAATGCTAAGATTACAGATGTGAGACACCATACTTGGCAAAAACAGGAGCAGAGGGCAAGAGCAATGAGACCACCTAACACTTCCTCCTCAATACTTTCCCTCCTAAGTTTTATCCTTCATTCACTGTCTGCATTCCTTGACATTATATAAAGGGCATAATCATAGATGTGATAAGAGTAATCAAACAACAACATCTTTAAAACTTAACTGGAAAACAAAACCTGAAATTAAAGCAAAGAGGATATCAGGAGACTGTTGGGAGCAGATTGTGTCATGGCACTGCTAATGTGCGTTGGGCATCAGAGCCCTTCAATGTACTCCTGGACACGGCCTCAGCCACAGGAGGCGGAGCAACCCTTCACCTGCCACAGCCATTTGCCACTTAGATTCCACATCTATATTTCCTAGTCACGAGGATGAGTAAGACAAATGGATTCCTTTTCCACAACCTGCAGTACCTTTTTGGGTTGCTGAAAATTTACTTCCCAACAGTGATGGTTTGCATTACCCAGCTGCTGGGGAAGTCAGCTCACTAAGATCCGTTAATGAGGCTGGGCTCCCTCTCTCACATGAAACCACACAGCCCGAGACACTGCCAGAAGACCAATGAAAGCCTGGGACACTGCTAGAAGACCAATGAAAGCCTTCCATATATGTAGGACAGTTCAGGAAAGCAGGAAGGAAAATAATCCTCTTTGTCCTGTTCCCATCAGCTGGAACAATTGGCTTAACCTCTCTAACCAACATTTTCCTCTTCAGTAAAACTGAACTTTAATCTCCATACAACAGGGAGTTAGGAGGAAAAGCAGGGGGGAGAACCAGTCTACACAGGCTGTGTTCTGAGGTCAACGATAGAAGTTGCCAGAAAGGATAATCCTGTGGCCTCAACAACTGCTATGCCGTTCTCTGCAAGCTGGATTCTCCCCCTGGTGCCCCACTAGCTTTTGACCAGGATAAAGTTACCCACTGTGGTATCTCACCACCTCAACAAGCAATTCAGAGAGTTAACTGCCTGGTGCAGTCTTCTGCCCAGTGGCTTGTGACTCAAAGATGTAGGGATGGGAACAATTTTGCTACATGTTAGACTAGGTGGGAGGAAAGAAAAAAAGAAAAAAAAGGCAAGTGGGCCCTGAAGGGGCGATGACGGCCTGTAGTGTGTGAAGGCTCCTGGACAGTGTGTAGGGAAGAAAACTGGGGCCCTCCTACTGACGGGGTGCCTCTGCCCAACAGGAAGCCTCGAAGTGAGTACAGAAGCAGAGTGAGGGCAAAAAAGGAAACTAACTCTGAGTGCCTTTTCTAGGCCACTCATTCAACAGTAATGTTACAGGCGAGGATCTGAGTTCTGGGGGTTGGGGTGGGGGTGGGGGGCGGGTAATGACAGTGACGCTTCCAGATTCTACTATCCCAGACCAAATATCACACTGGGGAAAAACAGTAACAGAAATAAAAATGAGTTATTAAGAAAGGAAACACCAAAGCGTTAGAACTGCCCTCATTTCGGAGCCACGTGCTCCCCCATCCCTTACCGCAGCTTCGATCCTCCTCATCACTAAAGGCTAAAGAGGCAGGCTTCCTCGTCACCACTGTTGCGTATTTTCCCTGTGCGCATGCTCCATACTCCCCTCCTGCCCCGCCCCCCGTAAAACCCACACCATGTCCTTCTCTTTCCCTTTCCCTCTCCGTCTCCCGCTCCCTTTTTCCATCCCTGCTCAGATCCAGTCTTTTGCATCTCATACCCCGCCCCAATAAATCTATTGTGTGGTGTGATTTGTATGTGTGTGTGTGTGTAGCATTCCTTGACCCCTATAGCCAAAGTACTCTTTCACTGCAAATCCTAACACAGAGAACGTAGGTGGGGCACATGCTCAGACACTCAGGGCCCAGGGTCCCGTGACCCTTGTAAGTCACTTACAGAGCTTCTGTCTCTCCCACAGTTGTATATGGCAGCTCGTTCTTGCCCAAGCTCTGCTTGTTCCATGTAGGAACATGAGATGGGGCCCATGTTCCGCCCTAAACTCCTGGCCACACAGTAGCTTTCTTTTCTCTCCATACACATAAGACCCAGTGAGTACCATCCACATGTGAGTTTTCCATCTGACCTTTGGAAAACATCTCTTCATTATTTGTATCTCACATAGTCTTACTTTTCTTCTAACATATGCTATATAAAACATGAAATAGGTTCCATTTGGGAACTAGGCCTCTGTGAATTATCTGTGGGCCCATTAACTCCTTGAATGCCGTGACCAAATATTAATAGAATAAACAACAATCAGACTCTGTGATTGTCTACACAATTATTACCTAGGTAGACTATGCATCAATTTTTAATAATTAGATATCTCTGGGCTGCTGATAACAAACAACCATCCTTGCCTCACCCCAGCCCACTTCCCACCCCATTTCTCCACAGCTTCCTATGCTGGCTGCTTCTATGTCCCCCAGAATACATCTGTACACTGTACCAATCTTGTGAAGAGAAGCTGTTTTTGTTTCTTGGTTTCTTGTTTCAGTAGGTGAAGCTTAGTCTCTCATCCTCCCAATAACAGTTATCCTCCAATTTAGAATAAATTGAGTGCCACTGATAAAACAATTTTTCCCATGTAGACACTACTTACAACAGAGCATGGTACCCTGTGGCTACATTTACTTCCGTGACAAGCTTTCTGTTTTTCCTAAACATTCAAATTATCTTAAAGTATTTGTTCATTTATACTGCCTGGTGCCTATATATCCTCATTACAGAATCCTAATCCTGGAGTATGCCAAGTCCCCGCGTCATTTTGCGTTAGTTACTCTCTGGAAAGTGCTGTGTGATAGGATTCTCTGTGATGATGGAAATGTTTGCATTTGTCATGGGTAGGGAGGTGGCCCTTAGTCACGTATGGCTATTAAGCCCTTCAAGTGTAACAACTATAACTGAAGCATTAGACTTTTTAAATTTTTATTTTAGAGGGAGAGTTTAATACATTTACATTTAATCTAATGATTAAAGTGATTGGATAAAAGTCTTCACATATATGAATATATGAGTATATGAATATATATATTTGTAACATTTCTATTTTGCTCCTCTATCCATTTCTGGCTACTCTGGGAAGAACTGATTCTTTTCTGTCTATTTCCACATACTTTGGGGTAAATTGATTCGTCTGTATTCATTTTATCTCTTGTATTGACTTATATTACCTCTCTCTTCCTGATTGTGCTTTTTTTAGTGCTTGATCTAAAAATTATAATATACATCTTTAAGTCATCACAGTTTCCCTCCAAATGTCACTGTCATGCTCATATTTCTTCCTGTGTGCTGTTGCCTCATAGTTTACTGTAAGCATTTTGCTTACTATTACTTTAGACAGTTCCCATCATTTTTCAAGTAGTTTAAAATTTTAATACAAATGCACACATGTACAAAAGTACTAAAAGGTAAAATTGCTTATAAATATCCTTAAGTAGTTCCTTTTACTGTTTTTAATTCATTCCTAGAAGTCTAGGGCGCTATCTCTGAAACCATTTAGTTTGCTCAGACTAAGCGCCTCTACCTGTCTTTCTGTCTCCCTCCCCCTTCTACCCCCTCCTCCCAGGATCATTTAACTGCAGTCTTCGCATTAACTGAGGGACAGTTAGCTGTGGGGACTAATTCCTCTCTATATACCCTAACTGCCTGTTCAAAGTACCAGATCCCGTTTCACCAGC